>NC_058081.1:352195576-352816409 GCF_014858855.1 Bufo gargarizans
CATTTGTGTTATGGACCCACATTCACCCAGGTTGGAACACACAAAAAAATAACAAGCGGAGAATATTTCTCAAGGAGCTAGGAAGTTCCCTTGTCAAGGCACACATTGAGCAAAGGAAACGGGTGTCTCGAGATCCAATCGCTGCAGCCGTGATCAGACAGATGCAGAGTTCATCAAGCACTCCATCCACACCATCAACAACACAAAGAGAATCAATGCCAGCATCCTCATCATCATCTAGCTTTGCCTCAACATCAACCAGCACAGCCACAGCCACAACTCCAGTGATGCCATCTGATTCTAAAAGAAAGAGGTGTCAGGTCTGCCCCAGCAATAAGGACAGAAAGACACACACATTATGCTTCCACTGTAAAAAATATATCTGCAAAGAACATGCTAAAAGTGTCAGCTTTTGCCACACATGCATCTAAAAACACTCACACAAACACATGCAAGTTCCTGCACAAAGATGCTTTGAAAGTAGTACTTGATTTCTATTGGTTTGCCTTGCTTGATTGTGTGTTGTTTGTTTGACCTTGCAAGTCTACATTTTGTATTATTACTTGCTTTTCATTGTTTATGAATGTTTTATGTTAAAAAAAAAGACTTTTGGCTATTTTATTGAAGTAAATATATATGGGTCAAAATTGACCCTAACACCATCAATGTTATTATAGTTAATGTTATTAAAATGAAATAAAAAATATTTTTTTAAAAAGTTAAGAGATGTGTTCAAATACTCCTCAGCAACATTCTGGTGACATAACAACCTTTTATTTACTTATAATATTCTATTGAGGTTTATTTTACCAATTTTTTTATTTGAAAATAAGAGGTATGCTATCAAAAGAAAGGTCTAAGGGGTCACACCAAAAATATTAAAACCAATCTTTTCAAGGATAAAGAAGCCTAACAAGGTAACCAAGAGGTAAGAAACAAATTGGATGATAAATAATTGTTCAGAGAGTATTTTATGGCTGATTTAAGACACGGGTCAAAACCGACCCGTTAACATCATGGATAGTAACAGAAAGCTAACATAAGAGGAGGGTTAAACCCCTGTATGTAAAGGTAGTATCTTAGAGGGCCTGAACCTCTGTAGGCCTGAAGTAAATATATATTTGCACAAAATGGTTGTATTTCAAATGCCTAATTAAAACCTCTGTATGTAAAGGGGGTATCTCACAGGGTCTGAACCAGTGTAGGCCGGAATTCAATATTGGTGCACCAAATGGCGGTATTTAAAATCTCTGAATGCAACCCAAATGTATTAAGGGTGTATCTCACAATGACATCTGCATCAAAGGCTGCCAACAAAATTTTTTGTGCCCAAACTGAATTTGACAGCAGTATATAAGCCTGTAATTTCACACGTGGTGATGCTGCAAGGCCTGGGTCTTCCTTGATTTTTGGAGGATCCACGGACATAAAAAAAAAGTCGTTTTGGTGTCCGCCTGGTCGTGCGGAGCCAAACGGATCCGTCCTGAATTACAATGCAAGTCAATGGGGACGGATCCGTTTGACGTTGACACAATATGGTGCAATTACAAACGGATCCGTCGCCATTGACTTTCAATGTAAAGTCAGGAGTCCCTTTACTTTCACACTTGCGTTCATATAATGCAGACGGTGGCTCCGTTCAGAGCGGATCCGTCTGTATTATATTGTTAAAACATTTCTAAGTGTGAAAGTAGCCTCAGACGGATCCGTCCAGACTTTACATTGAAAGTCAATGGGGGACGGATCCGTTTGAAAATTGAGCCACAGTGTGTCATCTTCAAACGGATCCGTCCCCATTGACTTACATTATAAGTCTGGACGGATCCGCTTGCCTCCGCACGGCCAGGCGGACACCCGAACATAACTTGAAGCGTCCCCATCACCATGGGAATGCCTCTATGTTAGAATATACTGTCGGATATGAGCTACATCGTGAAACTCATTTCCGACAGTATATTCTAACACAGAGGCGTTCCCATGGTGATGGGGACGCTTCTAGTTAGAATACACTACAAACTTTGTACAAGACTGCCCCCTGCTGCCTGGCAGCACCCGATCTCTTACAGGGGGATATGATAGCACAATTAACCCCTTCAGGTGCGGCATCTGAAGGGGTTAATTGTACTATCATATCCCCCTGTAAGAGATCAGGGCTGCCAGGCAGCAGGGGGCAGACCCCCCCCCCCCCTCCCCAGTTTGAATATCGTTGGTGGCACAGTGTGCGCCCCCCATCGGGCCCCCCCTTCCTCCCTCTATTGTTATAAATCGTTGGTGGCACAGTGTGCACCCCCCATCGGCCCCCCTTCCTCCCTCTATTGTTATAAATCGTTGGTGGCACAGTGTGCTCCCCCCATCGGCCCCCCCTTCCTCCCTCTATTGTTATAAATCGTTGGTGGCACAGTGTGCGCCCCCCATCGGCCCCCCTCCCTCTATAGCAGTAACAACATTGGTGGCCAGTGTGCGGCCTCCCATCCCCCCCCCTTCCCCGATCATTGGTGGCAGTGGAGTTCCGATCGGAGTCCCAGTTTAATCGCTGGGGCTCCGATCGGTAACCATGGCAACCAGGACGCTACTGCAGTCCTGGTTGCCATGGTTACTTAGCAATAGTACAATAGTAGAAGATTCATAGTTACCTGCTTGCTGCTGCGATGTCTGTGTCCGGCCGGGAGCTCCACCTACTGGTAAGTGACAGGTCTGTGCGGCGCATTGCTAAAGAACTGTCACTTACCAGTAGGAGGAGCTCCCGGCCGGTCACAGACATCGCAGCAGCAAGCAGGTAAGTATGAATCTTCTACTGTTGTACTATTGCTAAGTAACCATGGCAACCAGGGCTGCAGTAGCTTCCTGGTTGCCATGGTTACCGATCGGAGCCCCAGCGATTAAACTGGGACTCCGATCGTAACTCCGCTGCCACCAATGATCGGGGGGGGGGGGGGGAGATGGGAGGCCGCACACTGCCACCAATGTTGTTACTGCTATAGAGGGAGGGGGGCCGATGGGGGGCGCACACTGTGCCACCAACGATTTATAACAATAGATGGAGGAAGGGGGGGCCCGATAGGGGGTGCACACTGTGCCACCAACGATTTATTACACTAGAGGGAGGAAGGGGGGCCCGATCAACGATATTCAAACAACTGGGGAGGGGGGGGGTCTGCCCCCTGCTGCCTGGCAGCCCTGATCTCTTACAGGGGGATATGATAGTACAATTAACCCCTTCAGATGCCGCACCACAGCAGGGGGCAGTCTTGTACAAAGTTTGTAGTGTATTCTAACTAGAAGTGTCCCCATCACCATGGGAACGCCTCTGTGTTAGAATATACTGTCGGATATGAGTTTTCACGAAGTGAAAACTTAGATCAGAAAAAGCTTTTATGCAGACGGATCTTCGGATCCGTCTGTATGAAAGCAACCTACGGCCACGGATCACGGACACGGATGCCAATCTTGTGTGCATCCGTGTTCTTTCACGGACCCATTGACTTGAATGGGGCCGTGAACCGTTGTCCGTCAAAGAAATAGGACAGGTCATATTTTTTTGACGGACAGGATACACGGATCACGGCCTCGGCTGCAAAACGGTGCATTTTCCGATTTTTCCACTGACCCATTGAAAGTCAATGGGTCCGCGGAAAAAAACGGAAAACGGCACAACGGCCACGGATGCACACAACGGTCGTGTGCATGAGGCCTAATACAGATGTTGTAGATTACCCAAAAAGTCTTTTTTGCTAACAGAATAGGAAAGCTGTATATATTAAACTTGAATTTAACACTTGCAGATCTGGAAAATACTGTTTAAAAAAAAAAATGTGTTTTTAAAACCCCAGAAAATGATGGGTGTATTTCTTCTTCATATTGCACACTGACTAATCCAGATGTTGTAGTTTGCCCCCCAAAAAATGGTGATTTGCAATGTCCCAAAAGCTCAGATGCAGTGCTGGTGCACTGAGCATGCATAAAATGGCCACCGCCGCCGCCGCCACCCACCTAACTAACAGAATTATAAAAGTTAATATTTTTTGGTCAATGATCTCAGGGCAGGGTAAAACCATAGTGCCCTGTACCCACACAACTACTTGTCTGTAGATCGCTGCGTTAGATTCTCTCCTATTCTCTCCCTGAAATCACAAGTCCAACAGCATCCTCTGCCCACACTTTTAACAGTAGAGTGACGTGCAGTGCTATTTGACTCAAGCTTATATAGAGCCTGGGTCACGTGCCGCTCTGGCCAATCACAGCCATGCCATAATTTGATTTTATATGGGAGAAAATTATTTTATCCATGTTGCGTCTTTTAGGTGTTTCTTTTGGATAGTAAATTTTGTTACATTAGGTGTTGGTTAACCACATTTTTAGTTGTTGGCATACAGAAGTTTATTAAAAGATCAACAAATGGTCACACACTAAGGCTAGTTTCACACTAGCGGCAGGGGAGTCCGGCAGGCTGTTCCGGCTGTTGAACAGCCTGTTGGATCCTTCCTGCCGCTAGTTCACGTGTGCCCCGGACTGCCGCTCCATCCCCAATGAATATAATGGGGGCGAGGGCCGAGTTCCGGTGGCGGCATGGCAACGCACAGCGAGATGCAGCCGGACTAAAGGTACTGCATGTCGTACTTTTAGTCCGGCTGCCTCTCGCTGTGCGCTGCCATGTTGCTGCCGGAACTCCGCCCCTGCCTCCATTATAGTCAATGGGGATGGAGCAGCAGTCCGGGGGCACACGTAAACTAGCGGCAGGACGGATCCGAACGGCTGTTTACTGACGGAAAAGCCTGCCGGACTCCCCTCCTGCTAATGTGAACGTACTCTGTAAGCTTGACACTATATTGAATAAAAAAGTACCTTTGTATGCAAAAAGCTATCCCTTCATTACTCTTAGATCTTCCAAATAGGTCATCCTAAATGGTTACATAGTTACATAGTTGACACGGTTGAAAAAAGACATAAGTCCATCAAGTTCAACCAAAGGATAGGTGAGGACATGAATCCCAGAAGGAAGTGAGACTCAGATTTCTACACGTTTTCATAAGCATTAATGTTTTTTACTTTTAAGAAATCATCTAAACCCTTTTTAAAACTGTCCACTGTTCCTACTGTGACTAAGTCCTGAGGAAGTATATTCCACAGATTCGCAGTTCTTACAGTAAAGAAGCTTTGACGCTTCTGGAGACTGAACTTTTTCTTCTCCAGTCGGAGGCAGTGCCCCATTGTCGGAGTTAGAGGCAATGCTCTCTTTTGAGGGCATTTTACATGGAACAGTTTTTCACAGTATTTTTTGTATGACCCATTTATATATTTGTGGCCACGGCCACGGTCAGTAAGGAGACAGGAAGGGGCGCTAACAGTGGCTGGTGTGTGCCTGGAGCCACGGGACGTGGGCCTGCCTAAAAGAGGGCCAAAAGACACTGGGTAGGGGAAGCGCTGTCGTTTAGTACATGTTTACAAAGCCAAGGAACGGAAAACTTGACGGGTTTCAGTTAGCGGATCCGGAATGTACCGGGAGAAACAGGCAGATCTCCACCTACCCATGTGACGTATGACGTGCGGAGGTGTCCCGTGCTTGGAAGCTGCCGAGGCGGCTCCGATGCGGAAGGAATGTCCGGATATTGATTTGGGGTCCACCCCCAACCCTGCGACCAGGGATCTGATGTGTGAGATGAACTGTAGCGTGGAAAGGGGTTTTCCTTGGAATGGAAGCAAAGGAGACTCAGGATCTGGAGATGGCGTGGAGTTTAGGAGACGTCGGAGCACCAGAACCGGACACCAGGCGTTTTCGGACTCAAAGAAGCGAATCTGTGTGGGAGGACCGGTTTGGGATGTCTTGGTGGAAGGAAGGCTTAACACCAGGTGATCCTGGCTCCAGGAGAGTTGCTTCTTTTTAAGGAAGGTCGCCCTTTGGGAAGAAACTGAGAATTCTCCTGGGCATAGGAAGCCGTAGAAGCTTAAATACATTGCGGCCTTGATGACCAGACTAAAGGAAGGGCCAAAAGGGTTACCATCTAGGGTTGCTGACAGCTGCCTGAATAGTTCGCCGGAGACCGTCCGTCGGGAAGGAGTTGAGTCCTTACTGCTTTTCTCAATGCCCCTGAGAGTGGCCTTGACAGCTTGAGATGTGAAAGCCGAGCGATGCTCTGGATTCTGCAGAACTAAGAAATGTTGCGCCCCGGCTAGGTACAAACGGATGGTGTTGGGTGCCAGCTTGAGGTTGACATGGCAATGGGCCATGAAAGCCATGATGTATGAAATGAAGGCTGTATCTTGTTGGGGATGGTCCCTGGAAAATTTTAGAAAGAGGTTCCAACCCGTGCTGTAATTGCGGGCCGTGTTGATGGAGAGGGATCGGTGCATGAGGTCCTTGGCGGTTGCCAGCAGAGACCTCAATCCAACATCAGGTTGCTGAAGCCGGGAATCCGGGGCCCAGTCTGGTCTGCTTCTGGACATACCTGAAAAAATGTTTGAAAGTTGAATCGGGATAAGGCATCGGCTGCCGTGTTGCTGACACCTGGAATATGGGAACATGAAAAATTGAAGTTATTGATCATGGACAGCCAGACCAGTTTGCGCAAAAGGGACATGATCTTGGCAGACTTGGCTCGGCCTTTGGAGATGATGTCCACCAAGTCTTGACTGTCTGAAATAAACATGACACTGGAATTAGCCCAGAGGTCACCCCAGACAGTGGCGGCTGCCACGATGGGGTAAAATTCCAGAAATGGCAAAGAACTGAGGGCCTGAGGGTCAGAACTGACCTGAGGCGGCCATGGACCAGCTAACCAGTGGGACCTGAAGATGGCAGCGAACCCCCGGAAAGCCGCGGCATCAGAAAACACCCTGGCAGAGGACTGGGTCCAGGATGGGACGAACAGGCTAACCCCGTTCCAGGCTGAAAGAAAGCTGTCCCACATGCGCAAGTCTGCCATGGCAGCCCTGTCCAAGTGGACAATGCTATTGGGTTCTGGGGCTGCAGGGAGGAGCGAGAGCAGGCGAGAAATAAAGGCCCTGGGCATCACCCTTAAGGCGAAATTTAATCTACCCAGAATGGACTGTAGATCGACCATAGTCACCTGGGAAGAGGTGATGGCCCCTGCAACGACTTCTCGGATTTGGGACAACTTCGCTTCCGGAAGCCTGGCTTCCATCCTGTCAGAATCCAGGACAATACCCAGGAAGGTGATGGAGGTGGCCGGCCCCGAGGTCTTGCCCTGCGATATTGGGATGTGAAGGGCGGAAAAGAGCTCCAGGAGGGAGTGCAGCCCGGATGGCTGGCATACCGGAGGTTCTATGAGGAGAAAGTCGTCCAGATAGTGGATGACCACTGGGGCGCTGCCGTGATGGATCAGAATCCAGTGTAGAGCCTGCGCCAGTTGGTCGAACAACCACGGGCTGCTTTTGGAGCCGAACGTCAACCGGTTGGCAAAATAGAACCATTGTATACCATAGAATTGCCATAGATGTGGGGCAATTGGCAGCAGTTTGAAAGCGTCCGCTATGTCAGTTTTAGACAACCAGGCGCCTTTCCCAGCCCTATGGATGAGAGCAATGGCTTCATCTATGGACGCATATCTCATGGCAAACTCTTCAGAAGGAATTAAGGAATTGATGCTGGGGATGACGGAATCATGGGGGGCTGAGAGATCGTAGATCAAGCGTTTTTTATTTGAATCCTTTTTTGACACCACTCCTATGGGGCTGATCCGCCAGCGAGAAAATGGAATCAGGTTGAAAGGGCCCAGGAGGAACCCTTTCTCAACCTCCGAGTTCAGGAGCTCCTGAAAAGCGGCAGGATCTGACCTGGCTGACTGCAGATTGTCGCACCCCCAGTTGGAATGGGGGAGTGCCACCAACCCTGTGTCGAAGCCGAAGCAGAGGCCAGAAATCAGGTAGTCCACAAATCCCAGAACCGGATGTTCCCGTAACAGGAGGGCCAGGAGATCAATGTTACAATCGGCTAGTCATAGGCGCTTGGGCGACCTCTTGGGACAAGTGGACCTAGGGTGTGCCCTGAAGCAGATGGTGCAGATATGCAGGGCCCTGCAGCCACTGAAGAGACAAGAACCGAAGTTAAAGTTATTACAGACTTGGCTGTTGCCAAGATAGACGATGGGTCTGCCTAACTTGTCAGTGGAGGAGGGGCTGCGGGAGACCCCGGAGGGGCCTGGGATGACCCTGTCTGGTTGAGCCATGGCCGCTTGAGGACACCACTCTGTGGAATGAAAAATCGACTGACAAGTCGAACAGGAGGGGGCCCGGAGACCGGCGAAATGCCAGCAAAACAACTCCATATCCAGAGTAGCTCAGTTGACGGAGAACTGGAACTGGGTCAGCGCGGCGGCGGCTTTGGCTGAAAAGGAGCGGTGGTAATCATAAAAGGCCGTACCGCCGTACTTGTGCCCAAGATCAGTAACCCTGTATAGATACGTGTCCAGCTCCTCCCGGCGAGCTGGGTAGATGGAGCAGATCACGTCTCTATACAGGCTAAAGGCCAGAACAAACTCTGTGACAGAGAGCTTGCGGTTGAGACGGGCATCCTTGGCCCGAAGGACCACCGAGATTTCCCCGCAGTCGAATGTCTTATTGTCGGCGGGATCATGGGACGCAATCAGAATGGAAGCGAGATTCACGTCCTTTCCTGCCAAAATGTCTTTCCTGATGTTGTCCAGCACGAAGTGTGCTGGTGCCACCACGGGAGCTGCCGGGGTCGTACCTGGAGCCGGTAGCTGATACAGAGGGGGATCGGTGAGAGGGACCACCGCCTGGGATGACGACGGTGTTCTAGACTCCAAGTCCACCACCCTGGTCCTGATGTCGGCAACGGATGAGGCAAGAGAATCCATGGAGGCCTGTAACTGCACCAAGGACTGCTGGATGGATGGGGTGGATCTTCTCTTTCCGAAGGACCGGGTTCGGTCATCAACAGCCTGTATAACTCGGCCTTCCTGGCTGACGCTGGGTGCCTGATGCCCCTTCTGCTAAACTCTGCGACGAGCCTTGGTACGGTCCATCTTCTGAGGGATTCTAGGCCGCCTTGGCCAGAGACCGAAGTACCCGGGAGGGACAATGCGTCGTCGACGTCCGATACTTGCGACATGGCTCCGAGGACTTGAAGAGACCTTACCGCAAGACCTGAGAGCGTGAATTCAATACCCTTGCCTTACCACCTAAGGATCGACGGAAACGACCCGACTGGCCCTGGAAAAATTAGGAGCGACGTGAGTGAGTTGTGGAGCGGGATCTGAAAACCAATGATGATGCGGAGGGACACACCGCTGTGCCGGCTGACAACGGAAACAGGGTGACGTGGATAAGTGTAAACAAGGAACAGAGGGGTATCTGGAGAGCCAGAAGGAGGAGTCGTAGACTGTGGCGAGAAGGAGGCCTGGACGTTCCAGGGTGAGTGGCGAGGAGTGACCTGAACGCTTCAGGTTGGGGATGTGAGTAGAGTTGCCTGAGCGCTGCAGGCTTACGTAGGACAGGGAAGACACCTGACGTACAGGCTAATGATAGCAATAACGGCTGAATGCAGCGAGCTAAAGAGAACAGGGACGAGACCATGAAGTTTCGGGCAAAGGTAGACAGGGAAGATTCCTGAACATTTCAGGACAAAAATGGACAGAGAAGACACCTGAACGCTTCAGGCTAAATGGACAGAGAAGACACCTGAACGCTTCAGGCTAAAATGGACAGAGAAGACACCTGAACGCCTCAGGCTAAGATGGACAGAGAAGACACCTGAACACTTCAGGCTGAGATGGACAGAGAAGATACCTGAACGCTACAGGCTAAGATGGACAGAGAAGATACCTGAACGCTTCAGGCTAACATGGACAGAGAAGATACCTGAACGCTTCAGGCTAAGACGTACAGAGAAGACATATGAACGCTGCAGGCTAAGATGGACAGAGAAGATACCTGAACGCTACAGGCTAAGATGGACAGAGAAGATACCTGAACGCTTCAGGCTAACATGGACAGAGAAGATACCTGAACGCTTCAGGCTAAGACGTACAGAGAAGACACCTGAACGCTGCAGGCTAAGATGGACAGAGAAGATACCTGAACGCTTCAGGCTAAGACCTACAGAGAAGACACCTGAACGCTTCAGGTTAAGCAGGACAGAAACATCCCCTGAACGCCTCAGGGGAGGTAGTACGGAATGCTGGCAAGAGGAACTGCGGGGTGCAGCCCTGAATTACCTACCTGAAAACCCTCAAGCTTAAGAATTCCCTCGAGTGGCCGGCAGGGACCTTCCGCAGAGCCTGTAAAAAAAAATTTTTTTTTTTTTTTTTTGAAAGAACGTAAGACCCCAGCCCAATACCTAAACCTGACGTCAGGAGGTCGAGGCACGATACGGCGGGGATCGCGAACGCTACGGGAACCTGGGAAAGGAACACAAATGTAAGATTTTGACTGAGTGAGGCTCGGGCCTGCTGGGTCCGGGGAAAAGTAGGGCCGTGTAGCCAGGTGTGAGCATCGGAGGATGGAAGCAGCAAGGGCCGGAACCCCTGCGATGGCCAGGCTGGAAGGGCGAAGGACTACGTGATGGTGCGCGGCTGGCGGGAGCGTGAAAAGGGCCCCAGGGGCCACTGATCCGAACCTGGGTGGGCACAGAGGCGGGGGAGCCTGCGCCAAGGACCGACCTGTCTACGTGCGGGTGGCAAGGTGGTGAGGATCGCTGTGGCGTGTGGTGGTGAGAAATGGCCGGAGGACCAGGGGAGGCACTGGAACTGCAAGGGGCTGCCAAGGGAAGGGTGAGCTGTGGGGACGAGGGACGGAGGAGCTGGGGATCCTGGGGGCATGAACCGATAGACCTGGCAGCTGTGGAGTGCCCCACACTTAAGCACCGAGCGGCTGGAACACAGGTTGAAACAAGCTTGGTTACATAAAATTGTATTGTACTGCATAAGGAAAGGCAATACACAGTGTGTTCTTATGGGTGTCATGCATTTTTAACAGACCAACATGTCTCCCGGCGGCAGGCGCGCTGTGCGGCAGACGGCAGCTGGGAACAGGAGCCGGCAGCGCCGAAACGAGGAGAGGCCCGGCCGGCGGTGGAGGGAGCGCAAAGGTACGGGGGACCAGGAGGCGGCGAGAAGGAGCGGACCTGCGGGTGGACGGGCGGAGAGACGAGGTGCGCGTCGGGTGGCGTGTGACGTCGCTTACCTGGGAGGCGTGCTTACCGGAAGTGACGGGAGTCACCGGAAGTGCGTGTAGCTGAGCGCGGTGAATGGCAGTGGCCGTGGGGGTTTAAGAAGGGGGACCAGGCCCCGCCCACAAATACAGGCTGCATGCAGCCTTAACTACTTGTATAGGTTAATCATGTCCCCTTTTAGACGTCTCTTCTCAAGACTAAATAAATTAAATTATTTTAATCTTTCTTCATAACTAAGACCCTCCATGCCACTTATCAGTTTCGTCGCTCTCCTCTGTACTTTTTCCAGCTGCAGTGCGTCCTTTTCTATGGACTGGTGCCCAGAACTGAACTGCATATTCCAGATGAGGCCATACCAATTCTTTGTAAAGTAGTAATATTATATCCCTGCCCCGTGAGTCCATGCCTCGTTTAATGCATGAGAATATCCTGGTGGCCTTAGAAGCAGCTGATTGACATTGTATGATGTAATTTGATCTACCATCTACAAGGACACCCAAATCCTTCTCTATAAGTGACTCTTATGGTACTCTTAAATTTGTAAAGAGGCTGTAGGTGCTTGAAAAAAAGACTTCACCATTCTTGTCTGGTATGATACCGTAGCTCACTGTAAATCTGAATAGAACAGAACCAGGCACAGCCCATAGACAAGAGTGTTTCTGTTTCTGCAATTTAAGCAGACCATTTTCTGATATCCTTGATAATCATGTATAAGTCATTAGATTTGCAATTGTGAGATAAAAATTCTAGTAGAGATGAGCGAAGTTTAGAAAAATTCGATTTGTACGATTCGCCAAGGTTCGTCAAGAAATTGGATTTGTTCGGAATTAATTTGTCATGAATCATGATAAATCTAATATACCGAGGCCACTCTGCCTAATCATATTCATCCCACATGGCCCAATCTCAGTGTGAATGCTTGGAACTTAAACTGCAGCGACAGTGCACGGAGAGTGCAGGGGGAGTGTATCACCGAGTACATTTAGTTCTAGTGCACCCACATTCATACTTAATCTGTTCTGTAGGTACTGTGCCATCAGTATTGAAGGGAGTTGTAATTTACCGCCATCTACTTCACTCTGCAGGGCATCAAGATTCATAGCGACTTCTGTTAGCTGTCGAATGATAGTGTGTCAGTATTACAGGTCAATAAAAGCGTCAGATCTAATTTATCACTATCGACTTAACTGTGCAGTGCACCAAGATTCAAGTCGTCAGCAGCAGTGGAAGTAACAGTGTGCACCAAGATCCATAGCTAATCCCTTCTGTTAAACAAAAGGAAATGCATACAGCACCCTTCAGTAAAGCTAAAAAAAATATATGTGCTTGCCCCTGCAGGAGCTGTGTCCAAATTGCTCCTTTATGGAAAAAAATAAAGAAATGGAGGTAGCGCCAATAAAGTAGTGGAGAAAAAAAATGTTCTTTTAATGCATGTTGTGGCAGTCCAAACACATGCTTTTTAATCCCTTCTGTTAGCTGTCAAATCACTGTGCCACTGACAATAGTGGCCCCATGACAGAGTGGGGATGGCGGCAGCAGTAGTGGCCCCATGACAGAATGGATATGGTTGCAGCAGCAGTAGTTGCTCCATGACAGAGTGGGGACAGTGGCAGCATCAGTGGCATCTATTCTCTTGCATCAGGCACTGGTGTCTGGAAATCCTGGTTGAGTCACACCAGATCTTTCTTTATGAAGGTTAGTCTCTCAACATTTTGGGAGGAAAGGCGAGTTCTCTTAGGGGTAATTATACCCCTTCCCCCCACATCATTGAACACGCACTGTGATGCCACACTGGCCGAGCAGGAAAGCATGCCCATGGCAAATTCAGCTGGTTGCAGCCACAATTCAAGTTTGCATTCCCAGTAGTCCAGGGAATTTCTTCTGAAGAAAAACGCTTATTATAGACTCCAGACAGTAGTTGCTGTATATGGCGCTGGTGCTTCTCCTGCCCCCACCATTCCCCCCACCACTCATGGCAGTGTAGCGTGAACTTTAGAGGGTCCCCTCCAGCCAGACTTTCGTGAGGACCAGCGATGGTGCTCGTAGGCAGCAACCAACTAACTACACAGCTAGTCTCTGTAGTAGCCCATTTTTGCATCCCTCTCAGAAGGTCAAAAAAATGCCTCCATTTTTGACCAGTAGTGAGGGTCTAACAATATGGATAGCCAGTAGTCATCCCTCTGTCGAATCCTAACAACACAGCTGTCAGTAAGCATACAAGAGAGTGGGCATCTGGCCATTTGTGCAAATGACTAGGAGGGCATCCCTGCCTCCTTCTCTACTGCATACTACATACTCCAGGGTCATCTGCCAGGGTCATCTGCGCTGTCTTCTTCGTCGCCCTCCAGCTCCTCTCCTGTGAGTTTGATAAATCACCTAGTTGTGTATAGAATTCCTTGGCGCTTATGTCCTCCTCCTCATTTTCCTCAGGGCTCAGATGGCTATGAGATGTAGGTGCCACATATTTTGACCCCTCACCCATCAGATGTGTCAGCATCCCCGCCCAGGATGTAAAGGAGTGGAATGACATCATTCATCCCATAGTTCTGCCAACTGACAAATAAAGTGGCCTCTTCAAAGGGCCTGAGCAAACAGCAGGTGTCACCCATGAGCTGCCACTAGCTAACGTGGAAGTTAAACCGGGGAGTAGATCTGTCTGTCTGCTGCATTAAGAAATAGTACACTGCCTTCCTTTGCTCACACAGATGATCTAACATATGGAGCATGGAGTTTCAAAGTGTGGAAACGTCACATATCAGGCAATGTTAGAGAAGAGTATTTGGCCTTTGCAGCTCAAGAAGGTAATGTTTTGACAGCAATAGGGGCGGAAGTGCATGCACGGTTTACTGGACATTTTTACCAGCTCTTGCAGTTCAGTCGAAGACTTGAGTAACCAGGTGACAACAAGATTGAAGACATGCGCCATGCAGGGTGCATGGGTCAGCCCTCCTTGATGCAGAGCAGACAAAATGTTCTTCCCATTATCAGTAACCATGGTTCCTATATTCATTTGGCTAGGAGATAGCCAGTGTTCAATGTCTTTATTGATGATGCTTAGCAGTTCCTCCCTGGTGTGGCTCCATTTTCCCAAGCTGACCAGCTGCAGAACAATGTGACAACGCCTAACTTTGCATAGGTGATATGCTGGCACATCTGATGGGCGAGGGGACAAAATCTGTGGCACCTATATCTCACAGCCACCTGAGCCCTGAGGAAAACGAGGAGGATGACTTAAGCGCCAAGGAATTCTATACACAACTAGGTGATTTATCCAAGTGACAGGAGAGGCGCTACAAAGAACCATCAAGCGCTACAAAGAAACTGTCTCACATGCGGACCGCCCCAGGAAAGGAAGACCAAGAGTCACCTCTGCTGCAGAGGATAAGTTCATCCGAGTCACCAGCCTCAGAAATAGCAGGTTAACAGCAGCTCAGATTAGAGACCAGGTCAATGCCACACAGAGTTCTAGCAGCAGACACATCTCTAGAACAACTGTTAAGAGGAGACTGTGTGAATCAGGCCTTCATGGTAGAATATCTGCTAGGAAACCACTGCTAAGGACAGGCAACAGGCAGAAGAGACTTGTTTGGGCTAAAGAACACAAGGAATGGACATTAGACCAGTGGAAATCTGTGCTTTGGTCTGATGAGTCCAAATTTGAGATCTTTGGTTCCAACCACCGTGTCTTTGTGCGGCGCAGAAAAGGTGAACGGATGGACTCTACATGCCTGGTTCCCACCGTGAAGCATGGAGGAGGAGGTGTGATGGTGTGGGGGTGCTTTGCTGGTGACACTGTTGGGGATTTATTCAATATTGAAGGCATACTGAACCAGCATGGCTACCACAGCATCTTGCAGCGCCATGCTATTCCATCCAGTTTGGTTTAGTTGGACCATCATTTATTTTTCAACAGGACAATGACCCCAAACACACCTCCAGGCTGTGTAAGGGCTATTTGACCATGAAGGAGAGTGATGGGGTGCTGTGCCAGATGACCTGTCCTCCACAGTCACCGGACCTAAACCCAATTGAGATGGTTTGGGGTGAGCTGGACCGCAGAGTGAAGGCAAAAGGGCCAACAAGTGCTAAGCATCTCTGGGAACTCCTTCAAGACTGTTGGAAGACCATTTCAGGTGACTACCTCTTGAAGCTCATCAAGAAAATGCCAAGAGTGTGCAAAGCAGTAATCAAAGCAAAAGGTGGCTACTTTGAAGAACCTAGAATATGACATATTTTCAGTTGTTTCACACCTTTTTGTTATGTATATAATTCCACATGTGTTAATTCATAGTTTTGATGCCTTCAGTGTGAATCTACAATTTTCATAGTCAGGAAAATAAAGAAAACACTTTGAATGAGAAGATGTGTCCAAACTTTTGGTCTGTACTGTGTCGGGTGGTAATAATTCAATTAAGAATTATTAATTATAGTCATAAAAATAATTAACCATAAAAAAAAAAAAATCTTAAAATCATGACCTGGTGACTTGTAGACAACCTAATTGATACAATTCACATCTGAGTCCGACTATTTCCTCAGATAAATACGTTATTTTTTACGTGAGATGATGTTAATGATAAAACATGTAGTTCTACATTACACAATAATACAAAGGTATTATAAAAATATGCAGATTTATTGGTTACAAGATTATAAACATATATAAGTAAATAAACACAATGAAACATGCAAATGAATATATATATATAGCGTTAATATAAAGCCTTACAAGCTTAACAATACATGTGAGTGGAAATAACTTGTCACATTATAACAAAGCTATTATTAGGTTAGGATATCAAAGTAGGGACATAAGTTATATACATTACTTCTGTTCAGAGAAAACCTCATGATATCAGGACGGGCATGTCTAATCCTAGACATCAATATGGAATGCTAAATACATTCCACCCCCTCTAACCAACTACACATCACATGACTTCAGGATGGGAAAATCCATTCAGGGATATAACTTAGAAGAGATAACTATATCCTTCCGCCCAATCCTGGACTATTTTCACACATATGACTTTGGTAAGACTATTAAGACAAATAACAGGGATCTAGGATCTTGCTAGATCATATCTTAAATGGGAAGGACTTGAAACAAGTCTTTCCTGTGGGAATCCATCACTTAGCTTGGCGAAGAATGTTCTATCAATATATATATACAGTATATATATATATATATATATAAGCAATTATTTAATGCTTTGCTAGATTATCAGTCTTAATTCTTCTGCAGGTACAATTAAGTCTCACAATATCCTAAGATTACATCTCAAAATGGAGATGATTAATTAATTTATTTATTTAATTATTCGCCAATCTAGATGGTATAATTTCACCCACACTATCAAATTAGTCTTAATAAAATGAAATATCATTTTCTGTA
Organism: Bufo gargarizans; assembly: GCF_014858855.1. Lineage (NCBI taxonomy): Eukaryota > Metazoa > Chordata > Amphibia > Anura > Bufonidae > Bufo > Bufo gargarizans. The sequence goes on from NC_058081.1 coordinate 352,212,121, forward strand.
TCTCTTACCAAGTCCTAGTAGAAATCTCACTTCTGCTCCTAGGAAAGCTGGGTGATCCGTCATAGAGCATGTAACCATGGCTTTCATCCTGATTGACACCTCTAGAGAGCTCAACTTCTCTTCTCTCTCCTCTTTCTTGTGTGTGCCTTTTCTCCCCCCTGTGTATGGTTTATGAACGCAAACTTATCAGTTAGACGCACCTTCCTAGTTTGGCACTTTCCAATCATTGTCGGATGGGTGTGACTATTGATAAGAAATATGACATCATAACCTTACCCAGAATGCACTTTTGCTACTGTTGTAATGTCACCTACTGATACCTAGGTGGCACTGCTGTGTAAGCTATTTGCATCATAGTATAAAGGGTTAACTTATGTAAGTCTGAATAAAACGTATTCTATACATTTTGACCTTAAAAGCTTTAATTCAAAGCTATAGGGATTAATTCTGACACTTGTAGCAATTAGAGACAGACCTCTAGGCGTCTCTCTGAATGTTTCTCACACTGTTTATTTATTTTATCATAAATAACTTGAATGGCCTTGTTTTCTCAGAGATATCAGTACCTCCTCTTGTCACACCAAAAGATGTGATTCATGGTTACAAAACACACATCTTCACAGACACTCTTTTAGAGACGAATATTCTCCTAATGAGAAATATATATAATATACTGTATACATGTCTTCATAACATATAACAATATAATATAAAGTAATATATATATATATATATATATATATATATATATATATATATATATATATGTCCTACTGATTGTCTTATGCTAAGCACTAAGGCTCATTAAATAAATACATGAATATTATATATTTTTCTTCATTAATAAATACCTAATTGTATAGGTAATTATCACCAGCTGCATAGAGCTTATCTCTTGTCATAAATCTTGTCATAAATTTAAAAGTAGACAAGGAGGCCTCTTCTCAGACTGGTACATTCATGAGAAGAATAACACTAAAAAGTAGAAACCTTTGTGTGACCTTACTTTGGCCTTCTCAAGACATACAAAATTGTAACTATAGTCGAGCATGGCTCTTAAAGGCAATGCATTCATCTTGACTAGAATGAATTGCATCAATGCATTTACCTATGAAAAGGCACAACAACTGTATATTGACCACCCTGAATTTCAAATGGAGAATTCTATCTGCAAAACATACAAGAATAGGACAGGTTATATATTCTTGGGGGGGCACAGAACAGACATTCGGATACAGGCAGCATATGGTGTTGTCCACATATGTGTTGCCCCCATTGAAATGAATGGGTCCTCAAAAAATGTGGATCGGATGTAGACCAAAAATATGGTCATATAAATGCACTAAGGCTAAATACACATACAGTTTTTGGGATGAGGATTTGAAGCAGACCTGTCGACAGAAATGGATTGAAAATGAATTAGAAATATACAGTAAAGGAAGGATATATACTTCTGGCTTTGGCTGAAAATCGGCTGTGTTTAACCCTGGTATGTTAGCATTATAGCTTCTTACAAATTTCCCATCATCTAAGTGTCCAGGCCTCATATTTGCTGCTTATGTCAAGGTTCCAGTCTCCATGCCCTGTCTCTTTATTAGCTGTTTCTTTGCTCTGACTATTTACCATTGTATCCTGCTGTTCTTTGATTTGTCCCTGATTAAGTTAAATCCAGCCCCTCCTCTATTGTTCACACCTAGAAGTGTAAATGTAAAGCTTTAGTTCTTCTGAGAAATTGGTCTTCATCCAAAAAGCAAACTTCCTAAGTGCACAAAATCAAATTATACCAGAATTGTAACTAATGAAAAATACACTGCAAACAATGTTTCTGCTTTCCACAACTATTACCCCTATTTTCCTGCACTGCTGAAAACCCCTGCACCCAACGAGGAACTTCTTTTCTCTCCCTCCATCTGACCCCCTGCTCATATCTGTTCCTTAACATAAAACCTTCCTCTCTAGAGGGAATTGTAAGAATGATAGAGACTGAAAAACCTGGGAATGTAAAACAAGCCACGGTATCACACATAATAGGATCAGATACACAGCTCAGCAGTCAGTATCACACATGATAGCTAGGAATAGATACACAACTCAGCAGAAAGTATCACACACAACAGGATTAGATACACAGCTCAGCAGACAGTATCACACAAAATAGGATTAGATACGCAGCTCAGAAGGCAGTATCACACATGATAGGATTAGATACACAGCTCAGCAGAAATGATCACACATGACAGATTTAGATACACATCTTAGCAAAATGTATCAAACATGATAGGATTAGATACGCAGCTTAGCAGACAGTATCACACATGATAGGTTTAAATACACAGCTTAGAAGACAGTATCACACATGATAGAATTAGATATGCAGCTTTGCAGACAGTATCACACATGATAGGATTAGATACACAGCTCAGCAGGCAGTATCACACATGATATGATTAGATACACAACACAGCAGGCAGTATCGCACACAATAGGCTTAGATACACGACTCTGCAGACAGTATCACACATGATAGGTTTAGATACACAACTCTGCAGACAGTTTCACACATGCTAGGATTAGATACACAGCAGAGCAGACAGTATCACACAAGGTAGAATTACAAAGGTACACAGCTCTGCAGACAGTTTCACACATGATATGATTAGATACACAACTAAGCAGGCAGTATCACACATGATATTTGAATTCTGGATTTAGTGTAACTTTAATCTCATGTGTTTGACTTTCGCACATTTAATATTCTCAATAGATCTCACCAAATCTTGCTAATATAGGTCTGCCACTAAATATCTCATATTTGAGGCTAGCTTCTTTGCAGCTTAAGCAATAAGCTAATTGTGGAACACTCACCGCCCAGTGGTTGTGATGTGTATTATAGCTTTTTAGAGTTTAGTTACAGTCTCGCGATATGATGTTGTTTTGCTGTCAGGACAAAATTGACACCACTTCCAGGTTGGAGATCAGTTAAGAGAGGAGGCATCTGTATATTGTCCTTGACCATAGTTGAAACTCCACACGTCAGCACTGGCATGAACTCTACCAGATATCGAGAGGCGGAAGGACTGGACCACCTTCTGCTCAACGTACGTGTGCAGGGCTGGTACAGATTTTTGGGAAAAGTAATGTCGGTTTGAGACTCTCTACTTTGGCTGGGCACAATCCATCAGTTCTCTGAAACGTGCAGAGTCAAATACACGAAAGGGAGGCACTGTAGTGCCAGCAAATTGGCTAGGTGCACGTTCAGCTTCTGCACTGTTGGATGAGTGCACACATACTGTTGTCTTTTAGGGCTCATTCAAGTGGCCGTATGCTATCCACAAAAATGGGGCCCTTTTCTATTCCACAGTTCCGCAAAACAAATGAAACATGTCCTATACTTGTCCATGAAAATCAGGTCATGGTCCCATTGAAATCTATGGGTCTGCAAAAATACTAAATGCTATCTCATTTTTTTCGGATCCTCAAAAAAACGGATCTGCATTTTTGCGGACAGCATATGGCCGTCTGAATGAGCCCTTAGCAATAGCCTGTCAAGGTCCCTCCCATGACAGAGGTGAGAAGATCTGAGAGACTGGAGGCAAGTGAGAGTATCTGACAGTCTTTCTGTTTTCTCCTTGCAGTGTTGTTGTTTGGTAATGAGCACAGCTCTTGTCAGGTGTAGCTTGTGGTCAGGCTCTGTTTAGTTCTGACTCACACTGCTTACCATGTGGTTGATATTTCCTGCTGGAGTGTTGTTCCTTTGGATCTCCTGCTCCTCCATTCTTTGTTAAAGGGTTTCTGTGATCAGAATTAACCCTATTAAACTAGCTGACATTAGCAATGTGCTAATGTCAGCTGAACCTAACTAGCCTATTCCTACTTGTATCTATGCCCCTGTTATGCCAGAAATCTAACTTTTATAATATGCTAATAAGCCTCTAGGAGCAGGGGGGGCATTGCCCCTCCTCCTAGAACCTCCGTTCTCCCACCTCTGGACGCGCCCTGCTGCACTTGATTTACAGGGCCAGGCAGCCTTGGTCTCCTCCTGCCGGCCATGTCTGCCATGTATCTTGCGTCTGTGCCGTCCTGTTCAGTGTTTGGCGCAGGCGTTGTGAGTGAAGTGAATTCGCAATTTTCTAAATTTCAATTTCTCTGCTTTTAAAACAGAAAGTGATACCTCATAAAATATTCATTACTTAACATTCCCCATATGCCTACTTTATGTTGGCATCATTTTGTAAATGTCCTTTTATTTTTTTAAGATGTTAGAAGGCTTAGAATTTTAGAAGCAATTCCAAGAGAATTTCCAAAACCCACTTTTTAAGGACCAGTTCGGGTCTGAAGTCACTTTGTGGGGCTTGCACAGTGGAAATCCCCCATAAATGACCCCATTGTAGAAGCTACACCCCTCAAGTTACTCAAAACTGATTACAAACTTTGTTAACCCTTTAGGTGTTCCATAAGAATTAAAGGAAAATGGAGATTACATTTCTAAATTTAACTTTTTGGCAAATTTTCCATTTTAATCCATTTTTTTCTTTAACACATCGAGGGTTAACAGCCAAACAAAACTTAATATTTATTAACACCATAGCCATAGCCTTTTTTTTTTTTTTTCAACAATTCTCTAAGTTAGGATCTAATTTCTTGTGGGATGAGGTGATGATTTGATACTATTTTGGGGGGCATACGCCTTTTTTATTGCTTGGGGTTGCACTTTATGTGATGTTAGATGACAAAAAATGAAAAAATGGAAGTGGGGCACTCTCTATAAGTAAAGGGATCTTTTATTAAACATAATATATATATTATGGTCAATAATACATTTTCACAATAAATAAAATTCGACAATCCTATAAAATTCAACAAGGGATACAAACAATATATGAATGCAGCAGAGAATACTATTAATAGAGTTAGAATGATAAAATCAGAAAAAATAAGATCCCAATATACAAATAATTAAATTGATAAGTTCAAATAGTCGATGTTGATCAAATAGTATGTTATTCACTGGTAATAATGCGTTTTTCCAATGCACAATTTCAGTTCTTTTAGAATAATCGCTTATTGTCGATTATATTAGTCGGATTATAGTCGATCCTTTGGCATATAGATATGATTTTTCGGTGCAAAGTGCTGGTAATATAAATAATCGCTTGCTACCGAAATATTGGCCAGTTCTTTAGTGCATGTAAATTCCTGTGATCAAGACCATAGGCATATGTAGCCTTAAACAGTCTGTGTCGACTAAATTTCGACTACTTGTGTGCACAACGGCGTCCCGCTGTATTAGTACAAAAAGCGATCGCTTGGGTAGGATATGCGCTGTCTTACCGGAGGTCTTGTACTGGACAGTAAGCCCTCGACTCGGCGTGTGATCTTTCAAATCCCGGTCTCAAGGGCTGTTATACGAACTTAATTTTCGCACCAGTGGATTGTTTGACTCCACGTGGGATTGATGTCTTTCATATAGTGGCGTTTTTTTTGCTCCGGTTCGTTATACTTGTAAGTATGTCCAGGCCTTCTCAATCTGGCAATATCCTATTTCTTGATGGGGGGATTAGCACCAGACGCGTTTTGGGGATTTAAGGCAATGACCCCTTCCTCAGTGGTTAACATCCCCCTGTTCCTGTTTCCCTTTTATAGTGGGTAAGGAATATCTAAAGAACTGGTCTGGAATCCGAATTTTTGGGGGAATTGGGATCCTTAAATATTGTTTCTTACTTTAAAAGCATATTTTAATAATATTATTATTCAAATATACATTCCTCATCTTAAATTATCAACATAAGAGTTATAAAATACAATATACAAAAACTTTAAAAAGTGGTGATGGCAATCAAATACATAGAAAATCTTTCATACAATTGTTTAGCACCTCCTTTAGAATCATATAGTATAAAAAACGCATCAGTATTGCATGCGATTTTGATGCGGTTCCGTTGCGTTTTTACTGAAATTTTGATATTTTTCACAGGTTCTTCAAAAGAATTGATTTATAGATCCCATATGTCTTGCAACAATTTAAAAACAATGGACAAAAGACAATTTTGTTTTTCAAAAAGGAGAGACAATTTCAGTTTCTGTGGGTATTCACTTATACCAGTGGTGGCAAACCTTTTAGAGACCGAGTGCCCAAACTGCAACCCAAAACCCACTTATTTATCGCAAAGTGCCAACACAGCAGTTTAACCTACTGTGCATAGTGCGCCCTGCGCTGATGAATGGCAGGAAAACTCTAAGACATATTTGTACACAGTAGACTTTTTCTAGGGTGCGGGTGCCCACAGAGAGGGCTCTGAGTGCCGCCTCTGGCACCCATGCCATAGGTTCGCCAACACTGACTTATACTATACTTATATTCATGCTTGTGTAGAATTATTGGATGGGGGTCAAATGTAGAGGAAAAACTGGACGAATACAAAATCTCGTCCAGTTAATCATCGACAGATGACGCCCATCCTACAAATAGCCAAATAATTCAAAGTCCGCATTTAGGCCCGACGGTTGTAATGTATTCAATTCGAAAATTCGCTTTGTTTCTAAACGTGACATTTTTTCTACGTGATTCCCACCTCTCCAATCCTTTTGTACATTATCTATTGCTGTGAACCTTAAACATGAGGGATCTTGATTGTGTGTTGTTTTAAAGTGATATGAGAGGGAATGATTTTCGAAAACCTTTCTTTATGTTGCCAACATGTTCTGCAATGCGTTTTTTCAGCATTCTCTTTGTTCTTCCTACGTATTGGAGCTTACAGGGGCATTCTATCACATATATCACGTCTTCTGTACTACAAGTAAGAAATTCATTAATTTTGTGACAATGTTTGTTTGTAGTTGTTATAATTTCGTTTTTTTTTTAGGGAATGAAGTCAATTTGCAGTTGTTGCATCTACCACAACTGAAAAAGCCCCGAATGCCCGCCCAAGATTGCACCGCGGGGGCACAGACGTTTTTCTTCCGAACGGTAGGTGCTATTTTAATATTTAAATTAGGGGCCTTAGTAAATACAATTTTAGGTTTGGGTGATAACAATGTACTTAATATCCTATCTTTTTTCAACAAACGCCAGTGTTTATTGACTATAAGTTGGAATTTCCTAAAATCCCCTTTAAACGGCAGAATCAAACGTAAATTGGAGTCCAATTTCTCAACTTTGTTGTCTTCCTTCTTATTAAAAAATTCCTTCCTGTCCATTTCTTTTACTTTATTGAGGGCTGCGTCCAGTACTTCAATGGGATATTTTTTGTCCAGAAACTGATCTGTCATAGTCTTAGCTTCATTTTTGAATTCCTCATTTAATGTACAATTGCGTTTTGCCCTTTGTAGCTGCCCTTGTGGAATATTAATTAGCCAATTTGGGAGATGGCCACTTAAATAAAATATAACTGTTTCAAGCTGTCGGTTTAACAAATATTGTGCATTGTAATTTGCCCTCTCAATTTAAAATTCTTATATCTAAAAATTCCAGTGAGGTTTGGCTAATATTGCCCGTAAAGGTCAGATTCACCTTATTAATATTAATATCATCTAAAAATTTATTTAAAGAATCCCTGTCTCCCTGCCAGATAAAAAATACATCATAGATATATCGTTGCCAGAGCACCAGCCTCGTCCCTAGCTTGGGTTGAATGTTTTCATGTTCCCACTGCGCCATAAATAAATTGGCATAACTAGGGGCGAACCTGGTGCCCATGGCTGTCCCTTTTGTCTGTATGTCGAAGTCTCCTGCGAAATTAAAATAATTGTGTGTTAAAATAAAATCTATAGCCTCAACTACATACTCGATCTGTATTTGATTCAAGGTGCCATCTAACAACAATTGAGATGTGACAGAATTTTTTCCCTGTTCATGTTTAATCACAGTATAGAGTGATTGTACGTCAAGGGTACCCATGATCCAATTGTGGTCGGGGCACTCACGAAAGAAGGACTCCTACCTGCTGGCTAGCTAAAGCGGTTAGAGTTATGCCGGAACCGCGACGTTGAAGGAATAGCTGAAGGAGGCCATCCCCTTGGTGTGAAGCTGAGAATGAGGGTGGGTAGGGTGGGAGAGTTTGACACGTCGTTCATTGAAGGAGGGGCAGAGGTGCCATGATATAGGCAACCGTGCCCCTCCCACAAATACAGGCCAATGAATCGGCCTTAACACTTGTGGTCGGGGCACTCACGAAAGAAGGACTCCTACCTGCTGGCTAGCTAAAGCGGTTAGAGTTATGCCGGAACCGCGACGTTGAAGGAATAGCTGAAGGAGGCCAAAAAGAGCAACAATTCCTATCATATCGGAACGCTACAAACATTTATTCATAACACCAAATTCTGACAAGCAAGACTCATTTCAGTATATGGACAAGGAATGTAGCGGCTGAAACATGACGAACGCCAACGACCTAGTCTTATGATTATATGTGCTGGAACCCGATTCCGAACCCGCATATTGAGGACGGGTCTACTGCCAGATTAGTCAGTAAAACGCGAATATGAGTTATGAATTGGGGACAGGTAAGGTGAGTATTATGGAATGGTAGCAAAGGACTGTCGGGCGGTTTGTTTGGCAGAGAGGACAGAAGCTGTTGCAGCACGCGCACGGGGCCCCATTGATGAGAGGTCGGGAAGAAACACCTGGGTCGGGGTGCCTACCTGAGAGGTCTTGGTGATGAGTAGCGAGAGTATGTAACCATCTCTGGAAGCCGAGAGCTGACCGAGAGTGACGTATCTGCTACTGTTAGCCAGGGAGGTAAACTCGGCCGGTCTCAACCCGTAAAAGGCCAGGTACATGGCAGCTTAATTATCAACTATGCAGTGCACCGAATGGTTTTGTCTAGCAGGTCGGAAAGGTCGCGGAAAAGCTGGCCAGTGACGGGTAGCCGGCGAGTGCGTGTCTCGCAGTCGCTTCTCTCGAGACCCCTCAGAGTAGCTTTAATGGCATGGATTGAAAACAACGAACCTGGCTGGGTGAAACTCATGGCTCTAAAATGTTGCACCCCTGCGAGGTAGGACTTGACCGCGGCGTGGGATAGTTTCAGATTGGGGTGACAGTAACCTATAAACGCCAGGATGTACGGAACGAACTCAGTGTCACCTTGCGGACAGGAGTCCTGAAATCTCTGGAAGGCTCTCCAACCTGTCTGGTAGGCTCTGGCTGTATTGGGTGAGAGGGACTTGTCTAACAGTGACCGAGCGGTGGTGAGATGAGCGTCTATGGAAGGAATAGAGCAGCGTATGGCGGGACTGGACTCCCGATGACATCGGCTTCTGGACAGATCTGTGAAAAGAGGGTAATAAACGAGATAATGCGTCGGCTGCTGCGTTGTGGTTACCGGCTATGTGAAGCTATGTAACAAAACTGGTGTTGTAATGACAGAAGGACCAGGCGCCTAAGAAATAACATGACATACAGACTTAGAAGAACCACTATTGAGAAACTCGATGACGGCTGCATTATCGGACACGAAGGACGTTGTCTGACCTGACCAACTTTGACCCCAGGTATGGGATGCTGCCACTAAGGGCTAGAGTACAAAACTGCTGAGGTACGGAAAACCCAGGAATGGAACTGACTTCGATTGGCCATCTGTCTGCTAACCAATGATTGCCAAAAATAGCTGCGAAACCTGTATTGGCAGCGGCGTCGGACAAAATTACGGGGGAGTTGCCGGATATTGTGGGAACAAAGAGCGAGATGCCATTCCATTGCGTGAGAAATGATTCCACATGTTCAAGTCAGCTATGACCATATCGCCCAGACCTATGCTGCTATCCTGGGAAGGGGCTGTAGGAAGGAGTGAAAGTAACGAGATACGAATGCCCTACCTTGCGGAATTGTACGCATGGCAAAGTTCAACATACCTAACAGGGACTGAAGCTGAACTTTATAATCACTCTAGTGGATGTGAAACTATGAACGACTTCCCTGATTCTCTGTAATTTGTCCCTTGGCAACCATGTTCTGGGTGTCCAATACTATACCAAGGAATGTGATGACTGCGGAGGGACCTTCCACTTTCTTGGGAGAGACAGGAACCCCTAATTGTCTGAAACACTCCAGTAGCAACGAAGGTCTTTGGGGGGAGCGTCAGGACGCTCAATAATTAAAAACTATTCAGGAAGTGAATAACATAGCTACAGTGGAATTCATGGACTAAATCCAGTGGAGAGCCTTGGCTAATTGGTCAAATAACCACAGGCTACTCTTAGACCCGAATGTGAGATTGAAAGCAAAATAATAAAGGTCCCTCCATTTGATGCCATGCCATTGCCAGAGGGATGGTTTGATCGGTAGTAATTTGAAGGCGTCTGCAATATCAGCTTTAGAAAGGATGGTGCTGGGACCTAACTGTAAGATAAGAGCGATGGCTTGATCTATGGTGACATATCTCATGCTAACCTCTTCTGATGGGACGAGAGTTGATGTTAAGTATGGGAACTGCTGCAACCGAACTATATTGACAACACACATGTAATTATTATCTTCTTTTAATGAACAGACTACTTAGGGTGGGCTCTGAAGCAGTTAGTACATATGTGTAGCAAGCGGCACTGACTGAAGTTACAGGACGCATGGTTGAAATTATTACAATTTGTGACCTGCCGAGTAGTTTGATGGGTCTACCCAGCTTGTCACCTAAACCAGAGGATCTGTGTGAATCGGACGGGCCGGAAACAGGACCTGTAGAACTAGACCCCTCACTCTGGGCAGCCTTATGACACCACACCGTAGAATGGTCAATTGACTGGCACAGGGAGCATGATAGTGCTTTAAGCCCGGCGAAATGCCTACAAATCTCTGAATCAATATTGGCCCAGTTAGTAAGAAACTGGAACTGACTTGAGGTGGCAGCTGCCTTGACCGAGAAGAACAATGGTAGTCGTAGAAGGAACTCCCACCGTACTTGTAGCCCAACTCTGTTATCCTGAACAAGTATAAATCCAGTTCAACCCTTCTCTCGGGACGAACTGAACAGACTACGTCTCTGTACAAACTAAAAACGAGCACAAACTCAGGTACCGTGAGCTTGCGGTTCAGCCTGTGGTCCCGGCCTTCCAGGACCACTGACACATCCCGACAGGCAATTACCCTACTGTTTTCAACAACAGATGGATCTGTGTCAGCGAGTTCTGAACAGTGACCACTGAGACTTCTACCTGCTGCTGAGGGCCTTAGTTAATGACAATAACCGGTAAAACTTAGCCTTCCCAGCAGAAGCGGGATGCGAAACACCCCGTCTGGACATCTCCGTCATCAGCCTAGGGACGGTCCAAGTGCGAGGAGACGACACATTGCCCCCTTCTGACATCCTGGCGGGGTTCTTGTCGACCGAAGCCTCCACTATGTCTGAAGCGCGTGACATATCCTGTAAATACAGCATGCACAAATCAATTTCTGACTGCCAACCGACACCGGGATCATGTGACGTAAGCTGTGGGAAGGTCGAGACCCATGCAACTGTGAAGAATACGAGTGAAAAGGGACGAGAGGACCTGAGCCGAGGAGAAGCGATAGCTGAACCTAGAACACCCCAGTGATTGATGAGTCTGACGGTGGCACAACTGACCCACCACCAGAAGGAGAGAAGAGGAATAGTGACACGACACAGCTACTGCCATACTGTACCCTGATGGTTGAACAACGTGCAGAATATATTGGAAGAAGGACGACACAGATCCTGGAATAATTCATATGTAAGATCCCTGCGTACGACATACCGCCAGGCGTAGAGGCGTGTGCCCAACAATACGGAGATCCTCTAACTAGCACTGAACAAGTATATCGCCCCTTCCTTAAACTCCATCAGTGAAGCATGGGTAACACTCTATAATGATTCTTTTCTCCCCCTTTTTTTTTTTTTTTTCTTAAATGTATATATATATATATATATATATATATATACACACACACACACACACCATTTCTCAACACTCCCTTTTTATTTTTTATTTTTTTTGTGGTCATAACCCCTGGTGGCCACTAGATGGAGCCAACACAGGGCACAGCACCATGGACTGTACAGCCGGCAGACGCCACCAGAGGGAGCCTGTGACAACCAACACTGCTCCATGGACTGCATTGACTCCGGCGGCCACCAGGGGGAGCTCACACAGCGCCGGCCACCTGCAGCACGGGCAGACAGCGGAGGAGACAGCAAGCAGGACGCTGAGGTGAGTGTGCGGCTGACATGACAAGGGCCAGAGCGGACATGGGGGACATGAGGGGCATGAGGGGAAAGAATTAACTACAGCTACCGAGAGCCCTACCTAGCTAATGGCACAGCGGCCCGTGCCAGACATTAGGGGAGGAGAGACGTATGAATCGGGATCGCGCTGATCCCTGCACCCTACGATTCATGCCACGTGGGAGTCGGGGCTCCTGGCAGACGCTCCGATGCAGTGTGGCCCCCTCTTACCTAAGGGAGCCTGCACTGCCGGCCGGACTTGTGAGCCGAGACTGCAATTGTGGCAGCCACTTACCTGATCTAGTAGCTTGCTTTGCGTGGAAACGAACTTCCAGGACCAGACGCAACTTCACGCACCGAACGAGGCCAGCGTTTGACACGTCGTTCATTGAAGGAGGGGCAGAGGTGCCATGATATAGGCAACCGTGCCCCTCCCACAAATACAGGCCAATGAATCGGCCTTAACACTTGTCCTTGAAGTCCAATGATTCTATAGTCTTTATGATCTGTGTGGTATCCTTGACGTATGAGGGGACTTTTTTTACTCTAGATTGCAGTGTCACATCTACATATTTAGATAAATTCGAAGTTAGTGATCCGATCCCTGATATAATTGGACGACCGGGTGGATTAATTTTGTCTTTATGCACCTTGGGCAAACAATAAAAGACAGGGATACGTGGGGATTTATTAATTAAGAAATTTTGTTTATCCTCATTTAAAACACCAATTTCTCTGCCTCTTGTGCAGAATAATTTCAATTCTGCTAGAAATAATTCTGTTGGATAATTTTTTATATGTACTACTGTCAGAAAGTTGACGTAGACATTCAGAATTATATTTTTCAAAATCCTGCACCACTATTCCTCCCCCTTTATCTGCTGGGCGGATAACAATATTCTCTTCTTTTTGTATCTCCTTTAGAGCTTTGACCTCTGCATTTGTTAGATTATTACGTTTGTATCTAATTTTTTCTTTTAATTTACGAATATCATGTTCAACACATTCTTTAAAACTGGACATTTCTTGACTGATCTCATTTTTTGGATATTTTTTTTAAGTTCTTTTAAGATCAGTGTGAACAAATTTGTTATTATTTGTTGTTTCCCGACTAATAGGGTTCTTTAGGAAGTATTTTTTTTAGACATAATCGTCTCATGAATTTTTCGACACCAATAAAGGTATCAAATTTGTTTAGTTTATTGGTGGGAGCAAATTTAAGACCTTTATTTAATAAAGTGACTTGTGCATTGGTTAAAATCTTTGTGCTCAAATTGATAATAGAATAATTGGTAATAATCGTGTTTTCTATCTGTGTCTTTTCCCTCTTCTTTCTCCCTCCTCTGCGTATCTTTCCCTTTCCACGTGATTCCTTGTTCTCATGCGATGTTCCTGAGTGTTGTAGTGTTCCTGTGTCTGTGTTCTCTCTGTTCTGAAATATTGGGGCCTGTGTGTTTCGTGTGGTGTCTGGGGTCTGTGTCTTAAATTGTATTGGTTATCTATTAATGACTCTTTGTTTTGTGCATGTGTTCTCCCTTGTGGAGATTCGTGTCTTGTACGTATTCTGTGTGTTTTTATCTATAATTTCTTGTTCTATTCTGTCTAGATTGATGCATAATCTGGACTGGAAAGTCAGAAACTCTGTGTTCTGTGGTAGTTTGTCCACCACTGGACGCAATTCATTTATCTTATTAGATGTTTCTGATAAAATCTCCAATCTTCTCTTAATAATCATATTTTACAAGAGAGAGGGAATGTTGGTGGAGCATCTCATCCCATTCTCTTGTAAAGGTTTGATTGCACAAATCTTGAGCTGGATTTTTAGTTAATGTTAAACCCTTAGGGATACTATTGCACTCTATATGTCTGGTCAGTGTTTTCACTTCCCACCTTTGCTTTAATTGTCTGACCAAGAGTGTTTCTAGTTCCCTAAAGGTGTCTCTCATAGATATAGTATCATTACTATTTTTAGATTCAAATGTTGCAAATGAGAAATTGTCTACATTTTGTTTTTTTGTTTCAACATGATCCCAAATACTTTTGGTCGCCTCCTCATTCTGTGCCGACATAATGGGTGAAAAAGATGCGAATGAATATAGAATAATGTCGCACTACAGTGAGGTGGAGATCCAACAGAGGTGCTCCCACTAACAGACAACACCCAGTCTGATAAAGTGAATAAATGAAAAAATGGAAGTAGGGGACTCTCTATAAGTAAAGGGATCTTTTATTAAACATAATATATATTAAATTCAATAATAAATTTTCACAATAAAGTCGACAAAAATAAAATTTGACAATCCTATAAAATTCAACAGGGGATACAAACAATATATGAATGCAGCAGAGAATACTATTAATAGAGTTAGAATGATAAAATCAGCAAAAAGCCCCACTTCCATTTTTTCACTTATTCACTTTATCAGACTAGGTGTTGTCTGTTAGTGGGAGCACCTCTGTTGGATCTCCACCTCACTGTAGTGCGACATTATTCTATATTCAGATGACAAAAAATGGCTGTTTTAGCACTGTTTTTATTTTATTTTTATTACAGTGTTCAATTTGGGGAATATTTTTTTTTTACATGTGTTTTTTAAAAGGTCATAAAAGACCACTGGGGGACATTTAACTTCACTTTTTTTTTTTCACTATTGATTTCTCCTGTAACTGGAGCTGACATAGTAGCCCCAGTTACAGGGGAAATACACCCCCCCAGAGAGGCTGTACAGCAGAATACAACGCTGTACAGCCTCAGTGCAGGGCTGATCAAGGTCTGTGGAAGACCCAACAGCGACTGCACTCTCCCGGCCTCGGGGGGTCACATGAACATAGCGCTTCCTGATCTGTATACACTGCGCTTGTTGAGTGCTGTGTATGCAGCGATCTACAAGGTATGGATACCTGGGAACTGTCCCTGCCTTCTCTCTGGGTTGCCCTGCTATCACTGACAGCAAGCCCCCTGCTCGGCAGCTGCATGATTAGCGTGCAGTTGCCATCTCTGAATGGACGTTTTAGAACGTCCATTTAGAGATAAACAACCGCTAATAGGACGTTTATATCCTATGGGCGGTCAGGAAGTGGTTAAGGAACAAGCCAAATTAAGAACATTTGAAATGTCTCACTAAATGTGATTATAATTTTGGAATGCTTTTACTTATACATGCAATTTAGTTTTCTCGTAATGCTTGGCAGATCCGAGTGCTCGGTCGAGTACCACATGTGCTCGAGTGCCATGCTCAAGTCTCCTTCCCATACGTTTGGCGCCTTCTAAGCAGCCACTAAACATGCTGGTAAGTATTGCCTTTATTGTAATGCCATTAGCCAAGTTTTCTACTGGCATTACAGTGATTGGCTGGCCGGAAAACAGTGATTGGCTGGCATTTCTATACCATCTGAGTGCTTCAATCCCATATATTGGGAAAAAAGGGAAAATCAATATATATACAAATTTCACTGAATCTGCATACAGTTTTATTGTCTGTGGCAGGAACCGTTTATCGCAGCGCATTGCATTTCTATACCGTGCTTCTGGCCCCTATATTTGGAGAAATTGAAAATCAGTATATATACAAATTTCACTGAATCTGCATACAGTTTTATTGTCTGTGGCAGGAACCGTTTATCGCAGCGCATTGCATTTCTATACCGTGCTTCTGGCCCATATATTTGGAGAAATTGAAAATCAGTATATATACACATTTCACTAAATCAGCACTCAGTTTTCTTGTCTGCGGTTTAAAATGTTAATTGCAGTGAATTGCATTTCTGTACCGTTTGTGCGCTTCAGGCCCATATATTGGGAATAATATAGTCATAAATATAAACAACATCATAAAACAGTGTCTGTACTGCAGATTACAATAATCTGTGGCTAAAATACTGTCCAAAATCTGTTCTTTTCTGTGTCATATACTGCCCTGTATCTGAAAACTGTCTTTTGTGGACAGTAAAAAAAAACAGCGTCACAGCTAGTAAAAAATCCATTAATATGAAGAAGGCTAGCACTAAGGGATGGGGAAGTGGGCATTATCCTGATGGTTCAGGCAGAGGTCGTGGCACTGGGAGCAATGAAACTGTATCTGCTGCCAGTGCACAAAAAAAAAGTAATAAAACCCTCCCAGTTTCATGTCCAACTTAGCTAAGCGGTGCACGACAACACTGTCCAAGTCAGACCAGTGCAAACAGTTGTTCGGTTGGCTTGCTGACGATAATGCTTCTAGTTGGCTAAGCACCACCCTGTCTTCCACCAAGGTGGTGAACGTCAATCATCAGTTCACGAGGTGGATGACGATGAGACACAGTTGTCAATCACTGATCAGAGTGATGAAGTGGAAGAGGAGGTGTTGGATGATGAGGTCATTGACCCAACATGGGAAGGTGATAAGCCGAGCGAGGACAGCAGCACATAGGGGGAGGAATCCGCAGCACCACAACAGGCTGGAAGAGGCAGTGGGGTTGCAAAAGGGAGAAGTCGGCCCACACCAAACAGGCCTGCAACCATTACACCGATCACCCCCATGCATAAATCAACCTTAGCAAGGGGTAGATGTTCTGCAATATGGCGCTTTTTTGAGGAAAGTGCAGAGGACAAAAAAGTGGTAGTTTGCAACCTGTGTGGTACCAAAATGAGCCGAGGAATGAACACTAGCAACCTCACCACCACCAGCATGATCCGCCACATAGCAACCAAGCACCCTACTAAGTGGGCCGAACGCCTGTGTCCATAATCTGGGTCTGCGGGTCACACCACTGCCTCCTCTTCCCCTGTGTTACGTGCTGTCCAATACCCTGTCCAAGACGCAGGCTCGGATGCCTCTAGCCCTGCACCTGTACCTTTGAATGAACCTGCAGCAATAGCATCCACTTCCCTGTCCCAGTGCAGTGTCCAAATGTCCATACCACAGTCATTTGAACGCAAGCGCAAATACCCACCCACCCACAGGCCATAGCACTTAATTGCCAACTTTCAAAATTACTGGCCCTTGAAATGTTGCCATATAGGCTTGTGGACACTGAGGCCTTCCGCAGCCTGATGTCGGACGCGGTCCCTCGGTATGCAGTCCCCAGCCACCACTATTTTTCACGGTGTGCCGTGCCTGCCTTACACCAGCATGTGTCCCAGAACATCACCCGTGCCCTGTGCACGGACACATGGACAAGTGCTGGTGGCCAGGGACGCTACATTTCCCTGACCGCACACTGGGTGAATGTGGTGGAGGCAGGGAGTGAGTCGTACCCTGGGATTGCACAGGTGCTCCCTATGCCCAGGATTGCGGGCCCTACATCCATTAGGGTCTCCGCATGCAGCTATGCTACTAGCTCCAACCCAAACTTCTCCTCCTCTTCTGCCTCATCCTCCTCCACTTCCACCTCCAGCAGCCAGCAGCCATCAGTCGCCAGCTGGAAGCAGTGTAGCACTGCTGTCGGTAAGCGTCAACAGGCCGTGCTGAAGCTGATCTGCTTAGGGGACAAACAGCACAGATTTGGCAGGGTATAAGGGACCAGACCGAGCTGTGGCTCACTCTACTCAACCTACAACCAGGCATGGTTGTGTCTGACAATGGCCGTAACTTGGTGGCGGCTTTGGCGCTCGGCAACCTGACACACATCCCATGCCTAGCCCACGTCTTAAACTTAGTGGTTCAGCGGTTTATCAAAACATACCCCATTTTGCCAGAGCTACTAGTGAAGGCGCGCCGCATGTGTGCCCATTTCCGCAGGTCGTCCACAGTTTCAGCCAGCCTGTCAACGCTGCAGCAGCGCTTGTGGCTTCCAGCTCACTGACTGTTGTCCGACGTGAGCACTGCTGGAACTTTACGTTCCACATGTTGGCCAGGCTTTGTGAGCAGCAGAGGGCAGTTGTGGAATACCAGCTGCAACATGGTCGTCGCCTTACAAGTCAACTGCCAATATTCACAAGCGAGGAGTGGGCATTGATGTCAGACCTGTGTGAGGTTTTAAAAAACTTTGAAGAATCCACCCAGATGGTTAGTGGCGATAACGCTATTATCAGTGTAACCATCCCACTGCTGTGTCTACTCAAACGATCGCTGCTCACAATTAAGGACGACGCTCTGAATGTGGCAGATGAGAAACTGGGGGAGGACATCTCACAGGGTGATACCCAGACCACCCACATATTGTATTCTCAGCACAAATTGGACCGTGAAAAGGAGGAGGAAGAGGAGGAGGAGGATGAGGAGGAGATGGAGACTGTTGCCTCTGCTACTGAGGCTAGTACCCCAGGAACTTTAATTCCATCTGTTCAGCATAGATGGGCCCACGAGGAGGAGAAGGAGGAGGAAGAGGCGATAGAGAGTCATCCTGATGTCGACATCTTGCCTGTTGGTACCCTGCACACATGGCTGAATTCATGTTAGGCTGCCTTACCCGCGCCCCTCGCGTTATACGCATTTTAGATAACACGGATTACTGGGTGTTCGCCCTTCTTGACCCCCGCTACAAAGAAAACTTCTCATCTCTCATTCCTGTGGTGGAGAGGATGATTAAAATGGTGCAATACCAGAAGGTACTTGTTGAGACATTGCTCCAGAATTTTCCATCTGACAACGCTGGCGGCAGAGTCCGTACTTCCTTAGGCAACCGGGGAAGGGAGACAATGGAAACACACAGCAGTCCAACAAAGGCAGGACAACACTCTCCAAGTCATGGAATCACTTTCATGACACCCTGCCAGCAAACTCACCCTGAAGCGCGGCCTAGTGGTACAAGGAGGGAAAAGTTTTGGAAAACGATGAAGGAATACATAGCAGACCGTGTCAGTGTCCTAAATGATCCCTCAGTGCCTTACAACTACTGGGTGTCCAAGCTGGACATGTGGCAAGAACTTGCGTTCTACGCCTTGGAGGTGTTGGCCTGCCCTGCCACCAGTGTTTTGTCTGAGCTTGTATTTAGTGCTGCTGGTGGCATCATAACAGATAAGCATATCCGCTTGTCCACTGACAATGCTGACAGGTTGACTCAGATAAAAATGAACAAGGCCTGGATTGCCCCTGACTTCTCCACTCCACCAGAGGAATACTGAGCTAATTAGTAACAAACACACAATTTAAATGTATGCTTTACAGCGTACTCAATCCACAAAATTCAGATGCACCCTTTTCACCTCCAAAAAAGGGTATATGTTTGAATCTTGTTTACTCCTCCTCCTCCTCCTCCTCCTGTTCTATACAGTATTTATGCCCTCAGTCCAATGTTTCATACGGTCTGCTCAGTTGTAGGCCCTCACTCCAATGTTTCATACGGTCTGTTCAGCTGTAGGCCCTCACGCCAATGTTTTATAGGATCTACTCAGCTGTAGGCCCTCACTCCAATATTTCATAGGGTCTGCTCAGCTGTAGGCCCTCACTCCAATGTTTCATAGGGTCTGCTCAGCTGTAGGCCCTCACTCCAATGTTTCATAGGGTCTGCTCAGCTGTAGGCCCTCACCTCCAATGTTTCATACGGTATGCTCAGCTGTAGGCCCTCACCTCCAATGTTTCATACGGTATGCTCAGCTGTAGGCCCTCACTACAATGTTTCATACGGTTCGCTCACCTGTAGGCCCTCACCTCCAGTGTTTCATACCATCTGCTCAGCTGTAGGCACTCACTATAATGTTTATGGGTTTGCTTACCTGTAGGCCCTCACCTCCGATGTTTCATACTGTCTGCTCAGCTGTAGGCCCTCACCTACAATTTTTTGGTATATTATTTTCTATGTTTCAGACTTGGAAGGAAACATAATATGGTTTCCTTCAGTGGTGAATCTTTTACGCATGTGTTTTTTTACAGGATTCTGGTTTTTATATAGTGGCATAGGGGCAAAAATGTCAATAAAAAAAAAAAATTCAGGCTTGACTCCATTTTCTCCTCTCTCCTTTGCAGATGCCTTTTCAGGAGATATTAGACCCTTTCACATTTGGGTCCTGGGGGAATTACAATTGTATTTCTTTTCTTCATTGTATGTGCCACTTTCCCTTGCTCTTTTTTTGGGGTAGACAATAGAATTCCAAGATAGTCAGATAGCAGCTTGTAATTGTAGTACAGTTCCATAATGTAAAGAGGCAACAAATGCTGACCGCCATTCCCTGCGCTAACTCTGCTATGTGACGTTCTCTGGAACCCAAAAGAACATTAAAATTAGAAATTGGTCATTCTTTCTTGGTGGCCTGTGCTGACCGCCATTCCCCTGCGCTAAGGCTACTTTCACACTAGCGTTCGTCGGTCCGCTCGTGAGCTCCGTTTGAAGGGGCTCACGAGCGGACCCGAACGCAGCCGTCCAGCCCTGATGCAGTCTGAATGGAGCGGATCCGCTCAGACTGCATCAGTCTGGCGGCGTTCAGCCTCCGCTCCGCTCGCCTCCGCACGGACAGGCGGACAGCTGAACAGTGTCCGCCTGGCCGTGCGGAGGCGTGCGGATCCGTGCGGATCCGTCCAGACTTACAATGTAAGTCAATGGGGACGGATCCGTTTGAAGATGCCACAATGTGGCTCAATCTTCAAGCGGATCCGTCCCCCATTGACTTTACATTGAAAGTCTGGACGGATCCGTCCGAGGCTATTTTCACACTTAGCTTTTTTTTTTCCATTTTAATGCAGACGGATCAGTTCTGAACGGAGCCTCCGTCTGCATTATTATGAGCGGATCCGTTCAGAACGGATCCGCCCGAACGCTAGTGTGAAAGTAGCCTCACTCTGCTATGTGACGTTCTCTGGAACCCAAAAGAACAATTACATTACGATGAGAAATTTGTCATTCTTTCTTGGTAGCCTGTGCTGACCGGGTCAATTAACTTCTTAGGTGTTTAGATCAGCAGGCCCTTGCTTCTAATGTTTTTGGGGGTCACCAGCAGGCTATCAATGATGATTCTTAAAGGGTGTGTATTATGCCCTTCTTTATGTGTAATAAAGGGTGCATTGTAGTGCCAGTTCCTTGTAATTTTTGGCAGCCCTTTCACTTAGTGCATAGGCTTTATGAGTGTAGGAGTCCCACTACCTGGACAATTGTAGCACCATGTGAATGAGGCCCTCCTTTATGTGATATACAGGCTGTATCTCTTCTTCCTTGTAATTTTTGGCAGCACTTACACTGTATATGCAATTGAATCAACAGGAAAGAATGTTTCCTAACAATTTTTCCTCTAAAAAGGATTTTTTTTTGTGGGGGCGGGGTTTTGGGTGTTTTTTTGTCAGTCTGTAAAAGTGGCATACAACTCGGACAACATGGTTCCCAAAAGCGACATTGGTGTCCAAGATGCATCCAGACATGGTCCTCCTGCTGTTACTGATGGATTTCAGAGGTGTTTCCATCACTTTCAGAACTTTTCCTATGAACCAGGCACCCTCCCCTCATCCGAGCAGGGGGTGCCTGGTCGCCTCCCATTGACTTCCATTATACTCGGGTGCTCGGCCGAGTGCACGAATATCGCAATGTGTTTGGACTGAACACCTGAACACACAAACACTTTGGTGCTTGCTCATCACTAGTGACATGTCATGTTAGGTTAGTGGTAAATTTATGTCAATATGTTTCACCTTTATTTATAAAAAAATAAAATTAGGAAATTTTCCAATTTTAAATCTCTCTACTTTTAAGATGGATAGTAATACCTTCTAAAATAGCAATTAATTACCATTCACCATATGTCTACTTCATGCTGCCATCATTTTTTAAATGTAATTTTTTTTAGGACTTTAGAAGGCTTAGAATTTTAAAAGCAATTTTTTAATAATTTTTAAGAACATTTCCACAACCCAAATTTTTAAGGACTAATTCAGTTATGAATAGTGTTGGGCGCAAAATTTTAATCGCGAATATCGCCAGTGCTATATATTTATATATAGTGCTATATATTTATAGTTTGTAAAATATTTTGTTGTGAAAACACAAACATTTCATCTTCATACATACATGAGATATGTCAAATAATACGTAAGCAAATATGAAATTGACATATACCGTATTTTTCGCCGTATAAGACGCACTTTTTTCCCCCCAAAAGTGGGGGGAAAATAGCAGTGCGTCTTATACGGCGAATGTAGCCGATTTTGCCTAGTTTTAAATGATACACCCGCCGCGATGCCGTGCGGCGGGTGTATCAGCTGTGAGGGAGGAGGGGCTGGGGGCGGCATCTGCATTTATAATGGCAGCGGGGCCCGTGCAGTGACTGTATTCTACTACACGGGCCCCGCTTACTGTATAATCATATCCCTAATAGTTATTTGTTGTATGCATGTAAAAGCATAATGAGCGATAATGATGAGCGCTGTCTATTACTTACAATTAGAAGCGCTCGCCATTCGGAGCAGAGAGGAGGGAGGAGGCAGGCCGGGAGGACGGGCGCTGGCAGTGTGAGTCATACGTCACACGCCTGCGCCGCCCACTTTATGAATGAAGCAGTCGGCGTGGGCGCATGACGGATGACTCACACTGCCAGCGCCCGTCCTCCCGGCCTGCCTCCTCTCTCATCTCTGCTCCGAACGGCGAGCGCTTCTTATTGTAAGTAATACACAGCGCTCATCATTATTGCTCATTATGCTTTTACATGCACACAACAATTAACTATTAGGGATATGATTATACAGTAAGCGGGGCCCGTGTAGTAGAATACAGTCACTGCACGGGCCCCGCTGTCATTATAAAAGCAGATGCGACCCCCACCCCCATTATAAAAGCAAATGCGACCCCCACACTTATGGAGGGGATCTGTGGATGACACATAGCATAAGATGCTATATATGTGTCATCCACAGATCCCCCCCATAACTGTCATACACAGATCCTCATAACAGTGCCATCCAGAGAGGATCCCCCATAACAGTGCGTCACTCACAGATCCCCCATAACAGTGCGTCACTCACAGATCCCCCATAACAGTGCGTCACCCACAGATCTCCCATAACAGTGCGTCACCCACAGATCTCCCATAACAGTGCGTCACCCACAGATCCCCCATAACAACAGATCCCCCATAACAGTGTGTCATCCACAGATCCTCCATAACAGTGCGTCACCCACAAACCACAATTAGTTCAAAAGCACACCTTTCGGTTCAAAATATTTTTTTTCTTAATTTCCTCCTCAAAAACCTAGGTGCGTCTTATGGGCCGGTGCGTCTTATAGGGCGAAAAATACGGTACATTGACACTTTGTAGCGGTAATTTAACGGAACAATAAAAACATTATAACCTACAGAGTTGACAGGCCATTGAATATTAAGCTATCTTTTGATTTTTGATTTGTCTCCTTCACCTCCTTCACAGCAACCTACCGTATTTTTCGCCCCATAAGACGCACTTTTTCTTCCCCCAAAATGGGGGAGAAATGCCCCTGCGTCTTATGGGGCGAATGCGTGGAGTTTTACATCGCTGCCAGCGATGTATCAGTGAGCGGGGAGGGACTGGGAGGAGCTGGGGGCCGGCAATAGCGGCGGGGCGGTGCAGTCAGTGTAGTATAGCACCGCCCCGCCGCTCTGGTATACTAATATAAGAAATCATATTGAAGTAAAAGTTATTAAACATGTCCCCCAACTGCTATTACTACCTTCCCTCCTAATCGCTGCTGTAGAATTCAGGCCAGTCGGGCGGGCGGCAGCGTAACTCGTGTCACGTGCCTGCGCCGCCTACTTTATGAATGAAGTAGGCGGCGCAGGCAAGTGACGTCAGTGAGACGCGCCGGCCGGCCGTCCTGCCGGTCTGATTTCTACAGCAGCGATTAGGATGAACGGTAGTAATAGGAGTTGGGGGGCATGTTTAATAAATATTAATTCAATATGACAACTTATATTTTGTGCGGCGACGGGCGGGGGGGGGGGGGGTCGACAGTTCAGATTGCGATCTGTGGATGGCACTGTTACAGGGGGGGGGGATCTGTGAATGGCACTGTTATGGGCTGGGGGGGTCTGTGCATGGCACTGTTATGGGCTGGGGGGTCTGTGGATGGCACATATATAACAGTGCCACCCACAGACCCCCCCCCCCCCAGCCCATAACAGTGCCATCCACGGATCCCCCCTGTAACAGTGTCAGCCACAGACCCCCCCTGTAACAGTGCAAGCCACAGATCCCCCCCCATAACAGTGTCCGTCATCCACAGATCCCCCCATAACAGTGTCCGTCATCCACAGATCCCCCCATAACAGTGTCCGTCATCCACAGATCCCCCCATAACAGTGTCCGTCATCCACAGATCCCCCCATAACAGTGTCCGTCATCCACAGATCCCCCCATAACAGTGTCCGTCATCCACAGATCCCCCCATAACAGTGTCCGTCATCCACAGATCCCCCCATAACAGTGTCCGTCATCCACAGATCCCCCCATAACAGTGTCCGTCATCCACAGATCCCCCCATAACAGTGTCCGTCATCCACAGATTCCCCCCTATAACAGTGTCCGTCATCCACAGATTTCCCCCTATAACAGTGTCCGTCATCAACAGATCCCCCCTATAACAGTGTCCGTCATCCACAGATCCCCCCTATAACAGTGTCCATCATCCACAGATCCCCCCCATAACAGTGTCCGTCATCCACAGATCCCCCCCATAACAGTGTCCGTCATCCACAGATCCCCCCTATAACAGTGTCCGTCATCCACAGATCCCCCCTATAACAGTGTCCGTCATCCACAGATCCCCCCCATAACAGTGTCAGTCATCCACAGATCCCCAGTAATAGTGCCATCCACAGACCACCATTAGTTCCAAACCCACAGCACACCTTTTGGTTAAAAATGTTTTTTTTCTTATTTTCCTCCCCAAAAACCTAGGTGCGTCTTATGGGCCGGTGCGTCTTATAGGGCGAAAAATACGGTAAGTTAAAATAGCTCCCATAATCGATTTGATACCCAGTCTCAGCATGGATTACCTCTATTGATCAAAGTTGCAGAATTTTTTCCAAACCCCCCAAATCTTCACGAACAGAGGAGAATTATTTATCTACCAGTGCGCTATTTGTTCCATTCTGTACACTTGGTCACAGCGGGAGACCCATTGCGGAACAGTTGGAACATTTCTTGATTTCCAATTGGAGACAATGAGGAGTCGTGCCACTGCTAAGAGTTGTTGTTGGAGGCACAGTGTGCGTGGTAAGAATGACAGCTCGGGGGTCTCAGACCTAACAGGCAGCTTTGTGGCGACAAGGGGAGGGAGTACCCCTGCAATTTGGAGATGACGTCACCGACTCCACTCCAAAAGGGAACCACCAAGTGGCACGCCCACCATATGTGTAGGAACGTGCCCTCGGTATCTAGGCATCTCCAGCACTTTGATGAGGAGGAGAGAAAGATCCTATGCAACTTAGCCAGAGAGTAATGCCATCTAGTGACAAGTTTATAATAATTTTCTTGGAGGCGTACACATCTAGAGATCCTATTAGTCTGTGACAGAAGTGTTTTTATTTGCCCTGAAGAGAATGTTACACCCAGATCTTTTTCCCAGCACCTGATAAAAGATGGAGTGGCTAATTTGGGAACTTCGAAAGTGCTATATATTTATATTCGCAAATATTTTAGCTTTTTTTTTCATCAGTAACCTCCCTTCTTGCTTGTGGGCCAATGAGAAGGCTGCAATGTCTTTGAGCTTAGCAACATCCCCAGCAACTAATAGGAATGTTGTGTACCCCTTACTATATAAGAACCTTCCCAGCAGCCATGTTCTGTAGTTTTATGGAGTTCTGAGAGAGACAGCAGTGTCGTTACTATGCTCTGTGCTTTCCACACTACATTAGATAGTTAGCTTACATATATATATTTTTATATATATATATATATAATACAGCTAGTTAGTGGCATATAGTCAGTGTAGGTTAGATAGTGATATAGTGTAGCTGTCCTTACATACATGCTACAGACATAGTGCTGCGATGTAAAAGTTCACAACAATACTATGTAGTCAGACCAGCTAAAACGTGACGTTGCACATATTGCGCAAAAATATGCTCATCATTAATTGCCGATTTGCGAAGTCTCGACTATATTGGAGCACTCTATCTGCATATAAAGCTATTGTGATGTCCTTAAGTGTCAACCATTTTCCCCAGTCTCAGGAAACTTCTAGCAGCTTGAAAAATTTAGCAACAGTGACCCACGCCTGTATTGCACGTGCAATACACATATTACATTGCCGATTTTCACAATCAACAACATTTTTCGCAAATTCTTGAACTTGCGAATATATACCGAATATTCGCCCAAATATTCGCAAAATATCAAAAATTCAAATATTGCCCCTGCCGCTCATCACTAGTTATGAAGTCACTTTGGTGTGTTTACATAGTAGAAACTACCCATTAATGACCTCATTTTAGAAACGATACCCCTCAAATTATTAAAAACTGAATTTACAAACTTTGTTAACCCTTTATATATTTCACGAGAATTAAAGGAAAATGGGGAGGGGGATTCAAAATTACACTTTTTTGGCAGATTTTACATTTTAATCCATTTTTCTTGTAAGGCAACATAGGATAACAGCAAAACAAAACTCAATGTTTATTACTATGATTCTGTGGTTTACAGAAACACCCCATACATTGTCGTAAACTGCTATTTGGGCACAGGGCAGGGATAAGAAGAAAAGGAGCACCATGTGGTTTTTGGAGGACACATTTTGCTGAAATGGTTTTTGGGCACTATTTTAAGATCATAAGATACACCTATAGTGGAAACCCCAAAAAAGTGACCCCATTTTGGAAACTACACCCCTCAAGGAATTTATTGAAGGGTGTCTTGACCGCTTTTACCCCATGGGCATTTAAAAGTTTCATTTTCTCCACTAAAATATTTCATTTTCATAGGGGTAGCAGGATAAAAAGCATCCTTAATTGTGTTAAGCATTTTCTCCTGAACACGGCAACACCCCATCTGTGGTTGTTAACTGCTGTTTGGGCACATGGCAAGAATCAGAAGGGAAGGAGTACCATATTCTTTTGGAGGCCAGATTTCAATGCAATGGTTGCTGCAATGGTTTTCAGGTGCCATGTCGCATTCAAGAGACCCTGAGTTACCCATAGAGTGGAAACCCCCCAAATGTGACCTAATTTTGGAAACTACACCCCTCAAGGAATTTACTGAATAGTCTACTGACCGCTTGGACCCCAAATGTGGTTCATAGAATTTAGAAACACTTTGCTGTTAAAAGGAAAAATTTCATTTTTTCAAATAAAATGTTGCTTTAGGCCCAGATTTACTTGTTTCTTCCTGAATATGGCAACACCCCATATGTGGTCATAAACTGCTGTATGGGCACACCGCAGGGCTCAGAAGAGAAATAGCATTTAGTTTAGTAATTTATACAGCACTGACCAATACTGCAGAGGCTCTGAGGTGAAATGAAAAAGAAACCAAGACATGACCCCATTTTAGAAGCCACACCCCTAACAGTATGTAATAAGGGGTGTAGTGAACATTTTGATCCTGCAGATGTTTTGCAAAAAATAATTCACAGCAGATGGTGCAAAGTGAAAATTTCAATTGTTACACAGATATGCCATCTCGGTGCCCAATATGTTGTGCCAATTGTGTGCCAGTGTGAAAAGCAAGCCATCTTATTATTATTCTGTGCTTCCTGGTTTTAGAAACACCCTACATATGGCCCTACTCTTCTGCCCGGCCATACCATAGGCAGGGGTGCACCTAGCCTTTCTGCTGCCTGAGGCAAAAACTGAACCTAACCCTTTTGCCACAATAAAAGCGCTCATTGTCCATGGCCCTTCCGCTGCCCCCTTTCTTGCCCCTACCTGGTGCTGCCTGAGGCGATCAACTGGCCTCATTGGGGTTGCACCCCTGACCATAGGGCTCAGGAGTATAAAAGTATCATGCACATTTGAGACAACTGTAAATAATAAATAGAATCCCTAAGAAGTGAGCACATTTTGGAAACTACGCTTCTCAAGGTATTTATTGAGGAGTGGAGTGAGCACCATTGAGGCCACAGGTATTTTGCAGAAATGAATGCACAGAAGACTGAGCAAAGTGAAAATTGCAAGTTTTCCACAGATATCACATTTCAGTACCCAATATGTTGTGCCCAGCATGTACCATCTGAGACATACTGTGCCCTTTAAATTGTTAGGCAGGTACTACTGGTTACTGAAATGCCATAAATATGGATGTTTGGATATGCTGCAGGGTTCAGAAGGGAAAGACCACCTTCTGGCTTTTGCAGCACAGATTTTGATGGATTGGTTTACGGTTGCCATGTTGCTATTGAAAAATATCTGTAGTATCAGTGCAACCATTCTCTGAGAACCATACATTTAAAAAAATGTTTGCCTTGACGGAACTGTGTGAGGGCTTATATTTTGCGGGAGGAGTTGCCATCATCATTGGTTCTATTTTTTGGCACATACACCACTGAGGAAGGGGCAAGTACCCCGAAACGCGTTTGGTGAAGAGACCCCCATAGTAATCCTAAAGCAAGTCGTACTGGAACTTTCAACAAAACCGCTGTGCTGCTTTTTCGGATTAACCGAGGACCCTTTGTTTCACTAAGATCCCTGACACATCGGTAACTACAAGCGCAATACACGAGGCTACATAGTAGCGTGGCGCAGTGTATCCGACGAGGGGAGAGTGAGTATAAGCTTCATTGTCTGCCGGCTCTTTGACACTACGGAGCGGCGGCTAAAGGACTCAACACGGGCAAGCAAGTTACAGCAGCATCCGGTGTCGACAGGAGCGGACAGGAGTAACTCCTGGATTACAAGCTGAAGATCCACACAAGATTTCACTGCGCAGTGAGTACCAGCGGGACGCCGCAAATAGACCCACTCAAGTGATTGTCTACTAACCGTAGCATCTTTACTTTTCTTCAAAAGTGGGACTGTAGATTGTACAGGACACTAAATCCCATCTTTAATTATCGAGGACCACCCACTATCAGTCTGATACATATGGACTAACTTTTCCTCACCATTTTTTGGATCCATTTTATTATAGTGATTTTAGGAGTTTTTTATTTTATTATTTTATTTACTATCTAATTTTATATTATTGCGATTGTGCGTTTATGATTATATATACTGTAATAAACTATATGGTTCTACATAAGTGAGAGTGCCCAGTATTTTTTAAATTTCATTTATCCCCTATTAGAGGAAGGACGGATCCTCTCTACTGTGAGCACCTTCTCCAGATTTTTCCACAGCCCTGTGCGTCTCACAACCTGTAGTTTTTTTACATACAACTTTTTGATCACTTTTTATTTAGCGTTTTGGGAAGCAGGATAAACAAAAGGCAGCAATTCTGTCACTGCTTTTGGGGTTTTGTTATAGCGGTAAACAACGTGCGGGAAAAATTAATCTTTATTCTGCCAGTAAGGACAATTACAGAGATATCAATTTTATATAGTTTTTTTTTTATTTACCATTTTTACACAAAGAATTTTTTAAATAAAAATCCTGTTTTTGTTTCACCATTTTCTAAGAGCCATATTATTTTTATTTTCTTTGTCCGATCTTGTGTGGGGGCTCATTTTTTGTGGGATGAGTTGATGTTTTCATTGGAACCCTTTTGGGTTACATATTACTGTTTGATCACTCACTATTACGCTTTTTTAAGACAAAGTGACAAAAAAATTCTATTTTGACATAATTTCTATTTTTTTATTTTATTATTTTGCGGCATTCAGCAGACGAAGCAGATCATGTGCTATTTTGATAGAATTGGTTGTTACCATATTCTGAGAGTCATATTTTGGAAAAAATTTCTGCCGATCGTGTTTTGTAGGGGCTTGTTTTTTGCAGAATGAGTTGACGTTTTGATTGGTACCATTTTGGGGGTACATAGTACTTTTTAATCACTCGCTGTTACACTTTTTGTAAGGCAATGTGACCCAAAAAATATAAATTTTGCCACAGATTTAATTTTTTTATGGCGTTTATCAGACAGGGTAGATCATGTGATTTTTATAGAGCCGTTCATTACAGAAGTGGTGATGCCTAATATGTCTAATTTTATTTTTTATTGTACATAGCTTGATTATAGGAAAAAGGTTCTTTTTTCCTATCACTTGAAACTTAATTTTGTATTGTTAAAAAATACTTTTTGCTGTTTTTTGTTACTCTCTATTTATGTCCCATTGTGGGACTTTAACATTTCAGGGTCTGGTCCCTATTTTAATGTAGTACAATACATGCTGTGTTGCACTGCATTGACTGTCAGTGTATTATACTAACAGTTTGCCTATGAGACCCAGTCTGGAGGCTGGGCCTCATAGGCCTTCTTAGCTGTCGGGTCCCAGGGCCTTTGCAAAGCTTGGGGCTACCATGGCAACTATCAGGACTCTGTCATCGCAGCACGGGGACCCAATGAGGTGAGAGAGGGAAACCCCTCCCTCTGTGAACCTCCTGTATGCCGCGGTCAGCATTGATTACGCCATATAGGGGGTTAATCCACCGGCATCAGTGTTTTCACTGATACTGGGGGATGCAGGAGGGGCCAGGTGTTAGTAACAGCTAGGACCCTGTCAGTGATCAAAGCGGCGCCTGTTGGGAAGGGGTCAACCATAGGACGAGAATGCTTGTCCTAATACAAGTGTTCTCATCTTAAGGTGTTACAAATTTAACAATGTTTAAAATAAAGCTTTTATGTTAAACGTATTTTTAAACTATTTTTGGTGATGTTACTCTTAAAGAGGACCTTTCACCAATTTTTACACTGTGAACTAAGTATACAGACAAGTAGAGCGGCTCCCGGGAATCTCACTGCACTTACTATTATCCCTGGGCGCTGCTCCGTTCTCCTGCTATTCCCTCCGGTATCTCCGCTCACTAAGTTATAGTAGGTGGAGATTTCAGTCCCAAAGTTATGGTAGGCGGAGTCTGCCCTTGTTCTGTTCTAGTGCTGGCTAATCGCAGCGCAGAGCTCACAGCCTGGGAGGTTATTTTCTCCCAGGCTGTGAGCTCTGCAATGCGATTGGCCAGAGCTACAGAACAACAAGGGCAGACTCCGCCTACTACAACTTAGTGAACGGAGATACCGGAGGGCATAGCAGGAGAACGGAGCGGCGCCCGGGCATAATAGTAAGTGCAGTGAGACCCCGGGCGCCGCTCTACATGTCAGTATACTTAGTTCACAGTGTAAAAATCGGTGAAAGGTCCTCTTTAATATTTCACGTCAATACTGTAAGCACAACTTCCTGTCTATACAGATCATTTTACTGCAGTGATCTTCTTATCACTATAGGCAGAACAACAATGACAGAAAACACACTACAGGGAGTGCAGAATTATTAGGCAAATGAGTATTTTGACCACATCATCCTCTTTATGCATGTTGTCTTACTCCAAGCTGTATAGGCTCGAAAGCCTACTACCAATTAAGCATATTAGGTGATGTGCATCTCTGTAATGAGAAGGGGTGTGGTCTAATGACATCAACACCCTATATCAGGTGTGCATAATTATTAGGCAACTTCCTTTCCTTTGGCAAAATGGGTCAAAAGAAGGACTTGACAGGCTCAGAAAAGTCAAAAATAGTGAGATATCTTGCAGAGGGATGCAGCACTCTTAAAATTGCAAAGCTTCTGAAGCGTGATCATCGAACAATCAAGCGTTTTATTCAAAATAGTCAACAGGGTTGCAAGAAGCGTGTGGAAAAACCAAGGCGCAAAATAACTGCCCATGAACTGAGAAAAAAGTCAAGCGTGCAGCTGCCAAGATGCCACTTGCCACCAGTTTGGCCATATTTCAGAGCTGCAACATCACTGGAGTGCCCAAAAGCACAAGGTGTGCAATACTCAGAGACATGGCCAAGGTAAGAAAGGCTGAAAGACGACCACCACTGAACAAGACACACAAGCTGAAACGTCAAGACTGGGCCAAGAAATATCTCAAGACTGATTTTTCTAAGGTTTTATGGACTGATGAAATGAGAGTGAGTCTTGATGGGCCAGATGGATGGGCCGTGGCTGGATTGGTAAAGGGCAGAGAGCTCCAGTCCGACTCAGATGCCAGCAAGGTGGAGGTGGAGTACTGGTTTGGGCTGGTATCATCAAAGATGAGCTTGTGGGGCCTTTTCGGGTTGAGGATGGAGTCAAGCTCAACTCCCAGTCCTACTGCCAGTTTCTGGAAGACACCTTCTTCAAGCAGTGATACAGGAAGAAGTCTGCATCCTTCAAGAAAAACATGATTTTCATGCAGGACAATGCTCCATCACACGCGTCCAAGTACTCCACAGCGTGGCTGGCAAGAAAGGGTATAAAAGAAGAAAATCTAATGACATGGCCTCCTTGTTCACCTGATCTGAACCCCATTGAGAACCTGTGGTCCATCATCAAATGTGAGATTTACAAGGAGGGAAAACAGTACACCTCTCTGAACAGTGTCTGGGAGGCTGTGGTTGCTGCTGCATGCAATGTTGATGGTGAACAGATCAAAACACTGACAGAATCCATGGATGGCAGGCTTTTGAGTGTCCTTGCAAAGAAAGGTGGCTATATTGGTCACTGATTTGTTTTTGTTTTGTTTTTAAATGTCAGAAATGTATATTTGTGAATGTTGCGATGTTATATTGGTCTCACTGGTTCAAATAAATAATTGAAATGGGTATATATTTGTTTTTTGTTAAGTTGCCTAATAATTATGCACAGTAATAGTCACCTGCACACACAGATATCCCCCTAAAATAGCTAAAACTAAAAACAAACTAAAAACTACTTCCAAAAATATTCAGCTTTGATATTAATGAGTTTTTTGGGTTCATTGAGAACATGGTTGTTGTTCAATAATAAAATTAATCCTCAAAAATACAACTTGCCTAATAATTCTGCACTCCCTGTATGTATGAAAACCACAGGATTCACCATGCACAATAAGTAATTTCAGAAGGAAGTGAGTCTCAGATTTCTACACGTTTTCATAGGCATTAATGTTTTTTACTTTTAAGAATTCGTCTAAACCCTTTTTGAAACTGTCCACTGTTCGTGCTGTGACCACGTCCTGAGGAAGTCTATTCCACAGATTCACAGTTCTTACAGTAAAGAAGTTTTGACGCTTCTGGAGACTGAACTTTTTCTTTTTTTAGTTGGTGGCAGTGCCCCCTTTGTCTTTTGAGCACATTTTAAATGGAACAGCTTTTCGCCGTATTTTTTGTATGGGCCATTTATATGCTTGTATAGTTTAATCATGTCCCCCCTTAGACGCCTCTTCTCAAGACTAAATAAATTCAATTCTTTTAATCTTTCTTCATAACTAAGACCCTCCATGCCCCCTACTCTGTACTTTTTCCAGCTGCAGTGCATCCTTTCTATGTACTGGTGACCAGAACTGGACTGCATATTCCAGATGAGGTCGCACAAGTGCTTTGTAAAGTGGTAGTATTACATCCCTGCCCCGTAAGTCCATTCCTCGTTTAATGCATGACAATATCCTGGTGGCCTTAGAAGCAACTGATTGACATTGTATGCTGTAATTTATTCTACTATCCACAAGGACACCCAAATCCTTCTCTATAAGTGAATCTCCTAGTGCTACATCACCTAGGACATATGAAGCACAGAGATTATTACTACCAAGATGCATAACTTTACATTTGTCCACATTGAACCTCATTTGCCAAGTTGATGCCCAATCACTCAGAGTGTTCAAGTCAGCTTGTAGTTTGTGGACATCTTCTATAGACCATACAGTTCTACACAGCTTAGTGTCATCTGCAAAAATAGATATGGTGCTATTATTCCCGTCCTCAATATTATTAATAAATTAAATAATAAAGGGCCCAGCACTGAACCTTGGGGTATACCACTTATAACCTGGGACCATTCTGAATAGGAATCATTGACCACAATTCTCTGGACACGGTCCTTCAACTAGTTTTCAATCCAATTACAAACTATACTTTCCAAACCAATAGACTTTACTTTACTTATTAAGCGTCTATGAGGGACAGTATCAAAAGCCTTTGCAAAATCCAGAAACACTTCATCCATAGCCACCCCTCTATTCAGGCTACTACTCACCTCCTCATAAAAACAAATCAGGTTAGTCTGACAACTTCTGTCCTTTGTAAACCCATGCTGGTTATCACTTATAATTAGGGATGAGCGAACCCGAACTGTATATATAACTGTATATAATTTTGGGGTGTCCGTGACACGGACCCGAACCCGAACATTTTCGTAAAAGTCCGGGTTTCGGGTTCGGGGTTCGGCGCTTTTTGAAAGGCTGCAAAGCAGCCAATCAACAAGCGTCATACTACTTGCCCCAAGAAGCCGTCACAGCCATGCCTACTATTTGCATGGCTGTGATTGGCCAGTGCAGCGTGTGACCCAGAGTCTATTTAAGCTGGAGTCACGTAGCGCCGCACGTCACTCTGCTCTGATCAGTGTAGGGAGAGGTTGCAGCTGCGACTGTTAGGGCGAGATTAGGCAGTGATTAACTCCGAAAAAACACTTAATTCAGTGAATGATCTACAGCTGTGGATCATTGAACTGCTGCTATTCAATTACTCACTGTTTTGAGGCTGCCCAGAGCGTTTTTCAGTCACTTTTTTCTGGGGTGATCGGCAGCCATTTTGTGTCTTGTGGTGCACCAGCACAAGCTGCCACAAAGTCCATTTAACCATCAATAGTGTGGTTATTTTTTTTGCTATATCCTACATCAGGGGTAAGCTGCCACCAAGTCCATTTAACCATCAATAGTGTGGTTATTTTTTTGCTATATCCTACATCAGGGGCAAGCTGGGCAAGCTGCCACCAAGTCCAATTAACCATCAATAGTGTGGTTATTATTTTGCTAAATCCTACATCAGGGGCAAGCTGCCACCAAGTCGATTTAACCATCAATAGTGTGGTTATTTTTTTGCTATATCCTACATCAGGGGCAAGCTGCCACCAAGTCCATTTAACCATCAATAGTGTGGTTATCTTTTTGCTATATCCTACATCAGGGGCTTGGCTGTGCTTGCTATTTTATTGAGGGGTGAAATACAATTGCCAAAATAGCAGTACCCTAAATCTGGTGTTTCAGCTGTGGCCAGCCAATTGTAATACTGTCTGCTGTCTGGCAAAGGATATATTTTTGATCTGGGTTGAAATACAATTCCCAACTTAGCAATTCCCTAAATCAGTTGTTTCTACTGTATCAGGCCTACTTTAAATCTATCCATAAAAGGGTATATTAGATTGAAGGTGCAGATAGGGTCATTCTCAATAACTTCACACACACGCTATTGTGCATTTCCAAGTCTAATTCTGTCTGTAAACGTATACCTGTCACCCAGCGCCTAAATAATAGGCCTCAAATTTATATTCAGCTAAATCTGTGTTTATTGCTGAGGCTGGTCAATTCATTAAGTGTCCGCCAAAGCACAGTTTTTGTTCTGGGTTGAAATACAATTCCCAACTTAGAAATTCCCTAAATCAGTTGTTTCTGCTGTATCAGGCCTACTTTAAATCTATCCATAAAAGGGTATATTAGATTGAAGGTGCAGATAGGGTCATTCTCAATAACTTCACACACACGCTACCGTGCATTTGCGAGTCTAATTCTGTCCGTAAACGAATACCTGTCACCCAGCGCCTAAATAAAAGGCCTCAAATTTATAGTCAGCTAAATCTGTCGTTACTGCTGTGCCTGTATTAGTGTAATACGGTACCTAAATAGATAGCCAGATAGTGTTAGGTGTCTGTTAAAAAAAAGGCCTGAATTTGAATTCAATACATTGGGCCAAATAATATTTTTCTTATTGTGGTGAACGGTAACAATGAGGAAAACATCTAGTAAGGGACGCGGACATGGTCGTGGTGGTGTTAGTGGACCCTCTGGTGCTGGGAGAGGACGTGGCAATTCTACCACAGCCACACGTCCCAGTGTACCAACTACCTCAGGTCCCAGTAGCCGCCAGAATTTACAGTGATATTTGGTGGGGCCCAATGCCGTTCTAAGGATGGTAAGGCCTGAGCAGGTACAGGCATTAGTCAATTGGGTGGCCGACAGTGGATCCAGCATGTTCACATTATTTCCCACCCAGTCTTCTGCAGAAAGCGCACAGATGGCGCCTGAAAACCAAGCCCATCAGTCTGTCACATCACCCCCATGCATATCAGGGAAACTGTCTAAGCCTCAAGTTTTGCAGCAATCTCTTATGCTGTTTGAAGACTCTGCTGGCAGGGTTTCCCAAGGGCATCCACCTAGCCCTTCCCCAGCAGTGGAAGACATAGAATGCACTGACGCACAACCACTTATGTTTCCTGATGATGAGGACATGGGAATACCACCACAGCACGTCTCTGATGATGACGAAACACAGGTGCCAACTGCTGCTACTTTCTGCAGTGTGCACACTGAACAGGAGGTCAGGGATCAAGACTGGGTGGAAGACGATGCAGGGGACGATGAGGTCCTAGACCCCACATGGAATGAAGGTCGTGCCACTGACTTTCACAGTTCAGAGGAAGAGGCAGTGGTGAGACAGAGCCAACAGCGTAGCAAAAGAGGGAGCAGTGAGCAAAAGCAGAACACCCGCCGCCAAGAGACTCTGCCTGCTACTGACCGCCACCATCTGGGACCGAGCACCCCAAAGGCAGCTTCAAGGAGTTCCCTGGCATGGCACTTCTTCAAACAATGTGCTGACGACAAGACCCGAGTGGTTCGCACGCTGTGCCATCAGAGCCTGAAGCGAGGCATTAACGTACTGTACCTTAGCACAACCTGCATGACCAGGCACCTGCATGCAAGGCATGAACTGCAGTGGAGTAAACAGCTTAAAAACAAGGAACTCACTCAGGCTCCCCCTGCTACCTCTTCTGCTGCTGCCGCCTTGGCCTCTTCTGCTGCTGCCGCCTTGGCCTCTTCTGCTGCTGCCGCCTCGGCCTCTTCTGCTGCTGCCACCTCGGCCTCTTCCTCCGCCTCTGGAGGAACGTTGGCACCTGCCGCCCAGAAAACAGGGGATGTACCACCAACACCACCACCTCCGTCACCAAGCATCTCAACCATGTCACACGGCAGCATTCAGCTCTCCATCTCACAAACATTTGAGAGAAAGCGTAAATTCCCACCTAGCTACCCACGATCCCTGGCCCTGAATGCCAGCATTTCTAAACTACTGGCCTATGAAATGCTGTCATTTAGGCTGGTGGACACAGACAGCTTCAAACAGCTCATGTCACTTGCTGTCCCACAGTATGTTGTTCCCAGCCGCCACTACTTCTCCAAGAGAGCTGTGCCTTCCCTGCACAACCAAGTATCCGATAAAATCAAGTGTGCACTGCGCAACGCCATCTGTAGCAAGGTCCACCTAACCACAGATACGTGGACCAGTAAGCACGGCCAGGGACGCTATATCTCCCTAACTGCACACTGGGTAAATGTAGTGGCGGCTGGGCCCCAGGCAGAGAGCTGTTTGGCGCATGTCCTTCCGCCGCCAAGGATCGCAGGGCAACATTCTTTGCCTCCTGTTGCCTCCTCCTCCTATTCGGCTTCCTCCTCCTCTTCTTCCACCTGCTCATCCAGTCAGCCACACACCTTCACCACCAACTTCAGCACAGCCCGGGGTAAACGTCAGCAGGCAATTCTGAAACTCATATGTTTGGGGGACAGGCCCCACACCGCACAGGAGTTGTGGCGGGGTATAGAACAACAGACCGACGAGTGGTTGCTGCCGGTGAGCCTCAAGCCCGGCCTGGTGGTGTGCGACAATGGGCGAAATCTCGTTGCAGCTCTGGGACTAGCCAGTTTGACGCACATCCCTTGCCTGGCGCATGTGCTGAATTTGGTGGTGCAGAAGTTCATTCACAACTACCCCGACATCTCAGAGCTGCTGCATAAAGTGCGGGCCGTCTGTTCGTGCTTCCGGCGTTCACATCCTGCCGCTGCTCGCCTGTCTGCGCTACAGCGTAACTTCGGCCTTGCCGCTCACCGCCTCATTTGCGACGTGCCCACCAGGTGGAACTCCACCTTGCACATGCTGGACAGACTGTGCGAGCAGCAGCAGGCCATAGTGGAGTTTCAGCTGCAGCACGCACGGGTCAGTCGCACTGCGGAACAGCACCACTTCACCACCAATGACTGGGCCTCCATGCGAGACCTGTGTGCCCTGTTGCGCTGTTTCGAGTACTCCACCAACATGGCCAGTGGCGATGACTCCGTTATCAGCGTTACAATACCACTTCTATGTCTCCTTGAGAAAACACTTAGGGCGATGATGGAAGAGGAGGTGGCCCAGGAGGAGGAGAAAGAGGGGTCATTTTTAGCACTTTCAGGCCAGTCTCTTCGAAGTGACTCAGAGGGAGGTTTTTTGCAACAGCAGAGGCCAGGTACAAATGTGGCCAGCCAGGGCCCACTACTGGAGGACGAGGATGAGGAGGAGGTGGAGGAGGATGAGGATGAAGCATGTTCACAGCGGGGTGGCACCCAACGCAGCTCGGGCCCATCACTGGTGCGTGGCTGGGGGGAAACGCAGGACGATGACGATACACCTCCCACAGAGGACAGCTTGTCCTTACCTCTGGGCAGCCTGGCACACATGAGTGACTACATGCTGCAGTGCCTGCGCAACGACAGCAGAGTTGCCCACATTTTAACGTGTGCGGACTACTGGGTTGCCACCCTGCTAGATCCCCGGTACACCTGCACTGGAGAGTGATAGGAAGATGCGCGAGTACAAGCGCACGTTGGTAAACGCGCTACTGAGAGCATTCCCAAATGTCACAGGGGAACAAGTGGAAGCCCAAGGCGAAGGCAGAGGAGGAGCCAGAGGTCGCCAAACAGCTGTGTCATGGCCAGCTCCTCTGAGGGCAGGGTTAGCATGGCAGAGATGTGGAAAAGTTGTCAACACGCCACAGCTAACTGCACCACCACCTGATACGCAACGTGTTAGCAGGAGGCAACATTTCACTAACATGGTGGAACAGTACATGTGGACACCCCTCCACGTACTGACTGATGGCTCGGCCCCATTCAACTTCTGGGTCTCTAAATTGTCCACGTGGCCAGAGCTAGCCTTTTATGCCTTGGAGGTGCTGGCCTGCCCGGCGGCCAGCGTTTTGTCTGAACGTGTTTTCAGCACGGCAGGGGGTGTCATTACAGACAAACGCAGCCGCCTGTCTACAGCCAATGTAGACAAGCTGACGTTCATAAAAATGAACCAGGCATGGATCCCACAGGACCTGTCCATCCCTTGTGCAGATTAGACATTAACTACCTCCCCTTAACCATATATTATTGTACTCCAGGGCACTTCCTCATTCAATCCTATTTTTATTTTCATTTTACCATTATATTGCGGGGCAACCCAAAGTTGAATGAACCTCTCCTCTGTCTGGGTGCCGGGGCCAAAATATCTGACAATGGACTGTTCCAGTTTGGGGTGATGTGAAGCATGATTCTCTGCTATGACATGAAAACTAAATCTCTGCTGACATGAAGCCTGAATCTCTGTTGTGGGACCTCTCTCCTCTGCCTGGGTGCCAGGGCCTAAATATCTGACAATGGACTGTTCCAGTGTTGGGTGACGTGAAGCATGATTCTCTGCTATGACATGAAGACTGATTCTCTGCTGACATGAAGCCTGAATCTCTGTTATGGGACCTCTCTCCTCTGCCTGGGTGCCAGGGCCTAAATATCTGACAATGGACTGTTCCAGTGTTGGGTGACGTGAAGCCTGATTCTCTGCTATGACATGAAGACTGATTCTCTGCCGACATGAAGCCTGAATCTCTGTTATGGGACCTCTCTCCTCTGCCTGGGTGCCGGGGCCTAAATATCTGACAATGGACAGTTCCAGTGTTGGGTGACGTGAAGCATGGTACTCTGCTATGACATGAAGACTGATTCTCTACCGACATGAAGCCTGAATCTCTGTTATGGGACCTCTCTCCTCTGCCTGGGTGCCAGGGCCTAAATATCTGACAATGGACTGTTCCAGTGTTGGGTGACGTGAAGCATGATACTCTGCTATGACATGAAGACTGATTCTCTGCTGACATGAAGCCTGAATCTCTGTTATGGGACCTCTCTCCTCTGCCTGGGTGCCAGGGCCTAAATATCTGACAATGGACTGTTCCAGTGTTGGGTGACGTGAAGCCTGATTCTCTGCTATGACATGAAGACTGATTCTCTGCTGACATGAAGCCTGAATCTCTGTTGTGGGACCTCTCTCCTCTGCCTGGGTGCCTGGGCCTAAATATCTGACAATGGACTGTTCCAGTGTTGGGTGACGTGAAGACTGATTCTCTGCTATGACATGAAGACTGATTCTCTGCTGACATGAAGCCTGAATCTCTGTTATGGGACCTCTCTCCTCTGCCTGGGTGCCAGGGCCTAAATATCTGACAATGGACTGTTCCAGTGTTGGGTGACGTGAAGCCTGATTCTCTACTATGACATGAAGACTGATTCTCTGCTGACATGAAGCCTGAATCTCTGTTATGGGACCTCTCTCCTCTGCCTGGGTGCCGGGGCCTAAATATATGACAATGGACTGTTCCAGTGTTGGGTGACGTGAAGCCTGATTCTCTGCTATGACATGAAGACTGATTCTCTGCTGAAATGAAGCCTGAATCTCTGTTATGGGACCTCTCTCCTCTGCCTGGGTGCCGGGGCCTAAATATATGACAATGGACTGTTCCAGTGTTGGGTGACGTGAAGCATGTTTCTCTGCTATGACATGAAGACTGATTCTCTGCTGACATGAAGCCTGAATCTCTGTTATGGGACCTCTCTCCTCTGCCTGGGTGCAGGGGCCTAAATATCTGACAATGGACTGTTCCAGTGTTGGGTGACGTGAAGCCTAATTCTCTGCTATGACATGAAGACTGATTCTCTGCTGACATGAAGCCTGAATCTCTGTTATGGGACCGCTCTCCTCTGCCTGGGTGCCAGGCCCTAAATATCTGACAATGGACTGTTCCAGTGTTGGGTGACGTGAAGCCTGATTCTCTGCTATGACATGAAGACTGATTCTCTGCTGACATGAAGCCTGAATCTCTGTTATGGGACCTCTCTCCTCTGTCTGGGTGCCGGGGCCTAAATATATGACAATGGACTGTTCCAGTGTTGGGTGACGTGAAGCCTGATTCTCTGCTATGACATGAAGACTGATTCTCTGCTGACATGAAGCCTGAATCTCTGTTATGGGACCTCTCTCCTCTGTCTGGGTGCCGGGGCCTAAATATCTGACAATGGACTGTTCCAGTTTTGGGTGACGTGAAGCATGATTCTCTGCTATGACATGAAGACTGATTCTCTGCTGACATGAAGCCTGAATCTCTGTTATGGGACCTCTCTCCTCTGCCTAGGTGCCGGGGACTAAATATATAACAATGGACTGTTCCAGTGTTGGGTGACGTGAAGCCTGATTGTAATGATCGGCGTCACGCAAAGGGAGGGAAAAGGGAAGGCCCTGCCCAAGGGAGAGGGAAAGGTGGTGACCCCTGACTCACCTTGCGGCTGGCAGAGAAGTGTGAGAGGGGAATATAAGGAGGTTGGGAGTGCTGGACAAGGAACAGCTGAAGAGAAGAAGCTACGGATCCCTGAGTGAGCCAAAAAGGGTTGCAAAGCAAACCCAGAAAGCTACCATAAAGAAACAGCCCTATCTTACTACATAGAGCGCGCAGCCAACCGCTGCGACTTCCTGACCCCGGGTAATGATCGGCGTCACGCAAAGGGAGGGAAAAGGGAAGGCCCTGCCCAAGGGAGAGGGAAAGGTGGTGACCCCTGACTCACCTTGCGGCTGGCCAGAGAAGTGTGAGAGGGGAATATAAGGAGGTTGGGAGTGCTGGACAAGGAACAGCTGAAGAGAAGAAGCTACGGATCCCTGAGTGAGCCAAAAAGGGTTGCAAAGCAAACCCAGAAAGCTACCATAAAGAAACAGCCCTATCTTACTACATAGAGCGCGCAGCCAACCGCTGCGACTTCCTGACCCCGGGTATAACGGAGTCAGGCGTGGTTCTTGACACCGTCGTGACACTGATTCTCTGCTATGACATGAAACCTGAATCTCTGCTATGGGACCTCTCTCTAATTGATATTGGTTAATTTTTATTATTTTTTTTTTTTATTATTCATTTCCCTATCCACATTTGTTTGCAGGGGATTTAACTACATTTTGCTGCCTTTTGCAGCCCTCTAGCCCTTTCCTGGGCTGTGTTACAGCCTCTTTAGTGCCGAAAAAGTTCGGGTCCCCATTGACTTCAATGGGGTTCGGGTTCGGGACGAAGTTCGGGTCGGGTTCAGATCCCGAACCCGGACATTTTCGGGAAGTTGGTCGAACTTCTCGAACCCGAACATCGAGGTGTTCGCTCAACTCTACTTATAATATTATTTATAGTCACATACTCTTGTAAATAGTCCCTTAAGAGTCCTTCAAACATTTTTCCCACAACAGAAGTTAAACTAACTGGTCTATAATTACCTGTGGAGGACCTTGATTATTTTTTGAATATGGGCACCACGTTTGCCTTGCGCCAATCACTTGGCACTGGACCAGTCCATAGAGAATCCTTAAAAATTATAAACAGGGTCACAGCTATGACTAAACCTAGCTCTTTAACCGCCTCCGGACCGCCTAACGCAGATCTGCGGTCCGGAGGCGGCAGCGCTGCGTACAATCATGCATTG
This sequence comes from Bufo gargarizans, assembly GCF_014858855.1. Classification (NCBI taxonomy): domain Eukaryota; kingdom Metazoa; phylum Chordata; class Amphibia; order Anura; family Bufonidae; genus Bufo; species Bufo gargarizans. Next base: position 352,254,853 of record NC_058081.1, read on the forward strand.
GCGTGTCATCTCGCGAGACGCTAGATGACGCGCTTAGCCGGCCCCCGCATGCGCAGTGCGGGCCGGCATTTCGTCAAGGGGGGTCGCGTCATCAGCTTGCCAGTCAATGATCGCATCTGGCAAGCTGATGATTTTTTTAAAAATCCAATCAGAAGCCACATAGCAGATCATATTAGTAAATATGATCTGTTATATGGCTGCCCTGCTCCTCTGCTGGTCCTTTTCGTCGGTTGGATCCAGCAGAGGAGCAGGCTTCACAGTGAGTACACCAAACACCACACACTAGCCCCAGATCACCCCCTGCACCCCAATTAACCCTTTGATCACCCCTTTGATCGCCCCTGTCAATCACTAGTGGAAGGAAAAAAGTGATCAGTGTAAACTGTCACTTTTTTTTCCACTGGTTTTGACTGTTAGGTTTTAGGGATAGTTTAGGCCCCTTGGTTAGGTAGTTTAGGGATCAGTTAGCGCCCAGCCCACCGCAGTCACTGATTCGCTGATTAGCGTATCGCTAATCAGCATTTGTACTTTTATAGTATCTGGAAGTGATCAAAACTGATCACGGTCAGATCTATAATAGTATTAGTGTCAGTTTAGTTCGCCCTCCACCCAAAACGCAGTGTTTGCCCGATCAGGCCTGATCGGTCGCCCATACGTGCGTTTGCCCACACCCGCCCCACCGCAGTGACAAAAAATATATATTTTTTGATCACTGCACATTCACTTTACACGCGCTGAGGCGATAAAAAAATCAGTTTTGATATTTTTTATCAACCGCAGCGGCCTCCGGTACTTCGCTAGCCTCCCATTTGTAAGACAGGCTTACTTTTTTTCTTGGGTAGTCTCAAGGAGTACCCCTAAATTTAGTTGCCCAAATGTCAAACGGGGGTATTCTTCTAAAGAGGCCTACAGGCTTCTGACCCAGTCAGATGAGGAATGGGAACCCTCATCTGACGAATCTAGCGGGTCAGAATATGAACCTGTAGAAAGCAGTGGCACTCTGACCCAAAGTTCGGACGAGGAGGCTGAGGTCCCTGATAGCACCAGGCGTACCCTGCCCCGTGTCACTAGACCACAGGTTGCGCAGGATCCGCTTCAAGGGCAGCAGAGTGGGGCTGGCGCTGTCGGATTACGTGGTGAGGCATACACCAGCAGCGCAGCCCTCCCTGGACCTAGTACCAGCACTGCCGTAGAACATGGTGAAGTGGCGAGCACCAGAAGGGCAGTTGAAGCTGGTACAGTGGCACGAGCAGTAGTGACCCCGTCACAGCCACTGCAAAGACGGGCCCGTAGACCCCCTAGAATCCCTGAGGTGCTGGCAAATCCTGATTGGCAGTCCCCAACTTCAGCCGCACCTGTAGTTCCCCCTTTCACCGCCCAGTCTGGAGTTCGGGTTGAGACAGCTCAGATCGGTTCGGCCCTGGGATTTTTTGAGCTGTTCTTGACTGCGGAGCTCTTGGACTTAGTCGTGGCCGAAACAAATCGGTATGCCACACAATTTATAACCGCCAACCCAGGAAGCTTTTATGCCCAGGCTTTCCGGTGGAAACCAGTCCAAGTTTCCGAAATTAAAACTTTTCTGGGCCTTCTCCTCAACATGGGTCTAACTAAAAAGCATGAATTGCGGTCATATTGGTCCACGAACCCAATTCATCACATGCCCATGTTCTCTGCTGCTATGTCCAGGGCACGTTTTGAGGCCATCCTGCGTTTCCTGCACTTTAGCGACAATAGCACCTCCCGTCCCAGAGGCCACCCAGCTTTTGACCGGCTCCACAAAATTCGGCCCCTCATAGACCATTTCAACCAGAAATTTGCAGATTTGTATACCCCAGAGCAAAACATCTGCGTAGACGAGTCCCTAATACATTTTACCGGGCGCCTTGGCTTCAAACAATACATCCCAAGCAAGCGCCCAGTATGGGGTCAAATTGTATAAGCTCTGTGAAAGGGTCACAGGCTATACCCACAAATTTCGGATCTATGAGGGAAAAGATCAGACCCTGGAGCCGGTTGGTGGCCCTGACTACCTGGGGAGCAATGGGAAGACAGTCTGGGACTTGGTGTCACCCTTATTCGGCAAGGGGTACCATCTTTATGTGGACAATTTCTACACAAGTGTGGCCCTCTTTAGGCATTTGTTTCTAGAACAGATTGGCGCCTGTGGCACCGTGCGAACTAGTCGTGCAGCCTTCCCCCAACGGCTCGTTACCACCCGTCTTGCAAGGGGGGAGAGGGCTGCATTGTGTAACGAAGAACTGCTCGCGGTGAAATGGAGAGACAAGCGTGACGTTTACATGCTCTCCTCCATTCACGCAGACACGACAATACAAATTGAGCGAGCAACCAGTGTCATTGAAAAGCCCCTCTCAGTCCACGACTATAACCTTCACATGGGAAGGATGGACTTCAATGACCAGATGTTGTCTCCGTATTTAGTTTCCCGCAGAACCAGACGCTGGTATAAGAAGGTGTCTGAATATTTAATTCAATTGGCTCTGTATAATAGTTTTGTTCTCTACAGTAAGGCTGGGAGAACACAATCCTTCCTCAAATTTCAGGAAGAGATCATCGAGAACCTCCTGTACCCAGGAGGTTCCGTGGCCCCATCCACCAGTGTAGTTAGCCGTCTACACGAGCGACATTTCCCCAATGTCGTTGCCGGTACCTCAACCCAACCGTCACCCCGAAAAAGATGTCGTGTCTGTAGCAGGAGTGGAATAAGGCGTGACACCCGCTATTTCTGTCCTGACTGTCCTGACCACCCTGCCCTATGCTTAGGGGAGTGTTTCCGGAAGTACCACACACAGGTACACCTAGCATAGGGATCACATCTCACCAGGACAGGCACACAGGGCTATTAGGGCCCATTCACTCACAGCTGCTGCAAACGTCTCCTTTCACCTGGGACAAAGTGCATAACGCACTTCGCCACATCTTTGGGCGATTTGCGCTTTGCACATTGACCCATGGGGAAGGAGAAGTTTGTTCTATAAAGGTAAAAAAAAACAAAAAAAAAACACCAGTAAGCAAAAAGGTTAATGTTCTGTTCAAAAAGTTAAAGTTTATATGTTCTGTTCCAAAGTTAATAAAATGATTGCGTTGCGGCCTGTTTTTTTTTTTTTTTACCTTCCAGGTGGACCAACCGATCGACTAGCTGCAGCACTGATGTGCATTCTGACAGAAGCATTGCGCTGCTGTCAGATTACACGCAAGTCGGTGTATGCGGCGCTGCAAGACGAGATTTCTACTCTGCAGTAAAAGATACGTTTGCCAAGGCATACGAGCTGAGGAGGAGGCGGCGTTCCTATGCTTTGGCAAACACTTTGTATATAAAAAATAAAATAAATCCTGGCAATGATTTATTCATCCACATCGATTGATGTGAATGGAGAAATCTGGTTTGCCAGGGCATACGAGCTAAGTGGGTATGGATGTTGGGCGGAGCTCCTATATCCTGGCAGACGCCTTTCCCCTCCTTTTTTTTTTTTTTTTGGCAGAGATTTTTTCATCCACATTGATCGATGCGAATGAAGAAATCTGTGCCATTCATTTTTTTCTTTCAGCCCTGAGGCTGAACGGAAAAAAAAATCTCATTACCTGTATGCTCAATATAAGGAGAATAGCAGAAACTCCTAATGCTGGCCATACATGTAATGATTGCGGAGACCCTCAAATGCCAGGGCAGTACAAACACCCCACAACTGACCCCATTTTGGAAAGAAGACACCCCAAGGTATTCGCTGAGGGGCATATTGAGTCCATGAAAGATTTAAATTTTTGTCCCAAGTTAGCAGAATGTGAGACTTTGTGAGAAAAAACCCCCCAAAAAATCAATTTCTGCTAACTTATGCCCAAAAAATTATATGAACTCGCCAGGCCCCTTATTGAATACCTTGGGGTGTCTTCTTTCCAAAGTGGGGTCACATGTGGGGTATTTATACTGCCCTGGCTTTTTAGGGGCCCGAAAGCGTGAGAAGAAGGCTGGGATCCAAATGTCTAAAAATGCCCTCCTAAAAGGAATTTGGGCACCTTTGCACATCTAGGCTGCAAAAAAGTGTCACACATGTGGTATCGCCGTACTCAGGAGAAGTTGGGGAATGTGTTTAGGGGTGTCATTTTACATATACCCATGCTGGGTGAGAGAAATATCTTGGCAAAAGACAACTTTTCCATTTTTTTTATACAAAGTTGGCATTGGACCAAGATATTTATCTCACCCAGCATGGGTTTATGTAAAATGACACCCCAAAACCATTCCCCAACTTCTCCTGAGTACAGCGATACCACATGTGTGACTTTTTTTGCAGTAAAGGTGGGCAAAGGGGCACATATTCCAAAGAGCATCTTTCGGATTTCGCAGGCCATTTTTTACACATTTTGATTGCAAAGTACTTCTCACACATTTGGGCCCCTAAATTGCCAGGGCAGTATAACTACGCCACAAGTGACCCCATTTTGGAAAGAAGACACCCCAAGGTATTCCGTGAGGGGCATGGCAAGTTCCTAGAATTTTTTATTTTTTGTCACAAGTTAGCGGAAAATGATGATTTTTTTTTTCCTTACAAAGTCTCATATTCCACTAACTTGCGACAAAAAATAAAAAATTCTAGGAACTCGCCATGCCCCTCACGGAATACCTTGGGGTGTCTTCTTTCCAAAATGGGGTCACTTGTGGTGTAGTTATACTGCCCTGGCAATTTAGGGGCCCATATGTGTGAGAAGTACTTTGCAATCAAAATGTGTAAAAAATGGCCTGCGAAATCCGAAAGGTGCACTTTTGAATATGTGCCCCTTTGCCCACCTTGGCTACAAAAAAGTGTCACACATGTGGTATCGCCGTACTCAGGAGAAGTTGGGGAATGTGTTTTGGGGTGTCATTTTACATATACCCATGCTGGGTGAGATAAATATCTTGGTCAAATGCCAACTTTGTATAAAAAAATTGGAAAAGTTGTCTTTTGCCAAAGATATTTCTCTCACCCAGCATGGGTATATGTAAAATGACACCCCAAAACACATTCCCCAACTTCTTCTGAGTACGGCGATTCCAGATGTGTGACACTTTATTGCAGCCTAGGTGGGCAAAGGGGCACACATTCCAAAGAGCACCTTTCGGATTTCGCAGGCCATTTTTTACACATTTTGATTGCAAAGTACTTCTCACACATATGGGCCCCTAAATTGCCAGGGCAGTATAACTACGCCACAAGTGACCCCATTTTGGAAAGAAGACACCCCAAGGTATTCCGTGAGGGGCATGGCGAGTTCCTAAAAATTTTTATTTTTTGTCGCAAGTTAGTGGAATATGAGACTTTGTAAGGAAAAAAAAAGAAAATCATCATTTTCCGCTAACTTGCGACAAAAAATAAAAAGTTCTATGAACTCACTATGCCCATCAGCGAATACCTTAGGGTGTCTACTTTCCGAAATGGGGTCATTTGTGGGGGTTTTCTACTGTCTGGGCATTGTAGAACCTCAGGAAACATGACAGGTGCTCAGAAAGTCAGAGCTGCTTCAAAAAGCGGAAATTCACATTTTTGTACCATAGTTTGTAAACGCTATAACTTTTACCCAAACCTTTTTCTTTTTTATCAAAGACATGTAGAACAATAAATTTAGCAAAAAATTTATATATGGATGTCGTTTTTTTTGCAAAATTTTACAGCTGAAAGTGAAAAATGTCATTTTTTTTGCAAAAAAATTGTTAAATTTCGATTAATAACAAAAAAAGTAAAAATGTCAGCAGCAATGAAATACCACCAAATGAAAGCTCTATTAGTGAGAAGAAAAGGAGGTAAAATTCATTTGGGGGCTAAGTTGCATGACCGAGCAATAAACGGTGAAAGTAGTGTAGTGCAGAAGTGTAAAAAGTGGCCTGGTCATTAAGGGGGTTTCAGCTAGCGGGGTTGAAGTGGTTAAGCACTCTTGGGTGTAATCCATCTGGACCCGGATTTTTTTTTCACATTTACCCTATTTAACTTCTCTTGGACCATATCTACAATTAGCCAATTGAGTATATCACTGGATGTACTAACAGCCCCGGCTCCACAGATATCAGCTCCTTTCTCTTCTTTTGTATATACAGAGCTAAAAACCCTATTTAGGAACTCTGCCTTTTCCATATCTTCAGTGACTATCCTCCTCCCCCTTTACTATTATTTAGATGACCTACCTGCTCAGACCTAGGTTTTTTAGCATTTATATATTTAAAAAACTTTTTTGCATTTGTTTTGCTTTCTTTTGCTACCTGCTGTTTGTTTTGTATCTTTGCTAATTTTATCTCCTTTTTGCAGATCTTATTAAGTCCTTTGTAATCTTCAAACGCTATAGCTAAACCCCTTAGATTTGTATTTTTTTAAATGCCCTCTTTTTGTCTTTTATTGCTCTTTTTACAGTAGCTGTAAGCCATGGTAGTCATATATACTTGTTACCTAAAGGAGTACATTTTTTAGTACAATTACTCAATGTGGATTTGAAGCTCTCCCATTTATCCTCTGTATTATTATGTGACAGTAGCTGCTCCCAATCTATGCCCTGAAATGCTGCCCTCAACCCAGGGAAATTAGCCTTTTCGAAATTCAGTGTCTTTGCTCTGCCTGACAGAGTTTGCTTTTCATAGTTTAGGGGGAATATAATTACATTGTGGTCACTATTACCTAGTGTTTCTCAAACAGTAACAATACCAACAAGCTCTGCATCATTAGAAATTACCAGATCCAACAGACGGAACCAAGGAGAGGCAGGGAGATCAGCATACCAAAAGACAGGGAAAAAGAATGCTAGCTAGAAAAACATACCAAAAAAACCTCATGGCAACAACGCCCCAAACAAAGTACAAGGGAGGCAATTGTGGAAATATTGAGGTTTGTTGAAAGAACAAAATAAGCATACCCTGGATGGTGTATCGATCTCTTGGCCGACTCCTGACCTAAAGCCGTTTCGCCAAAAACCTGGCTTCTTGCGGGGATATGGAAACATATGAAAAACATCTCCCCTATATAGTGCCCACACAGGTGTGTGGAAGATAATTAAGATTGCAGGACCTGGTGACGCCTACACCAATGGTGTTGGAGCTCCAGTAATTGGGGACCAATCAGAGGAGGCACATGAGCCTGATGGGGGCGGATGGACTGACGCGGCGATCATGTGGTCAAACACATGACCGCAGTGTCAAAGGTATGTCCAGGAGCACGCCCAGAATGAACCAGAAGGACCAATCCATGGCCCATATGGTCATATGGAAGAGGTTCCGGGGGCAGTGCAGTCAGCGCGACCGAGCACCTGAGTAGCAGCGCCGCCAGGTAAACAGAGCCACAAACTACAGGGGGAGGAGGAGGAGTGACGCGGCGCGCACGTGAGCAAGCATGTGATCGCGACGTCACAGGTGCCAGGGAGAAACGCCCCCACCGCAGGTCCACAGTCAGTGGGGAACGCCTAAACCCGGCACCACAGGCGGGGCCTATGTGACGGAGCGGTCACGCGGTATAGCACATGATCGCGGCGCCACACCTCAAGCAAGGATGAAGAGAAGAAATTTCAGAATTTCACTATTTGGGCAGATTTTCCATTTTAATCCATTTATTTCCAGTTACAAAGCAAGGCTTAACTGCCAAACAAAACTCAATATTTATGGCCCTGATTCTGTAGTTTACAGAAACACCCAATATGTGGTCGTAAACTGCAGTACAGGCATAGGGCATTGCAAAAAAGGAAAGAAACACCATATGGTTTTTGGAAGGCAGATTTTGCTGGACACTTTTTTTGACACCATGTCCCATTTGAAGCCCTCCTGATGCACCCCTAGAGTAGAAACTCCAAAAAAGTGACCCCATATTGGAAACTACATGATAAGGTGGCAGTTTTGTTGGTACTATATTAGGGTACATATTATTTTTGGTTGCTCTATATTACACTTTTTTTGAGGCAAGGTAACAATAAATAGCTGTTTTGGCACCGTTTTTATTTATTTTTATTTACAACGTTCATCTGACAGGTTAGATCATGTATTATTTTTTGGGCGACTGTCTTGTGTAGGGGCTCATTTTCGTCAGGATGAGATGACGGTTTGATTGGTGCTATTTATTATAGGGTGCATATGACTTTTTGATCGCTTGCTATTATACTTTTTGTGATGTAAGGTGACAAAAAAATTGATAACTTATATGTCTACTTTTTTATTTATGTAAGTTTTACACAATGATTTTATTTTTGAAACAAAAAAAGCATGATTTAGTGTCTTCATAGTCTGAGAGCCATAGCTTTTTCAGTTTTTGAGCGATTGTCTTAGGTAGGGTATGATTTTTGCGGGATGAGATGACAGTTGGAACTATTTTGGGGGGTGAATGACTTTTTGATCGCTTGCTATTACACTTTTTGTTATGTAAGGTGACAAAAAAGGGCTTTTTTTACACAGTTTTTATTTTTTTACGGTATTCACCTGAGGGGTTAAGTCATGTGAAATTTTTATAGAGCAGGTTATTACGGACATGGCGATACCTAATATGTCTACTTTTTTTTATTTATGTAAGTTTTACACAATAATATAATTTTTGAAACAAAAAATAAATCATGTTTTAGTGTCTCCATATTCTGAGAGCCATAGTTTTTTCAGTTTTTGGGTGATTGTCGTAAATAGGGTATGATTTTTGCGGGATGATATGACGGTTTGATTGGCACTATTTTGGGGTGCATATGACTTTTTGATTGCTTGCTATTACATTTTTTTGTGATGTAAGGTGACAAAAAAATGAATCTTTGACACCATTTTTATTTTTTATTTTTCACAGTGGTCACCTGAGGGGTTTGGTCATGTGGTGTTTTTATAGAGCAGGTTGTTACGGACGCGGCAATACCTAATACATATTATTTTTTACTTACTTAAGTTTTACACAATAACAGCATTTTTTAAACAAAAAAAAACTATGTTTTAGTGTCTCCATATTCTGAGCCATAATTTTTTTATTTTTTAGGTGATTGTCTTAGGTAGGGGCTCACTTTTTGCGGGATGAGGTGACGGTTAGATTAGTACTATTTTGGGGCATATACGCCTTTTTGATCGCTTGGTGTTGCACTTTTAGCGATGTAAGGTGACCAAAAAATTGTTTATTTAGCACAGTTTTTATTTAATTTTTTCAACGGTGTTCACCTGAGGGGTTAGGTCATGTGATATTTTTATAGAGCCGGTCGATACGGACGCGAGGATACCTAATATGTCTACTTTTCTTTTTTCCCTATTTTTTCGACTTTTTTTTTTCCTTTATTTTTTGTCCAACTTTGGGACTAACTTTTGGGGGTCTGATCCCCATTACAATGCATTCCAATACTTCTGTATTGGAATTCATTTTCTGTATGTGTAATACAGTGTACATTACACATGCAGCTTCCTGCCTGTGGGATCCAGAGGGCTGGATCTCAAAGGCTCTCCACCAGAAGGCATGCACGATGACTAAGGAAGGCATCGTGCTGCCTTCCATGCCACCGGGTCCCTGTCACAGAAGCACAGGGACCCGATAGAAGATCCGATACCCATGGGGACATCGCATGTGCCGCGGTCAACGCTGACTACGGCAATTCAATTATTATTGTCAGCATGCATCAGGGGTCCGGCTATCAGTGACTGCCGGACCCCTGCCGTGGATCAGCGGGCGCAGCTCCTGCACATCTGCACATGCCCGATCACAGCACCGTACATGTACTGCGCTGGTCCTTAAGTCATGGACATCTGCGCTGTACATGTACAGCACGGATCCTCTACGGGTTAAATAAAAAACATAAAATCCTGCAGTTTTCTCACTAGCAACTAAGAATAATAATACTAGGTGATTGTCAAAGCTTAGCTATGCTTTCCTTGTATAATTAAATCAAGTCACACATCATTCCTAGAAAACTCTCCCATAGAAGTCAATGAGGTCCCCTCCTGACCTTTGTGTCTATGGCCCATGTAGCTGTAAAGCAATTTTCTTAATGCTTTCTAAATGGTGCTAAGAACAGTTCAGGTAAGATGGCAGTCCCCATAATCATGTTCAGGAAATAGAATAAATAGGAGATTAGTAGAAAAAGATATGTGTTGCTATCAAGTTTTAACTGGCAGAAAAGAAATTGGGTGACACATTTCTTTTAACAAACACTGACAACTCTATAACAACTATCAGTAATTCAATATACTGCTATTACAACTGATTACGAATCAAGGCAAACAAGATTTTATTATTGTATTGTGTGAATTTGACTTTGTATTGATGGGAATCCAACTGAAAATGTTCCTTTATTTTTACAGAAAGAGTCATAATGAAATACTGAGGATTCATTGTGGCTTCTGTTCTTGCTTTTGATGGAAATTCACTAAAATCTCCCATATTTTTTTATTGATATAGTCTTCTATAATAAAGCCAGTAGGGGTTCTGCAGTTTGTTTAAACTGATAGGAACCCCGCCGATCAGCTGCTTAACAAATCAGCGGCGCTCCAGGAGCGCTGTGGCCTTCTCACTGTTTGACGCAGGCCCAGTGACGTCACGACTAGTATCAACTGGCCTGGGCGGGGCTAAGCTCCATTCAAGTGAACAGAGCTTAGCCCCACCCAGGCCAGTTGATACTAGTCGTGACGTCACTGGGCCAGTGGTAAACAGTGAGAAGGCCGTGGTGCTGGAGCGCCACTGCCTTCTCAAACAGCTGATCGGCGGTGGTCCCGGGAATAGACCTGTCACAACAGGTAGGTAAGCAGGGAAACAACCAAACATGGGAAAACAAACTGAACAAACGACTAAGCCCAAAAGCTAGGGAGAAAGGGTCACCTACTAGTGATCCCTAAAAGCTTTCGCTAAGCTGCAGTGCCCATGTGCATACCCTTAGGGTGGATATGCACATGCCCTCGCGCCTAAACCTGAACTCCCTGAGCAAACCATAAGCAGCAGGGGAAAGGGAAGAGGCAACCTGCTTCTTCAAATCAGGAAGAAGCAAGCATCTCCCTAGAGGCCTAGATAAAACACACAAAGGGAAATGAAGGAGAGGACTTATCTTGAGCAGAGCTGGAGCACACGATCCACCACAAATCAAGAGCTCCCAGGAAAAGAACTATAATCCGCACAGGCCACTGGAGAAAGGAGGGATAAATAGCCTCACTAACAATGAAACCCAGTACACCTGAGGGAAGGTGGATCCAGCTCAAATCCAAATCAAAACAAACCAAGAAGTCAGACATGTGCAGCCAGTCTGACAGATCTCCGCACATTCACAGGGCAAAGTGTGACAGTACCCCCCCCCCTTCTACAGGTGACCTCCGGACACCCCAGACCAACTTTATCCGGGTGTGCCCTGTGAAAGGCCCTTACCAGGCGGCTAGCACTGACATCAGCAGCCGGAACCCACATTCTTTCCTCGAGACCGTATCCGTTCCAGTGCACCAGGTACTGGAGTGAACCCAGAAGAACACGTGAGTCGAGAATCTTAGAGATTTTAATCTCCAAATTGCCATCCACCAGGACAGGGGAGGTGGCAATGGAGATGGTTCCAAAGGTTCCACATATTTCTTTATTAAAGACCTGTGAAACACATTATGACTCTTCCAGGTCTGCGGAAGATCCAGACGAAACGCCACCAGGTTGACAATCGCAGAGATTTTGTAAGGGCCAATAAATCTTGGACCCAATTTCCAAGATGGAACATTCAGCTTAATGTTTTTTAATGGACAACCACACCGAATCACCCACACACAGGTCCGGACCAGTCATATGTCTCCTGTCAGACATCCGTTTATATCTTTCACCCATGTATTCCAAATTAACTTGGATATTATGCCAGATAGATGACAAGGCGGAAGAGAATCTCTCCTCTTCTGGCATCCCAGAAGATCCAGTCCCAGAAAAAGTACCAAACTGTGGGTGAAAACCATATGCGCCAAAAAATGGTGACTTTTCAGTGGACTCCTGTCTACAGTGGACTCAAATAGGTCTCCAGGTTTTGGTTAGTGCACTCTGTCTGACCGTTCGACTGGGGATGAAAAGCCGAAGAAAAAGACAATTGAATTCCCAGACGAGAGTAGAACGCCCTCCAAAACCTGGAAACAAATGGTGTCCCCCTATCAGACATTACATCAGAGGGAATGCCATGTAGTTTCACAATGTTATTTATTAAAAACCTGAGCAAGAGTTTTGGCATTGGGCAAGCTAGGCAATGGTACAAAGTGGGCCATCTTACTGAAGCGGTCCACTACCACCAAAATGACAGTTTTCCCAGAGGAACGCATTAAATCGGTAATAAAGTCCATGGACAAATGCGTCCAAGGACGAGACAGGATGGATAAAGGAAGAAGGGATCCTGGAGGCCGAGTGTGAGCCACCTTCGCGCGTGCACAGGTCTCACAAGCTGTCACATAACCCTCCACACCCTTGCGCAACCATGGCCACCAGAATCTCTGGGAAATAAGATCTATGGTGGATTTGCTTCCAGGATGTCCTGTAAGGACCGTATCATGATGTTCATTGAACACCTTGCATCGTAGTTCAGCAGGAACAAACAACTTGTCTGGAGGACAAGAATCAGGAGCCTCCTCCTGGGCCCCCAACACTTCCATCTCCAACTTGGGGTACAGAGCGGAAACCACCACCCCATCAGCCAAAATCGGAGCTGGATCCTCCAAATCACTCCCCCCAGGAAAACTACATGACAACGCGTCTGCCTTGACGTTTTTAACCCCAGGGCGAAAGGTGATCACAAAATTGAACCTAATAAAAAACAGTGACCATTTAGCCTGTCTAGGATTCAGGCGCTTAGCAGACTGCAAGTAAGCCAAAATCTTGTGGTCACTATATACTGTAAGAGGATGAGTAGCCCCCTCCAACCAATGACGCCAGTCCTCAAAGGCCAATTTAATGGCCAGCAACTCTCTATCTCCTACATCATAATTTCTTTCCGCGGCTGAGAATTTTTTGGAGAAAAAAAGCACATGGACGCCATTTGCTAGGGGATGGACCCTGAAACAGAACTGCTCCGACCCCCAACTTCTAATGGATCAACCTCCAAGATAAACGGTTGAGACACATCAGGTTGCATCAGAATGGGAGCAAACGCAAAATATTTCTTAATAGCAGAAAAGGCCTGTAATGCCTCATCCAACCAGACAGAAAAGTCGGCGCCTTTTTTAGTCATATCTGTCAAAGGTTTTACAATGGTGGAATAAGATGAATTTTCTGTAGTAATTGGTAAAACCCAAAAACCGCATCAGAGCTTACTTAGGCCGGTCCCATTCCAGAACAGCCCGGACCTTTTCAGGTCCATATGAAAACCAGAGTCAGAAAGCAGGTATCCTAAAAACGGTAGCTCCTGGACAGCAAATACACATTTTTCCAATTTTGCATACAGTTTATTCACCCGAAGGATCGAAAACACCTGTCTCACGTGATCCTGATGGGTCTCCAAATCGGGTGAGTAAATTAGTATATCATCAAGGTAAATAACAATGAACCTTTCCACTAAATTATGGAAAATATCATTCACAAATCACTGAAAGACCGCTGGCACATTAGTTAAACCAAAGGGCATGACAAGATTCGGGTGTATTGAAGGCCGTTTTCCACTCATCTCCTTCCTTGATTCTGATCAGATTATAAGCTCCTCTTAAATCCAAATTGGAGAAGACCTTGGCTCCAACAATTTGATCAAATAGATCAGAAATCAAAGGAAGGGGATACAGATCAGGGACCGTAATGAGATTCAATTCCCGGAAAAATAAACACGGTCTAAGTAATCCGTCTTTCTTTTTTACAAAAAAGAAGCTGGCGGCCACAGGGGACTTAGATGGGCTAATATGTCCCTTTGCCAAACTCTCTGCAATATACTTTCGCATAGCTTCTCTTCCGGGTTAGGAAAGGTTGTATAGTCGAGAATTTGGCAGTTTAGCTCAAGGGATGAGATTGATCGGACAATCATATTTTCGATGTGGAGGCAGCTCTTGGGCTCCACCCTCCGAGAATACGTCTGTAAAAGCAGAGAAAAACTGAGGTAGGACCATAGTTGACACCCCTGAGATAGAAGCACCAACACAGTTGTCCAAACAAAATTCACTCCAGCTACTGATTTGTCTTGTTTGCCAGTCAATAGTAGGGTTATGCTTTACCAACCACGGTAAACCCAGAACTATCTGAGCAGGCAAGCTCTTCATAACAAAAGAGTTCATCCACTGACCGCCAGAGAAAAAGGCCAGGACTGCGCGTCCCCTTTGAGCAGAGATATAATGATCCCCACACTTTGATTCTCGTCACTAGATGACATCGGCCACAGACGAAAATACAACCTGCTTGACTCCCTGAACAGTATAAAGTCATCACCACCCCCTGAGAACCTATCAGGGAGAGCAACTTTAGGCTCTAAGCAGACCTGATTTCCTCTAACGGCGCCAGACGCCAGAGCATTCTGACACTGTGCAACAGAACTGCGTAGATTAGCAACCTCCAGCGATAATCCCTGCATGCGATCAACCAAGGCATCCAAAGCCTCCATTTCGCAAACAGCAGGGATATGACAGATTTTTGGCAGGGTTATAATGTCACGACAGGTAGGTAAGCAGGGAAACAATTAAACACGGGAAAACAAACTGAACAAACGACTAGGCCCAAAAGCTAGGGAGAAAGGGTCACCTCCTAGCGATCCCTAAAAGCTTTCCCTAAGCTGCTGTACATACCCTTAGGGTGAATATGCACATGCCCTCGTGCCTAAACCTGAACTCCCTAAGCAGCAGGGAAAAGGGAAGAGGCAACCTACTTCTTCAAACCAAGAAGAAGCAAGCGTCTCCCTAGAGGCCTAGATAAAACACACAAAGGGAATATCACCGCCAGTTCTGTGAGAAGGTCTGGCAGACGTTCTTCTCTACCTCTTGCATGACGTTCTTTGTTTTGGTTTCACATTGTCATCTCCTTTCCTTCTCCCAGGTGTCACCTATTTAGACTAATTGTCTTAATTTATATTCCCTCCCATACTGCCTCACTTTGCGGTTTATACTACTTCCTGGATGAGGTGTTCACTGCTGGAGGCTGTTGCTGTTTCCTCAGATAAGTATTTTTAATTTATTTGTGTTTCCTTGCTGGCTTGATTCTAGGTGTCCCTGACTCCATCCGTATTAAGTGCAGGGAGCCGGTGGTCGTGTCCCCTCACTATTATAGGGTTTTCAGGTGTCACACAGTATTAGGTACGTGGGCATGCAATCGTCTATCATAGAGACCCTTGCATGGGCATAGCAGTCAGGGAGAGCTCTAGGGGTTTTATAGGGCTCACCCATATGCTCCTTAATTTGGGATCAAGCCAGTCGGATGTTTATTTATAAGTTCCAGCTTTCTGCAACATCATCTGTGACATTATAAACCGCCATAACCGTCTTAAGCATGGATCCGGTTTCAGACTTGATTGACCACATGCAAGGTCTTTCGCTGGAGGTAGCAGATCTCTGTTTCAGGTGACCGGTTCTGCTGGCGTTCATGGAGTTTGTTCCGAGTCTAAGATCTCGCTTCCGTATACGTTCTCCGGGAGTAGTGAGAATTTTGTTTGCTTTAGAGAGTCTTGCAAACTCCATTGTCACCTATTTCCCCATTCTTCAGGTGATGAGGAGCAGAGGGTGGGGATCATCATCTCGCTGCTCAGGGATAACGCTCAGTCTCGGGCCTTTTCGCTGCCGGTGGGGGCACGACCCCTCCGATCAGTGGATAAATATTTTGTAGCCCTGGGGCAGATATATGATGACCCGGATAGTATTGCACCTGTTGCCGCTGGTTTTTTTTTTGTTAAAAAAAATTATGGTTCTTTAAGACCTCTTCTGGATTTCAGGGAGCTGAACCGTGTCACAATTTGTGACCCATATCTGCTTCCTCTGATCCCGGACCTGTTTAACCAGATTGTTGGGGCTAAAGTATGGATTTTATTTTTTTTTTACGGTATACACCTGAGGGGTTAGGTCATGTGATATTGTTATAGAGCAGGTTATTACGGATGCGGAGAATTACTTTTTTTATTTATATAAGTTTTACACAATGATTTTGTTTAAAAAAAATAATAATAATGTTTTAGTGTCTTCATAGTCTGAGAGCCATAGCTTTTTCAGTTTTTGAGCGATTGCCTTAGTTAGGGTATGATTTTTGAGGGATGAGATGATGGTTTGATTGGCACTATTTTGGGGGGTGTATGACTTTTTGATTGCTTGCTATTACACTTTTTGTTATGTAAGGTGACAAAAAAGGGATTTTTTTACACCGTTTTTTTTTTTACGGCATTCACCTGAGGAGTTAAGTCATGTGATATTTTTATAGAGCAGGTTATTACTGACGTGGCGATACCTAATATGTCTACTTTTCTTTATTTATGTAAGTTTTACACAATAATATCATTTTTGAAACAAAAAATAAATCATGTTTTAGTGTCTCCATATTCTGAAACCCATAGATTTTTCCGTTTTTGGGTGATTGTCTTACGTAGGGTATGATTTTTGCGGGATGATATGACGGCTTTATTGACACTATTTTGGGGTGCATATGACTTTTTGAGTGCTTGCTATTAAATTTTTTGTTTCTTGGACACCATTTATATTTTTTACGGTGGTCACCTGAGGGGTTAGGTCATGTGGTATTTTTATAGAGCAGGTTGTTATGGAGGCGGCAATACCTAATACGTATTATTTTTTACTTCTTCACAATAACAGCAGTTTTTAAACAAAAAAAGTTTTAGTGTTTCTATATTCTGAGCCATAGTTTTTTTTATTTTTTAGTCTATTGTCTTAGGTAGGGTCTCATTTTTTGCGGGATGAGGTGAAGGTTAGATTGGTACTATTTTGGGGCATATACGCCTTTTTGATCACTTGGTGTTGCACTTTTAGTGATGTAAGGTGACCAATTTTTTTTAATTTAGCCCATTTTTTTTTCAACAGTTTTCATCTGAGGGGTTAGGTCATGTGATATTTTTATAGAGCCGGTCGATACGGACGTAACGATACCTAATATGTCTACTTTTCTCTTTTTCCTATAAAAAAAAAAATTATCTTTTTGTCCCACTTTGGGACTTTAACTTTTGGGGGTCTAATCCCCTTTACAATGCATTCAAATACTTCTGTATTGGAATTCATTGTCTGTATTTGTTATACAGTGTACATAACACATTCAGCTTCTTGAATGTGAGATCCAGAGGGCTAGATCTCAAATGCTCTCCACCGGAAGGCAGCCACGATGCGCTGCCTTGCATGCCACCGGGTCCCCGTCACAGCAGCACAGGGACCCGATGGAAGCTCCGATACCCGTGAGGACATTGCATGTGCCATGGTCAACACTGACTACGGCACATCAAGAGTTAATGTGCCGGCATGTAGCAGGGGTCCGGCTATCAGTGACTGACGGACCCCTGCCGCGGAACGGGCGGGCGCAGCTCCTGAACCCGCCCGATCACAGCGCCGTACATGTACTGCGCTGGTCCTTAAGTCATGGACATCTGCGCTGTACATGTACAGCACGGATCCTCTACGGGTTAAACAAACAAACATAAAATCCTGCAGTTTTCTCACTAGCCACTAAGAATAATAATAATAGGTGATTATCAAAGCTTAGCTATGCTTTCCTTGTATAATGACATCTGCACAAGTCACACATCATGCCTAGAAAACTTTCCCATAGAAGTCAATGAGGTCCCCTCCTGACCGTTGTGTCTATGGCCCATGTAGCTGTAAAGCAATTTTCTTAATGATATCTAAATGATGCTAAGAACAGTTCAGGTAGTCCCCATAATCATATTCCGGAAATAGAATAAATAGGAGATTAGTAGAAAAAGATATGTGTTGCTATCAGGTTTTAACTGGCAGAAAAGAAATTGTGTGACACATTTCTTTTAACAAACACTGACAACTCTATAACAACTATCAGTAATTCAATATGCTACTATTACAACTGATTACAAATCAAGGCAAACAAGATTTTCTTACTGTATTTTGTGAATTTGACTTTGCATTGATGGGAATCCAACTGAAATGTTCCTTTATTTTTACAGAAAGAGTCATAATGAAATACTGAGGGAATCATTGTGGCTTCTGTTCTTGCTTTTGATGGAAAGATGCAACATCAATACAATTCACTGAAATCTTCCATATTTTTATTTATTTATATAGTCGTCTATAATAAAGCCAGTAGGGGTTCTGCAGTTTGTTTAAACTGATGGGAACCCCGCCGATCAGCTGCTTGAGAAGGCAGCGGAGCTCCAGTAACGCCGTGGCCTTCTTACCGTTTGCCGCAGGCCCAGTGACATCACGACTAGTATCAACTGGCCTGGGCAGGGCTAAGCTCCATTCAAGTGAATAGAGCTTAGCCCCACCCAGGCCAGTTGATACTAGTCGTGACGTCACTAGGCTAGTGGTAAACAGTAAGAAGGCCGTGGCGCTGGAGCGCCACAGCCTTCTCAAACAGCTGATTGGCAGTCGTCCCAGGAATAGACCTGTCACGACAGGTAGGTAAGCAGGGAAACAAACAAACACGGGAAAACAAACTGAACAAACGACTAAGCCCAAAAGCTAGGGAGAAAGGGTCACCTCCTAGTGATCCCTAAAAGCTTTCCCTAAGCTGTTGTGCCCATGTGCATACCCTTAGGGTGGATATGCACATGCCCTTGTGCCTAAACCTGAACTCACTGGGCAAACCCTAAGCAGCAGGGGAAAGGGAAAAGGCAACCTGCTTCTTCAAATCCGGAAGAAGCAAGCATCTCCCTAGAGGCCTAGATAAAACACACAAAGGTAAATGAAGGAGAGGACTTATCTTGAGCAGAGCTGGAGCAGACGATCCACCACAAATCCTGAGCTCCCAGGAAAAGAACTATAACCCTCACAGGCCACTGGGGGAAGGAGGGATAAATAGCCTCACTAACAATGAAACCCAGTACACCTGAGGGAAGGTGGGTCCAGCTCAAATCCAAATCAAAACAAACCAAGAAGTCAGACATGTGCAGCTAGTCTGACAGATCTCCGCACATTCACAGGGCAAGGTGTGACAGTACCCCCCCCCCCCCTTCTACAGGTGAGCTCCGGACACCCCAGACCAACTTTATCCGGGTGTGCCCTGTGAAAGGCCCTCAGCAGGCGGCTAGCACTGACATCAGCAGCCGGAACCCACATTCTTTCCTCGGGACCGTATCCCTTCCAGTGCACCAGGTACTGGAGTGAACCCGGAAGAACAGGTGAGTCGAGAATCTTAGAGATTTCAAACTCCAAATTGCCATCCACCTGGACAGGGGGAGGTGGCAATGGATATGGTTCCACAGGTTCCACATATTTCTTTATTAAAGACCTGTGAAACACATTATGACTCTTCCAGGTCTGCGGAAGATCCAGACGAAACGCCACCAGTTTGACAATCGCAGAGATTTTGTAAGGGCCAATAAATCTTGGAACCAATTTCCAAGATGGTACCTTCAGCTTAATGTTTCTAATGGACAACCACACCGAATCACCCACACACAGGTCCGGACCAGTCATTTGTCTCCTGTCAGCCATCCGTTTATATCTTTCACCCATGTATTCCAAATTAACTTGGATCTTACGCCAGATAGATGACTAGGCGGAAGAGAATCTCTCCTCTTCTGGCATCCTGGAAGATCCAGTCCCAGAAAAAGTACTAAACTGTGGGTGAAAACCATATGCGCCAAAAAATGGCGACTTATCAGTGCACTCCTGTCTACGGTTATTCAAGGCAAATTCGGCTAGAGACAAGAATGAGGACAAGTCACCCTGGTTCTTGGCAATAAAGCACCTCAAATAGGTCTCCAGGTTTTGGTTAGTGCGCTCTGTCTGACCGTTCGACTGGGGATGAAAAACCGAAGAAAAAGACAGTTGAATTCCCAGGCGAGAGCAGAACCCCCTTCAAAACCTAGAAACAAATTGTGTCCCCCTATCAGACACTACATTAGAGGGAATACCATGTAGTTTCACAATGTTATCGATAAAAACCTGAGCAATAGTTTTGGCATTGGGCAAGCTAGGCAATGGTACAAAGTGGGCCATCTTACTGAAGCAGTCCACTACCACCAAAATGACAGTTTTCCCAGAGGAACACGGTAAATCGGTAATAGTCCATGGACAAATGCGTCCCAGGACGAGACAGGATGCATAAAGGAAGAAGGGTTAATGAAGGCCGAGTGTGAGCCACCTTTGTGCGTGCACAGGTCTCACAAGCTGTCACATAACCCTCCACACCCTTGCGCAACCCTGGCCGCCAGAATCTCCGGGAAATAAGATCTATGGTGGATTTGCTTCCAGGATGTCCCGCAAGGACTGTATCATGATGTTCCTTGAACACCTTGTATCGTAGTTCAGCAGGAACAAACAACTTGTCTGGAGGACAAGAATCAGGAGCCTCCTCCTGGGCCCCCAACACTTCCATCTCCAACTCGGGGTAAAGAGCGGAAACCATTACCCCATCAGCCAAAATCGGAGCGGGATCCTCCGACTCACTCCCCCCAGGAAAACTACATGACAATGCATCTGCCTTGAGGTTTTTAACCCCAGGGCGAAAGGTGACCACAAAATTGAACCTAATAAAAAACAGTGACCATCTAGCCTGTCTAGGATTCAGGCGCTTAGCAGACTGCAAGTAAGCCAAATTCTTGTGATCAGTATATATACCGTAATAGGATGAGTAGCCCCCTCCAACCAATGACGCCATTCCTCAAAGGCCAATTTAATGGCCAGCAACTCTCTATCTCCTACATCATTATTTCTTTCAGCAGTCGAGAGTTTTTGGAGAAAAAAGCACATGGACCCCATTTGCTAGGGGATGGACCCTGCAACAGAACTGCTCTGACCCCCACTTCTAATGGATCAACCTCCAAGATAAACGGTTGAGACACATCAGGTTGCATCAGAATGGGAGCAGACGCAAAACATTTCTTAATAGCAGAAAAGGCCTGTGATGCCTCATCTGACCAGACAGAAAAGTCAGCGCCTTTTTTAGTCATATCTGTCTTTTTAAAATGGAATAATTCAAGATGAATTTTCTGTAGTAATTGGAAAAAACCAAAAACCGCATCAGAGCTTACTGATTCTCAGGCCGGTCCCATTCCAGTACAGCCCGGACCTTTTCAGGGTCCATACGAAAACCAGAGTCAGAAAGAAGGTATCCTAAAAACGGTAGCTCCTGGACAGCAAATACACATTATTCCAATTTTAAATACAATTTATTCTCCGGAAGAATCGAGAACACCTGTCTCACGTGATCCTGATGGGTCTCCAAATAGGGTGAGTAAATTAGTATATCATCAAGGTAAATAACAATTAACCTTTCCACTAAATTATGGAAAATATCATTCACAAATCGCTGAAAAACCGTTGGCACATTAGTTAAACCAAAGGGCATGACAAGATTCTCAAAATGACCTTCGGGTGTATTGAAGGCCGTTTTCCACTCATCTCCTTCCTTGATTCTGATCAGATTATAAGCTCCTTTTAAATCCAACTTGGAGAAGACCTTGGCTCTGACAATTTGATCAAATAGATCAGAAATCAAAGGAAGGGGATACAGATCACGGACTATAATGAGATTCAATTCGCGGAAATCTAAACATGGTCTAAATGAACCGTCTTTCTTTTTTAGGAAAAAGAAGCTGGCGGCCACAGGGGACTTAGATGGCCTAATATGTCCCTTTGCCAAACTTTCTGCAATATACTTTTGCATAGCTTCTCTTTCGGGTTGGGAAAGGTTGTGTAATCGAGAATTTGGCAGTTTAGCTCCAGGGATAAGATTGACCAGACAATCATATTCTCAATGTGGAGGCAGCTCCTGGGCTCCACCCTCCAAGAATATGTCTGCAAAAGCAGAGAGAAAATGAGGTAGGACCGTAGTTGACACGCCTGAGATAGAAGCACCAACACAGTTGTCCAAACAAAATTCACTCCAGCTACTGATTTGCCTTGTTTGCCAGTCAATAGTAGGGTTATGCTTTATCAACCACGGTAAACCCAGAACCATCGGAGCAGGCAAGCCCTTCATAACAAAACAAGAAATGGACTCAACATGTAAATCACCCACCCTTAACTTAATGTCATAAACAATATGAGTCAGACTCTTTTGTGAGAGAGGGGAGGAATCAATAGTAAACACTGGTATCTCTTTATCTAAATAGCTAGTTCTAAAACCAAGATTTTGGAGGAACTGAAAATCAATAAGGTTTACCCCCGCACCACAGTCAACAAATACCTCAAAATCAAAATTTCCTGAGTCTAGCGCCACCATGGCAGGCAGGAGGAAATAGGTATTGCAGGGAGAATGCATATTTGCTTGCTCAGACTCCCCATTCACACTACTAAGAGTCAGGGAAGTCTTTTTTTTTCTCTTTATGTGAATACCTTCGTAGTTTTTCATTACCGCTTTAAGGTTTAACAAAAGGATATGCACAAACAAAATTACCTTCTTTTCCACAGAAGTAACATAGCTTATTCAGCTTCCTAAAATCCCTATCACCTGATCAAGAGGAAACCTGGCCCAACTGCATAGGCTCCTCTCCTGCCCCAGATTCAAAAGTCATATTACCCCGGGGACTAGGTGGGACGGATCCATTTATAGACAGGACCCCCCACTCGAGAGGAATCTTATACCTTTCTCTAAGGCGTCTATCAAGCCGCACTGCCAAAGACATGGCCGTCTCCAATGAATCGGGATACTCATGAAAAGCAAGGGCTTCTAACGGCGCCAGACGCCAGAGCTTTCTGACACTGTGCAACAGAACTGCGTAGATTAGCAACCTCCAGCGATAATCCCTGCATGCGATCAACCAAGGCATCCAAAGCCTCCATTTCGCAAACAGCAGGGATATGACAGTTTTTTGGCGGGTTATAATGTCACGATAGGTAGGTAAGCAGGGAAACAATTAAACACGGGAAAACAAACTGAACAAACGACTAGGCCCAAAAGCTAGGGAGAAAGGGTCACCTCCTAGCGATCCCTAAAAGCTTTCCCTAAGCTGCTGTCCATACCCTTAGGGTGGATATGCACATGCCCTCGTGCCTAAACCTGAACTCCCTGGGCAAACCCTAAGCAGCAGGGAAAAGGGAAGAGGCAACGTTCTTCTTTCTTCAAACCAAGAAGAAGCAAGCGTCTCCCTAGAGGACTAGATAAAACACACAAAGGGAATGTCACCTCCAGTTCTGTGAGAAGGTCTGGCAGACATTCTTCTCTACCTCTTGCATGACGTTCTTTGTTTTGGTTTCACTTTGTCATCTCCTTTCCTTCTCCCAGGTGTCATCTATTTAGACTAATTGTCTCCCTTTATATTCCCTCCAATACTGCCTCACTTTGCGGTTTATACTACTTCCTGGATGAGGTGTTCACTGCTGGAGGCTGCTGCTGGAGGCTGCTTTTTCCTTTATTTCTGTTTCCTTGCTTGCTTGATTATTTGTGTTTCCTTGCTTGCTTGATTCTAGGTGACCCTGACTCCGTCCGTATTAAGTGCAGGGATCCGGTGGTCGCGTCCCCTCACTATTATAGGGTTTTCAGGTGTCACATAGTATTAAGTACGTGGGCATGCAATCGTCTACCATAGAGACCCTTGCATGGGCATAGCAGCCAGGGAGAGCTCTAGGGGTTTTATAGGGCTCACCCATATGCTCCTTAGTTTGGGATCAAGCCAGTCGGATGTTTATTTTTAAGTTACAGCTTTCTGCAACATCATCTGTAACATTATAAACCGCCATAAGCGATCTGGTTTCAGCCTTGATTGACCGCATGCAAGGTCTTTTGCTGGAGGTAGCAGATCTCTGTAAAACTGTGTCTCAGTTTCAGGTGACCGGTTCTGCTGGCATTCATGGAGTTTGTTCCGAGCCTAAGATCTCGCTTCCGTATACGTTCTCCGGGGGTAGTGAAAATTTTGTTCGCTTTAGAGAGGCTTGCAAACTCCATTGTCACCTACTTCCCCATTACTCTGGTGATGAGGAGCAGAGGGTAGGGATCATCATCTCGCTGCTCAGGGATAACGCTCAGTCTTAGGCCTTTTCGCTGCCAGTGGGGGCACGGCCCCTCTGATCAGTGGATGAATATTTTGTAGCCCTGGGGCAGATATATGATGACCCGGATAGTATTGCTCTGGCTGAATCTAAACTGCGTCTTTTATGCCAGGGTCAACAGTCCGCAGAGATATATTGTTCTGAATTTCGGAGATGGGCAGCTGATACTGGTTACAATGATGCTGCACTCCGAAGTCAATTTTGCCATGGTCTTTCAGAAAGATTGAAAGATGCATTTGCTTTTCATGAGAGACCAGCCTCGTTAGAGTCTGCCATATCTCTAGCTGTTCGTATTGACACGCGTCTTCCTGTCATATTCAGCCCAAGGACAGTGGGGCTGTCTCATTCAGTGCGCAGGGGTCTCAGTCTTTCTCAATCCCTTCTGAGGAGGAGGCCATGCAGCTGGGTTTGCTTGCCTCTGATAGTAGAGGATTCAGCTCTCAGAGGAGAATTTGTTTCTGTTGTGGGGGTATAAATCATTTGGCTAATGTTTGCCCCTCTAGGAGATTCATGGAGTTTTCTGAGAGTAATAAAAGAAAGAGAAAAAAAACCTCTAAAAACTTTCCATTTGCTACTATTGGCAAGGTTGATGCGGAATTTGAAGGTTTGCCGTTAACTTGTAGTTCCCGTTTTCTCCTACCTGCCAGGGTGGCGCTAGACAGCAAGAACATTGTTTGTGAGATTTTTGTAGATAGTGGAGCAGCTGTCAATCTCATTGATAATCAATTTGCAATAACGCTTGGTTTCCAGGTATGCACTTTGGAAAAGGATATACCTGTTTTTGCTATTGATTCCGCTCCACTTTCTCAAAGATCGTTAAAGGGTATAGTTCACAATATCCGTTTGACTGTGGGTGACACTCATGTTGAGGATATGTCGTGTTTTGTCCTAAGTGGATTACCTACTCCTCTAGTGTTGGGGCTACCCTGGCTCACTAAACATAACTCCACCATTGATTGGCAAGCAAGGCAAATAAATGGTTGGAGTGAGTTTTGCAGAGAGAATTGCCTCACGGCATCTCTTTCAGAGGTTTCTACCAAGACTGTACCATCATTTCTTCCTGAATTTCCGGATGTGTTTTCCGAGAGTGGTGTCCAGGAGTTGCCCCATCACCGGGAGTACAACTGCCATATTAATCCCATCCCAGGCCCAAGCTGCCAAAATCACGTTTATACAATCTCTCCCAACCTGAAAGAGCTGCTATGCATACTTATATCTCTGAGAGCCTGAGAAAGGGACACATCCGACCCTCGAAGTCACCTGTTGCCGCTGGGTTTTTTTTTGTTAAAAAAAATTATGGTTCTTTAAGACCTTGTCTGGATTTCAGGGAGCTGAACCGTATCACAATTTGTGACCCATATCTGCTTCCTCTGATCCCGGACCTGTTTAACCGGATTGTTGGGGCTAAAGTATGGATTATTTTTTTATTTTTTTTACGGTATACACCTGAGGGGTTAGGTGATGTGATATTTTTGTAGAACAGGTTATTACGGATGCGGAAATACCTAATGTGTCTACTTTTTTTATTTATATAAGTTTTACACAATGATTTCGTTTAAAAAAATATGTAATGTTTTAGTGTCTTCATAGTCTGAGAGCCATAGCTTTTTCTTTTTTTGAGTGATTGTCTTAGGTAGGGTATGATTTTTGCGGGATGAGATGATGGTTTGATTGGCACTATTTTGGGGGGTGTATGACTTTTTGATTGCTTGCTATTACACTTTTTGTTATGTAAGGTGGCTTTTTTACACCGTTTTTATTTTTATTTTTTTACGGCATTCACCTGAGGAGTTAAGTCATGTGATATTTTTATAGAGCAGGTTATTACGGACGTGGCGATACCTAATATGTCTACTTTTCTTTATTTATGTAAGTTTTACACAATAATATAATTTTTGAAACAAAAAATAAATCATGTTTTAGTGTCTCCATATTCTGAAAGCCATTTTTCAGTTTTTGGGTGATTGTCTTACGTAGGTTATGATTTTTGCAGGATGATATGACGGCTTTATTGACACTATTTTGGGGTGCATATGACTTTTTGAGCGCTTGCTATTAAATTTTTTGTTTCTTTGACACCATTTTTATTTTTTACGGTGGTCACCTGAGGGGTTAGGTCATGTGGTATTTTTATAGAGCAGGTTGTTACGGAGGAGGCAATACCTAATACGTATTATTTTTTACTTCTTTTACAATAACAGCATTTTTTAAACAAAAAAAAACCTATGTTTTAGTGTTTCTATGTTCTGAGCCATATTTTTTTTATTTTTTAGTCTATTGTCTTAGGTAGGGGCTCATTTTTTGCAGGATGAGGTGAAGGTTAGATTGGTACTATTTTGGGGCATATACGCCTTTTTGATCGCTTGGTGTTTCACTTTTAGTGATGTAAGGTGACCAATTTTTTTTTATTTAGCACAGTTTTTATTTTATTTTTTCAACTGTGTTCATCTGAGGGGTTAGGTCATGTGATATTTTTATAGAGCCGGTCGATACGGACGTGACGATAACTAATATGTCTACTTTTCTTTTTTCCCTATTTTTCAATTTTTTTTCCCCTTTATTTTTTGTCCCACTTTGGGACTTTAACTTTTGGGGGTCTAATCCCCTTTACAATGCATTCCAATACTTCTGTATTGGAATTCATTGTCTGTATTTGTAATACAGTGTACATAACACATTCAGCTTCCTACTTGTGAGATCCAGAGGGCTGGATCTCAAATGCTCTCCACCGGAAGGCAGCCACGATGCGCTGCCTTGCATGCTACCGGGTCCCCGTCACAGCAGCACAGGGACCCGATGGAAGCTCCGATACCCGTGAGGACATCGCATGTGCCATGGTCAACGCTGACTACGGCACATCAAGAGTTAATGTGCCGGCATGCAGCAGGGGTCTGGCTATCAGTGACTGACGGACCCCTGCCGCGGAACGGGCGGGCGCAGCTCCTGAACCCACCCGATTACAGCGCCGTACATGTACTGCGCTGGTCCTTAAGTCATGGACATCTGCGCTGTACATGTACAGCACGGATCCTCTACGGGTTAAACAAACAAACATAAAATCCTGCAGTTTTCTCACTAGCCACTAAGAATAATAATAATAGGTGATTGTCAAAGCTTAGCTATGCTTTCCTTGTATAATGACATCTGCACAAGTCACACATCATGCCTAGAAAACTTTCCCATAGAAGTCAATGAGGTCCCCTCCTGACCGTTGTGTCTATGGCCCATGTAGCTGTAAAGCAATTTTCTTAATGCTTTCTAAATGATGCTAAGAACAGTTCAGGTAGTCCCCATAATCATGTTCAGGAAATAGAATAAATAGGAGATTAGTAGAAAAAGATATGTGTTGCTATCAGGTTTTAACTGGCAGAAAAGAAATTGTGTGACACATTTCTTTTAACAAACACTGACAACTCTATAACAACTATCAGTAATTCAATATGCTACTATTACAACTGATTACAAATCAAGGCAAACAAGATTTTATTATTGTATTGTGTGAATTTGACTTTGCATTGATGGGAATCCAACTGAAATGTTCCTTTATTTTTACAGAAAGAGTCATAATGAAATACTGAGGGAATCATTGTGGCTTCTGTTCTTGCTTTTGATGGAAAGATGCAACATCAATACAATTCACTGAAATCTCCCATTTTTTTATTTATTGATATAGTCTTCTATAATAAAGCCAGTAGGGGTTCTGCAGTTTGTTTAAACTGATGGGAACCCCGCCGATCAGCTGCTTGAGAAGGCAGCGGAGCTCCAGGAGCGCCGTGGCCTTCTCACCGTTTGCCGCAGGCCCAGTGACATCACGACTAGTATCAACTGGCCTGGGCAGGGCTAAGCTCCATTCAAGTGAATAGAGCTTAGCCCCACCCAGGCCAGTTGATACTAGTCGTGACGTCACTGGGCCAGTAGTAAACAGTGAGAAGGCCGTGGCGCTGGAGCGCCACAGCCTTCTCAAACAGCTGATTGGCAGTCGTCCCAGGAATAGACCTATCACGACAGGTAGGTAAGCAGGGAAACAACCAAACACGGGAAAACAAACTGAACAAACGACTAAGCCCAAAAGCTAGGGAGAAAGGGTCACCTCCTAGTGATCCCTAAAAGCTTTCCCTAAGCTGTTGTGCCCATGTGCATACCCTTAGGGTGGATATGCACATGCCCTTGTGCCTAAACCTGAACTCCCTGGGCAAACCCTAAGCAGCAGGGAAAAGGGAAAAGGCAACCTGCTTCTTCAAATCAGGAAGAAGCAAGCATCTCCCTAGAGGCCTAAATAAAACACACAAAGGTAAATGAAGGAGAGGACTTATCTTGAGCAGAGCTGGAGCAGACGATCCACCCTCACAGGCCACTGGGGGAAGGAGGGATAAATAGCCTCACTAACAATGAAACCCAGTACACCTGAGGGAAGGTGGGTCCAGCTCAAATCCAAATCAAAACAAACCAAGAAGTCAGACATGTGCAGCTAGTCTGACAGATCTCCGCACATTCACAGGGCAAGGTGTGACAGTACCCCCCCCCCCTTCTACAGGTGACCTCCGGACACCCCAGACCAACTTTATCCGGGTGTGCCCTGTGAAAGACCCTCAGCAGGCGGCTAGCACTGACATCAGCAGCCGGAACCCACATTCTTTCCACGGGACCGTATCCCTTCCAGTGCACCAGGTACTGGAATGAACCCGGAAGAACAGGTGCGTCGAGAATCTTAGAGATTTCAAACTCTAAATTGCCATCCACCTGGACAGGGGGAGGGGGCAATGGAGATGGTTCCACAGGTTCCACATATTTCTTTATTAAAGACCTGTGAAACACATTATGAATCTTCCAGGTCTGCGGAAGATCCAGACGAAACGCCACCAGGTTGACAATCGCAGAGATTTTGTAAGGGCCAATAAATCTTGGAACCAATTTCCAAGATGGTTCCTTCAGCTTAATGTTTCTAATGGACAACCACACCGAATCACCCACACACAGGTCCGGACCAGTCATATGTCTCCTGTCAGCCATCCGTTTATATCTTTCACCCATCTATTCCAAATTAACTTGGATCTTACGCCAGATAGATGACAAGGCGGAAGAGAATCTCTCCTCTTCTGGCATCCCAGAAGATCAAGTCCCAGAAAAAGTACCAAACTGTGGGTGAAAACCATATGCGCCAAAAAATGGTGACTTATCAGTGCACTCCTGTCTACGGTTATTCAAGGCAAATTCGGCTAGAGACAAGAATGAGGACCAGTCACCCTGGTTCTTGGCAATAAAGCACCTCAAATAGGTCTCCAGGTTTTGGTTAGTGCGCTCTGTCTGACCGTTCGACTGGGGATGAAAAGCCGAAGAAAAAGACAGTTGAATTCCCAGACGAGAGCAGAACCCCCTTCAAAACCTGGAAACAAATTGTGTCCCCCTATCAGACACTACATCAGAAGGAATACCATGTAGTTTCACAATGTTAGCTAGGCAATGGTACAAAGTGGGCCATCTTACAGAAGCGGTCCACTACCACCAAAATGACAGTTTTCCCAGAGGAACACGGTAAATCGGTAATAGTCCATGGACAAATGCATCCCAGGACGAGACAGGATGCATAAAGGAAGAAGGGATCAGGAAGGCCGAGTGTGAGCCACCTTTGTGCGTGCACAGGTCTCACAAGCTGTCACATAACCCTCCACACCTTTGCGCAACCCTAGCCACCAGAATCTCCGGGAAATAAGATCTATGGTGGATTTGCTTCCAGGATGTCCCGCAAGGACCGTATCATGATGTTCCTTGAACACCTTGTATCGTAGTTTAGCAGGAACAAACAACTTGTCTGGAGGACAAGAATCAGGAGCCTCCTCCTGGGCCCCCAACACTTCCATCTCCAACTCGGGGTACAGAGCAGAAACCACCACCCCATCAGCCAAAATCGGAGCTGGATCCTCCGACTCACTCCCCCCAGGAAAAGTACATGACAATGCATCTGCCTTGAGGTTTTTAACCCCAGGGCGAAAGGTGACCACAAAATTGAACCTAATAAAAACAGTGACCATCTAGCCTGTCTAGGATTCAGGCGCTTAGCAGACTGCAAGTAAGCCAAATTCTTGTGATCAGTATATATACCGTAATAGGATGAGTAGCCCCCTCCAACCAATGACGCCATTCCTCAAAGGCCAATTTAATGGCCAGCAACTCTCTATCTCCTACAT
Source organism: Bufo gargarizans (assembly GCF_014858855.1). Taxonomy (NCBI): domain Eukaryota; kingdom Metazoa; phylum Chordata; class Amphibia; order Anura; family Bufonidae; genus Bufo; species Bufo gargarizans. The sequence goes on from NC_058081.1 coordinate 352,285,042, forward strand.
CATTTTTTCTTTCAGCAGTCGAGAGTTTTTGGAGAAAAAAGCACATGGACCTCATTTGCTAGTGGATGGACCCGGCAACAGAACTGCTCTGACCCCCACTTCTAATGGATAAACCTTCAAGATAAACGGTTGAGACACATCAGGTTGCATCAGAATGGGAGCAGACACAAAACATTTCTTAATAGCAGAAAAGGCCTGTAATGCCTCATCTGACCAGACAGAAAAGTCAGCGCCTTTTTAGTCATATCTGTCAAAGGTTTTACAATGGTGGAATAATTCAAGATGAATTTTCTGTAGTAATTGGTAAAACCCAAAAACCGCATCAGAGCTTACTGATTCTCAGGCCGGTCCCATTCCAGTACAGCCCGGACCTTTTCAGGGTCCATACGAAAACCAGAGTCAGAAAGCAGGTATCCTAAAAACGGTAGCTCCTGGACAGCAAATACACATTTTTTCAATTTTGAATACAATTTATTCTCCGGAAGGATCGAGAACACCTGTCTCACGTGATCCTGATGGGTCTCCAAATCGGGTGAGTAAATTAGTATATCATCAAGGTAAATAACAATGAACCTTCCCACTAAATTATAGAAAATATCATTCACAAATCGCTGAAATACCACTGGCACATTAGTTAAACCTCTGATAGATTCTCAAAATGACCTTCGGGTGTATTGAAGGCCGTTTTCCACTCATCTCCTTCCTTGATTCTGATCAGATTATAAGCTCCTCTTAAATCCAACTTGGAGAAGACCTTGGCTCTGACAATTTGATCAAATAGATCAGAAATCAAAGGAAGGGGATACAGATCACGGACCATAATGAGATTCAATTCCCGGAAATCTAAACATGGTCTAAGTGATCCGTCTTTCTTTTTTACGAAAAAGAAGCTGGCGGCCACAGGGGACTTAGATGGCCTAATATGTCCCTTTGCCAAACTTTCTGCAATATACTTTTGCATAGCTTCTCTTTCATTTGGCAGTATAGCTCCAGGGATAAGATTGACCAGACAATCATATTCTCAATGTGGAGGCAGCTCCTGGGCTCCACCCTCCGAGAATATGTCTGCAAAAGCAGAGAGAAACTGAGGTAGGACCGTAGTTGACACGCCTGAGATAGAAGCACCAACACAGTTGTCTGAACAAAATTCACTCCAGCTACTGATTTGCCTTGTTTGCCAGTCAATAGTAGGGTTATGCTTTATCCACCACGGTAAACCCAGAACCATCGAAGCAGGCAAGCCCTTCATAACAAAACAAGAAATGGACTCAACATGTGAATCACCCACCCTTAAATTAATGTCATAAACAATATTAGTCAGACTCTTTTGTGAGAGAGGGGAGGAATCAATAGTAAACACTGGTATCTCTTTATCTTAATAGCTAGTTCTAAAACCAAGATTATGGAGGAGCAGTCAACAAATACCTCAAAATCAAAATTTCCTGAGTCTAGCGCAACCATGGCAGGCAGGAGGAAATGGGTATTGCAGGGAGAATGCATATTTGCTTGCTCAGACTCCGCTACACACTACTAAGAGTCAGGGAAGTCTTTTTTTCTCTTTATGTGAATTCCTCCGTAGTTTTTTATTACCACTTTGAGGTTTAACAAAAGAATATGCACAAACAAAATTACCTTCTTTTCCACAGAAGTAACATAGCTTATTCAGCTTCCTAAAATCCCTATCACCTGAGCAAGAGGAAACCTGGCCCAACTGCATAGGCTCCTCTCCTGCCCCAGATTCAAAAGTCATATTACCCCGGGGACTAGGTGGGACGGATCCATTTATAGACAGGACCCCCCACTCGAGAGGAATCTTATACCTTTCTCTATGGCAACTATCAAGCCGCACTGCAAAAGACATGGCCGTCTCCAATGAATCGGGATACTCATAAAAAGCAAGGGCATCTTTCAACCTCTCAGATAGCCCCTGACAAAACTGACTCAGAAGTGCAGGATCATTCCATCCCGAGTCAGTTGCCCATCTTCTAAATTCTGCAGTGTACGACTCTACAGTACGTTCTCCCGGTAACAAACTGTGCAGCTTAGATTAAGCCATAGAGATTCGATCTGGGTAATCGTAAATCAAGCCCAAGGCTCTAAAAAATTCATCCACCGACCGGCAGAGAAAAAGCCCAGAACTGCGCGTTCCCTTTGAGGAAAGATATAATGATCCCCACTCTTTTATTCTCGTCACTAGATGACATCGGCCGCAGACGAAAATACAACCTTCAGGACTCCCTGAACCATAGAAAGTCATCATCACCCCCTGAGAACCTATAAGGAGAGCAACTTCAGGCTCTAAGCAGACCTGATTTCCTCTAACGGCGCCAGACGCCAGAGCATTCTGACACTGTGCAACAGAACTGCGTAAATCAGCAACCTCCAGCGATAATCCCTGCATGCGATCAACCAAGGCATCCATAGCCTCCATTTCGCAAACAGCAGGGATATGACACAATTAAACACGGGAAAACAAACTGAACAAACGACTAGGCCCAAAAGCTAGGGAGAAAGGGTCACCTCCTAGCGATCCCTAAAAGCTTTCCCTAAGCTGCTGTCCATACCCTTAGGGTAGATATGCACATGCCCTTGTGCCTAAACCTGAACACCCCTTGAGCAAACCCTAAGCAGCAGGGAAAAGGGAAGAGGCAACGTTCTTCTTTCTTCAAACCAAGAAGAAGCAAGCGTCTCCCTAGAGGACTAGATAAAACACACAAAGGGAATGTCACCTCCAGTTCTGTGAGAAGGACTGGCAGACATTCTTCTCTACCTCTTGCATGACGTTCTTTGTTTTGGTTTCACTTTGTCATCTCCTTTCCTTCTCCCAGGTGTCGCCTATTTAGACCAATTGTCTCCCTTTATATTCCCTCCCATACTGCCTCACTTTGCGGTTTATACTACTTCCTGGATGAGGTGTTAACTGCTGGAGGCTGTTGCTGTTTCCTCAGATAAGTATTTTTAATTTATTTGTGTTTCCTTGCTGGCTTGATTCTAGGTGACCCTGACTCCGTTCGTATTAAGTGCAGGGAGCCGGTGGTCATATCCCCTCACTATTATAGGGTTTTCAGGTGTCACACAGTATTAGGTACGTGGGCATGCAATCGTCTACCATAGAGACCCTTGCATGGGCATAGCAGCCAGGGAGAGCTCTAGGGGGTTATAGGGCTCACCCATATGCTCCTTAGTTTGGGATCAAGCCAGTCGGATGATTATTTATAAGTTCCAGCTTTCTGTAACATCATCTGTGACAGGGAAATGAAGGAGAGGACTTATCTGAAGAAGACGATCCACCACAAATCAAGAGCTCCCAGGAAAAGAACTATAACCCGCACAGGCCACTGGGGGGAAGGAGGGATAAATAGCCTTACTAACAATGAAACCCAGTACACCTGAGGGAAGGTGGATCCAGCTCAAATCCAAATCAAAACAAACCAAGAAGTCAGACATGTGCAGCCAGTCTGACAGATTTTCGCACATTCACAGGGCAAGGTGTGACAAGATCAAACTGCAGAACCCCTTTAACAAATGTCCTTGTGTCTCCTTTATTAATCTTTCTGATGACAGAGTAAAGGAATGGTATCCAGGGGTTGGGGTGGAAACATGCTGTATATACAGTAGAAATCCACACATACCCAATGACTATACTGGAAACTAGACAGATGTTCATGGTTGAAAATACATATATGTATATGACAATGCATCCTAATAGCCACACTCATATGGACATTGGAGAGCTATATACTGTACAGTATATAGTTTGTGTTTAGAATTAGATCAATAAACACAAAGCATGAAAGACTTTCTCAAACACATCATTTAGGACAAGATGTCTTAGTCTTTTTTACTAGGATGTGATTCTGTTCTTGGCACAAAATATTTGTCTCCTGTACACATTTTAAGGTATGTTTTCCATTTGTTTTCCATTCTTCTGATTAAGGATGAGCGAACCAGTCTAGACCAAACCGGGTTTTCAGGTTTATTTCCAATGAATCCACTAAAACTGCACTTAGCACCAGTTTAGCAGTTGGCAGGAAAAAAGCACTATGGAGGAAGAAGAATGTGTGTCAGTTGGCCCTGTGATTAAGTGTGGAGGGGGGGAAGCTTGCCCTGATTGGCTCATCCAATCTGTCTCTCAGCCTGGGAGCCAATCAGTGCTGCAGCAGGCAGGAATGTGCCCTACCAGAACAAGCAGGATGCAATTCTGTGCTTGTCTGTTAATGAGGGTGGTTACGTGTTACAGTGTCTGCCAGGAAAAAATCTTAGGGTGTTAGGGAGAGTGAAAAAAGAGGGGCAATTAGAAATCAATCAAGCTTATTGCCAGATAAATATCGGAAAGATGGGTTGGCACTAGAGATCAGCGAATTTTTAAAAAATTTGATTCGCCAAATTTTTCGGAAACATTTCCCTCGATCCTAATTTATTAGCAGTGAATCGCATTAAAAACTGCTATTTCCTGGCTGCTGAGAGCCTTTATAGTGATGTAGAACAGTGTGCCTTGTAGTAACACGCATAGGGAGTCTGCTTTGGTAGTGAAATAACACTGTGAGTCCATAGGACATGTAGATGACAGGCGTCGCTCTTAGAATCACTGCACACTTCACTTATTAGGGCAGTCAAGAGGCCAAAACTGACCAAATAACTCAAGTATGAACTCAGTCTTACAGTTTGATGTTAGTGCCAGGAAGAAGCACACTCCTTTTACACCATCGCCAGCTGATTCCACATAGAAGTTATCAGAACCTGTTCTATTAAACGCGTATACAAGTAGAGCCCCCCCCCTCCCCCGGCCAGAGTCAATTAATTTGCCCTTCCTCTGATCCATCAGAACAATAACACACAAAAAACGGATCCTGTCTGTGGAGCATATGCTTTTTCCTTTACTCGGTCAGCATTTGATTAATAATCCATCAGTATTGCTAATGCCAACAAAAAACAGGAGTGGATGAAAAACAGAGATGACACATAAAATGGAATATTTGCATGTCTTCTGTGTTTTCTACCCACTCCTGCTTTTGGCTATCAAATCATAAGCCAATTCTGATGGGACCATACAGGCCTTACAGCTGCTACCCAGACAGGATCCATTGTGCGTCTCATTTTTCAGATCAGAAGAAAGATCAAATAAATTATGATGTCAGCCAGGCCGAAAGGCAAAATAGTGGACCAGTCATGAAGTGGGGAGGGTGTGAACAGCATGAGAAGTCCACAGAGTGGACCTGTGACATAGTGGTGAGATGGAAGCAGTATGAGGAGACCACAGAGTGGCCCAATGACAGGGTCAGGATTTGGCAGCAGTATGAGGAGGCCACTGAGTGGCACAATGACAGAGTCTGGAGTTGGCAGCAGTATGAGGAGGCCACCAAGTGGCACAATGACTGAGTCTGGAGGTGGCGGCATCAGGAGAAAGCCACCGAGTGGCATAACAACAGAGTCTGGAGGTGGCGGATGCAGCAGCATCACGAGAAGGCCACCGAGTGGCACAATGACAGATTCTGTAGATGGCAGCAGTATGATGAGTTCACCGAGTGGCACAGTCTGGAGGTGGCGGCAGCATCAGGAGGTTGTCGTTGTTTTCATATTCTTTTTGTATATTTGTTGTTTCATAATATATATTTTCCTCACACTTTCAGGCATGACACGACCTCACACAACATCATTCGGTCCATACAGCAAAATTAGTTTTGCAGTCACCCATTAACATTACCGAAAAAAAACACTTGAGAAGGCCACCGAGTGGCACAATGATAGAATCTGTAGATGGCAGCAGTATGATGAGGCAACCAAGTGGCACAATGACTGAGTCTAGAGGTGGCAGGAGTATGAGTAGGACACCAAGTGGCACAATAACATAGTTTGGAGTTGGCATTAGTATTAGAAGGCCACCAAGTTCCACAATGACAGAGTCTGGAGTTGGCAGCAGTATAAAGAGGCCACTGAGTGGCAAAATTACAGAGTCTGGAGGTGGTGGCAGGATTAGGAGGCCACCAAGTGGCACAATGACTGAATCTGGAGGTGGCAGCAGCATCAGGAGGTTGTCATTGTTTTCATGTACTTTTTGAATATTTGTTGTTTCATAATATATATTTTTCTCATACTTTCAGATGTCACACAACCTCACATGAAATCATTTGATCCATACAGGAAAAGGAGTTTTTCAGTCACCTATAATTTTTACAGAAAAATAACACTTTGAAAGGGTGACACAATGAGTCTGTATATGGCAGCAGTATGATGAGGCCACTGAGTGGCAAGGTGACATAGTTTGGAGGTGGCGGCAGCATCTGGAGACCACAGAGTGGCAAGGTGACATAGTGTGGAGATGGTAGCAGCATGAGGAGACCACAGAGTGGCAAGGTGATATAGTTTGGAGGTGGCAGCATCAGGAGCCCACAGAGTGGCAAGGTGACATAGTGTGGAAATAGCAGCAGCAGAAGAAGGATGCCACAGAGTGACAAGGTGACATAATGTGGAGATGGCAACAGCAGGTTACCACAGAGTGGCAAGGTAACATAGTGTGGAGATGGCAGCAGCATGAGGAGACCACAGAGTGGCAAGTAGAGATTGCCTTGCGGTTCGCCTGGCGGTCGCTTCACGGCGAACTTTGCTCGTTCGCGGTTCGCTGAAAAGGCAAACATATGGCGATGTCCGCCGGTGCCATATTCTTTTGCATTGTGCAGAACTTAGACCCATGACACATCCATCAGGTGGGACAGAACAGCCAATTGAGATGTTTCAGCACATGGACACACCCCCTACCCTATAAATAAACCCGATCTGGCAGCCATTTTACATTCTGTTTTTTGCCAGTGTAGGGAGAGGTTGCTTTGTGGAGCAGGGACAGACTTTTAGGGACACCAAACGCTAGCTAATAGGGCCACAAAAGTCCTTTTAAGGACCGGTATAGGTGTGCTATCGATAGGTGTGGCATACTGAGGGGTGTGATATACTTATAATATACTTTCTAACATAGAAAGTATATTATAGTGCATTTGTATTGTGCAGCAGTTGTGTGCGGTTCTGCTGAGATACTGCAGCTAGATAGAGGGACAAATGCTATTGGAATAACTAATTGCAACTGGTGTGATATACCTGTTGCCCTCCAAAAATACTGATTGAAGGGTGTGATATACCTATAATATACCTTCTAACATTTAAAGTATATTATAGTGAATTTGTATTGTGCAGCAGTTGTGTGCGGTTCTGCTGAGATACCGCAGCTAAATAGAGGGACAAATGGTATTGGAATAACTAATTGCAAATGGTGTGATATACCCGTTTCCCCCCCAAAAAAAAACTTATTGAGGGGTGTGATATATCTATAATATACCTTCTAACATAGAAAGTATATTATAGTGCATTTGTATTGTGCAGCAGTTGTGTGCGGTTCAGCTGAGATAACGCAGCTAGATAGAGGGACAAATGGTGTGATATACCTGTTGCCCCCCCCAAAACGTATTAAGTGGGGCCATATACCTGCTTCCAAAAAATACTGATTAAGGGGTTTGATATTCCGGCTTCCACAAAATACTGATTGAGGGGTGTGATACACCGGCGTCCACAAAATATTGATTGAGGGGTGTGATACACCAGCTTCCACAAAATATTGAATGAGGCCTGAGATACACCGGCTTCCACCAAATATTGACTAAGGGGTTTGATATACCAGCTTCCAGCAAATACTCCTTAAGTGGTTCTATATACCTGTTTCCACAAAATACTGATAGAGGGTATTGATATACCGCCTTCCACCAAATATTGATTGAGGCCTGCGATATACCTGCTTCCATAAATACTGCTCTTCTATAGGGATTTTGTCACAGGGTCATTTTGAAAAAATGACAGGCAGAGGAAGAGGCAGGCCATTCCACAGGGGTGGTAGGGGTCAGGCAGGTGCACTAGGCCGGAGCCTAAGTGGGAAGTTGGAGAAGGTGCATGTGATTACGTCAACCTTCCACTTCTGCACATTCCTCATCCTCTGTATCTGCACCCTGCTGTATCTGCTGTGTGCACCCCCAAAGACACCACCATAGCCCCTCCACTGGAGTCAGAGGAATAATTTTCCCATCCTTTCCCAGACCTTATCGATGTGCAGCCATTCTTGGCATCGGATCAGGAAGAGGAGGTAGCAACGGCCGCCACCCAGCGGTCTGATGACAGTACCCAGATCAGCCCAAGGACGGAGGTCCCCGCTGTTGCTGCCTACTCCGAGATCTCTAATGTCAGTGGTGGTAAAGGTCACGATGATGACGTGTCGATGGATGTCATGTGGGTACCCTCAAGAGAGGAAGAGGAGGGGAGTTCAGGGGTAGAAAGAGAGCAGCAGATAGGGGTAGAAAGAGGAGAAGCAGGCAGAATTCGTAGTACACAGGAGGAAAAAAGCAGACTGTAAATGTAAATCTGGAGTGAGCCATCCACCATGCAAGGTCACATCTGGCACGCCCAGGACGATGGCTCATGGCACGTAGTGTGGGCTTTTTTTTATGTGTCAGCTGCTGACAATAGTGTTGCCATCTGCAGCCGGTGCTGTTAACGCATAAGTCGTGGTAAGCCCAACACTCACCTAGGGACGACTGCCTTAGAAAGGCACCTGGCCTCCCATCACCGAGCACAGTGGGAGCAACACCGTCAGAACCCACAAAGCCACACTATCGGCGCTCCACGTCCTGCCTTTTCTCCTTCTGCTCTCTCCTCCCATTTGTCCTCCACTCCACCTTCCACTGTGCCGTCGCCGCGTTCATCTGGCAAAAGGCAGGTTTCTGTGGCCCAAATCTTCGAACGTAAAAAGTTGATGACGAAGGATAACCCTCTTGCCCAATGGCTGACCACTGGCTTGTCGGAAATGCTAGCCTGCCAACTACTGCCATATAAATTGGTGTACTCAGAAGCCTTTAGAAAATTTGTGGTCATTGGCACACTGCAATGGAATGTCCCCGAAAGGAAATATTTTACCCAGAAGGACATCCCAGAGCTATATTGCCATGTTCAGCGGCAAGTGAATGTATCTCTCGCACACAGTGTCGGTGCCAAGATACATCTGACTACAGACACGTGGTCTAGCAAACACGGGCAGGGAAGGCATAACTTTTACTGCCCACTGGGTGAACCTTCTGACGGCTGTCAAGCATGCAAACCGTGGCACCCGTGTGGATTTGGTGTTACTGCCACGGATTGCATGCAGGCCTGCCTCTTCTCCTCCTCCTACTCCATCCTTTGTCTCCTCCTCAGCTGACTCATCCTTTTCCACTGTTACCGCCTCTTCCACTGCACCCCCAAGCTCCCCAGAACCTATTTGACGTGCCAGGTGAGACGTTGTCATGCTGTGCTGCGGCTGTTGTGCCTGGAAGACAAGAGTGACACCGGTCCTGCACTGCTTTCAGCTCTGCGGTCACAGGCTGATCATTGGCTAACCCCGATCAATTTCACAGGTGATGAAGTGGTGTGCGACAACAATGCCAATCTGCTGAGCGCGCTGAAACAGGGCAAAATGACACCCGTGCCGTGCAAAGTACACGTCCTGAACTTAGTCGTGCAGCGATTCGTTGCCAAATATCCCAGGGTCCAGGACATCTTGCGGCAGGCCAGGAAAATCTCTGAACATTTTAGTAGATCTTACACGGCCATGGCTCGTCTTGCTGATGTTTAGCAGCGACACCACCTGCCAATCAAATGTCTGATTTGTAACAGCCTGACGTGCTGGAACTCCACTTTGTATATGCTTGAAAGGCTGCTCCAGCAGCAACGTGCCGTTAACGAGGTTTCTTTTCACCGCGCCAGTGGCTTTTCATGCGCGACGCTGGAACACGAGCTGGAAGATGAGGAAGTCGCAAAGCTGAATGAATTCCCAGGGGAGCTACTCTATCTGAGACAAGTCAGCAGGATTCTAAAGACAAGTCAGAGGGGGATGGTGTATGGGGGGAGGAGGAGGAGCAAGAAGAGCAGGCTTTCAACTTTTCGGGGATCCCTGGTGTTGTCCGTGGATGGCGGAGTCGCCCAATAATGACATTCTCCTGGGCGATGAGCATGAACCAGGCCGCTCAACCGCTTCCAATTTAGTGCAAATGGCGGCATTTATGCTCCAGTGTTTGAAGTGGGACCCCCATATTAAAAGCATAAAAGGCAAGGACCAGTACTGGATGGCAACATACTTAGACCCCCGGTACAAACACAAAATGGCGGACATGTTACCAGCATCACAGAGGGCTGTCAGAATTGAGCATTTCCAGGCCTTGCTTCTAGAGATGCTGCATTCTGCTGTTGCGGGTGCTGGCAGAGGAATTTCCACCCACAGAGAAATAGTTGTGGTTACCAATCCTACCGCGCATGCAAGAAGAGGGTGGTTTGAAGATGTCTTGTTCACTTCGGATATGAGATCATTCTTGCAGCCAACCCATGGACAGCCGCCCTCCAGATCCAGCCTCAGGGAACGCCTAGGCCGACAGGTGTCCGACTACATCGGATTAACGGCCGATGTGGACACTCTAAGAAGCAAGGAACCCCTGGACTACTGGGTGTGCAGACTTGACCTGTTACCATTTATTCTCTATTTATCAATTTACAGACGTGGACAAAATTGTTGGTACCCTTTGGTCAATGAAAGAAAAAGTCACAATGGTCACAGAAATAACTTTAATCTGACAAAAGTAATAATAAATTAAAATTCTATAAATGTTAACCAATGAAAGTCAGACATTGTTTTTCAACCATGCTTCAACAGAATTATGTAAAAAAATAAACTCATGAAACAGGCATGGACAAAAATGATGGTACCCCTAGAAAACACAGAACATAATGTGACCAAAGGGACATGTTAATTCAAGGTGTGTCCACTAATTAGCATCACAGGTGTCTACAACCTTGTAATCAGCCATTGGGCCTATATATATGGCTCCAGGTAATCACTGTGTTGTTTGGTGATATGGTGTGTACCACACTCGACATGGACCAGAGGAAGCAAAGGAAAGAGCTGTCTTAAGAGATCAGAAAGAAAATTATAGACAAGCATGTTAAAGGTAAAGGCTATAAGACCATCTCCAAGCAACTAGATGTTCCTGTGAGTACAGTTGCACATATTATTCATAAGTTTAAGATCCATGGGACTGTAGCCAACCTCCCTGGACGTGGCCGCAGGAGGAAAATTGATGACAAATCTAAGAGACGGATAATCCGAATGGTAACAAAAGAGCCTAGAAAGACTTCTAAAGAGATTCAAGGTGAACTTCATGCTCAAGGAACATCAGTGTCAGATCGCACCATCCGTCGTTGTTTGAGCCAAAGTGGACTACATGGGAGACGACCAAGGAGGACACCATTGTTGAAAACGAATCATAAAAAAGCAAGACTGGAATATGCCAAACTACATGTTGACAAGCCACAAAGCTTCTGGGAGAATGTCCTGTGGACAGATGAGACAAAAATCGAAGTTTTTGCCAAGGCACATCAGCTGTATGTTCACAGACGAAAAAATGAAGCATATCAAGAAAAGAACACTGTCCCTACTGTGAAACATGGAGGAGGCTCTGTTATGTTCTGGGGCTGCTTTGCTGCGTCTGGCACAGGGTGTCTTGAATCTGTGCAGGGTACAATGAAATCTCAAGACTATCAAGGAATTCTAGAGAGAAATGTACTAGCCAGTGTCAGAAAGCTTGGTCTCAGTCGCAGGTCATGGGTCTTGCAACAGGACAATGACCCAAAACACACCGCTAAAAACACCCAAGAATGGCTAAGAGGAAAAAATTGGACTATTCTAAAGTGGCCTTCTATGAGCCCTGACCTCAATCCTATTGAGCATCTTTGGAAGGAGCTGAAACATGCAGTCTGGAAAAGGCACCCTTCAAACCGGACACAACTGGAGCAGTTTGCTCATGAGGAGTGGGCCAAAATACCTGCTGAGAGGTGCAGATGTCTCATTGACAGTTACAGGAAGCGTTTGATTGCAGTGATTGCCTCAAAAGGTTGCGCAACAAAATATTAAGTTAGGGGTACCATCATTTTTGTCCATGCCTGTTTCATGAGTTTATTTTTTTACATAATTCTGTTGAAGCATGGTTGAAAAACAATGTCTGACTTTCATTGGTTAACATTTATAGAATTTTAATTTATTATTACTTTTGTCAGATTAAAGTTATTTCTGTGACCATTGTGACTTTTTCTTTCATTGACCAAAGGGTACCAACAATTTTGTCCACGTCTGTATGGATTTATTCATCGTCATTATATTTTTTATATATATTCTTGTATTATCATCTATTATTTTTTACACAATATACTATGCCTTTAGACACGATACCCTATTTTTCTATCCCATTATGGCACTTTGGTTCCATTCATATGGATCCCTGACACACGGCACTTTGTTTCCATTTATATGGATTTTGGATAGATGGCACTTTGGTTTTAATTATATGGTCCGTTGCGACATGTTTTCTATTTCGTATAGTGGCTGTTGTCTGCGTGGGCGGGCTAGAGCAACCAATTGATTATGGATGTGCTCTGTCCCGCCCACACACATATACGGCGGACATAATATATCATATCGTATTTATCACATATGTCTTTTGTCACTGTTGGCACTGTTGCTGGTCTCAGGCCTATGTTATTTTGTGTGGGACTCAATATGGATGTGTCCAGTGTAGATTCCGGCATCCCGTCACTGTCATCCATGTGACTGTGACGCTTCCTGGCCTCTTATTTATGTACTATTAGCTGCGGGTCACCTGCGTTCCACAGGGCCGCGGACTACGCATGCGCTGCACGGCGCCATCTCGACGCGCTCCGTGACGTCTAAGTGTCGCGCATGCGCGATGACGTGGATGCGCCGAGAGATGACGTCTTGCATCATGGAGTTTTCCGCGCCCGTGCATGTGGACCACAGGTGCCCCATATAGAGGTAATTTCACTCCATCCACCCACTCCCACTTCTTCCTATATATACCCTGCTTGCACACAATCCAGTACCTCCTGACGAAGCCGTAAGGTGAAACGCGCGTCGAGGTTGTGCGCCCAGGGTCCGACCGTCCACTCACCACCATGTCCTCAGGTACGTTCTGAGTTAGTATCGTTTCACACCGTTGCTTGGGACTTCTGTATACATCCATAGTGAGTCCCTTAACACACCCATGGTGCATATTATCAAGATTCTTACTTTTATCTGAGTACTTGCTATTTCCATGGTCTGCTTTAATTGTCCAAGTACTGTGTGTAGTGTGACAAAGCTCTTTTGCTTACCTGGTATGGTCATTTGCATGATTTGTGCATAGTCCTACTGCGGTGACACTACATCTGGCCATCCAGGTAATCCCTGAGCTTTTATTATCATTAATGGACTGTACCTTTCTGTGTGTTATAACCCACAGATACATTGGTGTTTTGTGGTGCCTGTGACCCTGCGCTTCTCCGTATCCTTGCATTATCTGTAGTTGTTCCATCCTTTATACTTTATAATAAATTTATACTTTTATACATCATTTCCACTTGTTCGTTTTGGTTTACCTTAGATGTTTTATGAGTGGTAATCGTAGCTGTCTGGTTGACAGGTGGCCTTTTGTAGGTTAACTGTTACCAGAGCTGGCAGAATTTGCCATGGAACTCTTGGCTTGCCCCTCGTCGAGTGTTCTGTCGGACAGTGTGGACTATCTCACATTTCTAAAAATGAACGAGGCATAGATCTCGGAGGAATTCAAAACCTGTGACGACCACATTTAATTTCCTCATGCCAGCCCAGACATATCCGCCACGACCCAGAACAAAGAATGGTCCCTGTCTTATGTAAATACAGCGACATAAAAGGCCTTTTCTGTCCGGTGAATGCCTAATGTTTGGGGCCTGTACTCCACTGGCCTGCAGTAAAATTGTTATGCAATCACCGTCTAATATACCTACAGCCACATAATCACTTGATCTTTTCTGTACGGTGAATGCCTAATTTTTGGGGCCTCGGAGGAATTTAACACCTATGATGACCATCGAATTTCACCTATTATCATTTTTTTCTTTTTTTAAGAGGGGGGATTTCATTAGCCATGTTTTTAATCCAATTTTATATTTTTAGTTCTTTTAAACATATGTATTTGACATGTATTTTTAACTGGCCTGCAATAAAATTGATATATTAGACAGTCCATTGACTGTCTAATATACCTCCAGCCACATAATCACTTGTTCTTTTCTGTCTGGTGAATGCCTAATGTTTAGGGCCTGTACTCCACTGGCCTTGGCCTCCAGTTAAATTTATATCCAATGACCATCTAATATACCTCCAGCCACATAATAAATTTATGTTTTCTGTCCGGTGAATGCCTCATGTTTGGGGCCTGTACTCCACTGGCCTGCAGTAAAATTGATATCCATTGACCGTCTAATAAACCTCCAGCCACATAGTCACTTGATCTTTTCTGTACGGTGAATGCATAATTTTTGGGGTCTGTAATCTAGCTGGCCAACAGTAAAATTGTTATACAGTGACCGCCTAATGTACCTCCAGCCACATAATCACTTTATCTTTTCTGTATGGTGAATGCCTAATTTTTAGAGCCTGTACTCCAGTGGCCTACAGTAAATTTTTTATCCATTGACCGCATAATGTACCTCGAGCCACATAATCAGAATTTCTTTTATATCAGGTGAATGAACAATTTTTAGGGCCCGTATTCCTGTGACCTAAAAGAAAAATTTTCTAGGCTCCAGCAGGGCACATTTCAGAGAATTTCCCATTAAGACGAATAAAAATGTCCCCTGATTAAGATACATCTTTTTGTAGGAATGTTTGTCATTGATCCCCTTCTAGTATGTCACTGTCCATGTTGTGGGACTATTTGTACACTTCTACAAAGTATTTGGTGGCTGAAATATGAGCTAAAGGTTTTTCAGGTTCAGACATTAAAGTGAACGCAATTGCGTTCGCGATCCGTTCCGGCCGATGTTTGTCCATCACAACCGTCCCAACAGCAGTTCCTGGGAAGGTCATGGAGCGTCAAGGTCATCTGGCATCTATTCACTCCGCTGAAGGATTATTTTGAAAGTGTGCAGAAGCCACACTGGGCCCCCACGCTGTCGATTTATCATGGAGACATAATGGAGATTTAATTGCGTATAACCGCAGCGCTGATCACTGAATAAATTTAGTTTTTTGACCAAAATACTGTTTTCTATTTCGTATAGTGGCTGTTGTCTGCGTGGGCGGGCTAGAGCAACCAATTGATTATGGATGTGCTCTGTCCCGCCCACACACATATACGGCGGACATAATATATCATATCGTATTTATCACATATGTCTTTTGTCACTGTTGGCACTGTTGCTGGTCTCAGGCCTATGTTATTTTGTGTGGGACTCAATATGGATGTGTCCAGTGTAGATTCCGGCATCCCGTCACTGTCATCCATGTGACTGTGACGCTTCCTGGCCTCTTATTTATGTACTATTAGCTGCGGGTCACCTGCGTTCCACAGGGCCGCGGACTACGCATGCGCTGCACGGCGCCATCTCGACGCGCTCCGTGACGTCTAAGTGTCGCGCATGCGCGATGACGTGGATGCGCCGAGAGATGACGTCTTGCATCATGGAGTTTTCCGCGCCCGTGCATGTGGACCACAGGTGCCCCATATAGAGGTAATTTCACTCCATCCACCCACTCCCACTTCTTCCTATATATACCCTGCTTGCACACAATCCAGTACCTCCTGACGAAGCCGTAAGGTGAAACGCGCGTCGAGGTTGTGCGCCCAGGGTCCGACCGTCCACTCACCACCATGTCCTCAGGTACGTTCTGAGTTAGTATCGTTTCACACCGTTGCTTGGGACTTCTGTATACATCCATAGTGAGTCCCTTAACACACCCATGGTGCATATTATCAAGATTCTTACTTTTATCTGAGTACTTGCTATTTCCATGGTCTGCTTTAATTGTCCAAGTACTGTGTGTAGTGTGACAAAGCTCTTTTGCTTACCTGGTATGGTCATTTGCATGATTTGTGCATAGTCCTACTGCGGTGACACTACATCTGGCCATCCAGGTAATCCCTGAGCTTTTATTATCATTAATGGACTGTACCTTTCTGTGTGTTATAACCCACAGATACATTGGTGTTTTGTGGTGCCTGTGACCCTGCGCTTCTCCGTATCCTTGCATTATCTGTAGTTGTTCCATCCTTTATACTTTATAATAAATTTATACTTTTATACATCATTTCCACTTGTTCGTTTTGGTTTACCTTAGATGTTTTATGAGTGGTAATCGTAGCTGTCTGGTTGACAGGTGGCCTTTTGTAGGTTAACTGTTACCAGAGCTGGCAGAATTTGCCATGGAACTCTTGGCTTGCCCCTCGTCGAGTGTTCTGTCGGACAGTGTGGACTATCTCACATTTCTAAAAATGAACGAGGCATAGATCTCGGAGGAATTCAAAACCTGTGACGACCACATTTAATTTCCTCATGCCAGCCCAGACATATCCGCCACGACCCAGAACAAAGAATGGTCCCTGTCTTATGTAAATACAGCGACATAAAAGGCCTTTTCTGTCCGGTGAATGCCTAATGTTTGGGGCCTGTACTCCACTGGCCTGCAGTAAAATTGTTATGCAATCACCGTCTAATATACCTACAGCCACATAATCACTTGATCTTTTCTGTACGGTGAATGCCTAATTTTTGGGGCCTCGGAGGAATTTAACACCTATGATGACCATCGAATTTCACCTATTATCATTTTTTTCTTTTTTTAAGAGGGGGGATTTCATTAGCCATGTTTTTAATCCAATTTTATATTTTTAGTTCTTTTAAACATATGTATTTGACATGTATTTTTAACTGGCCTGCAATAAAATTGATATATTAGACAGTCCATTGACTGTCTAATATACCTCCAGCCACATAATCACTTGTTCTTTTCTGTCTGGTGAATGCCTAATGTTTAGGGCCTGTACTCCACTGGCCTTGGCCTCCAGTTAAATTTATATCCAATGACCATCTAATATACCTCCAGCCACATAATAAATTTATGTTTTCTGTCCGGTGAATGCCTCATGTTTGGGGCCTGTACTCCACTGGCCTGCAGTAAAATTGATATCCATTGACCGTCTAATAAACCTCCAGCCACATAGTCACTTGATCTTTTCTGTACGGTGAATGCATAATTTTTGGGGTCTGTAATCTAGCTGGCCAACAGTAAAATTGTTATACAGTGACCGCCTAATGTACCTCCAGCCACATAATCACTTTATCTTTTCTGTATGGTGAATGCCTAATTTTTAGAGCCTGTACTCCAGTGGCCTACAGTAAATTTTTTATCCATTGACCGCATAATGTACCTCGAGCCACATAATCAGAATTTCTTTTATATCAGGTGAATGAACAATTTTTAGGGCCCGTATTCCTGTGACCTAAAAGAAAAATTTTCTAGGCTCCAGCAGGGCACATTTCAGAGAATTTCCCATTAAGACGAATAAAAATGTCCCCTGATTAAGATACATCTTTTTGTAGGAATGTTTGTCATTGATCCCCTTCTAGTATGTCACTGTCCATGTTGTGGGACTATTTGTACACTTCTACAAAGTATTTGGTGGCTGAAATATGAGCTAAAGGTTTTTCAGGTTCAGACATTAAAGTGAACGCAATTGCGTTCGCGATCCGTTCCGGCCGATGTTTGTCCATCACAACCGTCCCAACAGCAGTTCCTGGGAAGGTCATGGAGCGTCAAGGTCATCTGGCATCTATTCACTCCGCTGAAGGATTATTTTGAAAGTGTGCAGAAGCCACACTGGGCCCCCACGCTGTCGATTTATCATGGAGACATAATGGAGATTTAATTGCGTATAACCGCAGCGCTGATCACTGAATAAATTTAGTTTTTTGACCAAAATACTTCAATAAATATTTTACCACATATAACTGCCGCACCGACTGACTGCTACCGCCACTACTTCCGTGAGCCCCTACACCACAACTTCCCAGGCAGGTAGGCTGATGTGCAGCTGGTGCTCTACTTTGGACACGTTTGGCTCCCAACCTCCCACTGCTGCCACCCTGCTGACTCCCAGCCATGCTTTCAACACATATAACAGCCGACGTGAACTGAGAATATATTTTTCTTTCTGTACTGAAATAGGCCACTGAACGCTTTTGCCACAAATAAGTGCACCAGTAAAATGTGCATATATTTTTCTTTTTGTACTGTAATACGCCCCTATACGCTTTCAACAGAAATAACTACAGAAGTGAACTGAGCATATATTTTTCTTGTTGGACTGAAATACGCCCATATACACTTTCACCAGAATTAACTGCAGAAATGCACTGAGAATATTTTTTTCTTTTTTTACTGTAATATGCCCCTATATGCTTTTTTACCAGAAATAACTGCAACAGTGCAGTGCGTATATATATATTTTTTATTTTACTGAAATACGCCCCCATACGCTTTCACCAGAAATAACTGCAACAGCGCAGTGTGTATATATTTGTCTTTTTTTACTGAAATACTTCCCTACACGCTTTTAACAGAAATATCTGCAACAGTGCTGTGCGTATATATTTTTATTTTTTTAATGAAATATGCCCCTATACGCTTTCACCAGAAATAACTGCAGAAGTGACCTGAGAATATATATTTCTTGTTGGAATGAAATAGACCACTATACGCTTTAACCAGAAAACCATTAATTAGTGAAGTGCGTATATATTTTTCTGGTACTACTGAAAAACGCCCCTATATGCTTTCACCAGAAATAACTGCAACAGTGCAGTGCGTATATATTTGTCTTTTTTTACTGAAATATGCCCCTATACGTTTTCAACAGAAATAACTGCAACAGTGCAGTGCATATATATTATTCTTTCAAATGACATATCAAGGAACATTATATGCGAACTCTGTCCTAACACATTAAGTGGACCGAATACAATTTTCTCCATCAATTTTTATTGTAGATTTTTTCTATATTCTTAGATTTTTATATATTCTCTGAATTCCTATGTTGTTCGAAATTTTCATTTTTTTTTTTTTTTTTTTTTTTAACATATATCTTTATAATGTTATCAATAAATTAAAAAAATTGTAATAGCTACAATTATGGTGTGATCATTATATACCACTGTGAGAACACAACCCTCACCTATACCACCTACCCCTCAATATTCCCACAAACCACATATATTCAACCTAGATACCGAGTGCCTCCCACATCTATATCTTGAATACCTACCTATTTTCTGTGACACAGGGGTATATACGCACTGCACTATTGCAGTTATGTCTGGTGAAAGCGTATAGGGGCGTATTTGAGTAAAAAAAAAGACAAATATATACACACTGCACTGTTGCAGTTATTTCTAGTGAAAGCATATAGGGGCGTATCTCAGTAAAATTAGAAAAATATATACACACTGCACTGTTGCAGTTATTTCTGGTGAAAGCGTATAGGGGTGTATTACAGTAAAAAAAAAATATATATATATATCCTCAGTCCATTTCTGCAGTTAATTCTGTTGAAAACATATAGTGGCATATTTCAGTAAAATAAGAAAAATATATAAATGGTATAGAGAGTTAGTGGCTGCACCACTACTTTTTGTTGGACTGAAATACGCCCCTATACGCTTTCACCAGAAATAACTGCAACAATGCAGTACGTATATATATTTCTTTGTTACTGAAATATGCCCCTATACACTTTCAACAGAAATAACTGCAGAAGTGAAATGCGTATATATTTTTCTTGTAGTACTGAATAAGATACTAAGACATAAGCCTCCAAAGGCTTTTCAACATAAGACTTGCAGCCCAATAACAAAAAGCTTGAATGACAGAGCTGTCTAATGACTATTTGGATCCCAAATAATTGTTCCCTACACTTGTAAATCACTTTCCTATCATTGTCCCTAGCGCCTTCTGATGTCTCTCCCTGCACTAAAATGCTGTGAAATGATTCCTCCCTATCCTTTTCCTGCACTTAGAAAATCGTTTTTTCTGTAGATTTTTTTCCACAAATGTTTTTTCCAATAACTGTCCCTAGCTCCTTTACACGTCTGTCCCTGCACTCTGAATGCTAGAAAATGGCAGAATCTAAAATGGCTGCCATATTTATAGGGCTGTGACATCACAGGGCTGGCTGTCTGCTGATTGGCTGCATGCAGGCATATCAATAAGGGTGATCCCGCTTTCTCATAGTTCCTTGCCCCATGTCGTCAGTCCTCACACGTGTAGCCGCCATTTTAGGAAAAATGAAATTCGTTACCACGAAGCGCGAGGAAATTCGAATTTATTGCAAATCAAATTTTTCCTAAAATTCTAAACAAATTCCACTTTGTCAGCTTTGATTCACTCATCTCTAGTTGGCACTGCAGAAGCTTATTGCAAGGGAGAGTGAAGGGAAATGCTGGGATTCCAAAGAAGAATTATGTGTGTTGTGTACAATAGAGAGAAGCAAGGCAGCTAATAGAAAGAGAGAGAGGAGACAGTAGGTGTGACTGACTTTGCCTGCTACCAGAAGTGTAGGTGCACCTCAAAAGCAACTACCTGCAAGCAAACATACATTTTTTCCCCCAATTTCACTTTTTGTTTGTGGGGTTCAATTTAAATAATCTAAATATATATACAGTATATATAGGTTTCCACATGGTCGCAATTTAAATTGTTTTTGGGTGGTCCATTTTAATTAAGCTGCAAATATACGTGATGACTGCAGCAATATACAAGGTATAGCAGCAATCTACCAGTGCATCAATCATATACAGTACAGACCAAAAGTTTGGACACACCTTCTCATTCAAAGAGTTTTCTTTATTTTCATGACTATGAAAATTGTAGATATACACTGAAGGCATCAAAACTATGAATTAACACATGTGGAATTATATACATAAAAAAATGTGTGAAACAACTGAAAATATGTCATATTCTAGGTTCTTCAAAGTAGCCCCCTTTTGCTTTGATCACTGCTTTGCACACTCTTGGCATTCTCCTGAAATGGTCTTCCAACAGTCTGTAATGACCGGTGTCATGCACAGGGAGGGAAAAGGGAAAGCCCTGCCCAAGGGAGAGGGAAAGGTGGTGACCCCTGACTCACCTTGCGGCTGGCACCTGACTGCTCTGACGTCCCTAGACGGGTTCCTCACCCGTGCGGCGATCACGTGCCTAAACCCTGGCTTTCCCTAAAATGAGCCCTAGATAGTGAACGGCCCGGTGGGATCGCTAGTCCGCACCACTGATACTAAGAGGGAAACACCAGGGAGAGGACAGACAATACAGACAAACACATAAACCCAGGTGGGCGACCACAGCATACCCCAAAGGTCCAACACGGATCCAGAGGGAAACGTTCTGGACCAACAACCAGAGAACGCAGCAACACAGCTCCAGTGGGTCAGTATAGAAGTCCAGACAGGAAGCTCTATATCTGGCAACCAGAGAAGTGTGAGAGGGGAATATAAGGAGGTTGGGAGTGCTGGACAAGGAACAACTGAGGAGAAGGAGCTACAGATCCCTGAGTGAGCCAAAAAGGGTTACAAAAGAAAAAGAAGGAGAAGGACCTCCACTAGAAAGGATGACTAATAAATCGTTTGATGCATGTGTCTTTACAGAGGAAGATGTTCTAAGTTTGCTGTCTAAAGTGAAGACAAATAAATCACAGGGGCCTGATGAGATACACCCAAAATTATTAAAAGAGCTTAGTGGTGAGCTGGCAAAACCGTTAACAGATTTATTTAACCAATCATTAGTAACAGGAGTCATCCCGGAAGATTGGAAATTGGCAAATGTCGTGCCCATTCACAAGAAAGGTAGTAGGGAGGAATCGAGCAACTATAGACCAGTGAGTCTGACATCAATAGTAGGCAAATTAATGGAAACCCTATTAAAGGATAGGATTGTGGAACATCTAAAATCCCATGGATTGCAAGATGAAAAACAGCATGGGTTTACTTCAGGGAGATCATGTCAAACAAATCTTATAGATTTTTTTGACTGGGTGACTAAAATAATAGACGGTGGAGGTGCAGTAGACATCGCATATCTAGATTTTAGTAAGGCTTTTGACACTGTCCCACATAGTAGACTTATCAATAAACTGCAGTCATTGAGCATGGACTCCCATATTGTTGAGTGGATTAGGCAGTGGCTGAGTGACAGGCAACAGAGGGTTGTAGTCAATGGAGAACATTCAAAACAAGGTCATGTTACCAGTGGGGTTCCACAGGGATCTGTACTGGGACCAATTTTGTTTAATATCTTCATAAGTGATATTGCAAAAGGCCTCGATGGTAAGGTTTGTCTTTTTGCTGATGACACAAAGATATGTAACAGGGTTGATGTTCCTGGAGGGAAACGCCAAATGGAAAAGGACTTAGGAAAACTAGAAGAATGGTCAGAACTCTGGCAACTGAAATTTAATGTGGATAAGTGCAAGATAATGCACCTGGGGCGTAAAAACCCAAGGGCAGAATATAGAATATTCGACACAGTCCTGACCTCAGTATCTGAGGAAAGGGATTTAGGAGTAATTATTTCAGAAGACTTAAAGGTGGGAAGACAATGTAATAAAGCAGCACGAAATGCAAGCAGAATGCTTGGATGTATAGGGAGAGGTATAAGCAGTAGAAAGAGTGAAGTGCTTATGCCGCTGTACAGAACACTGGTGAGACCTCACTTGGAGTATTGTGCGCAGTACTGGAGGCCATATCTCCAGAAGGATATAGATACTCTAGAGAGAGTTCAGAGAAGAGCTACTAAACTGGTCCATGGATTGCAGGATAAAACTTACCAGGAAAGGTTAAAAGACCTTAATATGTATAGCTTGGAAGAAAGAAGAGACCGAGGGGATATGATAGAAACTTTTAAATACATAAAGGGAATCAACTCGGTAAAGGAGGAGAGCATATTTAAAAGAAGAAAAACTACCACAAGAGGACACAGTTTTAAATTAGAGGGGCAAAGGTTTAAAAGTAATATAAGGAAGTATTACTTTACTGAGAGGGTAGTGGATGCATGGAATAGCCTTCCTGCAGAAGTGGTAGCTGCAAATACAGTGAAGGAGTTTAAGCATGCATGGGATAGGCATAAGGCCATCCTTCATATAAGATAGGGCCGGGGCTATTCATAGGATTCAGATATATTGGGCAGACTAGATGGGCCAAATGGTTCTTATCTGCCGACACATTCTATGTTTCTATGTTTCTATGTTTACCATAAGGAAACAGCCCTATCTTACATAGAGCGTGCAGCCAACCGCTGCGACTTCCTGACCGTGGGTATAACGGAGTCAGGCATGGGTTTTGACACCCTCGTGAAAGTACCCCCCTCTCTACGAGGGGCCTCCGGACACTCAGGACCAGGTCTCTCAGGATGAGAGGCATGAAAAGCCCGAACTAGCCTGTCGGCGTTTACCTCAGACGCAGGAACCTACATTCTTTCCTCTGGACCGTAACCTCTCCAATGCACCAGATATTGAATGTGGCGGACCCGACGAGAATTAACAATTTTGGATATCTGAAACTCTAGATTACCATCCACAACAACAGGAGGGGGTGGCAGCGGTGACGGTTCTAGAGGTGGAACATATTTTTTGAGTAAAGACTTATGAAAGACGTTATGGATTTTAAAAGTCTGAGGTAGCTCCAGGTGAAAAGCCACGGGGTTGATGATGGCTACAATTTTGTAAGGGCCAATGAACCTAGGACCCAGTTTCCAAGAGGAAACCTTCAATTTAATATTCCTAGTAGACAACCACACATAGTCATTCACTCCTAGGTCCGGACCTGGCGACCGTCTCTTATCAGCCATGCATTTGTATTTACCTCCCATATTTTTCAAGTTAGCTTGCACCTTCTGCCATACCGATGAAAGAGATGACGAAAACCGTTCCTCTTCAGGAACCCCAGAAGACCCCCCTCTTTGAAAGTACAGAATTGGGGATGAAAACCATATGCACCAAGAAATGGTGACTTGCCAGTGGATTCCTGACGACGATTATTTATGGCAAACTCAGCGAACGGTAAATATGATGACCACAACTCTTGGTTTTCAGACACAAAACATCTTAGATATCTCTCAAGGTTTTGGTTGGTACGCTCAGTCTGTCCATTCGACTGAGGCTGGAAAGCTGAGGAAACCGACAAGTGTACCCCCAAACGGGAACAAAAAGCTTTTCAAAATTTAGAAATAAACTGGGTACCCCAATCCGAAACAACATCAGAAGGGACCCCGTGAAGCTTCACGATTTCACTGATGAATACCTGAGCAAGAGTCTTAGCATTAGGTAGTGCGGGTAACGCAATGAAGTGTACCATTTTGCTAAACCTGTCCACTACTACCAAAATAACTGTTTTACCCGCAGACAAAGGTAAGTCAGTGATAAAATCCATTGACAGATGTGTCCATGGTCTATTGGGAATGACGAGTGGTAATAGAGACCCTGCAGGACATGTATGCAAAACTTTTGTGAGCGCACAGGTAGAACAAGAAGACACAAAATCCAATACATCCTGATGCAACCTTGGCCACCAAAAACGATTAGACAATAGCTCCAAGGTTGCTTTACTACCCGGGTGCCCAGCAAGTGCCGAATTATGATGTTCCTTTAATAATTCGAAACGCAGGTTCAATGGTACAAACAGTTTCTCTGAGGGGCAAGAGACCGGGGCGTCCCCCTGGGCCTCTAACACCTTCCCCTCCAGAGCAGAGTGTACCGCAGAAACAACCACTCCTCTTTGAAGAATGGGTACCGGATCACTCACATTACCCCCTTCAGGGAAACAACGAGATAGTGCATCAGCATTGGTATTTTTTGCCCCAGGACGATAGGTAATAATAAAGTTAAACTTGGTAAAAAATAGCGACCACCTAGCTTGTCTAGGAGTGAGACGCTTAGCTGATTCGAGGTACCGAAGATTTTTGTGGTCCGTAATCACAGTGACGGGGTGGACTGCCTCCTATAAAAAGTGACGCCATTCTTCAAACGCTAGTTTAATAGCTAATAGTTCCCTATTGCCAATATCGTAGTTCTTTTCTGCTGCAGATAGTTTTTTAGAAAAGAAAGCACAAGGACGCCATTTGCCAGTAGACGGACCCTGAGACAGCACCGCCCCCACTCCCACCTCTGACGCATCGACTTCAACAATAAAAGGCTGAGAGACATCAGGTTGGACTAGTACAGGTGCCGAAGTAAACCTCTCTTTTAGAGGAAAAAGCAACTTTAGCAGCGTCAGACCATTTAGAAAAATCAGTCCCCTTCCTAGTCATGTCAGTAAGGGGTTTTACAATAACTGACTAATTTTTTATGAATTTCCTATAGAAATTCGCTAAGCCCAAGAACCGCTGCAGTGCTTTGAGGTTCTCAGGAAGATCCCAATCTAAAATTGCCTGGACCTTCGTAGGATCCATACGGAAATCTGAAGCAGATAAGAAATAACCTAGGAATTGTATCTCCTGAACGGTGAAGACACATTTTTCAATTTTAGCACATAATTTATTCGTCCGTAGGACCTGCAGTACTTGTCTGACATGCGCCTCATGCGCCTCAGACGAATAAATTAAAATATCATCTAGGTATATTACCACAAACCTGCCGATTAGATGACTAAAAATGTCATTAACGAAATGTTGAAAGACGGCAGGAGCATTGGTCAGACCGAAAGGCATAACTAGATTTTCATAATGCCCCTCAGGGGTGTTAAAAGCTGTCTTCCACTCATCCCCCTCCTTGATACGAATCAGATTGCAGGCCCCCCTAAGATCAAGTTTGGAGAACCACCTAGCACCCGCAATCTGGTTAAACAGGTCAGGAATGAGAGGAAGAGGGTATGGGTCTCGGATGGTTATCCGATTTAATTCACGAAAATCTAGGCAAGGACGCAGACCCCCATCTTTCTTTTTAACGAAGAAAAACCCTGCAGCCACGGGTGAAGAAGAGGGTCTGATCTGTCCCTTAGCCAAGCTCTCGGAGATATAATCTTTCATGGCTTGTCTCTCTGGACCTGAAAGATTATACAACCTGGTCTTGGGTAATTTTGCGTCGGGAATAAGGTTAACCGGGCAATCATAAGGACGGTGAGGTGGTAACTTCTGACAATCCTTTTCAGAAAAAACTTCCTCAAAATCCGAAATAAATGTAGGTAGGGTAGTTATGGAGCGACTAAGTAATTGCTATTTAAGCAATTTTCTCTGCAATGCTCACTAAACTCTGATATCTCCCTGGCCTGCCAATCCACCACTGGATTGTGCGCTACCAACCAGGGAAGGCCCAGCACTACCGGAGTGGGAAGCCCCTCCAGAACATAACATGAAAGCATCTCGTTATGGTGGTCCCCTACCCGAAGGTGTAAATTATGAACAATGTGGGTGAAGTTTCTCTGAGACAGAGGAGCACAATCAATAGCGAATATGGGAATAGGTCTCTGTAGCGTACAGAGAGACAAACCCATAGTGCGGGAAAAATGGGCATCTATCAAATTTACCCCTGCTCCACTGTCTAGAAAGAAAGAAATAGTCTCCGTCTTAACACCAAAAACAATAACCGCTGGCAACACAAATTGCGATGTACGTATGGAGGAAACATATACCCCCCGGCTGACATCCTCCACACAGCCTGGGGTTAGTAGTTTTCCGACGGTCTTTTTGTTTCTGAGGAAAGAAGGACAGACATTAATGAAATGACCCCTCTCCCCACAAAAAAAACAAACCCCACGCCTACGGCGAACCTCAGGAGGACGGACCTGACGAGTGGTTCATCCTAGCTGCATAGGCTCGTCTAAGTCCGTACAGACTAACTGCTGCTTGGGAGGGGTTACCAATTGCTCCGGTTTTTTTAACCTGTCCCTAAGGCGTCTATCAATTAAGATAGAAAGGGACATAACAGCATCAAGGGAAAAGGGGGTCTTATATAATGCAAGCGCGTCCTTAACCCTTTCGGATAACCCAGAGCAGAACTGACTCCTGAGAGCTGGGTCGTTCCATTGGGTATCCGTAGCCCACCTACGGAAGTCAGAGCAATACTCCTCTACTGGCCGCTCTCCTTGTAGGAGTCTCCGTAATCTTGATTCAGCCAGTGCGACTCGGTCAGGGTCGTCATATATGAGACCCAAGGCCCTGAAAAACTCATCCACTGACCGAAGAGCCTGGCAATCAGTGGGTAAAGAGAACGCCCAGGACTGCGGGTCCCCCTGCAGCAGGGAAATAACAACCCCCACCAGCTGTTCTTCATTACCAGAGGAGTAAGGGCGCAGTTTGAAATATAATTTACAGGTCTCATGGAAAGTCAAAAACTTGTCCCTTCCCCCAGAAAATCTGTCAGAGAGAGAGACCTTGGGTTCCGCAACAACCTGGTTACCAGTAGCAACCACTGGGCTTGCGATCAGTTGTAATTGCTGCTGTTGCTGGAGGACCGACGCCTTCAATCCTGCCACCTCCAAAAACAGGCCATGAAATTGTTTGGACAGAGCAGCAATTGGATCCATACTGGATTCAAAGTAGGTAAAAAAAAAAAAAAAAAACTTTTTTTTTTTTTTTTACCTACACAAAATATGGGCCAGATATAATGTAATGACCGGCATCACGCACAGGGAGGGAAAAGGGAAAGCCCTGCCCAAGGGAGAGGGAAAGGTGGAGACCCCTGACTCACCTTGCGGCTGGCACCTGACTGCCCTGACGTCCCTAGATGGGTTCCTCACCCGTGCGGCGATCACGTGCCTAAACCCTGGCTTTCCCTAAAATGAGCCCTAGATAGTGAACGGGCCGGTGGGATCGCTAGTCCGCACCACTGACACTAAGAGGGAAACACCAGGGAGAGGACAGACAATACAGACAAACACATAAACCCAGGTGGGCGACCACAGCAGACCCCAAAGGTCCAACAGGGATCCAGAGGGGAACGTTCTGGACCAACAACCAGAGAATGCAGCAACACAGCTCCAGTGGGTCATTATAGAAGTCCAGGCAGGAAGCTCTATATCTGGCAACCAGAGAAGTGAGAGAGGGGAATATAAGGAGGTTGGGAGTGCTGGACAAGGAACAGCTGAGGAGAAGGAGCTACGGATCCCTGAGTGAGCCAAAAAGGGTTGCAAAGCAAACCCAGAAAGCTACCATAAGGAAACAGCCCTATCTTACATAGAGCGCGCAGCCAACCGCTGCGACTTCCTGACCCCGGGTATAACGGATTCAGGCGTGGGTCTTGACACCCTCGTGACACCGTTTTGAAGGAGTTCCCAGAGATGCTTAGCACTTGTTGCCCCTTTTGCCTTCACTCTGCGGTCCAGCTCACCCCAAACCATCTCGATTGGGTTCAGGTCCGGTGACTGTGGAGGCCAGGTCATCTGGCTCAGCACCCCATCACTCTCCTTCATGGTCAAATAGCCCTTACACAGCCTGGAGGTGTGTTTGGGGTCATTGTCCTGTTGAAAAACAAATGATGGTCCAACTAAACGCAAACCGGATGGAATAGCATGCCGCTGCAAGATGCTGTGGTAGCCATGCTGGTTCAGTATGCCTTCAATTTTGAATAAATCCCCAACAGTGTCACCAGCAAAGCACCCCCACACCATCACACCTCCTCCTCCATGCTTCACAGTGGGAACCAGGCATGTAGAGTCCATCCGTTCACCTTTTCTGCGTCGCACAAAGACACGGTGGTTGGAACCAAAGATCTCAAATTTGGACTCATCAGACCAAAGCACAGATTTCCACTGGTCTAATGTCAATTCCTTGTGTTCTTTAGCCCAAACAAGTCTCTTCTGCTTGTTGCCTGTCCTTAGCAGTGGTTTCCTAGCAGATATTCTACCATGAAGGCCTGATTCACACAGTCTCCTCTTAACAGTTGTTCTAGAGATGTCTGCTGCTAGAACTCTGTGTGGCATTGACCTGGTCTCTAATCTGAGCTGCTGTTAACCTGCGATTTCTGAGGCTGGTGACTCGGATGAACTTATCCTCCGCAGCAGAGGTGACTCTTGGTCTTCCTTTCCTGGGGCGGTCCGCATGTGAGCCAGTTTCTTTGTAGCGCTTGATGGTTTTGGTGACTGCACTTGGGGATACTTTCAAATTTTTCCCAATTTTCAGACTGTATTCTTAAAGTATTGATGGCCACATGTTTTTCTTTACTCAGCTGCTTTTTTCTTGCCATAATACAAATTCTAACAGTCTATTCAGTAGGACTATCAGCTGTGTATCCTCCTGACTTCTCCACAACGCAACTGATGGTCCCAACCCCATTTATAAGGCAAGAAATACCACTTATTAAACCTGACAGGGCACACCTGTGAAGTGAAAACCATTTCAGGTGACTACCTCTTCAAGCTCATCAAGAGAATGCCAAGAGTGTGCAAAGCAGTAATCAAAGCAAAAGGTGGCTACTTTGAAGAACCTAGAATATTACATATTTTCAGTTGTTTCACACTTTTTTGTTATGTATATAATTCCACATGTGTTAATTCATAGTTTTGATGCCTTCAGTGTAAATCTACAATTTCCATAGTCATGAAAATAAAGAAAACTCTTTGAATGAGAAGGTGTGTCCAAACTTTTGGTCTGTACTGTATTTAGTTTCCATTACTTTTTTTTTGGGGGGGGGGGGGGTTTCATTTATTTTAGTAGCATATATACAGGATTGCTGCAGTAACACACATGGTTTGGCAGCAATCTACCAGTGTATTTGAAAGGTGAAATTTAGTGTCAAGTCTCAATCGTCCTTTCACGTATATTCAGTTTAAAGTTTTTTTGATTGCTAAATTGAATTAAACCAACAAGTATATGTGATTACTACAAGACACAGGGTAGGGCAGCAATCTACCTGTGAGTGATAATATATATATATATATATATATATAGATGGATAATTTTCTGCAGCAATACCCATGGTGTATTAAGGTGTGTATAAGGTAAAAGTTAGCATCAAGCCTTAATCATCCATCTACATATATATTCAGTTTCCACATGGTTGCAAATAAAACATTTTTAAGAGGGTTCAATTTAATTAAGCTGCATGTATACATACTTATTGAAGCAATACAGAAGGGGTAGGAGCTACCTGTGTGCACTGACGAGAAATTGAGTATCAAAACTCAATTATATATTTACATGTATTCAGTTTCCAGACAGTTGGAATTAATTTTTTTTGGGGGGGGAGGGGGTTCCATTTAATTAAGCAGCATATGGATGTAGCAGGGTTAACACACATGCTTTATGAGACATGTTATCTAAACTAAATGCGTTAAGCAATTGCTTTTCAATGGCTTTTGTTTCAAGATAATGAGTTAAGAAATTTGAGTTGAGTGTGTATGTGTTACCCCTGCTACATCTGTATATATATGATTACTGCAGCAATACCCATGGTTTAGCAGCAATCTACCAGTGTATATTAACGAAAAATTTAGCGTCACAGCTCAATCATCTGTGTACGTATATTAGGTTTTCACATGGTCGCAATTTAAATTGTTTTTGGGTGGTCCATTTTAATTAAGCTGCAAATATACGTGATGACTGCAGCAATATACATGGTATAGCAGCAATCTACTAGTGCCTCAATCATATATTTAGTTTCCACATGGTTGGAATTTACTTTTTTATTGGGGGGGGGTTCATTTATTTAAGTAGCATATATACAGGATTGCTGCAGTAACACATATGGTTTGGCAGCAATCTACCAGTGTATTAAGGTGAAATTTAGTGTTAAGTCTCAATCGTCCTTTCACGTATATTCAGTTTAAAGTTGTTTTTTTGATTGTTAAAGTGAATGAAACCAGCAAATATATGTGATTACTACAAGACACAGGGTAGGGCCGCAATCTACCTGTGAGTGATAATGAGAAATTGAACATGTAACGTTCATTTACTTCTTCAAACATAAAGAATTGGTAATAATATAAAGAGAGATGGCAGAGAGACTGTACCCAGTGAGTCCTACTAAGCCAACATGATATTTCGCACCAAGATGTATAAATTAATCGAGCGGTCACCGGGCCACCCAATCATATCAGGCATAGGTTCTGTTACAAAGCCCCTGTCACAGTACATTGATTGGTTACTGCGTAATTTATTGAAAGGGATACCGGAGACTTCCTAAAAGCACTAAAGGGGTTTGAATGGGATGAAAATTACTTATTAGCGTCAATAGACGTGAAAAGTTAGAGATTTTCAAGTAACTACAACCCAGATGGAGTTTTGGATGTCATGGTGAGGGTAAAACAAGAGGGCTACAGAAAATAAACGGCACAAATTCCCTCTTGCACTTCGAGAGTTTCCACCCAACCTATGTGAAAAAGCCAATACCTTATGGGCAATTCATAATATTAAGGAGGATAAACATTGATGAAACGGAATTCACTGAACAGGCCAAGAAATAAAAAATTAGGCTCATAGAGAGAAATTACCCAGAGAAGTTAATAGATGAGGCCTACAGTAGTCCTCTGGGTAAAAGTAGGGAAGAGTTAATATATGGCCAGAAACAAGACAAGAAAGGAAGGTACCACAGAAGTGGAGACAGAGTGTCACATGCCGGGGGTCCCAGGCAAACCT
The DNA here is from genome assembly GCF_014858855.1 of Bufo gargarizans. NCBI lineage: Eukaryota > Metazoa > Chordata > Amphibia > Anura > Bufonidae > Bufo > Bufo gargarizans. The sequence goes on from NC_058081.1 coordinate 352,316,531, forward strand.
CCGGGATATCATACGAGCATGTCACAGGCAAACAGAACAGACATGACAGAAAAGTAGGTAAACAGAAGTGGTAACGATACCACAGGACCAAGAGTACCGGGGACCACAGCAAAACCCTGAGGGGAGGACAGATCCAGTAAGCCCTGTACTTCACAGAGCCCCGGATGGTGGGGAGCACTGGGCTGAGGGCTCACTGGTCGAACCTCCAGGAAGGTCCTGGAATAATTGGCCCCTACCTGCCAGGAACAGGCTGGTGAAACCTCCAGCGGGACAGACAAGCAGAACCAGAGGTACACAAAGGGTAGCAATTCCCCCTCACAAGAAGCCAGGAACCCCCTTCTGGAGACGACAAGAAACAAACATACAGGGCCAGGAACAGATAACGGACGCAGTCACGCACTGCTAGGTGCTCAGATGCAGATACGCTCTGCTAGGCGAAAACATGGAACAGAACAGTAACAAATAACATCATACATAGCAGGAACAGATCAGAATAGGACTTATAAAATACACCAGAACAGAGCATGTACAGACGAACAGAGACTAACAATGCAAAACCAGGTGACACCACGCAAAAGAATAACACAAAACCCCCAGGAACAGAAGCGAAGTGCCACCTAGCAGCACAGACAGGTCTCAGGACAGACTAACAAAGACTGACAGAACTGACCCCCAGAACCACAGCTCACAGAACTATATAGCTGGATAACGAGGCATCTGGGAAGACACACCGAGGCACAGCAAACAGGGGAAGTTATTCCCATCAGCCCTGGAGCTCAGACAGCCAAGACACACAGGAACAGAACCGGACGTTGCCCCTGGAAACATGGAAACAGAACTGGGCGTGGCAACCAGTAACACTGAACAGAATACAGATACAGTCAAAGGGGTACACACGTACACGGGCAGGTTCACACTAGATACCACAGCTGGCACACAGCCAAAAGCAACCAGCCTGCATGAAATTTCGGCCTGCAGCCAGTATGCAAAGGAGCATGCAGACAGCCTGCATGGCAGCATATGTCATGGTGAACCGCACTGTGACACAGAGCAGTGTTTACATTTACATAGAGCCTATGGCATCTAAGATATGTAGTGAAATATTGAGTAATTGGCACATTCTGAGAAATGCTGCTCCTTCTGTGAACAGATAGTGAGAGCAAGGCATATCTTTATAGGAGGAATCAGACATGTAGGTCATTAGTTTATATTGTGTAAAATGGAGTTTGTGGTGTATGTAATATTATGCAGTTGCGTGAGATTTTATATAAGTAAAACAATCAGATGCTTGCATAAACTCTTCAAGGAGCATATAAGATCTCTAAGAATGGAGGTAGGGTTCCCTAGGTTGGATGAGCATGTAAAGGCCACAATGGAGATAGTAGGGTATTGAAATTTGCAGGTTTAGAGGTGGTACATATGCCTTTAAAAGAAGGGGACAGACATAAAGCACGATTGCAGAGAGAAGTGATATGATAATGAGAACTGGGGCAATGGATTAAATGAAAAGAACGACCTGAGAGTACTTCTATAATACTAATTGAAAACATCCATTGCATTGTGTTTTAATGTTTATGTTTTCATGTTGATATGGTAACTATGCTGGTAATGCTGGGTGCGACGTAAAAGACACATGCCGGTGCCATGATGAATGAGGCTAGAGGAAGCGCAGACAGTGCAAAATGACCGTCACATGTTTGTAATGTCGGCACACATACCTGACCTGTATGGACTTTTAACCTCAATAAAGGAGCAGCATGTTTGTACAAGTGGTGAGTGCTGCTACTCTTTTCTTGCCTTGGAATTTATATATGAATGCTTTGGCTGACCACCACCAGTGAGCGCCGATCTGGAGCCACTCCAGTCATAAAGTGTTGAGAACCGGCAAGTGCTGTCTCTGATTTATTCTTTTGAATTTATGTAATTTACCTGGGAGTGTTAATGCAATATTAAACATCCGTTTACGTATATATTCACTTTCCACGTGGTTAGAATGAAATAATATATTTTCATTAAGCAGCATATATATATATATATATATATATATAATTACTGCATTAATACACAAGGTATAGCAGCAATCTACCTGTAAGTGATGACGTGAAATTAAGCGTCAGGCCTGGCCCTTAATCATCCAATAATGTTCATTTATTTCAACATACAGTTGCAATTTAATTTATTTTGAGGGGGTTCAATTTAATTAAGCAGCATATATACATATTTACTACACCAATACACAGGGTAATGCACAACATATGAGAGGCCCAAAAATGCTTGTGCTATGGAAAGGTTCCAAACTAAATACCCAGAGCCAGCACTGTAGTAGCAGCACTGACTATCCAGCCAGAAGAAGTAGTAGTAGTAGTAGAATTAGTAGGCTGCAGTTGTCCCTGCAGGCTTCGGAAAGGCACAATATTATAGTTGAGGAGCAAGAGGATGAGATTGTGAATTGGATGGCTCACTCCTACTCTCAGTTGCAGCAGGATGACGTGGAGGAGACTTTAAAAAAGGCTTTTAGTAGAAGCCTCTCAGTCTTCACTGCCCATTCCTAGAGGGGCACCTTCCTTTTTTCTAAGAAGTGGCAAGAAACCACGCCCTATGGCAGATAGTCAAGAGAGGCTCCATGTTTACGAATTGTGTGAGAGCCCACATCATTTGGGCTGTCCTGAGAAGGAGGTTGGGGAGCAGGATGGTGACCCCATACATACCTGTGTTGATGGTGGTTGTGGCACCTGTAGCTACAACGCTGGTGGTGGGTGCAGTGACAGTGGCAGTCAGGGCAGAGCAGGAAAGGGAGGCCCAGGAGTCCATCATGATATCTCACAGGAAAACAGGACCCTAGAGCTGGATGAGGGTGCTGAGGAGCAGGCAACATCAGTGCAGAGAAGGGCAGTGGCAGTAGCAATAAAAAGAGGCCAAGTACCGTACCTTCCAAAGAACAGCCAGAGCCACGTCTGCTATGGGATCTGGCGATGCAGCTGTGGGTGGGTTAGACCAAAAACATGCTAGAGCTAAGTCCAGCTTGGCTGCCTATAGATCAGTGTGATCAACAATAATCAGCAACAATGAACTCAGCATCCTGGCTGTCCTGAACCTGGGGGAAGTAACTCATGCTCCCTTTCCTGTCCTTTTATAAAAAAAAGCACTGGCTTGCACAAGCTGCTGGCAATGCCCAGGAGACTGTCCGTCTTTTCAGCCATTCTCATGTGGTGAGGAACACTTCAATGGACGATCACCGTCAGAATGGTATGCAGCTACAGCACTTAATCTGCAATGTTTTAACTTGCTGGTAGGGTTGAGCGAACCCGAACTGTAAAGTTCATGTTCATACCGAACTTTAGAATTTTTGGACCCCGGACCCGAACCCGAACATTTCAGTAAAAATTCGGGTTCGGTGTTCAGCGCTTTCTTAGCGCTTTTTGAAAGGCTGCCAAACAACAAGCGGTTAACTGTCTGACCTTAGAAGCCATCACAGCCATGCCTACTAATGGCATGGCTGTGATTGGCCAGTGTAGCATGTGACCCAGCCTCTATATAAGCTGGAGTCACGTAGCGCTGCATGTCACTCTGCTGTGCTTAGTGTAGGGAGAGGATGCTGCTGGTGATTTCAGGGAGAGAATAGGACTGAATCTTTGCTCAAAATCTGAATCTAACTCAGCTATCTACATACATTGTGTTTTGTGGGTGCAGGGCACAATTTTTTTATCCTGCCCTGAGCCCAGTGACCGAAAAAAAAAAAACTTTAATAAGTCAGTTAGATGGGCGGCGGCGGCCGGCATTTTATGCAAGCTCATTGCACTAGCACTAGCACTGAGCTTTTGGGACATTGAATATCCCAATCATTTTGGCAATTTACAACATCTGGTGCATTTTCAGGCTTAGTCAGTGTGCAATTTAAGCTAGAAATACAGCCATCATTTTCTGGGTTTTTAAAAACACACTTTTTGTACTAAAAAACACTATTTTCCTGATCTGCAAGTGTTAAATTCAAGTTAAATATATACAGCTTTCATATTGTGTTACCAAAAAAACTACTTTTTTGGCAATATACAACATCTGGATTAGTCAGTGTGCAATTTAAGCTAGAAATACACCCATAATTTTCTGGGTTTTTAAAAACACACTTTTTTGACAAAAAAAAACACTATTTTCCAGATCTGCAAGTGTTAAATTTAAGTTTAATATATACAGCTTTCATATTTTGTTACCAAAAAAAACACTTTTTGGGCAATATACAACAACTCGATTAGTCAGTGTGCAATTTAAGCTAGAGATACAGCCACCATTTTCTGGGTTTTTAAAAACACACTTATTTGCCAGATTCCACAATTTTTCAGGCCTTGGAGCATCAGCACGTGTGAAATTCCAGGGTTATATACTGCTGTCAAATTCAGTTATTAAACAATTGGGCACAATTCTTTGATAGCATCCCAGTGTGGATCAGGGCGTGTGAGATACACCCTTTAAATGCAGGGGTTCTATTTAGGTATTTGAAATAAAGCCATTTTGGGCCAACAAATTTACAGTGGGATGCGAAAGTTTGGGCAACCTTGTTAATCGTCATGATTTTCCTGTATAAATCGTTGGTTGTTACGATAAAAAAATGTCAGTTAAATATATCATATAGGAGACACACACAGTGATATTTGAGAAGTGAAATTAAGTGTATTGAATTTACAGAAAGTGTGCTATAATTGTTTAAAAAAAATTGGCAGGTGACATTTTTTATCGTATACAGGAAAATCATGACGATTAACAAGGTTGCCCAAACTTTCGCATCCCAATGTAGTTGCCAGTTTCACCATAGCTACCAGTGGTCCTACCATCACCACCACCATGACTACAGCTGCCAATACAACTGCAACCACCAACACAGCTATGCATCAGGTCCCCAAATTCTACCTAAACCTATTCTTCATGGCAGTTCAAATGACAACAGGAAAACTATCTTGAATATTTTGCATAGCCTATGCAGTGTTGTTGCCTCATATTTGGAAAAAAGGCATCTCACTTGGAGGGGGCAGTATAGACAGAGATGATGCTAGTAAAATACTTCTCTGGGGTAGCAAGGAAAAGGAGCAGGAGGAATGCACTGGTCCATGACTCAAAGACATGGTGTCAGACTCAGAGGTGACATCAACATCACCCTGCTGTGACTGAAAAGATGAGTGAGCCATCCAGGCCACAATGTCTTCCACTTTATCCTCAATAATAATTTGGTGCCTACTGAAAAAGAGGGAGAGCTGTGTCCTGCTATGACTACTACTGGCTGGATGGCTGGTGCCTCTGTGCTGCTCCTGTGGTTTGCACTACTACTTTGACTACTAACACATAACCTTGTGAAAGTAAAGATTATAGATTACATTTAGGATTGAACAAAAGACTGTAAGATTAATGCCATTAGTTTATCATAAGTACAAAAATTATGTAAATACTTTTTTTTCCACCAGGATATGGGTACTATTGGTACAGTGAAATGTGTGATAAGTGACCTTTGAACTGTATAAACTATATAAAGAGACATGTGCGTTCTATTCCTCTATCCTCTATTATTCCATTTGGAGTTGGAGACTGAGTCATCATAAAAATGAAAATCGCTGTTGTTTTCATTCTTGCTGCTCTATGCGGCTTACAGGGTAGGTTGGAAATGTATTCAATCTTTTTTTTAGCCATTTTATTTAATATTAATATTATTTTTTAATAATATTCTAATACAAATACAGCAACTCTCCAATACATCTGACAGCTCTACCTTCTTTTACGGATGAGTTGCACATACACTAAACTGTACTGCTTAGAAAGCCAAGGATTAATGACATACAGACATGAAAGGGGGCCCCACAGCAAATATCAAAATGAGCCGCATCACATTAAGCCCAATATTTATTTCTTCTTCCATGCCTTTTTCTATGACCCAATTCCCAACTCCTTGTTTTTTTTAACAAAGTAGTTCCTCTGAAGAGGGGAATCCTGTAGAATTCTTGACAGGTATGGGGTCTTTATATAGAAGCCTAGTCCCCTTTGTATAGAAGCCCTATACCATGGTCAGTCTCTATAGCAGGGATCAGCAACCTTCGGCACTCCAGCTGCTTATAAAACTACAACTCCCAGCACGCAAACTTACTTGGCTCTTTTTGTAATGCCCACAGAAGTGAAAGGAGGATTCTGGGAATTGTAGTTTCAGAACATCTGGATTGCTGGACGTTGCTGACCCCTGCTCTATAGTATGTGCATCCTTGCTTTGCATCTCACAAAGTTATTCTATTACTTACAAGGCTAAATTGCTATTTAAAACTCTTATTTTATTATATATTTTGTTTATGTTTTCATGGTTTTTATAATAATTTCTTTGTACAGATGCTGCATCTGTTGCACAACCAAACTGCCTTGAAGAACTTTTCCAGGTAAGGTTCAGTAGTTAATTTCAGAAGAGGTTAAGGCTTCTAATTTAAGTATGGTAATTTAAGTAACTGTAATACATTATAGTTGTAACCTGAGATTAATTAATCTTCTCACCAATTTAATATTAGTGGTAATCAATATCAATGAAAAGCAAATTTAGACATTATATTTCAGCAAAGGGTAGGCTTTATGGAAGTACTGTAAAAAAGCATTCTCATCTCATGTGAAATATTTCAGTAGAAGTACAATTTAGTAAAACTTGTGCCCCATTTTTTGTTCAATAAACCAATGCATGCAATTTCAATCCCTTCACCATAATAGGCCTAGAAAAACATTAATGAAAAAACGAATGATTTATATATACTTTGCTTCTTTAACATATAAAAGACCAGAGGTAACAAATTAGAAAAGATAGAGAGATGTAGAGGTTTGTGATAAAGTATGATGTAAATGTGTTAGTAGTTCTTGTTACTGCAATCCTCCCTCAACTTGCATGCCCTAATAGTAGAAACGTCAAGTGTCTAAATATTATCAAGCAATTGTTCCCTATATGCAAGATCAATCCCTATAAAGTTAGCCTTAATGTGGCAATACACTTGAGACAATGATCAACTGCATTGTAGCTGATCAGTCGTCCGTGGGATCATTTGTATGAAAGATCCAACCAGCAACATGCCAGACTAAATTAGCCAACCAGGGAGTCAGTGCCTTTTTCTTTTAAATTGATTCCCTGGTCTTTGAACGCAATAGCAAATGATCAACCAAATTTGGCTAATCATACCATAAACAATGCAGTTTTGGCTGGCAACAGTCAAAATGCTGCAGAGGGACTGATTACATTTTTGGCAGACAAGAGTCTGCTGTTGGTACTCATGAATGATTGTTTGTGACAGTTTTTCAAATGACAGTTGGCTGAAGTGGCCAAAATTGGCCATTATAAACAATTTTAGTCCCATGTATGGCCACATTTAAGCTCTATATACAGTACCTGGCTGTAGTCAGGAATCCATGTCACACTGAACCGAATATGGTGCCCATACAAATCTATGGGACCACACTGTACTACTATACAAATTATTTTGTGGAAAGTTCAAATGTTTATCATAATATAGAAATATTGTCCCAAGAAGGAAGGCTCACAAAGGGAACACACAGTGACAAACTGAGTACCTAAAGGTCACTACTATTAACCATACTGTGTATCTGTGTTTATTGCTCTGGTATGTTTTTGTTGGAATTGAGTTTATGTAATTATTATTATTATAACACATAGAATCCATTCGTTAAAAAGGCATGATAAGGAGATAATTAAAGATAACATTTAATCTTGATTCTTGAATTATGGTTTTAGACCATTTTTTGGTATTCTCACCAAATGTGTAAAGCAGAACCTTCCCACTGCACCCTGCTAATATAAGTAGTATCATATATAGATGCAGTTGATTAACAAAAGCTTTAAATCCAAACATTTGACTATAGTCATACTACAGGATTATATACTTTAATTGACAAGAAAACTAACTATTTATAGGTAGAAGAGGCAACAAGTTGCCTACCTGGATTTTGACAATAAAATACCACTGTTATTTGTATGATAAATATTTCATATAGTATACTTTAATGCTTATCATATACTCTTTTGTCAGAATGATGCCCCAGCCCTTCTCGAGACCCTGGCTACTCTCCTTTGCAAATACAAGGTTGCACAGGTATAATAAACTAAATATATAAATAGCAAAGTTATTACTCTTTTTAACTATCAATGTTTTAAGTACATTATAACTGAGCTATTATTTTTGAGCTCACATAATAAATACAGATACAGCAAACTACAAACATAACACATTAAATACACAGATGCAGAAAGCTTTGCCTTGACTTTTTCTCAGTTTTTGTTGTGTTACATGTCAATATAATTTTTCTGCAACTGTGTATTTAACATGCTAAGTGTCAAGTTAATGTTTGTTACATCTGTTAACTGTTAACCTTCTTAATGTAACATATCTGTTCTTTTACAATTTGTCTTCTGGGTTAATTTCACGTGCTATCTAACCAACACTAAAATGTAATCGAAAGAACACTTTCTTAGAAATCAAGATTTTAGAAATTATGAGAAGTAAATATTTTTGTGCTAAATTTGCAAAGATAATTTTAAGGCTCTCAAAACTGTTCATTTGTGTATTCCCTATATTCATATTACTATATTCAACTTTGTAGGCCACCAACAATGCAGCCTTGTTCCAATCTTTCCTACAGGAAGTGAATGTACTTCTGGTAAGATTTATGACTATTTACTATATGTGTTTGCTAAACAATTGCAGTCATACATCAACTATTCAGAGGAGTCAACAACAGAACTGTCAGCAGAACAGAAATAGTCATTTCAACCCAAAATGCAGATATTAGAGATCAGTAATTATATTTTTCAAAAGTGACAATAAGAAATGCAGCAAATACTTTTAAGCATTTCAGACAACCAATGATAATTTGGTTAGCAATTTCAATGAATAAGTCACAATTTATCTGAAAATGTATTCAAAGGCTAAACTTCCTCTTGTTACTTTTTTAAGAGAAAAGAAGAACAAAAAATATTTACATATTTTATAATATAGACATGTATTCTGTAAAGGTTTTTTGGCATTTCTTTTTAACGTAAAGATCATAGTAGCATTGTCTGTAAGGCTAAAAAGCCTATTTTCCTCATTTTAGGGGAAAAATGCCTTCCTGACTCCAATCAGGCAACCAGAATTCTAAAACCAATAACCTGTAATATTATTATACTCCAGAAATACATCCAGGCCCCTTTTGAACTCTTTTAGTGAGATCACCATCACCACCTCCTCAGGCAGAGAGTTCTATAGTCTCACTGCTCTTACCGTAAATAATCCTTTTCTATGCTTGTGTACAAACCTTCTTTCCTCCAGACGCAGAGGACGTCCCCTCGTCACAGTCACAGTCCTGGGGATAACTAGATGATAGGAGAGATCTCTATACTAACCCCTGATATATTTATACATAGTAATTAGAACTCTCCTCAGTCGTCCTTTTTTCTAAACTAAATAACCCAAATTTTGATCATCTTTCTGGTTACTGTAGTCCACCCATTCCAGTGATTAGTTTAGTTGCCCTCCTCTGAACCCTCTCCAGCTCTACTATGTCTTTTTTATGCACAGGAGCCCAGAATTGTATGCAATACTCCATGTGTGGTCTGACTAGGGATTTGTAAAGTGGTTGCACTATAATCTCATCACAGGCATCTATATCCCTTTTGATGCACCTCATAATCTAATTGGCCTTGGCAGTTTGTCACTGGCTGCTACAGTTAAAGGGAATCTGTCACCTGCTTTTATCATTTTAAGCTGTCACCATCGCTATGTTCACTAAAGTACCTTATTTCCAGTCTTCTTTTTACTTTATTTCGTTTTGTCCTTTTGATATAAAAGTGCTTTTTATGATATGCTAATGCAGCACCAAGGTGCCCAGAGGGGCGTTTTTTTCTTTCTCCGGTGCCCAGTGACGCCCCCCTGCAGTGCCCAAGAACCCCTCCTGATCCTTAAATAACAGCCTCAAAAGTCTCACTGGGCATGCGCTGAGCCCAGTGATGTAATCTGAGCGCTGTTTCCCTGAGGAGGTTGATGATCGCGCAGGCCACAGGCGGTACAGGGCCTGCGCAGGTTTTCTGGCCGCCGACAGGAAGAAGGACAGGGCATTTCTAGAAGGTAGACTATGACGTGGGGAGGGGCGGAACAGTTTGCCGGGGCTGTGGGAGGTTATTTGAGGATCAGGAGGCATTCTTGGGCACTGCAAGGGGCCGTCACTGGGCACCGGAGAAGGAAAAAAACGACCCTCTGGGCACCTTGGAGCCTCATTAGTATATCATAAAAAGCGCATTTATATCAAAAGGACAAAATGAAATAAAGTAAAAAGAAGACTGCTGGAAATAAGGTACTTTAGTGAACATAGCGATGGTGACAGCTTAAAATAGTAAAAGCAGGTGACAGATTCCCTTTAAGTTTACTGTCAACTAAAATTCTTGAGTCCTTTTCCATGTCAGTGTTACCGAGTGTTTTACCATTTAGTATGTACGGGTGACTTGCATTATTCCTTCCCATGTGCATAGCTTTACATTTATCAGTGTTAAACCTCATCTGACACTTCAGTGCCCAAGCCTCCAAGCTATCCAGATCCCTCTGTAGCAGTATACTGTCCTCTTCCATGTCAATTACTTTACACAGTTTAGTGCCATCTGCAAATAATTTTATTTTACTGTGCAAGCCTTCTACAAGATCATTAATAAATATATTGAAGATAATAGGGCCAAATACTGACCCATGTGGTACCCCACTAGTGACAGTGCACCATTAATAACCACCCTCTGTTTTCTATCACTGAGCCAGTTACTTACCCACATACAGACATTTTCCCCCAGTCCAAGCATTATCATTTTATGTAGTAACCTGTTATGTGGTACAGTTTCAAATGCTTGGAGAAGTAAAGATACAGTATATAACATCCATTGACTCACCCAGGTCCAGTCTATAACTTACCTTATCATAGAAACAGATTAGATTAGTTTGACAGGACCAATCCCTCATAAACCTATGCTGAAACAGTGTCAAATGATAATTTTTATTGGGATACTCCAGAATAGCATCCCCCCCCCCCCTCCTCCCCCACACACAGATGTTAGACTTACCAGCCTATAGTTGCTGATCACAGGAGTAACATGCCTTAGCCAGCAACTGGCTGAGTTGACATTTTCTACATGTTGAGGGTTACCATGAAGCAGAGATTGCCAGAGAACTGTGAAGTGTCAGAAGTTATGCAGTGGGGCATTGGTAAGAGGAGCATTGACTTATTTTATTATTTTACACTTGTGCAACCTTTGTTTCAAAATAGCCAAATGAACCCTTTAAGTTTATATATCAATTGTGTGCTGTACAAGAGGATCTATTCTTTTTTGGCATCACTCATTCTCACTCTTCATCAGGATAGCAATTTAATATTTTTCTCACCATTCTACAAATGGACAAATCAGTTCTCTATTAATAAAGTAAAAAAAATATGGGGGATTCAGCCCGCACAACCCTATGCAGGTGCAGATTGCTATGGCGAAATACAGATACAAACAAAAACACAAATGCAATCGCACTCTGCAACCAGCACTCTGCCCTGCCTCTATGCTGGATGTTGAATGAGGCATTAGTGTACATTTTGGCCAAAGCGTAATAAGCCACTCACCACGTCAAGGTCGCCTCTATGAGTGGTCCCTAACACTAGTTCCTACCTGTTATGGGCCATGACAGCCACACAAAGTCCAGGGAGCGCAGGTACAGCATGCACACCAAGCACACTCTGCTTTTAACCCTGTCCGGTGCCATTACAGCTTTCATCGGATCCAGGGATACAAGTACCGACATGCATGCTGAGCCCACTATAAAGTAAAAAAATATATAATAAAAAATATGCCCTGAGTAGAGCATCAATACCAATTTTGACAATGAAGCAATGTTATTAATTAATTAAATACTAATGACCATCTTTCCTTTTTAGGGCAAAGTTGGCTGCACCATTGATAACATTCTTGGAACACATGTGGTAATGACTATTTACTTATTTGTTATTGTCATTCATAAATCATAATAGCATATGGTATAGGAACATATTGCTATCTTATATAATTAGATTTTCTAGATTCATTTTTGTCTGTTATAAGAGCAATGCTAGTTTGAGGTCAACATATCTGCCTATCAACAAATTTTTTCTGCCGACAATATGCGTAGGTGTGGCGTGGGCGGGGAAGGGGATGGGCTGGCAGGCCTGTCTTATTTACCATTTTCTACACCTGTTTTAGGCATGAAAAATGTCTAAATATAAGACAGCTAGCAAATGCCAAAGTTATGGAGAGGCCGCCACCTCTTCATAACTCTGGCAGATCCACTGCCAGGAATAAGGGTTATTAAGACCAGCGTCTAAAACACCAGTCTTAATAAATGTGCCTCTTTGTCTTCATTGTCATGTAGAAAAATGTGACAAAAATACTGCCAGGATACAGCCTAAGGCTACTTTCACACTAGTGCAAAAACGCTTCTGTTACAATAATACAACCACATGCATCAGTCATGAACGGATCCGGTTGTATTATGTCTTCTATAGCCATCATCTTGAACAGCATTGTAAGTCAATGGGGGACGGATCCGTGCCAGATTTTGTCAGAGAAAATGGATCTGTGCCCATTGACTTACATTCTGTGCCAGGATGGATCAGTTTGGCTCCGCTTCGTCAGGCGGACAGCAAAACGCTGCAAGCAGCGTTTTGGTGTCCGCCTCTAGAGCAGAATGGTGACTGAACGGAGGCAAACTGATGCATTCTGAGCGGATCCTTTTCCATTCAGAATGCATTAGAGCAAAACTGATCGACCGCTTGTGAGAGACCTGAATGGATCTCACAAGCGGAAAACCATAACGGTAGTGTGAAAGTAGCCTAAATCTTACAGTACAGAGGTTGACAAAACTGATATTGTCCCCTTATTCATTGTTATAACTTCTTATATTATAGACACTTACACTTCAAAATGCTGAGCAGACTGCAGATCAAGTTGCCAACGCACTGTTTACATTTGTGGTAAGACAATCTGCTGTTTTATGAATAACTGACTATGTCTCTAAGCAGAGAATTGTAATATATTGCTGAGATAGAGAATAGAATGATCAATAGTCATACAATATTTAAACTTTAGGTATACTCACACTAGGTTGGACTCTTTAACACATATGAAGCCTATATGATATAATCTTTTACACATACATATATATATATATATATATATATATATATATATAAATGCTACTTTAACAGGTTTGCATATAATAAAGCTGAAGCACATGAACATTTAGCTCTAATACTGAAATAAGTCATATTATATTGGCGCAAAAAGAGTAGAAGGTGCCTAGGTGCCTCATAGCAAAAAACAAAATGGAGTCCCCCTCCTGCTAGGGGTTCCTGCCATTATACCTCTTCTTTGTGGACAGTAAAGTCAAGTCTTCTATCGATCTGGTATAAGTGAGAATGGTGGCAAGTAGCTCTAAACATTTCCCCCATTATGTTAATGTTACTGTCATCAGATAGAAAGTTCCCACTAGCCATATCATAGGGGGTGGACATAGCCAAAACTGCGCCTCGATTTTTTTTGCTTCAGGCAAACCTAAACCACAAACTGATTGTGGTGTGAATCTGAAGTCTACTATTGATATATTGGCTTGCTATTCTGTTTGGAAATTTCATATACTGAGCCCTATTGTTTATTTTGTCATGTTTTGTCTGAGTAAAATTTCATAAATTTCCACTCTCATTCATTATTTATTTTCTGTTAAATTAGGATAGCATCATTGCAAGTGTGGTAAAACTAGTGGTGAGTAGAACATAACCATATCTGTATTTTTTGCTTGCTTTGAATTGTAATAACGGGGTTGGCCAGTTTCTTGTCAGACCACGGTCCACCTGATACTGATAGCCTATCCTGAGGATAGGTCATTAATATAGGAAACTGTCCAACCCCTTTAAGTCATATTTAGTTTTATGGATTGCTGTCTTTTATTTCAAGGGAACCTGTCATGTGGATATTTGATTATAATCTAACTAATTATATACAATCATTAACTACTGAAAAGTGCCTTAGATATATTCACTTACTGGTGTGACAGATGGTTACCTCATAATATACACACAAAGATGCCGCATGCAAAAGAGCTGATTGGAGTCCGGCGTGATGTCATTGAGTCCAGCGTATATTTACCTCAGAGTTATAGCCACTCCCCTGCCCACCTGCTGCTGATTCATATGGAAATAACTGTCAGTCAGCAGCAGGTGGGCGGGGAGAGTCAGGAGCTCATGAATATTCATGACTCATCATTATCAGCTGGAGCTTTTCAATACAAGATGCTGGCAGATTGATTGGGTCAATTAAAGAAAGTGACCCAGCATTGAGCTAAGAGAATCAGTCACTTATTTATGTTGCCCTTAGTTAGGACACCATAAAACGTGACAGGTTCCCTATAAACTGATTAGTGTCATAACACAAAGCATGAATCAGGCCTTAAAGAAGAACTCCCGCAAAAAATGTATGCTCTGACCTGCTAGAAAGGTACATGATGTAATAATCTGTGGTGAATGTAATTTTGTTACCAGTGTCTGTATTTGTGAGTTTTCCCTCCCTTCTACTTCTCGACTGTGTCATGTGACCAGCAATCAGACTTTCCAAATAACACAGCTTGTTATGTGTGGACAGGAAGTCAGTTTCTCTATTGATTTCTATGGGAGCCTCAATGTCAGTCTCATGGGAATGAATAGAGAGGTAACTGACATCCTGTCCTGTGTCGGTTGGAGATTAGAGTTGGTCACATGATACAACTAAAAATTAGAAGGGAGGGGATAGCTCACAGTTACTGATAAGAAGATTACATTCACAACAGATTACATTATACACCTTTATAACAGGTCAGAAAATAAACATTTTAGCTGGAGTTCTACTTTTAAACTTATTGCCCATGGGTCCTCATAGGATTTAATAAGGTATATAAAGATGTCTCACCTTATGAACACACATTCAGTGTTGCATCTAGCCATCATTAAATAAAATATCATTAATAGTCTTGTAGAGATGATTATGAAACTATGTTTAAAAAAGGTTGTCCAGTATTACAAAAAAGGCATCTGGGTCACTCCATGGTCTGTTTCTGGTACTGCACTCCATCCCCATTAAAGAGAATGAAGCTGAATGAAGACAAAAGTGTCCTAGTTTGTGTTAAAAAGCAAAACTTATTTTTTAATGCTGGACAAACCCTTTAAATATATTATAAATACTAAACTAACTAGTAATGGTAATTATGATGGTATTCTATACAGATAAATATTTTAGTATGTCTGTAAAGTCATTAACCATAACAATTTTTATATTTGCTTTAGGATGACATTCCTTTCTTGAGGGAATTTGTGGTAAGTTTCAAAATTTGAAGGTCTACATATGTACCTGTGATTCTACATGTATTGACTGGATTTCATAGGAAATGCCTAAAAATAGTCCAGTGGTTAAAATATAAATGCAATATTTTAAATAAAAAGGCTACATATACCTTTACTATAATTTGATTGTGCAGTGCAGTTGAACAGTCTCATATTTTCTTTCATTTGTCCCCTAGTTTGTGCTACTTTTATAGGTTTGATAGGCTAATTTGATAGGTAAGCTAGAAGATTAGGACAGATAGAAGAGAAAATCACTGCAATAGTCTGCATAGGAGCTATAAAAACAAAAGGGTAGAAAACTTATTATTAAGATCTACAATATTGAAAAGTTGCTTCATAATTTCATTTTCATGTATTTTGATGTATTAATTAAAAAAATGGTAATTACTAAAAATAGTCAATCTAAGAATTTGTCCTTTGATCCCTCCATTATCAATAAAATGTCACCAAAATAAAGTCAGATGTTCCAAATACAGTACTATATTGCTTCATATTTATATGCAGCGTGATAAGAATCTAGAAATATATTTAATAGGTATGTACATGCTATAGTATAAATGCCCGAGTACATGATAATCAACAATGATAATCACCAAGGTATTGAGCTCCAATAATCTGTATGTATCATTTTGATAGAGAAGCAGAACATATATTAATGGGAATTTTGTTTTATTACACTGTTAGAACGCCAAAACCATTATTGCTGACATCCAAGACGTCTCATGTGGAGTAATGGTAAGTCTACTGTTAAGTCAAGAAGAATTCAGGTATCAGTAAGGTCCACAACTTAACCACTTCCAGACCGGGCCATATGCCCCCTTCCTGACCAGGCCCAATTTTGCAAATCTGACATATGTCACTTTATGTGGTAATAACTTTGGAATACTTTTACTTATCCAAGCCATTCAGAGATTGTTTTCTTGTGACACTTTGTAAATCATGTTAATGGTAAACTTGAGTCAATATATTTCACCTTTATTTATAAAAAATACAAAAGTTAACAAAAATTTGAAAAAATCCACTGTTTTCTAAATTTTTATCTTTCTGCTTTTAAGACAGATAGTGAAACCTCCTAAAAGACTCATTAATTAACATTCCCCATATGTTTACTTTATGTTGGCATCATTTTGGTAATGTAATTTTATTTTATTAGGACCTTAGAAGGTTTAGAATTTTTTTGAGGAGCTCACATAATAGAAACCACCCATAAATACCCCTTTTTAGAAACGACATCCCTGAAAACTATTTAAAAGTGGTTTTAAAAATGATGTTAACACTTTAAATATTCCAAAGGAATTATAGCAAAATAGCGGTAACATTTTAAAATGTCCCTTTTTTTGCAGATTTTCAATTTTAATATTTTTTTCCCTTAACACATCAAGGATTAACAACAAAACAAACCTCAATATTTATTACCCTGTTTCTGCAATTTACAGAAAGACCCTATATGTGGTCTTATACCACTATATGTGCACACAACAGGGCTCAGAAGGCAAGGAGTGCCATATGATTTTTGGAGGGCAGATTTTGCTGGAATGGTCTTAGGGTGCTATGTTGCATCTGAAGAGACTCTGAGGTAACCCCACAGTGAAAACCCCCAAAAATTGGCCACATTTTGTAAACTACACCACCCAAGGAATTTTTAAGGGGTGTAGCGAGCATTTTTACCCAACAGGCGTTTCATAGAATTGATAACACTTGACTATAAAAACAAAAAATTAATATTTTTCTTTTAAAATAAAATGGTGCTTCAGGCCCAAACTTTCTTTTTCACAAAAGATCGGGAGAATATACCCCCACAATTTGCTACCCATTTTCTCCTGAATACAGTAAAACCCCAATTGTGGTCGTAAACAGTTATTTGGGGATATGCCAGGGCTCAGAAGGGAAGGAGCGGCATCTGAATTTTCTAACATGGAATTTTCTGTCATGGTTTTTTAAAAGCGATAACTTTTTTAATTTTTTTGTTGACTGAGCTGCATGAGGGCTTATTACAGGACAAGCTATGGTTTTTATTGACACCATTTTGGGGTACATTTGGTTACTAGTAGCTTTCTATCTAATTTTTTTGGAGGTAAACTCACAAAAAAGCAGTTTGGTGTCATTTTTCTATATATTCTTTTTACACCATTCATTTGATAGGGTAGATTATGTGATATATTCGTAGATCCGGTTGTTACAGATGCAACAATACCAAATATGTCTAGTTTTTAGAAAAAAAAATCATATTTTTGTGCTGCCAATTTCTTAAATCTATATTTTTTATTTTTTGGCTATGGTATTGTGTGAGGGCTTGTTTTTTGTGGGATGAAGTGACGCTTTAATTACTACCATTTTTGGCTACATTCAGGGCTGGCCTTAGGTGTTCAGGCACCCTGTGCGAGCTAATCTTGTGGCGCCCCTAAACATACACAAAGAGGAAAACAATCTTTGTAGCAAACATTTTTTTTTTTATTACAGATAATTTAAGTGCAAGTGCAAACAAGTACAATCATACCCAGTGTCAACCAAAGCCAGTCCCCTGCCTCTTAATCATACCCAGTGTCACCCTTATCCAGTCCCCTGCCCCCTTAATTATACCCAGTGTCTGTCACCCTTATCTAGTCCCCTGTCCCCTTAATCATACCTAGTGTCTGTCACCCTTATCCAGTCCCCTGCCCCCTTAATCATACCCAGTGTATGTCACCTTTATCCGGTCCCCTGCCCCCCCTTAATTAGACCCTGCCCCCATTTGATCATAGATATTTGGTAAAAAAAACAAAAACAAGAACAGGTACTCACTATTTGAAGTCTTCTGCTCCCTCCCTGTCTGCAGAGCACCGGCCGCCGCCCTCACACATTGAGCGGATCCTTCCACGGCTCTCTGTGAAGGCACAGCAATTGGACGCTGCGCCTGTGCCCCTAAGCCTCTCCTCCACGCTCCGGAACCTGACCTGGCAGCTGCAGTGGCTCAGCTCGCCAGGCTCGCCTCACACAATCTCGGGCCGGCCTTCTGTAATAAACCGACTGCGAACTGTGTCGGCCGCCGGGCACCCCTGTTGCCATGGCGCTCTGTGCGGCCGCACAGCTCGCACACCCCAAAGACCGGCCCTGGCTACATTTAACTTATTTGATTAATATTATGTATTTTGTGAGGTGAGGTGACAAAAAAAAAGCTGTTTTGGCATAATTTTTATTATGGGGTAGATCATGTGATATTTTTGTAGAGCCAGTTGTTACGGACGCGGGAATACCAAATATGCTTATTTTTTATTTATTCTTTTGCGTTTTACACAATATGAGCATTTTTAGAAAAAAAATCATGTTTCTGTATTGCAATTTTCTTAGAGCCATATTTTTAAAAAATTTCTAGCTTGTGTGCGGGCTAATTTTTTGCGGGATGAGGTTTTCATTGCTTTTGTACATACGACTTTTTGATTGATTAACATTATGCTTTTAAATTTTTTTACAGCGTTTACCTGATAGGGAAGATAATGTGATATTTTTATAGAGCCAGCCATAACAGATGTGGCAATACCAAATATGTCTATTTTATTTTATTTTTTTCTATTTTTAACATCTTTTAAATTACTTAATTGGGGGATTTTTTATTTTACATGTGAATTTTATTATTTTTATATTTTAATTTTTTATTTTACACTTTGTGTCCCCCATAAGGATATAATTTTTTTTTTTTCACCAGCCTCAGTTACACGGGAAATACACCCCCCAGAGAGGCTATACAGCATTATACAGTGCTGTACAGCCTCAGTGCAGGAATGATCAAGGTCTATAGAAGACCTGACAGCTCCTGCACATGTGACCACCAGGTTGGGACAGGAAGCATTACATTGCTTCCTGATCTGTATACCCAGCGCTCGTATGAGCACTGTGTATACAGTAATCTAGAAGACAGGGACACCGATAAACAGTTCCTGCCTTCTCCATAGGGTGCCCTGCTGTCACTGACAGCGGGCCCCCACTCGGCAGCTGCAATCTCTGAAAGGACGTTCCAAAACGTCCGATCAGAGATAAACCCTATCGCCCAGCACCTTTATAGCCAATGGACGGTAATGAAGTGGTTAATTTGAATTTATATAACAGAAACAGATTTTTTTCAATTTTGCGTCTTTACAGTGTTTCTAAAGCACACCCTTTTTTCTGACACCTTGTATAATCCTGGATAAGTCATTAGGTTGGCAATTGTGAGATAATTATTTAATGTTATCTCTCTGTATCTCTATAGCAAGAAGTTATGACTGAAGTGGATAAAATACTGGTAAGAACAGATACAATTTTGCTTGTAAAATTCCTTTGCCATATTTGCATAAGAGCTGCAGAACATTGTGATGCAAAACTGTTGAAGACAATGGTATAATATTTAGAAGGGGAATGTAATGTTTCATAAGACATACTGGGGGTAGATTTACTATGCTAAATGCACCAGAATTATGGATCATCTAGCATATATGGCTTGTGTCAAATTTATTATGTGTTTTAGATACCTTTTGCTCCTAACTTGGCAGTTTAGAAAAGTCTGTCTTTAAGAGGTGTGGCTTAAGAAAGAGACCTTGCTAAAATGTGCTAAATATTGTCTATGTACTGTATATAGTTCAATATATTGTTCCAAAGAAACCCAGTCAAAAGGTGGTGTATGCACCAAATGCATTAAGCTACTGTGATAGATTTGGCAAATCTCCCTAGTCTAGTTTTAAGCTTTGAGAATTTAAAGAATGAGTCTTCAGAAAATGATCT
Source organism: Bufo gargarizans (assembly GCF_014858855.1). Classification (NCBI taxonomy): domain Eukaryota; kingdom Metazoa; phylum Chordata; class Amphibia; order Anura; family Bufonidae; genus Bufo; species Bufo gargarizans. The sequence continues at coordinate 352,336,688 of NC_058081.1, forward strand.
ATTGTTTAAATCGAGTTTTTATGTTAAGCATATTTAAAAAAAAAAAATTGTGATGCTATTCTCAAATTTTCCATGTCGCTAAGCATGACTTCCTGGTCTGTAGAAATCACTTAAAGTACAGGCAGAATTACAATAACAGATATCACAGATAGATCCACTATTCACACTAGGTGATATTACAGCTTATCAACTCCCTCCTGAACTCTGCACAGGTCACAGCGCATGCCTAGAAAGTCAATGAGACATCTCCAGTCTACTGGGTCTATAGCCCACAGTGACTGCTGTAAAGTACATCTCTAAATAGTGTTAAGAATAGCTTAGGCTAGATGGCAGCCCCCAAAATTATGTTCAGAAAATAGAATAAAAATGTACAATCAGAAAATAAAACAGATTAGAGAAAAAGTATATACATTACAATATGGTTTTAGGCTACCTTCACACTTGCGTCAGAGCATTCCTGCAGGCAGTTCCATCAGGGAACTGCCTGCCGGATCCGACACGCAGACGGATCCACATCCGTGTCTGACAAATGCATTGAAATAGTGGATCCGTCTCTCCGGTGTCATCCGGAAAAAACGGATACAGTATTTTTTTTTTTTACAGATTTAACGGTCCACGCGCATGCGTGGAACGGAAGAACGGATTCGTCAATGCGGTACTAATACATTTCAATGGAAATTAATGCCGGATCCGGCATTTTGGCAAGTGTTCAGGATTTTTGGCCGGAGAGAAAAATGCAGCATGCTGTGGTATTTTCTCCGGCCAAAAATCGTAAGAGGGACTGAACTGATGCATCCTGATCGGAATGCTTTCCATTCAGAATGCATTAGGATAAAACTTTTTTTTCCAGTATTGAGCTCCTAGGACGGAACTCAATACCAGAAAAGAAAAACGCTAGTGTGAAAGTACCCTTAACTGGAAGTAATAATTATAGGTGACATATTTCCTTTTCCTTTCATTCATAATAAATCTCCTCCAGTTCATCTGGAAAACTGTGCCATCATTTTAAAGTGTACTTAAACTTTAACTTTATTAAAACCTATGTGATAGAAAGCATATTTGGAATTTACTTTATTTTATTTATTTTACTTTTCCTAGCAAAATAGGCACATGAAGATCATATAGTTTGACACTATTCTGATCTACTTTTTTTTTGCAGAAAATTGTTTCAAACGTTGTAGCCAATCTGCAAAAAAGCCCATAAATCCCAGGTTTTATCTTGACTGCATCAAATCCAGTCAGTTTGTAAGTATATTTTCTTTCTAGAATCATGTATAAAGGAAATATTAAATATATTAAATATTATTAAAATAATAATTATTAAATATATTATTAAATTAATAATTCTTGCATATATTAATTATTAATCATTTCTTTACACAAAAAGACTCCCCCTCCCCGCCCCCCAATATATCCAGATAGAAGACCTAAGAACACAGAACAGGGTTTTTACCCAATGTAATACACAGATATTCATGCCCAACTTCAACCGGAAAGTAGATTTTATATTTGGCAGTATCATTAGTCATCCTATAAATACTTACCATAGCTAAGTGCAGAAAAAATTGTTACAAAATTCCATGTATGAAGAACATTACATTCCTCTGTATGGAATTCTGGTCATGGGAAGGGAACGAAGCTGAATGCAATATTTCTCAATAATAGGAGGATTACCTGTAGTTCTCACTCATGGTACTTGCCTGAATAATTCCAACATTAGCCATTTAATTCAATAGAATGTCATAAAGCACAGGACAAATTAAGGCCCTGTTAAAATCTTCATCATGCTTTCCATTTATTACGGAAGTCATTGGGCTCTGTCAGATTGGTGCTTAATGAACGTACAATGGGAACCATAGGGATTCCGTCTTTGTGTCTGTCATTTTGATGATAAGAGTAGTAATGCAGGCTGTGCAATCTCGTTGCCATATTTTCCTGATAGGTGGGAGATTCCACTTATCATTCTAAACCTTGGGATGAACCACAAATATCTAAAGCATTTTGTCCAAGATGCAATATATAATATTATTCCTACTAATAATTATTATATTAATATTATTAGTAATAATAATAATATATATTTTTTATTATTTACTTTTACTCTTTATAAAAAATAACACTGACAGCCTTGCTGTAATAACTATCAGTAATTGAATATAAAACAAGATTTTATTACTGTATTTTGTGAATTTGAGTTTGTATTGATGGGAATCCACACTTAAAACATTTATTTTATTTTTTTGCAGAAAGGGTCATAATGGAATAATGAGTAATCATTGCGGCTTCTACAATTCACAGAAATTTCCCATATTCTTTTATTGACATAGTCTTCTATAATAAAGCCAATCTTTCGCAAAAGTCCTTGTGTTTTTCTTCTTTACTAATATTTCTAAAGACAGAGAAATGATATCCACTGGTCGGTGGGAGAGATATGCTGTATACAGAAATCCAAAAACATGACTATACTAAAAAGTGGACAGAAAATTAAAACATACACAACAGCCACACTCAGATGGGCTGAAATATAGCTATATACTGTATGTAGTTTGTGTGAATTGAATTGTGAATTGAATTGCGATTATTATATTTATTTTTTGGAGTGTATTAATAGGAAAAAGAATACGTCTTATTAGCCGGTTTGCAGTGAACTGACATTGTTATACAGTCATTGTTGGGGTGTATTAATAGAAAAAATAAGTACATGTTACTAGCCATTCTGCGGTGAAATTACATTGTCATACAGACATTGTTGAGCTGTGTTAATAGCAAAAAAAAAGTATGTGTTATTAGCCGTTCTGCTATATACTGTATGTAGTTTGTGTGAATAATTAGGTCAATTGATACAAAGCAGAAAAAACTTTCCCAAACAAAACATTTAGGAAAGGTTTACTCTTTCTTTAAAGGATGTGATTTTGTTCTTGGCATAAAAAATTTGGCTTGTACACTGCCATTTTATGGTCCTTCTAAAGGCATGTTTTTATTTTAAATTGCATATGAAACTGCTGTAAAGAACAAAAATCACATTCCATTTTGTCTTTGTTTATGTCTAGAGATGAGCAAATCGAAGCTGACAAGGTGGAATTCGATCCGAATTTCAGGAATTATTCGATTTGCACCGAATCTGATTTTGCTAACACTTCGTGGTAACGAATCGCATTTTTTCCTAAAATGGCTGCTGCACATGTTAGGACATGGAGCAAAGAATATGGGAACGAGGGATCACCCACAATGCCATGCATGCAGCCAATCAGCAGCCAGCCCTGTGATGTCACAGCCTTTTAAAGAGCCTCAGCCATTTTCTAGTGTACTAAGTGCAGGGAAAAGACGTTAGCAGGCGCTAGGGACGGTGATAGGAAAGGAAAATCCTATTACACCTTGCTGCACTGACTGCGGATCCAAATTGCCATTATACTGCTGCTCATTTCAGGTTTGCAATGCCTGTAATTTCAGAAAACCGTTTTTGTTATTTGAGTCTTATGAGCCCTTGTGTGGTGCAGTTTTATATATATATATATATATATATATATATATATATATTCTAAAGCCTTTTTTGTCGTGTATTAGTGAGGGAACAAAAGGGACTTTTGTGTGTTGAAGTGAGAAAATGACAGCCCTTTTTGGCATGTATTAGTGGCAAAAAAATATATATTTGCTGTTCACGGACGCAGTTATATGTTCTAAAGCCCTTTTTAGTGTGTATTAGTGGGCAAAAAGAAAAAAGGCTTATTAGCCGTTGTGTGTTAAAGTAAGAAAATAACAACCCTTTTTGGTATGTTTTAGTGGCAAAAATATATATATACAGTACAGACCAAAAGTTTGGACACACCTTCTTATTCAAAGAGTTTTCTTTATTTTCATGACTATGAAAATTGTAGGTTCAAACTGAAGGCATCAAAACTATGAATTAACACATGTGGAATTATATACATAACAAAAAAGTGTGAAACAACTGAAAATATGTCATATTCTAGGTTCTTCAAAGTAGCCACCTTTTGCTTTGATTACTGCTTTGCACACTCTTGGCATTCTCTTGATGAGCTTTAAGAGGTAGTCACCTGAAATGGTCTTCCAACAGTCTTGAAGGAGTTCCCAGAGATGCTTAGCACTTGTTGGCCCTTTTGCCTTCACTCTGCGGTCCAGCTCACCCCAAACCATCTCGATTGGGTTCAGGTCCGGTGACTGTGGAGGCCAGGTCATCTGGGGCAGCAGCCCATCACTCTCCTTCATGGTCAAATAGCCCTTACACAGCCTGGAGGTGTGTTTGGGGTCATTGTCCTGTTGAAAAACAAATGATGGTCCAACTAAACGCAAACCAGATGGAATAGCATGCCGCTGCAAGATGCTGTGGTAGCCATGCTGGTTCAGTATGCCTTCAGTTTTGACTAAATCCCCAACAGTGTCACCAGCAAAGCACCCCCACACCATCACACCTCCTCCTCCATGCGTCACGGTGGGAACCAGGCATGTAGAGTCCATCCGTTCACCTTTTCTGTGTTGCACAAAGACATGGTGGTTGGAACCAAAGATCTCAAATTTGGACTCATCAGACCGAAGCACAGATTTCCACTGGTCTAATGTCCATTCCTTGTGTTCTTTAGCCCAAATATGTCTCTTCTGCTTGTTGCCTGTCCTTAGCAGTGGTTTCCTAGCAGATATTCTACCATGAAGGCCTGATTCACACAGTTGTTCTAGAGTTGTGTTTGCTGCTAGAACTCTGTGTGGCATTGACCTGGTCTCTAATCTGAGCTGCTGTTAACCTTCGATTTCTGAGGCTGGTGACTCGGATGAACTTATCCTCCGCAGCAGAGGTGACTCTTGGTCTTCCTTTCCTGGGGCGGTCCACATCTGAGCCAGTTTCTTTGTAGCGCTTGATGGTTTTTGTGATTGCACTTAGGGACACTTTCAAAGTTTTCCCAATTTTTCGGACTGACTGACCTTCATTTCTTAAAGTAATGATGGCCACTCATTTTTCTTTACTTAGCTGATTTTTTCTTGCCATAATACAAATTCTAACAGTCTATTCAGTAGGACTATCAGCTGTGTATCCACCTGACTTCTCCACAATGCAACTTATGGTCCCAACCCCATTTATAAGGCAAGAAATCCCACTTATTAAACCTGACAGGGCACACCTGTGAAGTGAAAACCATTTCAGGTGACTACCTCTTCAAGCTTATCAAGAGAATGCCAAGAGTGTGCAAAGCAGTAATCAAAGCAAAAGGTGGCTACTTTGAAGAACCTAGAATATGACACATTTTCAGTTGTTTCACACTTTTTTGTTATGTATATAATTTCACATGTGTTAATTCATAGTTGTGATGCCTTCAGTGTGAATCTACAATTTTCATAGTCATAAAAATAAAGAAAACTATTTGAATAAGAAGGTGTGTCCAAACTTTTGGTCTGTACTCTATATATTATTTGCCATTCAGTGGTGAAGTTCTATTGTACTACAGCCCTTTTTGGGTGTATTAGTAGGATAGATACGTACGTCCTATTAGCCGTTCTGCGGTGAATTGTGATTATTATATTTATTTTTTGTAGTGTATTAATAGGAAAAAGAATACGTCTTATTAGCCGGTTTGCAGTGGACTGATATTGTTATACAGCCATTGTTGGGGTGGATTAATAGAAAAAATAAGTACAAGTTACTAGCCATTCTGTGGTGAAATTACATTGTCATACAGACATTGTTGAGCTGTGTTAATAGCAAAAAAAAAAGTATGTGTTATTAGCCGTTCTGCGGTTCTTTCAGTGGTCACATTTTTTTGTAATACAGCCTTTTTTGGGGCAATAGGTCGGTGAATGTAAATTTTCTTCTGTAGCGACTGAGTAATTGCATCGATTAGCCATTCAGTAGTGAAATTTATTTGTGAAACAGGCTTTTTTGGGAAAATTGATGGGTGATCCTAGAGTATCTTCCATGGGGACTAACAATTCGTCGATTAGCCATTCAGTGGTGAAATTTGTTTGTGATACAGCCTTTTTTGGGGAAAATTGGTCAGTGAATGCAGACTTTCTTCTGTAGGGACTGAGTAATTGCGTCGATTAGCCATTCAGTGGTAAAATTTGTTTGTGATACAGCCTCCTTGAGCTGTAGCAGCAGAACCGCATCCCCCAACATAGGCTGATATGCAATGTTTCCACCCATAGGAATTCCACCCTCCATATGTTGGACTGACTATACGAACAGAGAAAGGCCATAAACAATTCCTTGATGATCCAAGCAGACAGAGGTACTCCCCTGTGTAACTTCGGTGTCAGCCAGTGGCAGCTCATGCGTGACACCTGCCATTTTCTCGTGCCCTATGAGGAGGCCACTTTATTTGTCAGTCGCCAGGACTACGGGATGAACAGCATCACTCCACTGATTCATATCCTGGAAAAGATGTGTCGCCTAAATCACATGGCCACACGAGCCCTGTGGTGGCTGAAATGCAGGAGGAGGACATTGAAGCACAAGCAATGTGTAGCGAAATGGGTGGTTTTTCTACACAGGTGACAGGAGCAGTCAGAGGAGAAAGAGGGAGATGAGGAAGATGAGGCAGATGACCCAGCCACAGTGCCTCCAAGTTACTTGGGAAAATGGCCTGATGCATGCTCACTTGCTTGCATAGTGACAGCCAAATTGTCACCATTCGCTAGAGGGATGACTACTGGCTCTCCACCATGTTAGACCCTCGCTACCGGTCCAAAATGGGGGCCTTTTTTACACCCGCTGAGAGGGAGGACAAACTGAACTACTGTAGAGACATCCTATTTAGTCAGTTGGCTGCTGCCTATCCATAGTCCATCCTCTCGCAGGTCTGGCCGGGCCCTCTGACCTCATGTTCCACTGTCATGGCTGCTGGGGGGAGTGGCAGGAGCAGTACCAGCTCCATTGACAGCAGCCTGAGTCTAGAGTCACTGATGAGCAGCTTTTTTCACTCGAATACTGAAGAAACTACTCACCAGCAGCTAGACCTGGAGCAGGACCTGAACCAGCAGGTGGTGGCATACTTAGAGTGCACCCTGCAACCTGTCATCGAAGATCCGCTGGACTACTGGACAGCCAAACTGGATTTGTGGCCGCAACTGGCCGAGTTTGACCTGGAAAATCTGTCCTTCCTGGCCAGTAGTGTGGCATCAGAGTGGGTGTTTAGTGCGGCGGGGGCTATAGTTACCCCAGGGAGAACTCGCCTGTCCACCCAAAATGTGGAGAGACTGACCTTTGTCAAGATGAATCAGGCGTGGATCAGCCATGATTTCCACCCACCAAAGCCGGATGCATCAGATTTGATAATCCATGCTGCCTCATCCAAACCTTGACAAAAGAGACCGGTTTCTTCTGGCTACCCGCCTCAGCTACTATTCTGATGCTGCCACCCGCCTGATGCCACACATCTGATGCCAAGTTTTCCTTCTTACACCCACCATCGTCAGCGGGTACTGTTATTGCCACCCACCTCCCCACTCTGTCATCAGGTCACTCTGTGGTGTCCTCATACTGATGCTGCTGACACCTCCACACTATGTCACCTTGCCACTCTGTGGCCTCCTCATGCTGCTGCTGCCACCTCCACACTTTGTCATTGTGCCAATATGTGGCCTCCTCATGTTGCTGCTACCTGAACACTATGTCACTGGGCCACTCTGCGGTCTCCTCATTCTGCTGCTGCCACCACCACAATCTCTCATTGTGCCACTGTGTGGCCTCCTCATGCTGCTGCTGCTGCTACCTCAACGCTATCTCACCTTGAGACTATGTGGCCTCCTCGTGCTGAGGCTGCCACCTCTGCACTCTGTCATTATGCCACTCTGTGGCCTCCTCATGCTGCTGCTGCTGCCACCTCACCACTATGTCACTGGGCCACTCTGTGGTCTCCTCATGCTGCTTCCACCTCACCATTATGCCATTAGGCCACTCTGTGGACTTCTCAAGCTGTTCTTTCACCCTCCCCACTCCATGACTGGGTCACTATTTTGTCTGTTTGGCCTGGATGACATTACCATTTATTTTACCCTTCTTATGATCTGTCAGAAGGAAGGAAAAATGAGACACACAATGGATCCTGTCTGTGTAGCAGCTGGAATGCCTGTATGGTCCCATCAGAATTGGCTTATGATTTGCTAGCCAAAAGCAGGAGTGGGTACAAAACACAAAAGACATGCAAATATTCTATTCACGTGTCATCTGTTTGGGATCCACTCCTGTTTTTTGGCATTAGCAATACTGATGGACTACTGACCAAATGCTGAGTGAATGTGGATGCTCAACAGACAGGATCTGTTTTTTGGGGGTTATTGTTCTGATGGATCAGAGGAAGGGCTGACACTAACATCGAACTGTAAGGCTGAGTTTATACTTGAGTTATTTGGTCAGTTTTGTCCTCGTAACTGCCCAAATAAGTGAAGTGTGCAATCATTCTAAGAGTGACACCTGTGATCTGCGTGTCATACTGACTCACAGTATTGTTTCACTACCACTGCAGACTCTCTATGCATGTTAGTGCAAGGCACAGTGTTCTACACCACTATACATGCTCTCTGCAGCTAGGAAATAGCTGTTTTTTAACACGATTTACCGCAAATAAATTTGGATCTAATAGTTTTGGAAATTTCGGCGAACTGGCCAAATAGAATTTTAGAAAAATTTGCTTATTTCTATTTATGTCCATAGAGCCACTTTTTAAACCCATACTACAAACAGAATAGAGAGTACGCTATAAAGCAGTAACTAGTAATACTAGACTAAGACTATAAAGACATGATTTGGTCAGAGGCTTATCTGTTAGCTCAAAACAATAATTACTTAATATAATCAGAATTTAAGTTACCCCACATCATATAGATGTTTTACATAGAAACATCGATTTAAATAGGACCTGTGACCACTCTGCTTTTCTATTATATCTACTAGCAGTTTATGAATACATTGCAAGTAGTCTGCAATAAAGGGCTTTCTGGGTGTTACCAGTTGGAGGTGTGTCTCTGCAAAGTCTGCCACTGGCAACACTGGCAGTAACACCCATAATCACACAGTTTACGATTTCACCTAACGTAACAAAAAATGTCACCATCATTTATGAATATTCACACGCATGTACTTGATCATTGGAGACATCGGCTGTTGTGAGGCTGTGAACACAAAATTCACACTACATGAATATCATTTCACTAACTTCTGAAAAACTTTAAATCTCAGCAAGGAGTATCTCTACAACTGCTAATCACGTTTGATTATAACTAGAATCACCATGAATTTTTCCTTTATGAACATTATTGATTATGAATGAATCCTACAACAATATTACAGTTATATCTTAAATCACAGCAGTGGTCTAAGTGACGGTGATAATTCAATGAATGAGCAAATGCTTGTTCATTATGTGCAAGCAGCAATGATGTGGATACCTAAATCATCAGTTGTAGGCAGTAGATTGTGTAAGGAGACATCTGCTGCCCAGAAACAATTATTTTGCATGGGGACAAGTGATCGCAATAGTCTCTCATCCCTGTGCAGAGGAGGTGATTGCTGCAAGCAAATGTATGATTGCTTGAAACCATACAGTAGAGGTGATTGCTACATGAAAATGTAGTTTCCACCTCCTCAAATGAGCAGGAAATTATTGGGAATTAATAATGTCATGCAGAGTAGGTTCCCTTCCAAAAGAGGTTACATTGGTGGATGGGCACAAATAATTTTGATCAAAATACATTTGCTAAGTAAGTACGCCATAATCATTTTATATAGTGAATATAGCATTTGTTCATATAGTCTATATTTGTAGAGTGCTTTTGCATGAATCATTTAATATAAAAAATAATAATAATATTTAAAAAAATTGTAAAATGTTACAAAAAAATGTAATATTTTACAAAAAAATTTAAAATACATATGTAGCAAACATATGTCAAAAGACTCATAAATCAATATTAGCTAACTGATAAATTGTATCAGGAAGGGTCAATATAAATTAATCAATCATACATCCATAATAAATAAAATAAAAATTACAAAAGTATATAAAAATTAAAAATAAAATAAAAGCAAATGTGTCAACGATAAGTTCCTCGTGCAGTCAGCTGAAGGTTCAAAGTCCTTGTACTTTGTGGATGGAGTTAAACTATAAATGTAAGCAAGGCTGTAAAAATTGCCCTTTATAGAAGATAAAATGTCTCCTCATGTAAGTGTATTTAGCTTAGTAAAATAAAATTGACTTATTGCTGATTACACAATATTCCTTAAAATATGACTGTTGTTGTAAATGTGCCTAGAATCCACTCAATATGGTGTAGACAATAAATCACTAATGTCCAATATAAATGTGTCCACAGTAGTTGTGGACCAATTATATGCTGCTAATTTGCCACAATGTCATTCTTAATAGGATTCTGTGGAAATTAATGTAGACATGCAGTAACTGGTAGCACAATATATCAAAAAGATGACAGATTACATGTGCTCTGAAAGGGCATGTCGTCAGTGTTTGGGATTGAGATGTTTCTCCTCCTATGGGCCGGCCTGAGCACACATACAGTCCAGTGTTTAGGAATGCCGAGTGGCATGTTGTGGCCCTAAAAGTTTGTGTAATGTTGCTCCTACCTGGATACTGTCGCTCCCCAGGGTTAGGCTCTGCAGCCACAAACGAGTTGTACTTAGTGGAATAAGTAGAGTCCAGACTTGGTGGATGTTTAATGGTTTTACATGAATAAACTTGCAATAAACTTGTGTCAGTCAAACAATACTTGATCTTTCTCTTGTCTCCAGCAGGCTAAGGGTAAACTGGCAGGTAAACTTTAATATATAGCTTTAATGACACAATTTCAAATAAGCGATGAGGAAACTGCAGAGCTGAAACTGTGAGGTTAACGTCGGCTAGGTGAGATACAGCAGATTGACATACTACAGTAGAACAGTTCACCGCCAAAATGAACCAGGGGCTACCACCTATGTGTCTAAAACAACAGTTCAGCCAATCCTAAAGTGTATGGTGCTTACAAACGGGCATTACACTTCTACCAACAAAGTTGCTTCAGAAGAAAAGGCTTACACTTTCATAAGCGTGTCAGAATCAAAACGTTGCTGATTGGCAAAGGGTTGCCTTCTCAGATGAGTCATGTTTTCTGCTTCATCAAACACTTCGATGTTAGCGTGTCAGGTAGAGATGAGCAAAGTTTTCAAAAATTCTATTCGTACGCTACCTCAAATTTTTCCCAAAAATTTGATTTGATCTGAATTAATTTGTCATGAAGTGCAAGTGCGTTATAAATAGCACGGGTAACAAACTGACCAAATAACTGAAGTGTCAACTCAGCCTTATAGGTCAATACTAGCGTCATGTATAATGTACTTAACCATGCAGTGGCCCAAGATTCTACTATAGAGTGAAGGAGCACTCTTCTTTTACACCATCTGCTGATTCCACATAGATTGCTAGAGAACCTGTTCTATTACACACTGATACAAGTAGCAGGCCCATAACAGAGTAAATAGGGTGTCAGCAGTAAGTTTGTGTTGACATCACTGTTAGGCTACTTTCACACTTGCGCTTGATCGGATCCGTTCTGAACGGATCCGATCATATTAATGCAGACGGAGGCTCCGTTCAGTACGGATCCGTCTGCATTAATAATTTCTAAGTCTGAAAGTAGCCTGAGCGGATCCGTTCAGACTTTCAATGTAAAGTCAACGGGGGACGAATCCACTTGAAGATTGAGCCATATGGTGACATCTTCAAGCGGATCCGTTCCCATTGACTTACATTGTAAGTCTGAACGGATCTGCTCACCTCCGCACGGCCAAGCGGACAGCTGAACGCTGCAAGCAGCGTTCAGCTGTCCGCCTGGCCGTGCGGAGGCGAGCGGAGCGGAGCCTGAACGCCGCCAGACTGATGCAGTCTGAGCGGATCCGCATCCATTCAGACTGCATCAGGGCTGGACGGAGGCGTTCGGGTCCGCTCGTGAGCTCCTTCAAACGGAGCTCACGAGCGGACCGACGAACGCTAGTGTGAAAGTAGCCTTCATTTTTCTCTTCTTCTGATCCGTCAGAAGAACAACCCCAAAAAAACTAGATCCTGTCTTTTGAGCATCCACCTTCACATGGTCAGTATTTGGTGAGTAACTGATCAATATTGGTAAGGCCAAAAATAACAGGAGTGGGTCCAAAACAGAGATGACATATGATGGGAATATTAGCATGTCTTCTGAGTTTTGGACTCACTCCTGCTTTTGACTTCCAAATCATGATCAAATTCTGATGCAAATTAGGAACCGTGTGATAGACGCATTATAGATGCTCCAAAGACAGGATCCATTGTGTTTTTCATATTTCAGTTCTTTTGACAGATCAGAAGGGTAAAATAAATGGTGATGTCAAAATGGCCAAACAGGGACAGTAGTGGCCCCATTACAGAGTGGTGAGGGTGACAACATCATGATGCCAAAATAGCAGCCCAGCGGGTGACAACAGTATGAGGAGTCAACACATGGCCCGAAGTAATAAGCCATTTTTCACAATGTTCTGGTGTGGTAGCACACTGCAGTCAAAACATTACTGCCAGAAAGATCTTGTCTGATGCCCCCCACTGCCTAAACACCAGCTCTGATGCCACACTACTGGCTGGGCAGGAAAGCTTGCCCAGAGAAAACTCAGCCAGTTACAGCCACAAATCAAGTTTGGCTGCCCAGTAGTCCAGGGGATCTTGGATCTAGGGAGGCAGGGTACAGTCCAAATATGCCACTACCTGCTGGTTTGGTTCTGCTCCATGTCCTGCTGTTGCTGGGTTGTTTCTTCAGTAGCAGGTGAAGAAAAGTACTCATTAGAGATGCCAGACTTAATTTTCTGCTGATGGAGCTAGTGCTGCTCCTTCACCGCCACCCCCATCCAACAGTCATGGCAGTGGAACATGAGCACAGGGGGTCCCCAGGTCAAACCTTTATGAGGATGGGCTAGCAACAAACTTACACAATAGGATGTCTCAATAGTAGTTGAGTTTTTCATCCTTCTCAGCAAGTGTAAAAAGGCCCCCATTTTGGCCCGGTAGCAAGGGTCTAACATCCTGAAGAGCGGGTAGTCATCTCTCTGCCGAATGGTGATAATGCGGCTGTCACTATGCAAGCAACTCAGCATTAATATGGCCATTTGTAAAAAGGGAATCAAAGGGACTCCCTGACTGCCACGGTCTGTTGGGGTCATCTGCCTGGTCTTCCTCATAGCCCTCCTTGTCCTAATGCTCCTCCAGGACCTCTTCTGCCGATTGGGCAGATAAACCACTAATTTCTGTATGCAATTCCTGCCCATTAATGTCCTCCTCCTCCGCCAGTTCAGCCCCCACAAAGTTCAGCAGACCGTGAAATGTAGGTGCTGTGTCTTCTGTCCCTGGGCCAGCCAGATTTATAAACATTTGCTCCAGGACGTGAAGGAATTGAATTACATCATTCATGCCATAGTCCTGGCCTCCTCAAAGGGCCTGAGCAAGCGGCAGGTCTCACGCATGAGCTGCCACTGGTTAATGTCGAAGTTACAGAGGGGAGTACCCTTGTCCGCCTGCATCATCAAGAAATCGTTCACGGCCTTTGTCTACCCATATAGTCAGTCCAACATGTGGAGAGTTGAGTTGCAACATGTGAAAACGTTGCATATGAGTCAAAGTTAGGGAACTCCATTCTGCCTTTGCAGCTCAAGGAGGGCGTGTTTCACAGGGAAAGAGTGGCTTAAGTGCATGCACAGTTTCCTGGCCATTTTCAAGACATCTTGCAGTTGGGTGGAAGACTTGAGGAACCAGTTTACAACTAGATTAAAGACATGAGCCATGCAGGATGCATGGGTTAGCTCTCCTTGACGCAGCGCCAACACAATGTTCTTCCCATTATCAGTGTCTATAGTTCCAATCTACAGTTGGCGAGGAGACAGACAGGAATTGATTTTATGAAGCTAAAGTGATGGGCGAGCACACTTTATTTGGATCATAAAGTGCATAAAACTTAATTAAACCACAATATTATACATAAACACGTGTATATCTAGTTAAAATGTCACTTGATAATGATAAAATACAATAAAAATGAAATACAATAAAAATATAAGATGCACTTCAAAGGTTCCACAAAATCCACAGATTTATAATATAGAACAGTTCTGTTCACACAGCTGATATATGGGATCTGATTGATGGTATTGTTTCAGAGCACTATATAGCAATTGCAATCCTGTAAGGGTAGAAGTCCGCTTGTGGAATGGAAATAATTTGTTAAAGTCCTACTTCCTAGGATATCTCCAATCACAGTCTGATATTGTAGTGACAGTATAGTCAGATAATTATAATCGCCAGAATATTTCACATATGCTTCCCAGGCATTAGGTACCAATCATAGGCGCCAGTATAATTAGCTGGCTGTAATATAATGTTCAGTCCCGTATTCACTATAGCTGTTATGCTTATATATGGAAGCTTCTTACCTTCCTTGTTGTTAGCGGTCTATTGCAGGCAAGAATCGGGCGGCGCGGGACACTGCCGGCGTCTCGCTCCGTCCTGCTCCAGCTGGCTTACCCGGAATCTCGCGAGAATTCAAATGGGATTTCGTTTTGACTTGATCCACATATTCTCGTCCGGCACAGCGAAAAGGAAGTGATATATCTTCGGTATGATTCCGATTGCTTCTGTAGTCTTTCAATACGGTTTTACAGCGTGGCCATGCTTTTAGCTGCGGAGGTGCTTTTTACAGGTGTGCGATCCAGCCCATACGTGTTTCGGGAACTCTCCTTCCTTTCATCAGTGGTGTCGCATCACCTGTTAGCCTCCGCCTTTTATATTGTGAATAGCACCATAGTGTGGATCACTGAATTTTCTTCCAGTGATCCACACTTTGGTGCTATTCACGATATAAAAGGCAGAGGCTAACAGGTGATGAGACACCACTGATGAAGGGAAGGAGAGTTCCCGAAATGCAGGAAGTGGTTTAATTAAATTTTATGCACTTTATGATCCAAATGAAGTGTGCTCGCCCATCACTTTAGCTTCATAATTATTTACCACTAAGAGGGTGGGTGTCCCTCTAATTTTGGTTAGCAGCACCTGCTCCATAATTCCATCCAGAGTGAGCCATCGCCCTAGTGTCTACAGGAATTGATTTTATGGTTGATGACACCGAGCAGTTCCTTTCTGGTGTGATATTCGCCCAGACTGGCCAGGTGCAGAACAGTGTGACACCGTCATGCTCTGCATAGGTGGTATGCTGGATGACAATTCTGACTTGTGCCTATAGTGGAGGCTGAGGACAAGGAAGAGGATGAGGAGGCAGAGGACAACATTGGTATTGCAATCACAGCATGAGAATGAAGAAGCGGCATTGCTATCACCTGGCCAAGTTGCTGGTGTGCCTGGTCCATAACCACATTTACCCAGTGGGCTGTAACGGACTTATATTGTCATTGACCATAGTCACAGCTCCACATAAAGGCACATTCTAATAGAATTGCTCATCTATTAAACAAGATGGGCACCACAATAACAGTTAGATTACATATGTTATTTACCCAGATTTGAGAATAAAGGTGAAAGAAAATTGCTCATCTATTAAACAAGGTGGACACCTAAATAACAGATTACACAGCTTATTCACCCCAATTTGGAAATAAAGTTGCAATAGAATTGCTCATCTATTAAAGAAGGTGGGCACCCAAATAACGGTTACATTACAAAGCTTATTCACCCCAATTTATGAATAACTTTTATAATAAAATTGCTTATTTATTAACCACTTCCCATCTGGGCCATTTGCCCCCTTCCTGACCAGGCCTAATTTTGCAAAACTGACATGTCTCACTTTATGTGGTAATAACTTTGGAACGCCTTTATTTATCCAAGTCATTCAGAGATTGTTTTCTCGTGACACATTGTACTTCATGATAGTCATAAATTTGAGTCAAAATATTTCACCTTTATTTATGAAAAATCCCAAATTTACCCAAAAATTTTCAAAATTCGCAATTTTCAAAATTTCAATTTCTCTGCTTTTAAAACAGAAAGTGATACCTCATAAAATATTTATTAGGCTTAGAAGTTTAGAAGAAATTCTTCAAATTTTTAAGAATATTGCCAAAACCCACTTTATAAGGACCAGTTCAGGTCTGAAGTCACTTTGTGGGGCCTACATAGTGGATACCCCCATAAATGACCCCATTGTAGAAACTACACCCCTGAAGGTATTCAAAACCGATTTTACAAACTTTGTTAACCCTTTATGCGTTCCACAAGAATTAAAGGAAAATGGAGATCAAATTTTTAAATTTCACTTTTTGGGCAGATTTTCCATTTTAATCCAATTTTTTCTTTAACACATCGATGGTTAACAGCCAAACAAAACTCAATATTTATTACCCAGATTCTGCGGTTTACAGAAACACCCCACATGTGGTCATAAACTGCTGTATGGGCACACGGCAGGGCGCAGAAGAAAAGGAACTCCACATGGTTTTTAGATGCCATGTTCCATTTGAAGCCCCCTGATGCACCCTTACAGTAGAAACTCCCAAGAAGTGACCCCATTTTGGAAACTAGGGGATAAGGTGCCAGTTTTATTAGTACTATTTTTGGGTACATATGATTTTTTGATCATTCATTATAACACTTTATGGGGCAAGGTGACCAAAAAATTGGTTGTTTTAGCACAGTTTCTATTTATTTATTTCTACAGCGTTCACCTGAGGGGTTCAGTCAAGTGACATTTTTATAGAGCAGATTGTTACGGACATGGCGATACCTAATATGTATACTTTTTCTCATTTATTAAAGTTTTACACAATAATAGCATTTTTGAAACCAAAAAATGATGTTTTAATGTGTCCATGTTCTGAGAGCTATAGTTTTTTTATTTTTTGAGAGATTTTCTTATGTAGGGGCTCATTTTTTGCGGGATGAGGTGACGGTTTTATTGGTACCATTTTGTGGGACATACACATTTTTGATCACTTGGTGTTGCACCTTTTGTGATGCAAGGTGACAAAAATTGCTTGTTTTGACACAGTTTTTTTTTTTTTTTTTTTTGCGGTGTTCATCTGAGGGGTTAGCTCATGTGATATTTTTATAGAGCTGGTTTTTACGGACGTGGTAATACCAAATATGTCTATTTTATTTTATTTTTTCTATTTTTAATTATTTTTTTTTTATTCCTTACTTGGGGACCTTTTTTTTTACATGTGAAACTTTTTTTTATTTTATTTTTTCAACCCTTTATTTTTTTTTACACTTTTCGTCCCCCATAAGGTCATACAAGACCTCTGGGGGACATTTGCTTCACTTTTTATTTTCTTTTTCACTGTTAATTTCTCCTGTAACTGGGACTGACATAGTAGCCCCAGTTACAGTGGAAATACACCCCCCAGAGAGGCTGTACAGCGCAATACTGAGCTGTACAGCCTCAGTGCAGGGCTGATCGAGGTCTGTGAGAGACCTCACACAGTTCCTGCACACTCCTGCACGCTCCGGTCCCGGCGGTCACATGACGCTCGGCGAGCGCTGTGCCTGCATCGATCTAGAAGGCAGGGACACCTGGGAACTGTCCCTGCCTTATCTCTGGGTTGCCCTGCTGTCACTGACAGCGGGCAACCCGATCAGCAGCTGCACGATTAGCGTGCAGCTGCTATTTCTGAAAGGACGTTTTAAAACGTGCTTTCAGAAATAGAGGCCCACCCATAGGACGTTTATATCCTATGGGCGGACGTAAAGTGGCTAAACAAGGTAGGACCTACACTGTCTCCTAAGGATCCCTTCAGCTTACAAAGCCAGCACTGCTGTGTTGCAGTCTCCCTATGCTCTCCATATGCCTTCCTTACAGTGTCTGAAAACTCTCCAAACGATCTCCCTACACTGTTCCTTCACTGTCCCTATGTCACGAGGGTGTCAAGAGCCACGTCTGACTCCGTTATACCCGGGGTCAGGAAGTCGCAGCGGGTGGCTGCGTGCTCTATGTCTAAAGATTGCGCTGTTACTCAATGGTAGCTTTCTGTGTTTGCCTTGCATTCCTTTTTATCTCACTCAGGGATCCGTAGCTTCTTCTCCTCAGCCGTTTCTTGTCCGGCACTCCCAACCTCTTTATATTCCCTTTTTCCCACTTCTCTGGTTGCCAGATATAGAGCTTCCTGCCTGGACTTCTATACTGACCCACTGGAGCTGAGTCGCTGTTATTCCTGGTTGTCGTACCAGAGCATTACCCTCCGGATCCCTGTTGGTTGTTTGTTGTCGCCCACCAGGGACTATATGTTTAGTCAGAATTGTCTGTCCTCTCCCTGGCGTTTCATTTTAGTGTTAGTGGTGCGGACTAGTGTTCCCACCGCCCTATTCACTACTTAGGGCTCATCTTAGGGAAAGCCAGGGTTTAGGCACGTGAACGGCGTACGGGTGAGAAACCCGTCTAGAGACATCAGGGCAGTCAGGTGCCAGCCTCAAGGTGAGTTAGGGGTCACCATCGTTCCCTCTCGTTCCCTATTGTGCAAACTGTAAACGTGCAGCAATTTATTTATTTTTGACAGCAGTGGCTTCCTCTGTAGTATCATCCCATGAAATCCATTCTTGTTTAGTGTTTTATGTATCGTAGATTCGCTAACAGGGATGTTAGCATATGCCAGAGACTTTTGTAAGTCTTTAGCTGACACTCTAGGGTTCTTCTTCACAGTCTGCGCTGTGCTCTTGCATTCATCTTTACAGGACGGCCACTCCTAGGGAGAGTAGCAGCAGTGCTGAACTTTCTCCATTTATAGACAATTTGTCTTACCGTGGACTGATGAACAGCAAGGCTTTTGGAGATACTTTTATAACCCTTTCCAGCTTTATGCAAGTCAACAATTCTTAATCGTAGTTCTTCTGAGAGCTCTTTTGTATCATTCACATCAGGCAATGCTTCTTGTGAAAAACAAACCCATAACTGGTGTGTGTTTTTTATAGGGCAGGGCAGCTGTAACCAACACCTCCAATCTCCTCTCATTGATTGGACTCCAGTTGTCTGACACCTCACTCCAATTAGCTCTTGGAGATGTCATTAGTCTAGGGGTTCACATACTTTTTCCACCTGCACTGTGAATGTTTACATTGTGTGTTCAATAAAAACATGGTAACATTTAATTATTTGTGTGTTATTAGTTTAAGCAGACTGTGATTGTCTATTGTTGTAACTTAGATGAAGATCAGATCACATTTTATGACCAATTTGTGCAGAAATCCATATCATTTCAAAGGGTTCACATACTTTTTCTTGCAACTGTAATTTGCTATATTGCTATTTATTCTTGTTTTAGAATATTACGAATATTCTAAAAAAAACAAATATAGAGCAATTTAGCTAATATAGTGCTATAATCTTCTTTGTCTAATAGTTGCAATTTTTTTCTCATCTGAAGTTCAGATTGGAAAAAAATTACAACTATAAAAAATAAGATTATAGCACTATATTAGTTAAATTGTTCTACATTTGTTTGTTTGTTTTTCAAATATTCGCTATATTGCTATATATTCTTGTTTTAGAATATTCGTCTTTTTTTTCCCAAACTTCAGCAAAAAAAAAAGGAATTTCAACTGTGTGGAGATCCAAAAACACAGATTTTTGTCTAGCATTTTAGATTATCACTCAGAGATATAATTGTCCGCTATGACGACACACTAGTGTTGATCGAGCACCATGGTGCTTGGGTACTCAGGGGCTCGGGCCGAACACATCGGGATGTTCGGGTGCTCTACCGAGCAGCCGAGCACAATGGAAGTCAATGGAAGAACCTGAGCATTAAACCAGGCACCCCCGGCTCTGAAGAGAGGAGGGTGCCTGGTTCATAGGAAAAGGTCAGAAATTGATGGAAACACCACTGAAATGGTTCAGGAACAGCATGTCTGGATGCATCTTGGACTCCCAGGTTGCTGCTGGGGACAATGTTGTCCAAGTAGTACACAACTTTTACAGCTGACAATAATACGCACAAAACTGAAGATAAAATCATTTTTAGAGGAAAAAACTGTTAGGAAACATTCTTTCCTGTATATTTACTTGAATATAAGGAGGAAGTATTGCCAAAAATTACAAGGAAGAGACACTCCGATACAACCTGTATATCACAAAGGAGGGCCTCATTCACATTGTGGTACAATTGTTCAGGTAGTGGAACTCCTACACTCATAAAGCCTATGCACTAAGTGAAAGGGGAGCCATAAATTGCAAGGAACCGCCACTCCAATACACCCTTTATTACACATAAAGGAGGGCATCACACCAGGGTGGATAAAAATCAATGATTTTTTTTTAAAAATCAAAAAAAAAATCTGATTTTTTTTATTTAAATCGGATTTTTTTAATTTAAATCGTTTTTTTTATTTAAATCAGATTTTTTAATATAAAATGCTTTTTGAGGAAAATGTATCACCATCCAAAGGTTATTTCATTATGAAATAAAGATTACTTTTTTAATTATGTAGAATAAGGCTGTATAGGTTTAATTTTTTGTTAAATTCCATTAATCCATTCACAATGTCATGCTCTTCCAGAGGTTTTTGTAAGATTGCTGAGTAGTTTCTCTGCCTACAAGATATTATCCCAGATGCTTGGTTTAATTTTGGAGTTCTTAAAACGGAATTTAAAACATGAAAAGAGTTGAGAAAAAGATCTTAATCCTTACTTCTACAAACCTATAAATACAGAATCAACCCCTTCAGTGCTAAGTTTAAAGTTCAGAATATAAACAATATTTTTCTTATTGTTTGGAGTGGAATAGATCTGCACAAGAAGAAAGTGAAACTAAGTGTAAGGAGGAAAAGGCAAGCAGACAAGGAGTACTACAAAATGAAAGTGAAACTTTCTGAGCACAGTACTGCACAGCCACAGACAGACAAGTCTTTGGATCTTTTTGTGTGTATGACCTGAGGTTATTACATTCTTTCCTTGGAGGAAAATAACTATAATGGCAGCAGGCCGTAAAAGAGACAGAGTTTGGCAATATTTTAATGAAGTTCCTTTACCTATCGGTAAGGCAGGCATGCGTGCAAAATGCAAACACTGCAACTAACATGGATGTTTAAGCAAATAACATGCTGTAATGTTATTGTTTCAGTTGAATAAATCCTATTTAAATTGTTATTATTAAGGTAATGATTATTTTTCTCCTGCCTAAGTACAACAGAAAAATTGTCACATATGAATCTTTATGTAAAAAAACTATGATTTAAATCAAGCCTTACTGACTAGTGATTTAAATCGTGATTTAAATCGGTTTGATTTAAATCAAATCCACCCTGATACACACCCTTGAAAAATTATGATTGATGGCCTGCTGGTGACCCTAAAAACAATAGGAGCACGGGCCTGCTTTTGACCCTGTATAACATTAGGGGTGAGGGCCTGCTGCTGATGTGACCATCTAAAAAAAATTGTGGGCGAGGGCATGCTGCCGATCTGACCATCTAAAAGATTTTGTGGGCGAGAGCCTGCTGCCAAGCTGACCATGTAAAACATTTTGTGGATGAGAACCTGCTGTTGAGCTGAGCATTTAAAAAATCTTGTAGATTAGGGCCTGCTCCTGAGCTGACCATTAAACAATTTTGTGGACGAGGTATTGCTGCTGAGCTGACCATTTTAAAAATTGTGTGGACAAGGGCCTGCTGCCAAGCTGACCATTTAAAAAATTTGGTGAATGAGTGTCACAGCTCAGTCAGGCCCCTTATTCCCTGACACAGCTTTGCGGCGGTGTGCTGTTTGTCACCTAAGCAAATAAGTTTCAGCATGGCCTGTTGCTGCTTCTCCACTGCAGTGCTACACTGCTTTCAGCTACTGACCAATGGCTGACTGGTGCTGCAAGATGAGAAATTAGAGCTGGAAGTGGAGGAGTAGGCGAAGAAGGAGAAGGGGGGGGAGTTGCAGCCACTAACGTAGGTGGCGGCAAATACCCCGGTGGAAGTAGGGCCCGCAATCCTTGGCGTTCCCGGCCTCTACAACGTTCACACAATGTGCTGTCATGTGCTGTAGCGTCCCTGGCCAAAAGCGCTTGTAATGTCACT
Source organism: Bufo gargarizans (assembly GCF_014858855.1). Taxonomy (NCBI): domain Eukaryota; kingdom Metazoa; phylum Chordata; class Amphibia; order Anura; family Bufonidae; genus Bufo; species Bufo gargarizans. The sequence goes on from NC_058081.1 coordinate 352,358,701, forward strand.
GCCACCACTGCCTAATAAAAAATTACACTAAATGAATGTCACTGATATTTAGGATACACACACGTTATACAGGAGGTATAGCACAAGTAATGTCGCTGTCACCACCGCCTAATAAAAAATTACACTAAATGAATGTCACTGATATTTAGGATGCACACACGTTATACAGGAGGTATAGCGCAAGTAATGTCGCTGCCACCACCACCTATAAAAAAATAAACTGAATGAATGTCACTGATACTTAGGATGCGTACACGTTATACAGGAGATTTGGCGCTGGTAATGTCACTGCCACCACCACCTAATCAAAATTTACACTAAATTAATGTCACTGATATTTAGGATGCTCACACGTTATACAGGAGGTATAGTGCAAGTAGCGTCGCTGCCACCACCGCCTAATAAAAATTGCACTGAATGAATGTTGCTGATATTTCGGATGCGCTAACGTTATACTGGAGATGTAATGCAGGAAATGTCTCCACCAGCAGCAAAAAAATTAGACTGAATGTTATGGATATTTCGGATCTGCAAACATTATACAGGAGATGTAGCACAGCTAAAGTCACTGTCCGCAGCAGACACCGTCTATGGAAAAAGGACACTGGATGTCACAGATATTTTTGGGATGCGCACACTTTACACCGGAGATATAGTGCAGCTAATGTCACTTTCCGCAGCAGACACTGTCTACGGAAAAAGGACACTGTATGTCACAGATACATTTTTTCAGCGCACACGTTACAGTGCAGATGTGGGCCTGGTAATGTCACTGTCCGAAGCGTACACTGGATGTCACAGAAAATTTTTAGAAGCGCACACGTTACACAGCAGATGTGGGCCTGGCAAGGTCACTGTCAGAAGTGGACACCATCTATTGAAAAATGACATTTTATGTCACAGATAAATTTTAGAAACACACAGGTTATACAGCAGATGTGGGTCTGGTAAGGTCACTATCAGAAGCGGACACCGTCTATTGAAAAATTAAATTGCATGTCACAGATACATTTTAGAAGCGCACGCGTTACACAGCAGATGTGGGCGTGGTAAGGTCACTGTGAGAAGCGGACACCGTCTACAGAAAGAGTGCTCTGGATGTCACTGATATTTTAGGGATGCGCACACTTTAAACAGGAGATGTGGTGCGGATAATTAAACTGTCTGCAGGGGACACAGTCTATGGAAAAAGGGCACTGGATGTCACTAATATTTTAGGGATGCGCACACTTTAAACAGGAGATGTGGTGCGGATAATTTAACTGTCCACTGGGGACACCGTCTATGGAAAAAGTGCACTGGATGTCACTGAAGTTTTAGGGATGCGCGCACTTTAAGCAGGAGATGTGGTGCGGATAATTTAACTGTCCACAGAAGACACAGCCTACGGAAAAAGTGCACTGGATGTCACTAATATTTAGGGATGCGCACACTTTACGAAGGAGATGTGGAGCGAGTAATTTAACTGTCCGCAGCGGCCTATTACACGGTATTTAGCGCAGGATACGCACGTAACCCCTCCGTGTCGGTGATCTCCGCAAACCGCAGGTCAATTCAGACCTGCGGTTTGCGGCTTTTCAATGTTGTGCGGCTGGCGGTGGTGCCATCTGGTCCCCATGGGGCTGTAGGGGAGACCCGATGGCATGGAAGGCAGCACAATGCCTTCTTGAGGCATTGGCAATGCCTTCCTGTGACGAAACTGTGAGATCCAGCCCCCCTGGATCTCACAGGCTGGAAGCTATATGAGTAATACTCACTGTATTACTCATACAGCCAATGCATTCCAATACAGAAGTATTGGAATGCATTGTAAAGGATTAGACCCCCAAAAGTTGAAGTCCCAAAGTGGGACAAAAAATAAAGTGAAAACAAATAAAGTTTTCCCACAACAAAAATGTAGTTTCAAATAAAAATAAACAAAAATGTCATTTTTCCCAAATAAAGTAAAAAAAAAAAGAGGAAAAAATAGGAGGAAAAAAAAAAGTTGACATATTAGGTATTGCCGCATCCATATCGACCGGCTGTATAAACATATCACATGACCTAACCTCTCAGATGAACACCGTAAAAAATAAAAAATTAAAAATAAAAACTGTGCTAAATAAACCATTTTTTGTCACCTTACATCACAAAAAGTACAACAGCAAGCGATCAAAAAGGCGCATGCCCACCAAAATAGTACCAATTTAACCGTCACCTGATACCGCAAAATATGAGCACCTACCTTAGACAATCGCAAAAAAAAAAAAAACTATGGCTCAGACTATGGAGACACTAAAACAGCATTATGTTTGTTTTAAAAAAGCTGTTATTGTGTAAAACTTACATAAATAAATAAAAAGTATACATATTAGGTAGCGCCGCGTCCATATCGACCGGCTCTATGAAAATATCACATTACCTAACCCCTCAGATGAACACCGTAAAAAATAAAAAATAAAAACTGTGCTAAATAAACCATTTTTTGTCACTCCATATCAAAAAGTGTAATAGCAAGCGATCAAAAAGTCATGCGCACCCTAAAATAGTGCCAATCAAACCGTTATCTCATCCTGCAAAAATCATACCCTACCCAAGATGATCGCCCCAAAACTGAAAAAACTATGGCTCTCAGACTATGGAAACACTAAAACATGAATGTCTGATGAAATCATTGAAATCAAATGAAATCATTGTGTAAAACTTACATAAATAAATAAAAAGTTAAAAAACATATTAGGTATCGCCGCGTCCTTGACAACCTGCTCTATAAAAATGCCACATGATCTAACATGTCACATGAATGTTGTAAATAACAAAAAATAAAAATGTTGCCTCACAAAAAGTGTAATATAGAGCAACCAAAAATCATATGTACCCTAAAATAGTACCAACAATACTGCCACCCTATCCCGTAGTTTCTAAAATGGGATCACTTTTTGGGAGTTTCTACTCTAGGGGTGTATCAGGGGGGCTTCAAATGGGACATGGTGTAAAAAAACAGTCCAGCAAAATCTGCCGTATGGCATTCCTTTTCTTCTCTGCCCTGCCGTGTGCCCGTACAGTGATTTATGACCATATATGGGGTGTTTCTGTAAACTACAGAATCAGAGCCATAAATATAGAGTTTTGTTTGGCGGTTAACCCTTGCTTTGTAACTGGAAAAAAAATATTAAAATGGAAAATCTGCCAAAAAAGTTAAACCTTGAAATTGTATCTCTATTTCCCATTAATTCTTGTGGAACACCTAAAGGGTTAACAAAGTCTGTAAAATTAGTTTTGAATACCTTGAGGGGTGTAGTTTCTAGAATTAGGTAACTTTTTTGGAGTTTCTACTCTAGGGGTGCATCAGGGGGGCTTCAAATGGGACATGGTATCAAAAAACAAAATCTGCCTTCCAAAAACCATATGGCATTCCTTTCCTTCTGTGCCCTGCCGTGTGCCCGTACAGTGGTTTATGAACAGCTCTAGGTTCAGCAACAGTATGTGCTCCAAGAATGAGGTCAGCTGACTACCTGAACATACTGAATGACCAGGTTATTCCATCAATGGATTTTTTCTTCCCTGATGGCACGGGCATATTACAAGATGACAATGCCAGGATTCATTGGGCTCAAATTGTGAAAGCATAATTTTCACCCATGGATTGGCCACCCCATTGAGAATCTTTGGGATGCCCTGGAGAAGGCTTTGCGCAGCAGTCAGACTGTACCATCATCAATGCAAGATCTTGGTGAAAAATTAATGCAACAATGGATGGAAATAAATCTTGTGACATTGCAGAAGCTTATCGAAACAATACCACAGCGAATGCGCGCCATAATCAAAGGTAAAGGCGGTCCAACTAAATATTAGAGTGTGTGACCTTTTTTTTCGGTGGCGACTTTTTTTTGGACAGACAGTGTATAAAAGAATTATCCTTGTAGGTAGCTGCTTTTGATGTTCTGCAGCAGCTGCTGCTCTGTTATATGTCAGTAATTGCAGCTGGAATGTATTGCCAGGCACACTCAGCCTCAGCTCCTCACTTATCATGCCCCGGCTCACAGCTTTCCCTGCCTTTCCCTTTTCTACACAATTAGTGAAAGGGGTGAGGGAATAAGGCCTGGTAACTAGGTAAAGGAGATGGACACCTCCTAGTAAAACCCTAATCAAAGTCCTGACTAACTACTAGTATGAACAGACCCCAGAGGTAGGTGAGTTCATACACAGGAATACCTAATGTCATAACTTACCCTATAGGATCCTGGTACTAATATCAGGACTGAGACAACCTGTTCCTCCAAAAGGAAGGACGAAAAGGAGTCTCCCCCAGGCCTAAATACAAATGACAAGGAAATGCAACACACAAAATAACCCAAACTAAATGCAAAAGGGAAAGAAAACACTTTACTTCAAGTAAAGTTTTTATGTTTTTGCAAAGAAGAGTGTGCAAATCTTGCCAAGTCAAAATGTGCCATGCTGATAGACTCATACCCAAAAAGACTGAGTGCTGTAATAAAATCAAAAGGTGCTTCAACAAAGTATTAGTCTAAGGGTGTGCACACTTATGCAACCATATTATTTTATTTTAATATTTTTTTCTTCTCTCTACCTAAAAGATTTTAGTTTGTTTTTCAATTGAGTTGAACAGTTTATAGGTCACATTTAAGGTGGAAAAAGTTCTGAAATTATTTATTTGTCTCATTTTTTTACATCACAGAAACCTGACATTTTAACAGGGGTGTGTAGACATAATTTTATATCCACTGTATGTATATAACTACTGTGAAGGGGCACAATGTGGGTTAACTATTATGAGGGGGCACAAGAAGGACATAACTACTGTGAGGGGAAACAAGGTGGGCATAACTACTGAGGGGGCACAATGTGGGCATTTCTTCTGTGGAGGTACAATGTGGGCATAACTACTGTGAGCTGGCACAATGTGGATATTACTACTGTGAGGGGGCACCATGTGCATATTACTACTGTGAGAGTGCACAATGTGGATATTACGACTGTGAAGGAGGAACAATGTGGACATTAGTACTGTGAAGGGGACACAATGTGGGCACAACTACTGTGGGAGGGTACACTAGTACTGTGTGATACGGTAAGAACAGTTTGTTCTTTCATTTATCGCATGGGTACGACTATGTACCCTTAGACAGATTTTATCAGGTGAGTGGGAATGGGAGAGTTATGCATTGGGAGGAGTTAGAACAGTGGCTTAGTGTAAAAAAAAAAGTTGCTTGCTCTCCTTGTGTAACCGGTGCGGGGGAGGGGGGGGGGTTGGATCCCATGCTGAACCATTGCCCCGGGTGCTGGAAAGCCCAGCTACACCTTTGGTCCCAACATGTTACATGTAAAAGTCTGTCTCTGTTAGTATGAGTTCCAGTGGAGATTAGTTTATCAGTAGAGTAAAAAGATAAAACAAAAACATGTTGCTAGCTGATTATGACAACATGATTGCACATGTCCCGATCCAATAAAGTGTTATACTAAATTAGTGTTATGATAAAGAGAGGACAACCACTAACCATAAAAATACTGCAGCGACACCTACAGTAACAGCCAGTGATACACACCTACTGTAACACCTGACACTGATTAATCATAAGACTATGATTACCTATTTGAGAAAAAACTGAATATAAATTTTATTTAAAATATTTAAAGTTTAACTATAACTGCTGGATCTGCCCTGCAGGTCCTTTAGAAGGTGTTAGTGAGCCAGTGGACTCTATACTGTCTCCAGTCATGGGGATACAGACCAGTTTTAGGTAATACATTCTTAGTGGCCTGCAGATCATAATTGAAATGCTGCTGTGAATAAAAGAAGATAATGCTGAATTGATGTTAAACCTATTCATGTAGTTCTTATGGATATTTTTTTATGTGTCTGGTAAAGTGGAGCTTCCAAATGCTAAAGTGATACAACTAGTACTTCAACTTATAAAATATCAAAGGAAGTCATATAGAAATCCAAAAAATATACATACTATACAATATACAAGTTTTAATGAAATACAGCATCTTCATGCTCTTAGTTACAAAATTATAACTCAAGGCACATAATATCATATATATAATCCTATGGATCTGATATGAAACTACGGCATGCTATATTCTTTATCTGTGCAATTGTTGGCACATTGATATAACCACAGAATACTGAATAACAGAGTATAAAAGTCACATATAGAATAAAAAAAAGTGGTTTTGCAGTCAAAAAGAACTTTTTCATATGGCCTACCAGTAAATATACTAATGAAATCACACCCTGATTTTGGTGTAAATTGTGACAAACTGTGGTGCTGTACAATGTGGCGTTAGGGAAATTATCTGTGTTAACCCGAAAAGGGGGTATGGCTTAATGGAAAGGGATGTGGATTTGCAGGAAATCAGCAAGGCTTAAGATAAAACATTTTGTCCCAACCTTGTTACATAAGTCTAGCATAAAAGTTTGTCACTTAGTAAGACAATCAATAATTATATAATTATATAGTATGAAGTCACACAAACATGCCTATCCATATTTATCATCCAATATCAGCCACAGATTTGGTACATTTATAGATATCCTGTCCAAGTTTACTCCATCTTCAGGCTTAGTAAATCTGCCACGATAAGTGCTGGAATCCTCAAGTAGTGGTAGTGTACTGTTGCATCATGAATAATGCCTGTTTAGGTCAGTGTTCCTTGATAATGTGGACAGCAGAATGCTAGCCAGCTTCATGCCTCAGAAGAAGTGAAGGCAGGACCCTGTATAAACACATGGTGGGCACCATGATGGTTAGTGTAGCCAAGAACTGCATGTGGTATTTGTTGAAAAAAGGCCATCTGTAGTGGCCAAGATGCTATGCGAATCTCCCGACTGGGAATGTGCATAAGACTGTGGGGTGTAGAACAGGCCAAGCTAAGGTGAGGCTGCATACCAAGACTACAGCCAGTCCCTTGAATTGCTCCAAAGTATTTCACATGACATTGACTAACTTATTTCCACACCATCAACACAACCCATCTGGTGGACTAGCATCATCTTGCAGCATGCTTGGTACACCACCACTAGAAAGGTTTGTTAGGCCCCTTTCACACGAGCGAGAATTCGGCGTATGTGTGATGTGAACGCATTGCGCCTGCACGGAATCTGGACCCATTTATTTAAATGGGTCTGTATACATGAGCTATGGTTTTCACGCATTTGCTATATTCTGCAATTTTTACGCAATGCTGGCCCCATAGAAGTGAATAGGGTTTAGTGAAAATCATTTTTTTATCACGCGTGTGCAAAATGCAGTAAATCACATTGCATCCGCGCGATAAAAACTGAACAACTGAATGCGATCGCAAACAAAACTGAATGGCTTTGTTTGCAAAATCTCGCAGTTTTCACTGAACGCATCTGGACAAAATCTGAACACACTCGTATGCAAGGGGCCTTAAGAAGTGAATTGTCACAGAAAGTTGGAGTAAAACGCAATATGGTACTTAAATGTAGATATTCATTTTACGTACATACAGTATATCCACATTAAGTTACCCCTATCATACCCCCTATGTCCATCTACATCAATGCTGCATTTCATGTGTTGTAATTTTTTGGGTGTAGGTTCTATTCAGGAGAAAACTCTGTGTAATTTGGGAAAATAAAATCATAATATTATAACTAGTAGTATGGTTGCACAGTGAAGCTGCCATTTCCAAAGAAATAGCGTGCTAAAATAAAATGAAAACCCACACAGATAACCCTTCCAAGAAAATTAATGGAAACTTAGAAAACAAATAACTGTGTTTTTCTTGGTCACAAAAAATGTAGATAAAAATGACCATGTGATAAATGCCCTTGTGAGATAAAAAACAGATAACATATAAATAGCACATAGTTAACAGCATTCTGCACAGATCTTGAATAGTCTTGTTCAAGGCTCCACACTCAAAGCATCACCATGAAGATTGCCTCTGTATTCCTTCTCGTGGCTCTCAGCTGCACTTTGGGTAATATCAATATACTGTGTCTTGTGTGTTCACTAGGGATGAGCGAATCAACTTCGGAAATCGATTTGCATGAAACTTTGTTTCAATACTGTACGGAGCAAGCGCTCCGCACAGTATTAGAATGTATTGGCTCCGTGAGACTTCACGTAATAACTTCATGAATAGTGATGAGCGGGAGGTGCCATATTCGATTGAATATTCGTCTTATATTCGTTGAAATCGAATATTCGACATTATATTATTTATCGCGAATAATATGCGTATTGCGATTTTTTTCTAACTGTATAAGGCAACTTTCCTATTGGTTGGCTACGGCTATTGGCTAATATGTGTATTTTACGAATATTCGCTATATTGCTATATATTCTTGTTTTAGAATATGACGAATATTCTAAAAAAACAAAGTTATAGCAATATAGTGAATATTCATAAAATCCACATATAGACTGCAATTTATCTAATATAGTGCTATAATCTTTTTTTTATAGTCAAATTTGTTTTGTTTCTTCTGAACTTCAGATTTGGAAAAAATTTACACGAGAAAAAAAAATACTATAACACTATATTAGCTAAATTGCCATCTATGTGTATTTTACAAATATTCGCTATATTGCTATAACTTTGTTTTTTAGAATATTACAAATATTCTAAAAAATGAAGTTATAGCATTATAGCGAATATTCGTAAAATACACAAATAGCTAATATAGTGCTATAATCTTTTTTTTATAGTCTAATTTTTTTGTCTCTTTATGAACTTTAGATTTGGAAAAAAATGTACACTATTAAAAAAAATACTATATCACTATATTAGCTAAATTGCAGTCTATATGTGTATTTTACAAATATTCGCTATATTGCTATAACTTTGTTTTTTAGAATATGACGAATATTATAAAAAAATAAATTATAGCAATATAGCGAATATATTCGTTATTTAGAATATTCATCTTTTTTTTTTTCAATCTGTACTGTTATTCTACTTTGGCATACTCCTCCCTGACAAGCGTCCCCGTCACCATGGGAACCCCTGTGGGTTAGAATATACCATCGGATCTGAGTTGTCACGATCTCAGGGAAAACTCAGATCCGATGGTATTTTCTGACCCACAGGCATTCCCATGGTGACGGGGACTCTTGTCGGGGCGGAGTATGTGAACTGTACAGATTGGGAAAAAAGGCGAATATTCTAAATAACGAATATATTCCCTATATTAGTATATATTCGTGTTTTTTTTTGAATATTGGTCATTTTATTTTCCATATGAAAACATGATTCCTCCTAAGTTGCTTGTGGGCCAATGACTCATTGACCCACAAGAAAGAAGCAGGGAGGAATCATGTTTTCAGATGTTAAAAAATGACGAATATTCGATATAGCAAATATATAGCACTATATTCGAAATATTCGCAAATTAGCGAAGTTGCGATATTCGCTATTAATATTCACTATTCGAATATTCGTGCTCAACACTATTCATTAATTGATTTCTACTGCAAAAACCATTTCCCGACCTCGGGTTTGGTTCCAAGGCACCACTTGGAACCGAACCCGAGTTTAGGTAAGTAATAACTTCGGCTCATCCGAGCCAATACATTCTAATACTGTACGGAGCACTCGCTCTGTACAGTATTGAAACAAAATTTTATGCGAATCGACTTTGGATGTTTCATCCGAAGTCGATTCGCTCATCCCCAGTGTTCACGTTAAACAGCGGCAGTGAAATTTCACTGCTGCTGCAGCAGCGGCAGCAAGATTTCAATATCCTTTTAACTTTGAGGGGTTTTCAAGGATTATAAAAATGTCTCCTTAGGATAGATCATCAGATTGGTGGGGGTACAAGCAACCGCACTGATCAGTTGACTTAAGTGTCCATCATAAATTTGATAGTTGCTGGTATGGCAGCTCAATCTTATAAAAATGAATTGGAGTGAGGTGCAATATTAGGCAAAGCCATTAAAAAACTTACAGATCTAAAGATAGGCCATCAACAAACTCTCTTTGACACTTAACTGCATAGCAGCGTAAAGGGAGGTTATCAAATATAAAGGTGTATTTCCATGACATACAGTAATGCCATATAGCTAATATATGCTATTACTTTATAATTGGTGGGAGTCTGACCTTTGGGATCCTAACTGTGCCTGAGAAAAAAGGTGACACAACACTGATACAGCACTGTGGCTCTTTCATAGTTTTCCTCTACACAGAGGTGTCCAGGACAATCAGTGGTGGCAGCTACAGTTCATTGCACACCAGGTGACCAGAAACACTGTTGTGAAGTAAATAGTGAAGGGGCCACAGCAACCCTTCTTTCTCAGGATCTGTGGTGGTCTGAAGGGTCATACTCCAACTTATCATAGAGTGATGGCATATACAGTACAAGTGATATCATATCACTTTATATCATGGAAATACATTTGCGCATTTAGAATAAGTACTAAGAAACTTAACTATGAGGAGTAGTTTGATGGACTTTAAAGGGGTTGTCCGGGTTAAGAGCTAAACCCTGACATACCTCCATTTTCACCCACCTGTAAAACGGCTAGGGCAGCGCTAAAGCACGCCCATTAGAGCCAGTGACGTCACGGAACACACTGCCGGGCGGAAGCTTCCGCCCGGCAGTATGTTATTGTAAACAAAAGAGCCCTTGCCCTGCGCGATCTAGCACAGGGCAAGGGAGCGCATCAAAGCATGAGATGCTCCGATGGTAACATCAGGGGTGCTGCATGGGTTAAATTATGGTATGTCCGGGTTCAGCTCTGAACCCGGACAACCCCTTTAACTCTCAATTAAAGAAAATCACAGCATTCCGTACACGTGAACAGGAATATGCAGCTAAAGAAGCTCTAATGTGTATCGCTATGGTCTATGCTCCTGAGAAACTAGGAAAATAGGATACTGCAATTAACTGCTGTCTTTTTTAAATTTTTCTTTCAATGCCAACTAGAGCAAGTAGAATGTTGTATGAGTCTCTGAAATATTTGCATTTTAGATACCTCCTCTGCCACAGCGAACTGCCTCACAAGTCTGGTGGAAGTAGGTGACCCTATAATTCTTAATTGTTGAATTTTAATTTTGTATCATACAATATTACCTTGTGGTAATTGGTAGGAAAAAGTATTTTTAAATATGCCTTTACTGAACCTGCATGGATATATGGAACCAATCTCCTTAGAAAGAGTGTTCTAATAATACAGAGGGACAGCTAACAAGAATGTCAAGTTCTTCCCCATTAGGCACATTTTAGGCAGGCTTAATATTATTGGCATTTGGGGGTCTGTACAAAGGCTGCAGCTTCTGTATTCCAATCTTTTTTGTAAACTGAATGCAAAAAAGGTTCTATATTAGCTTCAGGAGAACCACAGTAGATCTAGGTGCCTTAAAAATGCTGTTACATGTTTGAAATTTACTCAGATCCATTTGACTTTAAAATGGATGAAATTTTTTTCTATTCTAAAGAATCTGAACAGAAATGTTGTAGCAGAATAAGAAAAAAATGTGCAAAGGGACAACTTAACAGTTGTACAAGTTTTTGGGGATAAAGCAAAAAAATAAAAATCAAGCCAGCTTGGGATTTCCAAATATATATGTCCAATAGACAATATAATTCCTGCATTGGTCACTTTAATAATACCGTGCATCACCCTGTGGCAGAGATTATGTTCAGTATTAGTTACTTTGTTCCTAAGACAAAGGGATATTTTACACTAAAGCCTACATTTTTGCTACTGAATGAATACTTTAAATATTTTGTCTCTTTAAGAATGGAGCTCCTACTCTTATTGTGAAGCTTGGTAACCTCCTCTGCAAATACCAGCAGGCAAAGGTAACATATTCTATTACATAGATATTTTATTACTTTGATACTTAGGTTCATTGGAACTACCCAAGGAAAGATATACTGTAAGATATGCATGTTGATTTTTAGTTGCATCTGGAACTTTATTATTTTTGAACACATATAAAATAGCACAGACCAAGTATGATATAAAATACAATCTTTGTTAAAAGCATCAAAACAAAATATTAAAAATCATAAAAAAACAAGTAGTCAATATACATATAGTAAGCATCAGGTAATATGTTTGTGCTTAAACTGCGTACACCTACAGTATACATGACAAACATACCATAAAGGCATAAAACTTAAAGTGGACATTAAGGTAAATACAGACAGAAAACAAATTTCATTGTTGGCTTTCTCAGGGGCATACATATCAGACAACCTCACTAAGTATTTAACTATAAAAAGACCAAAGAAAAATGAGTACTCACACCAGACAGTCAGAACTAGATAACTGGTACCCCAAATAATAACTACTTACTATAATAGTGGCAGACTTACCCATTAAATTCAAACACTCAATCAAGTTTGGCTCCCACATAGTAACTGGACAAATAAAACAAAAAAAAATAATATATATATATATATATATATATATATATATATATATCGTCCCACAAGTGTTTAAATCTCCTTAAAGGAATTTAGGGTTGAGAAGGTAAGTATTGGCTCAGGATTTTATTATGGAGTATGCACCAATATTTCTCCCAAACTAGACATATTTCTCCCCAACATGAAGTAAATGATTAAATAAATCTTCCATGATTATCTGCAGAGCTTTTCTTTCTCTTGGGGACAAGGAATGCCTTTTCAGCTTGACAGATTTCCATTAACATTTTTGTGATATAATATAGCTAAACATACACAATGAATTAAGCACATCTAGTAGATAACTGCACATAATCTTCAATCCATTATAGTAAAAATCACAACATAATCAACAGTTTGGAGCAGCAAAACCATTTTCATACATTGCGGTGTGCAATAAGTCCTTGCATTTAGAAGGGGACGCCGGGTCACTGCATTCTTAGTACGTAAATCTTAGTCTTGCAGAAGCATTTCACAAATCATAATTTTGCAAAAATTAATAAATTCATAAAGGAATAGAATAACATAAGATTACTATGGACAATTCATATGTATTACATAGCTTAGGCATTATACTATTAGATGAATAGATCTTATGTTTCTCCTTTAGTCCAATTTAGAAAGCACTGTGGACCACAAATAATCATATACTGAAGATAAAAACATCTTCGATTTTTTTTTTTTTTTAATTTTCATATAGTTATAGGTAATATTAGGCATTTGGGTCTGTTCCAACTTTTGTATTGGGGCCAGGTTCTTTAAGTTACACTTAAGATACATAAATTCTTCTCCAAAATGGAGCTGTATTATGCGATATATATGAAAAATGAGCGATCGAAGACTTTTTTTTTAGTGTAAATTAAAATAATTCATGCAACAGGATAGACGAGTATGAAACACTCCTTCATTCAACTGCCCCTGTTGGAGTGAATTTATTACTTTTTTTGCCACATTTTTTTAAATGTCAGAAATCTGCAGAAAACAAGACCACTTTTGTAGTTTGAGTAAAAATGTTGCGGAAGGTACCGCGTGCAACCTTACTAGACACCAAAATGCTGGTATACCAGATTTCAATGTCCTCCAAAGCATTTTATCACAGCTTTGGGTGATTGTTCTGGCAACATGCCTTTACCAGTCACATGTACCATGGTTTAAAATATTTTACTACTACTTTCAATGGACGTTAATAGACACTGTTTACCCACTGTATATCTGATTATGAATATATTATTTATTTTAGCTGACCCAGAACCAGCAGCTATACACTGCTTTCCTTGATGAACTTGGAGTAGTTCTGGTAAGAATTTTTGTTTCATGTTTTTTAATACATAATACATTTTTGCATTGAATTTTAATTTTAAAGGGGTTATCTAGCTTTAATTTTTTTTTTTTATATATGTTACCATATTAGAGAAATGTAGGTTGAAGGAGGGGAATTCTGAATGTATTCTCTCATGTCATATCTGCTAGAGTAGAGAGTTGTTATAAGAGTGTCTCTCTGCCCTGTCCTTAAAGGGTTTATGAAAAAAAAAAAAAAACATTAGAAACTCATCAAGGCTTACATATACATTAGTTAAGCTTGATTTCTTACAAAAAATCCCATACTTACACCTTTGCATAGTTCTCTTATCCATGCTTTGTTTACATGCTGCAGCAAAGCTGTGGGGGCGTGTGAGAACAATGACTGGGCTCTCCCTCATGAATATTTGTGGGTGTGAACAATCTGACCCTCCCCGCCCCTGCAGTGCTTGCGCTGCACAACCTAACCTTGCATACAAACATTGTCACAACATCATTTCCTAGCTCACATAGGCAGATCTTCCTGTCACATTGCAGATACACAGGGTAAGTGCTGCTATTTTGCAGACATTTATTTCCTGTTTGGTCTCCATTCCAGTTTGATTAAATGGATGTCAAACTTGTGATGTGAACCCATTTTAAGGGCCCATTCACACAAAGGTATGGCTGTGGTGCCCGTATTGCGGAACCCAAGTAGTGGTTCGCAAAACACGATCACCATACATGTGAACTGCATGTCACAGATGGACTTGAATTGCTCCGTGATGTACAAGATATGGCAAAACACAGGGTATGTCTTATCTATTGGCGAATCTTGTGGATCGCAGCCCCATTCAAGTCTGCATCCGTGAAATGGGATTCACACAGCTTGTGCCTGTGTATATTGCAGTCAGCAACACGGGAACGGCGACCATATGGTTGTGTGAATAGGCTCTTAGAAGTAACATATAATGCAGGTGAACCAGGATTCTTATCTTATTTTATACCATTTACAGTGGTTGCCATAGGTATCAATATGACAACCAAAAATATTTATTTTTAGATAACGTCATCAAAAATAAATAAAAGTATGGAGATAAAAAAATTATTACCTATATTTTAAGAAATGAAGTAGCCCTTTCAAAAAGAGACATTCAAACATTATCATTGTGATAATAACAAATGTCATCTTAATATAGGTAGGTATACATATTTATAGAGATATATATAGTTACTGATTTACATCGTTATATACATATAGCGATGAACTATATATATATATATATATATATATATATATATAGAGAGAGAGAGAGAGAGAGAGAGAGAGAGAGAAATATGTCTATATACATGGACATATATATATATATATATATATAGAGAGAGATATAGATCAGTAGCTACCTATATATACATAAGATATATATAGAATATATATATATATAGATATATGTATGTATATATATGTATATAGAGATATTTATTTACTGATCTATATCTCTATATACACATATATATATATATATATATATATATATATATATATATAGAGATATAGATAAGTAAATGTATATCTCCATATACATATTATATATATATATATATATATGATATACATCAGTATATTTCTATATACATATCATATATATATATATATATATATATATATATTCAATCATTGGCATGAATTTACTTGTGGTCGTGGGGGTGGCTTTGAGGTCCAATCGCCAGTGTCTCAATGCTGCCGGCACTGGTAAGGATCGTGCATGCGGCAGCCAGATGAGAGAGAGGGGGACGGGCACACAAGGCTCTAACGTTTCGTGTATAGGGGCGGGCCACTCCCGAAGGCAGGGATAAGCCTGTACATGAAAAGTCAGCATAGGAGCCTGGTGGATGATGTCGGGGTCATGTGACCCGCATTAGCCGCGCAGAATCCCAGCACTATAAAAGAAAAATGTACATTACAAAAGTATTATTAGTGATGTTCTGAGGCACATTGCATTATACACATATAACTTAGACAACCCATTTAATTACTCAGATAGCTTTGATTCAAATGAGAACTATGCAGTATTTATTTTCCCCTGTTGTGGTGGTTCAACTAATTTTCAACACTTACTGCTAGGTTTATTCACAAATTACAGCTAATTGCTGGGGATCTTAGCAAGGGATACTTTGTGATCAACTTATCGTTAATGGACTGTTCTGTCAAATAGCACGATCTCTTTTAAGAGAACCTGTCACCATGAAAATGCAGTGCAATCTGCAGGCAGCAGATTATAGAACAGGAGGAGCTGAGCAGATTGATATATAGTTTTTTGGAAATAGATTCAGTAAAACATGTCATTTATTTCACTTTCTATGCTTAGAAGTCATATGAGGCCCTAATCGATGACTGACAGCTATAACAGTATTCAGAGATAGCTGTCAATTACTAAGTAGGACCTTACAGTGGACTCATAAGAAAAGAAAAACAATTTAATGAATAAAGTAATAATTTTCCATAAAACTATATATCAATCTGCTTAGCTTCTCCTGCTCTATACCAAGCTGACTGTAGTTTATACTGCATTCTCATGATATTAGGATCCCTTTAAATTATTTTCCTAATACTGGAACTACCTTTCTCTGGTATACAGGAAATAACTGGATATAAAATTTACCACACATAAGTGTATACAAAATCTTATTATTCCCAAAGATTCTTTATTCATTGAACTATATTTAGAAAATTTTTAAAATCACATTCATTTCTTCTCTGATAGCAATTACAGTTACATTTCTATTGAGTAATATTATAGTTTTGGTATAAAAGGAGTACTTCCAATTAGTAGGTAGAAAATGATACTGTAAATGTAAAAGAATATGTGGAAAGGAAGAATAATCTTTGTGGCATAGTCAAATCAACATTTAAAGCAATGCACAGAGTCTGATCCAAATTTGAGAAGCAATAGTCAATATATTACTAAATGCAAATATATAAGATAAACTGTAGTAACTGTGTACTTACTAGTTGTCTTCTCCTGTTTTAGAGTGAAGTTGGCTGCACCATAAATGAGCTTACAGGCAAAAGTGTGGTAAATATTACAATGCCATCTTGAATGCTTTATAATGGTCACATTTGTGTGGATGTTTCTCTAAATATTACTCATCTAGATAAACAACTATATCTAGCTCTACCTAGGGTAAGACACATCATCAGCCTTAAAGCTAGCCATATATTAGATGTTTGGTCATCACTCCCCCACCCCTTCTCACCTATGAACATGCAACTTCAGATCAGACAAGCATTTATGTGGAGATAGACCAATACACATGTAGTATGTCAAAGCTAGGTAAAATAAAAGAGTAAAAGCAACAGCCAGAAAAACACATCGCAAACAATATTCAGTGGAAAAATTTTCTCCTATTAGTGCACCTTTTCAGGGATAATGGTTTGACAACTCAAGTCATTCAACTATTCAAATAGAATGAAATAGGTTCTAAGATGGTTTCAAGACATACACAGACACAGTAACTGTCATCATAATCAGAAACATGGCAAAAGAATGGGAGGAAAATGGCATGCAGAATAATGAGGAGTGGACAAAAAGTGAAGGCAGGCAGCAGACCGCAAAGACAAGTGTCAAATACAATTCCAAGTTGCCAGTTATTTTTTTGGTTTGTTTTTTGTTAACAATGTAATTGAAGAAAAACTCATTTTACAATTAACATATCAATTCACATAAATTAACATAATGTATTCCTTTTACAGGTGACTACTTCAAAAAATGTGGACGTAATTGCTGACAAGGTTGCCCTGGTCATCTTTGATGTTCTGGTAAGACAAAAAAATAACTTATCAGTTTCCTTTCATTGACTTTATGGTTTATTTGAGATAATTATTAAATATTTTTACCTTTCCTTGTAGAATGGACTTCCAGCTACCACCAAGTTTATGGAAGTTGCATGTGGCACATTGGTAAGTGAAGCTATGATATTATGTAACATATCGTTAACATGTCTGAATAGATAAATATTATTCAAATAAAATAGCATAGAGAAAAATAGAGAAAAAGGGAAGTACGGTAATATAAAATATATATTTTCTGTATAATATCAGTATGGAAATGCAAAATATTAGAAAATATTAAAGGTATATATTTTCTTTCTTGTTTTTAGGAACACCTTCTAGCAAAACTTAAAGGCATTCTGGTGAGTAGCATTTACAATTCATGTAACTTCTTGTTTATCCCATTTTACTTCTATTACTTTTTTTTATATTTCTATTTCTATTTTTACAACAGGAATCTGTCCGTCAGACCATCGACCATGTTGTGGTAAATATTAATCTAAATAATATTTAATAAAAAAGGAAACAGCATTGTTCTTAACTCTGCATAATTAATTAATTCATTAATTATAATTAATTGTTTTTAACTTTAGGATAAGTTGGGAGTCCAACAAGTACGTCCTTAAGAAGACAGTGATGGTAAGTTATAACACATTGTGGTAGGATGTTTGGACCCTAAATATTTATAGAAGTCCTTTGTGACTCTTCAGGCATAGAAATAACTTGTTACCATGATTATGCCCTGCCAATAGTTTAGCTAATACAAGATATATAATCTTGTAGGAACACAGAGGGTAGCATAATCTCGTCTTTGACCCTTTCAGAGAGATCTGTCAACAATCTTATGTCTATGATGCCTGCTTCATACTATTCTGACAAATGGAAATAGGCTTCACCAGTTGTGACTAGCAGCTACTTATTTGCCTGTCGTGATAATCAGTATAGCAAGCTTTAGAGTTTGACTATGTAGTATAATTATACACTGCAGTAGAAAAATTTATATTTTCAAAGAATCAATACCCAACAATGATGCTCAAAATATTGGTCATGGCAGTCCACATAGGGAGTTATCTACTAAAATGCACAGATATAGCTGAGTGTTATGTAGCTAAGCCAAACAACAAAAACATTAAATATAAATATATAAAAATATAAAATATATAAATATAAAAAAACCTCTACATATGTATATCAGTCATTGGTTGCGACTTCCATCAGTGATTGTGAGCCAAAAACAAGTGCGAGTCAATAGACCAGAATAGGTGCAAATCTTTTCAATATACTTTTTCTCTGTGTAAGCTTCACTCCTGATTTTGATTACAGATAGAAATAACTGATTAAACAATGACCAAAAGCTGATGTGTGAACTAGACCTGATTTATATGGTCAAATCTGAATTAAATTCAGTTAGTTATCCTTGCCAGTGTCTTTGCAGAATTATTTAGGTAATCTCCAGTAAGCATTAGATGGTTTACAAAATTTTCACAAATCTACATAGAAATGTATTGTATCTATTATGTACTATTGTTACATGCTGACTATATAGCAATTTTCTTTATTTCAGATAACACACTGACATGTACCATCTACTGTGTGAACTTAAAAAACATATTATGACTGTTCATTATGATATAATAAAGCTAACATTTATACATTATACAACTTGCATTTATTGTGTTTTGAAACATTATGAAAATGATGGTATTCGTATGGAAGAGCTCAAGGTATTATATTCAATACAAATAACACTGTTATTGCGCTCAATACATCAGTAATCTATTGCCCTACCTCTAGTGGTGACCGCTGAATGTTACAATATGTTTTACACTTGTGTCCAATGCACAGGATTTGGAGCTCTGCATAAAAACTAAACTCTATATTCTATAAAGATATACTAATTTATCAGGACCCAATTGATCTTATTTAGATAAAACCAAACAAAATGTGGTTCACTGGTGCATGGTCAACATACACAGATGTATGTATGTGTATTATGTACCATCTACATTGTATACTGTCTGTTTTTCCATATAGATGAGTGGCTTAATTTGTCCAAAGTATGTGTTTCATCTTAACAAACGTCTCTGTACAATTTAGTGAATTTGGAACACATCTGTGATTTTGGCCATTTTTGCAACCAGAAGTACAAAAAAAAGCTATATTTTTTTTAAATTGGGCCCTTTCGAGGCCCAATCACACAATTCTTTTGTTTACACAATGCACAAATGAACAGAAAATACTCTTTGATCAATCATTGGGGACAAATGTGTACAATGGGACTACACAAATCCATTTTTATTTTAGTATACACAAATAATACACAAAAAATCTCCATTGAAGCTTTGCAGATTTTAACATTTATATAAATATCCGATGAGTTAAGTCACTGGACAAATATAAACATAAAACCTGTTAGTTTAGCAGTTGGTGTTTTACGCTGTTAGAAAACCCCAAAGTTCATTTTTTTCTATTTTATTCTATTTTATTCTGCCGAGTGTTGGACCCCCACTCCAACACTCGGCACCCCCACAATCAGCTGTTTGAAGAGGAGGCGGCATTCGTACAAGCACTGCTTCCTCTTCAAGATTACACTACGAGTTGTCTCAGGGATGCAGTGAAATTACAATACTTGCTTCATTCACTTGAGTAGGACGAGCTCTTGCAATTACACTGCGTTGCTGCTGCAAGCAAGGCAATGCGCAGCATAATCTTGAAGAGCAAGCAGAGCTTGTACAAGCACGGCCTCCTCTTAAAACAGCTGATCAGCAGGGATGCCGGAAGTCGAACCCCCAGTGATCAGATATTGATGACCTAGCCTCAGGATAGGTTATCAATATGTACTGGCTGCTTACCAACATTGTAGATCATAAAGACATGGGACATTTAAAGCCCCAGCCATGAGAAAGCACCTGGAAGCACCAACTGACATTTTTCACATGGGACAGCCCAAACTCTCTAAAAATTTAGGGACAGTATCTGTAAATTCGGGCCTATTGGAATGTGCTAGTGTTGATCGAGCACCAAAGTGCTCGGGTGCTTGAGTAGAACACTTTGGGATGCACAATGGAAGTCAATGGGAGAACCCGAGCATTAAACCAGGCACCCCCTGCTCTAAAGAGGGGAGGGTGTCTGGTTCATAGTAAAAGGTCAGAAATGGATGGAAACACCACAGAAATTGTTCAGGAACAGCATGGGGAGGATGTCTGGATGCATCTTGGACTCCCAGGTGTCTGCTTGGAACGATGTTGTCCGAGTAGTAAGCCGCTTTTACTACTGCCCTCTGCTGCTCACAAACCCTGCCCAACATGTGGAACGTGGAGTTCCAGCGCGTTCTCACATCGCACAACAGTCAGTGAGCTGGCAATTGCAAGCGTTGCTGCAGCATTGCCAGACGAGCGGTAGCTGTAGATGACTTTTGGAAATGGGCACACACGTGGTGCACCTTCACCAGTAGCTCAGGCAAATTGGGGTAGGTTTTGAGAAACCGCTGAACCCCTAAGTTGAACACGTAGGCTAGGCATGGCATGTGTGTGAGCTTGCCGAGCTCCAAAGCCACCACCAAGTTAAGGCATTTATCAGACACAACCTTGCCTGGTTGTAGGTTGAGTGGCGAGAAACACAGCTCAGTCTGGTTCCTTATACCCTGCAACAGCTCTGTGGTGGTGTGCTGTTTGTCACCTAAGCAAATAAGTTTCAGTGTGGCCTGTTGCCGCTTCCCCACTGCAGTGCTATACTGCTTCCAGCTACTGACTGATGGCTGACTGGTGCTGCAAGATGAGATTTCAGAGGTGGAAGTGGAGGAGGAGGTGGAGGAGGAGAAGTGGGGGTTGCAGCCACTAATGTAGGTCATGGCAGAAATCCTGATGGAACTAGGGCCTGCTATCCTTGGCGTCAGAAGCACCTGTGCCATCTCAAGGTACGACTTGCTCCCGGCCTCCACAATGTTCACCTAGTGTGCCGTCAGGGAAATGTAGCGTCCCTAGCCACAATCACTTGTCCATGTGTCAGTCGTTAAGTGGACCTTCCCAATAACTGTGTTGGTCAGGGCACTGACTGGGAACTGAGTAACGAGGGATGGCCACTGCAATCAGGCTGCGGAAAGCCTTGGTGTCCAGGGCCAGTAGTTTAGAAAGGTGCACATTTAGTGCTATGGCCTGTGGGTGGCTGGGTATTTGTGCTTTTGTTCAAAGACCTGGAGTATGGACATCTGTACACTGCGCTGGGACACAGAAGTGGATGTGGTAGATGATGGTGCTTTTGAAGGTCCAGGTGCAGGGCAGGAGGCATCAGTGCTGCATCGTGGACAGGGGATTGGCCAGCACGTAACACAGGGTAAGTGGAGGCAGTGGTGTGACGAGACACTGATTGTGGACCCAGGTATTCGGCCCACCTATTAGGGTTCTTTGATGCCATGTGGTGGATTATGCTGGTGGTGGTGAGGTTGCTAGTGTTCATGCCCCTGCTAATTTTGGTATGGCACAGGTTTCAAATGACAATTCTTTTATTATCCACACTTTCCTCAAAAAAGCTCCAAACTGCGGAACACCAACCCTTTGGCAAGGGAGATTGCCGCAAGGGGGTGCTTCGGGGAACAGTTGCCTGTTTGGTGTGGCCCGCCTTCTCCCTTTTGCCACCCCACTGCCTCTTCCAGCCTGTTGCGGTGCTGCGGATCCCTCCCCCTCTGTACTGCTGTTCTCGCTCGGCATGCCACCTTCCCAGGTTGGGTCAGTGATTTTATTGTCCACCACCTCCTCTTCCACCTCTTTACTCTGATCATCCTCCTGACTTGTTTGCCTAACAACAACCTCACTTATTGACAACTGTGTCTCATCTTCATCATGAACCTCTTGAGACTAGAGTTGAGCGGACACCTGGATGTTCGGGTTCGAGAAGTTCGGCCGAACTTCCCGAAAATGTTCGGGTTCGGGATCCGAACCCGATCCGAACTTCGTCCCGAACCTGAACCCCATTGAAGTCAATGGGGACCCAAACTTTTCGGCACTAAAAAGGCTGTAAAACAGCCCAGGAAAGGGCTAGAGGGCTGCAAAAGGCAGCAACATGTAGGTAAATCCCCTGCAAACAAATGTGGATAGGGAAATAAATTAAAATAAAAATTAAATTAAAAAAAATTTACCAAAATCAATTGGAGAGAGGTCCCATAGCAGAGAATCTGGCTTCACGTCACCCACCACTGGAACAGTCCATTCTCAGATATTTAGGCCCCGGCACCCAAGCAGAGGAGAGAGGTCCCGTAACAGACAATCTGTCTTCATGTCAGCAGAGAATCAGTCTGCATGTCATAGCAGAGAATCAGGCTTCACGTCAGCCACCACTGCAACAGTCCATTTTCATAAATTTAGGCCAAGCACCCAGGCAGAGGAGAGAGGTTCCGTAACACAGAATCTGGCTTCATGTGAGCAGAGAATCAGTCTTCATATCATAGCAGAGAATCAGGCTTCACGTCACCCACCACTGCAACAGTCCATTTTCATAAATTTAGGCCCAGCACCCAGGCAGAGGAGAGAGGTCCCGTAACAGACAATCTGGCTTCATGTCGGCAGAGAATCAGTCTGCATGTCCTAGCAGAGAATCAGTCTTCATATCATAGCAGAGAATCAGGCTTCACGTCACCCACCACTGCAACAGTCCATTTTCATAAATTTAGGCCCAGCACCCAGGCAGAGGGGAGAGGTCCCGTAACAGACAGACAATCTGGCTTCATGTCGGCAGAGAATCAGTCTGCATGTCCTAGCAGAGAATCAGGCTTCACGTCAGCCACCACTGCAACAGTTCATTGTCAGATATTTAGGCCCAGCACCCAGGCAGAGGAGAGAGGTCCCGTAACAGAGAATCTGGCTTCATGTCAGCAGAGAATCAGTCTTCATATCATAGCAGAGAATCAGGCTTCATGTCAGCCACCACTGCAACAGTCCATTCTCAGATATTTAAGCCCAGCACCCAGGCAGAGGAGAGAGGTCCCGTAACAGAGAATCTGGCTTCATGTCAGCAGAGAATCAGTCTTCATGTCATAGCAGAGAATCAGGCTTCACGTCACCCACCACTGTAACAGTGCATTTTCATAAATTTAGGCCCAGCACCCAGGCAGAGGAGAGAGGTCCCGTAACAGAGGATCTGGCTTCATGTCAGCAGAGAATCAGTCTTCATATCATAGCAGAGAATCAGGCTTCACGTCAGCCACCACTGCAACAGTCCATTGGCATATATTTAGGCCCAGCACCCAGGCAGAGGAGAGAGGTCCCGTAACAGAGGATCTGGCTTCATGTCAGCAGAGAATCAGTCTGCATGTCATAGCAGAGAATCAGGCTTCACGTCAGCTACCAGTGCAACAATCCATTGGCATATATTTAGGCCCAGCACCCAGGCAGAGGAGAGAAGTCCCGTAACAGAGGATCTGGCTTCATGTCAGCAGAGAATTAGTCTGCATGTCATAGCAGAGAATCAGGCTTCGCGTCAGCTACCAGCGCAACAGTCCATTGGCATACATTTAGGCCCAGCACCCAGGCAGAGGAGAGAGGTCCCGTAACAGAGGATCTGGCTTCATGTCAGCAGAGAATTAGTCTGCATGTCATAGCAGAAAATCAGGCTTCACGTCAGCCACCACTGCAACAGTCCATTGTCAGATATTTAGGCCCAGCACCCAGGCAGAGGAGAGAGGTCCCGTGACAGAGAATCTGGCTTCATGTCAGCAGAGAATTAGTCTGCATGTCATAGCAGAGAATCAGGCTTCACGTCTCCCAACATTGGAACAGTCCATTGGCATATATTTAGGCCCCGGCACCCAGACAGAGGAGAGGTTCATTCAACTTTGGGTAGCCTCGCAATATAATGGTAAAATGAAAATAAAAATAGGATTGAATGAGGAAGTGCCCTGGAGTACAATAATATATGGTTAAGGGGAGGTAGTTAATGTCTTATCTGGACAAGGGACGGACAGGTCCTGTGGGATCCATGCCTGGTTCATTTTTATGAACGTCAGCTTGTCCACATTGGCTGTAGACAGGCGGCTGCGTTTGTCTGTAATGACGCCCCCTGCCGTGCTGAATACACGTTCAGACAAAACGCTGGCCGCCGGGCAGGCCAGCACCTCCAAGGCATAAAAGGCTAGCTCTGGCCACGTGGACAATTTAGAGACCCAGAAGTTGAATGGGGCCGAACCATCAGTCAGTACGTGGAGGGGTGTGCACACGTACTGTTCCACCACGTTAGTGAAATGTTGCCTCCTGCTAACACGTTGCGTATCAGGTGGTGGTGCAGTTAGCTGTGGCGTGTTGACAAAACTTTTCCACATCTCTGCCATGCTAACCCTGCCCTCAGAGGAGCTGGCCGTGACACAGCTGTCTTGGCGACTTCTTGCTCCTTCTCTGCCTTGGCCTTGGGCTTCCACTTGTTCCCCTGTGACATTTGGGAATGCTCTCAGTAGCGCGTCTACCAACGTGCGCTTGTACTCGCGCATCTTCCTATCACGCTCCAGTGCAGGAAGTAAGGTGGGCACATTGTCTTTGTAGCGTGGATCCAGCAGGGTGGCAACCCAGTAGTCCGCACACGTTAAAATGTGGGCAACTCTGCTGTCGTTGCGCAGGCACTGCAGCATGTAGTCGCTCATGTGTGCCAGGCTGCCCAGGGGTAAGGACAAGCTGTCCTCTGTGGGAGGCGTATCGTCATCGTCCTACCTTTCCCCCCAGCCACGCACCAGTGATGGGCCCGAGCTGCGTTGGGTGCCACCCCGCTGTGACCATGCTTCATCCTCATCCTCCTCCACCTCCTCCTCATCCTCGTCCTCCTCGTCCTCCAGTAGTGGGCCCTGGCTGGCCAGATTTGTACCTGGCCTCTGCTGTTGCAAAAAACCTCCCTCTGAGTCACTTCGAGGAGACTGGCCTGAAAGTGCTAAAAATGACCCCTCTTCCTCCTCCTCCTGGGCCACCTCCTCTTCCATCATCGCCCTAAGTGTTTTCTCAAGGAGACATAGAAGTGGTATTGTAACGCTGATAACGGCGTCATCGCCACTGGCCATGTTGGTGGAGTACTCGAAACAGCGCAACAGGGCACACAGGTCTCGCATGGAGGCCCAGTCATTGGTGGTGAAGTGGTGCTGTTCCGCAGTGCGACTGACCCGTGCGTGCTGCAGCTGAAACTCCACTATGGCCTGCTGCTGCTCGCACAGTCTGTCCAGCATGAGCAAGGTGGAGTTCCACCTGGTGGGCACGTCGCATATGAGGCGGTGAGCGGGAAGGCCGAAGTTACGCTGTAGCGCAGACAGGCGAGCAGCGGCAGGATGTGAACGCCGGAAGCGCGAACAGACGGCCCGCACTTTATGCAGCAGCTCTGACATGTCGGGATAGTTGTGAATGAACTTCTGCACCACCAAATTCAGCACATGCGCCAAGCAAGGGATGTGCGTCAAACCGGCTTGTCCCAGAGCTGCAACGAGATTTCGCCCATTATCGCACACCACCAGGCCGGGCTTGAGGCTCACCGGCAGCAACCACTCGTCGGTCTGTTGTTCTATACCCCGCCACAACTCCTGTGCGGTGTGGGGCCTGTCCCCCAAACATATGAGTTTCAGAATGGCCTGCTGACGTTTACCCCAGGCTGTGCTGAAGTTGGTGGTGAAGGTGTGTGGCTGACTGGATGAGCAGGTGGAAGAAGAGGAGGAGGAAGCCGAGAAGGAGGAGGTGGCAACAGGAGGCAAAGAATGTTGCCCTGCGATCCTTGGCGGTGGAAGGACGTGCGCCAAACAGCTCTCCGCCTGGGGCCCAGCTGCCACTACATTTACCCAGTGTGCAGTTAGGGAGATATAGCGTCCCTGGCCGTGCTTACTGGTTCACGTATCTGTGGTTAGGTGGACCTTGCTACAGATGGTGTTGCGCAGTGCACACTTGATTTTATCGGATACTTGGTTGTGCAGGGAAGGCACGGCTCTCTTGGAGAAGTAGTGGCGGCTGGGAACAACATACTGTGGGACAGCAAGCGACATGAGCTGTTTGAAGCTGTCTGTGTCCACCAGCCTAAATGACAGCATTTCATAGGCCAGTAGTTTAGAAATGCTAGCATTCAGGGCCAGGGATCGAGGGTGGCTAGGTGGGAATTTACACTTTCTCTCAAATGTTTGTGAGATGGAGAGCTGAACGCTGCCGTGGAAGAGGAAGAGGCCGAGGCGGCAGCAGCAGAAGAGGCCGAGGCGGCAGCAGCAGAAGAGGTAGCAGGGGGAGCCTGAGCGACTTCCTTGTTTTTAAGGTGTTTACTCCACTGCAGTTCATGCTTTGCATGCAGGTGCCTGGTCATGCAGGTTGTGCTAAGGTTCAGAACGTTAATGCCTCGCTTCAGGCTCTGATGGCACAGCGTGCAAACCACTCGGGTCTTGTCGTCAGCACATTGTTTAAAGAAGTGCCATGCCAGGGAACTCCTTGAAGCTGCCTTTGGGGTGCTTGGTCCAAGATGGCGGCGGTCAGTAACAGGCGGAGTCTCTTGGCGGCGGGTGTTCTGCTTTTGCCCACTGCTCCCTCTTTTGCTACGCTGTTGGCTCGGTCTCACCACTGCCTCTTCCTCCGAACTGTGAAAGTCAGTGGCACGACCATCATTCCATGTGGGGTCTAGGACCTCATCGTCCCCTGCATCGTCTTCCACCCAGTCTTGATCCCTGACCTCCTGTTCAGTCTGCACACTGCAGAAAGACGCAGCAGTTGGCACCTGTGTTTCGTCATCATCAGAGACTTGCTGAGGTGGTATTCCCATGTCCTGATCATCAGGAAACATAAGTGGTTGTGCGTCAGTGCATTCTATGTCTTCCACCGCTGGGGAAGGGCTAGGTGGATGCCCTTGGGAAACCCTGCCAGCAGAGTCTTCAAACAGCATAAGAGACTGCTGCATAACTTGAGGCTCAGACAGTTTCCCTGATATGCATGGGGGTGATGTGACAGACTGATGGGGTTGGTTTTCAGGCGTCATCTGTGCGCTTTCTGCAGAAGACTGGGTGGGAGATAATGTGAACGTGCTGGATCCACTGTCGGCCACCCAATTGACTAATGCCTGTACCTGCTCAGGCCTTACCATCCTTAGAACGGCATTGGGCCCCACCATATATCGCTGTAAATTCTGGCGGCTACTGGGACCTGAGGTAGTTGGTACACTAGGACGTGTGGATGTGGCAGAACGGCCACGTCCTCTCCCAGCACCAGAGGGTCCACTAACACCAACACGACCATGTCCACGTCCGCGTCCCTTACTAGATGTTTTCCTCATTGTTATCGTTCACCACAACAACAAAAGTATTATTTGGCCCAATGTATTGTATTCAAATTCAGCTGAATATAAATTTGAGGCCTAGTATTTAGGCGCTGGGTGACAGGTATAGGTTTACTGACAGAATTAGACTTGGAAATGCACAGTAGCGTGTGTGTGAAGTTATTCTGAATGATCCTATCAGCACCTTGATTCTGATATACCCTTTTAGGGATGTATTTAAAGTAGGCCTGATACAGCAGAAACCACTAAATTAGGAATTGTATTTCAACCCAGAACAAAAACTGTGCTTTGACGGACACTAAATAACTTGCCCAGCCACAACAGTACAGCAGTAACGACAGATTTAGCGGGATATAAATTTGAGGCCTAGTATTTAGGCGCTGGGTGACAGGTATAGATTTACTGACAGAATTAGACTTGGAAATGCACAGTAGCGTGTGTGTGAAGTTATTCTGAATGACCCTATGTGCACCTTGAATATTATATACCCTTTTAGGGATGTATTTAAAGTAGGCCTGATACAGCAGAAACCACTAAATTAGGCAATTGCTAAATTGGGAATTGTATTTCAACCCAGAACAAAAACTGTGCTTTGTCGGACACTAAATAACTTGCCCAGCCACAACAGTACAGCAGTAACGACAGATTTAGCGGGATATAAATTTGAGGCCTAGTATTTAGGCGCTGGGTGACAGGTAAAGATTTACTGACAGAATTAGACTGGGATATGGCCAAAAAATAACCACACTATTGCTGGTTAAATGCACTTGGTGTGACAGCTTGACCAACCACACTACTGAGGGTTAAATGCACTTGTGACAGGCGCAGCTTGCCCCTGATGTAGTATATGGCCAAAAAATAAACAGACTATTGCTGGTTAAATGCACTTGGTGTGACAGCTTCACCCTGATGTAGGCTTTAGCCAAAAAACAACCACACCATTGAGGGTTAAATGCACTTGGTGACAGGCGCAGCTTGCCCCTGATGTAGTATATGGCCAAAAAATAAACAGACTATTGCTGGTTAAATGCACTTGGTGTGACAGCTTCACCCTGATGTATGCTTTAGCCAAAAAACAACCACACCATTGAGGGTTAAATGCACTTGGTCGCAGCAAGGGCTGGCGCACCACAAGACACAAAATGGCCGCCGATCACCCCAGAAAAAAGTGACTGACAAACGGTCTGGGCAGCCTAAAAACAGTGAGCAATTGAGTATCAGCAGCTCAATGATCCACAGCTGTAGATCGATCACTGGATGGAGTCTTTTGGAGGAGTTAATCAGCCTAATCTTGCCCTACTGTCGCAGCTGCAACCTCTCCCTACGCTAATCAGAGCAGAGTGATGGGCGGCGCTATGTGACTCCAGCTTAAATAGAGGCTGGGTCACATGGTGCTCTGGCCAATCACAGCCATGCCAATAGTAGGCATGGCTGTGACGGCCTCTTGGGGCAAGTAGTATGACGCTTGTTGATTGGCTGCTTTGCAGCCTTTCAAAAAGCGCCAAGAAAGCGACGAACACCGAACCCGAACCTGGACTTTTACGAAAATGTCCGGGTTCGGGTCCGTGTCACGGACACCCCAAAATTCGGTACGAACCCGAACTATACATTTCGGGTTCGCTTATCCCTACTTGAGACCTTAATTGCGGTTGATTTATTGGCTACTGTGTCTCATCATCATCATCCACCTCGTTAAACACTAATTGCCATTCCCCACCATCATCTTTTTCTGACTGTTGATGCTCAAGAGTTTGGTAATCAGTGCACAAGATCGCCTCATGTCCCTCTTCAAGTGGGCTTGTCGAGAAGGCCAAATCAAGGAATGGCAATGAAAAGAGCTCCTCAGAATATCTGAGTGTGGGATCACTTGTTTGCCAAGACTTTTTGAGGTGGGAGGAAGGAGGATCAGGGTGAGGATTCTATTGACCAGACTCTTGGCTACTGAGACTGGACTTTGTGGAAGACAAGGTGGTGCTTAACCTACTGGAAGCATTATCTGCTGCAATCTAACTGACCACCTGGTCGCACTGGTGTGACTTCGAGAGTGGTGTCCTGAGCCGTCATGCAAACTGGGACATGAAGCTAGGTATCGTAGATGGGTGTGTTGCTTGTGCCCTGGCAGCAGGCACAGTTTCACTATACCCAGGGCCACGGCCTCTGCGTTCACCATCAGCAGCACGGCCACTTCCTCGTCCCTTACTGCTCGCCTTGAGTATATTAAATGGTATATGTGCTTGCAAGTATGTCACACATACAGTAGCGCAGGTTTTGTAAGTGTATGCGCAATTAGATTAAACTGAATGTCACTGATATTTAGGATGCACAAACGTTATACAGGAGATGTAGCGCAGGTAATTTCACTGTCACCAGTGGGGAAAATATTAAACTGAATGTCATTAATATTCAGGATGCGCAAACGTTCTACAGGAGATGTAGCTCAGGTAATGTCGCTGCCACCGGCAGAGAAAAAATGTGATTGAATGTCACTGATATTCAGGATGGGCAAATGTTATACAGGAGACATAGCACAGGTAATGTCACTGTCACCAGCGGCGAAAAAATTACACTGAATTTCACAGTGCAAATGTAACACAAGAGATGTAGCAGAGGTTGTGTCACTGTCAGCAGCGGCCAAACAATTGCACGCAATTTAGCGCAGGCTGCGCTGATAATATATATTGCAGCCAGATAAAACAATAGTCCTTAAAAAGACTTTTCGGTCTCTAACACCTTTCACCAGAAAAACCTGCCAAACAACCAACAAAAAAATGTGCAGGGAAGAGACTCGAAAATGCTCGCTCAACACTAGAAACTACGCTATAGATATGAAAACAACATGAAGATAATTTGAACATTGCTTTGCTAATAAAAAAGAAATGCAAAAATTGAAAACTGTTGTTTAAAATGTAATGCTGTCATCAAACAAAACATGGAGGACAAGCATGACTGGTGAACTCAATGATCCTAAATATATCCTACAATACCTGAAACACAGTGTGATAGATACTAATCAACCATGAGGTTTCACAGTTCACACCTAAAGGTTTGATTTTGTGGATTAGCAAAGGCACTTTCTGAACATTCTTAAAATATGAAACTAGCCAGATTATTCGGTGTTGCAGTAAGACCATCACTCAACAAAAGATTAATTAAGCTTCCTGTAAGACATTTTTGTGTACTGATACCACATGGCTGTTCCAGTGAACTGTGACATAACAGTTAGTTTAATGATACTCTATCTCTGAGGGTGGATTCCACGTTACCCTGTAACACTATAGTTTCAGTATAGTCACCTATCATCAGTATATAAACAGTTAGGCTTGTAACATTTAAGCCTCTATGCACATAATATTCACAACAAATTCCTTTTGACACCTTGGAACACAGATATTGATACTACCCATCATAATATAGTGAAGGAGACTGGTCACAATAGATGCTTTCCATCACCAGGCCACTTTACAAACATCAATTATTAAATTCACTAAGGCTTTGCTTATACTATCATCATGGGTTCCATTCTTAGCAGAGCACTAAATCCTAACTAAATCCAGTGGTGTATCCCATTGAGTTTAGAAATTATTTCCATCCAAAAGCTTTAAAAAGAGAACATAGTAGCATCAGTGTGGATATAAAATTGTATCTGCATGTTTTTCCAGTATTTACATAATTGATCATTACTCAACAGAACAAATCCTATTTGTATTAAAGGGGCTTTCCAGGATTTTGGATACAATTCAAAAAAATCTTCAGTACTCCTTTGATATGGTAAATTCAATGCAGTTTTTTTCTATCAGTTTTTCTTGCAGGCAATTCAAATAATGCATGTGCATGTGACATTTCGGTCAGAATTGACCTTTATCAAACACTATAATAAATAAAAGAATCAACTAAGCATAAGTTTATAAATTAATTACAAGAGTAGATAGTTTAGGATCATCAATGTATGCAACATTGAAATATCAGGTTTGGTTAGAACGTACTTCTCAGGTGAGTATGAATGGTCTGTGAGCCAAAGTGTTTCTTATCCATGTGACGTTCATCCATGTGAAATTCATGTGGCGTTCCAATGCGTTCAACTGTGGAATACATTGTGACTATTGTCTGTGTAGTCAGTCTATGGACCAGACACAGGATTAAGGAATATATTATCAATATTACCAATGAGTACAGATGGCCTTGTGGCTTACCCGGAGGACATTTAGCGGCAAAGTTTGCTCATTCGCGGTTCGCCGAACAGGCGAACATATGACGATGTCCACCGGCTCCATACTCTTTTACATTGTGAAGAACTTTGACCTATGACACATCCATCAGGTGGTACAGGACAGCCAATTGAGAAGTTTCAGCACATGGACATTGTAACAAGTCCCTGCTCGCTTTATTCTGCTCTCACGGCACTCCCTGATGTGACCACAATATCTGCTGGTTCTGCCGTTGATGATCCGGCCTCAAACGACCGCTCGTGTTGTTTTAATTCTCACAGAACTAACACCAGTCAGGCTGTATGAGTTCAAACTGACAAAATTCTTTATTGAATGCCCCACATGTATTTGTATTGACAGTTAGAACACCTCTTTCAATTGGTAAATTGTAAAACCCCCTCTGATTGGCTATGCAAATGAGGTAAGCAGGGTTTAGTTCAAGAGCTTGGCTGGGAAGCAGATGGGTGTGGCCATTGTCACAGAGAGATTCAAACCATGACATTACCCCCCCTTCCAGGAAACAGTCCAAGAGCCACAGTGGGACCCTCACCAGGTCAACTCGAGGATGTTGGAAAAGTAGTCTTAAGATTCCACGTCCGTCTGCCGGGATAATCCATCCGCATTCCCGTTTTGAGGCCCTAGCCGATATTATATGGTGAAATTGTAGGGTTGCAAAGCCAGGCTCCACCTTAGTAATCGGCCATTCTCTCCCCCCACCCGGTTTAGCCATATCAAGGGATTGTGGTCCGTCATGACGGTAAAAGAGCGTCCATATATGTAGGGCTTCAATTTCTTTAAAGCCCAGACTAAAGCCAAACATTCTTTTTCCACGGCAGCATATCCAACTTCACGGGGTAACAACTTGCGGCTGAGATATGCCACCGGGTGCTCCTTCCCGTCGTCGCCAACTTGACTTAGTACGGCTCCCAGTCCGAACATGGAAGCGTCTGTATGTCTGACAAAGCGTTTGTTAGGATCGGGTGCCGCCAGTATAGGAGCTTGTGTTAGGGTGGTTTTCAACTGTTGAAATGCTGTTTCGCTCTCCGGGGACCACAGGACCTGTCTAGGGAGATTCTTTTTGGTCAGGTCCGTCAGTGGTTTGGCTATGTCACTATAGTGGGGTATAAACTTTCTGTAGTACCCGGCTGTCCCTAAAAAGGCAAGTACCTGGGCCTTGGTTCCAGGAACCGGCCAGTTTAGGGTGGCCTTGATTTTTGCAGGCTCTGGCCATTGCTTCCCACATCCCACTATATGTCCCAGATATTGTACCTCAGACATCCTGATATTACACTTGTCTGGCTTCAGGGTCAGGCCTGCAACTCTGTCTAGCACTATGCCCAGGTGTCTGAGATGCTCCTCCCATGTCTGGCTATAGATTGCGATGTTATCACGATATGCGCATGCCGAGGAGTTGATCTATCATTCGTTGGAAGGTAGCCGGAGAATTTTTCATCTCGAATGGCATTACCCGTAACTGGTAAAGGGCTAACGGGGTGATGAAGGCCGACTATGGAATGGCGTCCGCCTCCAGGGGAATCTGCCAGTAGCCCTTACACAGGTCAACATTCGTCAGATAATGTCCCTGAGCTATTTTGTCCAACAATTCGTCCACTCGGGGCATGGGGTAGGCGTCTGTCACAGTACAGTCATTCAGTCGCCTATAATCCACACTAAATCGGGTCGTGCCATCCCGTTTTGGCACTAATACTACAGGGGAAGCCCAGGGGCTTGCTGATGGTCCGATCACCCCTAACTCAAGCATCTCCCTAATCTCTGCTCTCATCCCTTCTTGCACAGCTCTGGGAATCCTATAGGCTGATTGTCTCAGGGGCTTCTGCCCTAGGGTCTCCACCTCCACAGAACATCTCTTTCCGGTCCTGGAGTAATTCCCTGACCTGTTCTTGTTCCTAGGGTCCTAACACTTCTCCTAACTGAACATCTTCCACATCCCCAGAACGGTTACTGATTGCGGGAAGCTCTAGCATCGGCAGGTATTCAGAGTCCCCGGTGGCAGGAGCGCATATGGCGGCTACTGCCTCAGCCCTCTTGTGATAGGCCTTCATCATATTGATGTGGAATGTCCTCTTAATTCTTGTGTCTTCCTTATGAACTGGTTGACTCTGAGGCCTTTAGAAAATTTGTGGCCATTGGCACACCGCAATGGAAGGTACCCGGGAGGAAATATTTCTCCCAGAAGGGCATCCCGGAGCTATATGGCCACGTTCAGCGGCAAGTGAATGTATCTCTGGCACACAGTGTCGTTGCCGATATACATATGACCACAGACACATGGTCAAGCAAACACGGGCAGGGAAGGTACATAACTTTTACTGTCCACTGGGTGAACCTTCTGACGGCCGTCAAGCATGCAACCTGTGGCACCCGTGTGGATTTGGTGTTACCGCTGCGGATTGTACATAGGCTGCGGATTGTACATAGGCCTACCTCTTCTTCTCCTCCTCCTAATCCATCCTCCGTCTCCTCCTCAGCTGACTCCTCCTTTTCCACTGCTACCGCCTCTTCCGCTGCACCCCCCAAGCTCCCCAGAACCTATTCAACGTGCCAGGTGAGACGTTGCCATGCTGTTCTGCGGCTGTTGTACCTGGAAGCCAAGAGCCACACTGGTCCTGCACTCCTTTCAGCTTTGCGGTCACAGACTGATCAGTGGCTAACCCCGCTCAATTAGACAGTTGGTAAAGTGGTGTGCGATGACGGTGCCAATCTGCTGAGCACTCTGAAACAGGGCAAAATGACACACGTGTCGTGCATGGCATACTACCTGAACTTAGTCGTGCAGTAATTCGTTGCCAAATACCCCGGGGTCCAGGACGTCTTGCAGCAGACCAGGAAAATCTCTGGCCATTTTACATCTGACACGGTCATGGCTCGCCTTGCTGACATTCAGCAGCAACACCACCTGCCCGTCAGACGTCTGATTTTTGACTGCCCAACGCGCTGGAACTCCACCTTGTATATACTTTATAGGCTGCTCCAGCAGCATAGTGCCGTTAACGACTACCTGTACGAACTCTGCAGCATTCAGTTTTAGGTTCTGGGGAGCTTGTTTTCTTTTCACTGCGCCAGTGGCTGCTCATGTGCGACGCATGCAAACTTCTGCGGCCATTTGATGAGATCACAAAACTAGTCATTTGCAGCCAGGGCGCCATCAGTGACATCGTATCTTACGCCTTCTTTCTGGAGCGTGCATTGCGTCGTGTCATTGATCAAGCCGTCGAGGAGCAGGAGCAGGAAGATGAGGAAGTCACAATGCTGGATGATTTCCCATGGGGGCTACTCCATCTGACCCAAGTCAACAGGAGTCTGAAGAGGATTCAGAGGAGGATGGTGCCGGGGAGGAGGAGGAGCAAGAAGAGCATGCTTTAAACATTTCTGGGAACCCTAGTGTTGTCCGTGGCTGGGGGTAGGAGACCAAGGTTGACATTATCCTGGACGATGAGCAGGGGCCAGGCCACTCCACTGCTTCCATTTTAGTGCAAATGGGGGCCTTCATGCTCCAGTGTTTGAAGTGATGGCGAACCTTTTAGAGACCGAGTGCCCAAACTGCAACCGAAAACCCACCATTCATCACAAAGTGCCAACATGGAAGTTTATCCTAAATACTACAGTCCAATATAGTATATGTTCCATGTACATTATCATTTAGCATTATCATTTAGCTATATTAGCCTGCCTGCATTCAATGTGCTGACTGTGCTGTTCATAGTACGCCCTGTGCTGATGAATGGCAGGAAAGGTCTAAGGCATATTGGTACACCATAGACTTTTTCCAGGGTATGGGTGCCCACAGAGAGGGCTCTGAGTGCCGCCTCTGGCACCAGTGCCATAGGTTCACCACCACTGCTCTAGGGCATTTCAGGGCTCCTAGGGTTTAGGTTCCGGTGTATGTATTTTTCAGGGTCTATACACACTGGCAGAAGTCAGGGCCAGTTCTAGGGGTTTCCTAGAAGGGGACCTTTTCCCTCTCCCTTGCCTTGAGGCCTAGTTCTTTGTTTTTTCCATTCTGGTGTCTCTCCCCCTCCCATTTTTTGTGACAGCTGCCCACAAACAATATTTTAGATGACTGCACCAATAATCAATTAGCCAATTGTCTGATTATTGCTAACAAGCATTCATACATATGGCCCTGGTAGCACACCTGCACATTGGCATCAGTTTGAATTTAAAGGGGATTATTAAACTGATGGATAGGTCATCAGTGTCTGATTGGTGGCGGTCCAACACCCAGAACCCTGCCGATCAGCTGTTTTAAAAAGGTATAGGTGCTCACAGTAGCTCCACAGCCTTCTCCAGCTTTGCCTAGACCATGTGATGTCACATTCATTAGTTACATGGCCTGGGCGCAGCTTAGCTCTATTGAAGTGAATTGGGCTGAACTGCGATAGCAAGCCGCTATACAATATATGGTGCTGTGCTTGGCGAGCAACGAGAAGGCCAAGGCACTACTGCAAGCACGGTGCTTTCTCAAACAGCTGATTGCTGGCGATTCTGGGTTTCAGACCCACACCAATCAGATACTGATGATGTATTCAGAGGATACTAGAACAATTGGCATGGCAGTCAGGTCCAGTTTATTTGGGTGCCTCTGTTTTGGGTTCCCAACCCTTAATACAATTCAATAAAAACTTCAGCACTCTTTTGACATATTGTATTCAGTGCAGTTTCTTTTTATTTGTTTTTCTTGCAGGCAATTAAAATAATGCATGTGACGTTTTGGTCAGAATTGACCTTTATCCAACATTATAATAAATAAAATAAAAACTATTGAGCATAAGTTTTTAAATGAATTACACGAGTAGATAGTTTTACATCAGCAAAAGTCTAACCCTGTACACAGTAATAAGATGTGCAGGTAATCATCCTCCCACTAATCAATACCTGAATATCTCCGTTTGTGAGTGTGATCCTCTGCTCTGGACTTGCAGGAGCGCACTGGCGTTATGATTTATAATGCTATGTGCCTCTGCTTGACCTTATTTCTACAGAATCATACTGACAGCTTTATATCACTATAATTCTGTGGAAAAGGCCATGCAGAGGCACATAGCATTATAAATCATGATAATGCTGTGCGCTCCTGCAAGTCTAGAGCGGAGGATCACACTCACACACGGAGCGTGATTCCTGCAATGGACTCGCTCGTATGAAACAGCCCTTAAGTAGACCTGGACATTTTTACAATAAAACGTAACTTTTACTTATTAAGAATAAAAATGCAGAAAAATACGAAAAAAGTTCTCAAATAATGAGGTGAGAAAAATAAATAAATATAAAATATACATAATAATCTCGTATACATCTGGATAACAAACACTCCTGGATAATAGTTGGAAAAATCTTTCCAGACCCAGGAATACAATTTGTGGTTTATATCTGCCAGATGCCCGTCCTTCAGTATGCTATCCATGGAATCAGGGCAGCAGGAGCTTATGATAAAGCTGGTCTTCTGGGGACAGAAACTAGCAGGCCCTAAAATGATGACCCTGTCTAAGGGAGGGTAGGGGGCTAGTAGTCCCTGCCTAGCAAACACGGAGCACTAAAGACCTGCGAGCTTCTCTTGGCTGATAAGGGACATGTGACCATGTGTATGTCAGTTGGGATATGAAGAGAAACACTTGCCGGCTTGTATTGGCTAATGCAGGTCATTTTTGGGAATATTTCAGGAATGGTACGTCCTAGAGATCCCACAAGATTTCTTGCCAGGTAGCAAGTGTTGTTGAAAACGATGGTTGCGTTTTTGAGTGATTGCGGAATATATATACATACGTCCTTCTTTAAATAAATATATATATATATATATATATATATATATATATATATATATAGATAAATAAAAGTTACGTTTTATTGTAACAATGTCCAGGTCTTCTTGAGATTTTTAGAAAGATTTACACCTTCAAGGTATGCAACATTGAAATTTCATATTTGGTTAGAATGTACATCTCAGATGAGTATGGATGGATCCAAACTCAGGTATGTACAGTGTTGGTAGCACAGTGGTGGAAGATGATATCGGTTGTCAGAGCATGATTTATAGATTCTGGCGATATAGGTATAAATACATGATTTTAAATAAAATACAGTAATAGGAAAAACATTATTGCTATATCATAAGCTTATTGTTAGTGATGGACGAATATCGGCCAGGACGGTTCGCAAATGCATTCACACGAACGTGAGTGATCAAATGTTCGCGAACCACAATTTCGCGGCGGGCCCCATTCACTTTAATGGCAGGCGAACCTGAAAATCCTTCAGCTCATATTTGCAGCCACCAAAGTTTTAGTATAAGTGTACAAATAGTCCCACAACATGTACAGTGACATACTAGAGAAGCATTAATGACAAAAATTCCAACAAAAAAGATGTATCTTAATCAGGGGACATTTTAATGCGTCTTAAAGGGAAATTCTCAAAAATGTGCCCTGCTGGAGCCTAGAAAAAATGTATTTTAGGCCACAGAAGTATGGGCCTGAAAAATGAGACATTCACACATAAAATAAATTCTGATTATGTGGCTTGATGAACATTATGCGGTCAATGGATACAAATTTAACTGTAGGCCACTGGACTACAGGCCCCAAACATTAGGCATTCACATGACAGAAAAGATCAAGTGATTATGTGGCCGGGGGTATATTACACGGTCAATGAATATCATTTTAACGGCAGGCCAGTACAAATACGGATCAAATACACATGTTTATAAGAACCAAAAATATAAAATTGTATTAAAAACATGGCTAACGAAATCCCCCCTCTTGAAAAAAAAACTAATGATAATAGTTGAAATTCGATAACACGTGGTCGTCACTGGTGTTGAATTCCTCCGAGGCCGCAACAATTATTCATTCAGCGTACAGAAAAGAACAAGCAAATATGTGGCTGGAGGTAGATTACACGGTCATTGGATATCAATTTTCCAGCAGGCCAGTGTACTACAGGCCCCAGAAATTATGCATTCAGCGAACATAAAAGAACAAGTAAGTGGCTGAAGGTAGATTAAATAGTCATTGGATATCAATTTTCCAGCAGGCCAGTGTACTACAGGCCCCAAAAATTATGCATTCAGCGTACATAAAACAACAAGTAAGTATGTGGCTGGAGGTAGATTACATGGTCATTGTATATAATATTTCCAGCAAGCCAGTGTACTACAGGCCCCAAAAAATATGCATTCAGAGTACATAAAAGAACAAGTAAGTATGTGACTGGAGGTCTATTAGATGGTCAAAGGATAACAATTTTACTTAAGGCCAGTTCAAATATAGGTCAAATACATATGTTTAATAGAACTAAAAATATAAAATTGGATTAAAAACATAGCTAACAAAATCCCCCCTCTTGAAAAGAAACCTAATGATAATAGTTGTAACACGTGGTCATCACACCCAAAACATTAGGCAATCAATAGACAGAAAAGGCTGGGACCAATATTTGTTCTGGGTGGTGGAGGATATTTGTGGGCTGGCATGAGAAAAATCAATTAAACGTGGTTGTCACAGGTGTTAAATTCCTCCGAGATCCATGCCTCATTCATTTTTAGAAATGTGAGGTAGTCCACACTGTCATGAGCTAGGCGAGTGCGCTTATCGGTCACGATCCCCCCTGCTGCGTTGAACGTCCTTTCGGACAGGACACTGGACAAGGGGCAAGCCAAGAGTTCCATGGCAAATTGTACCAGCTCTGGCCACAGGTCAATTCTGCACACCCAGTAGTCCAGGGGTTGCTCGCTTCTCAGAGTGTCCACATTGGCCATTAACCCAATGTAGTCGGACACCTGTCGGTCTAGGCGTTCTGTGAGGCTGTATCCGAAGGGCAGCTGTCGATGGGTTGACTGCAAGAATGATATCATATCCGAAGTGACTAACACATCTTCAAACCGTCCTCTTCTTGCAGGCGCTGTTGGATTGGTACCCGCAACTGTTTCTCTGTGAGTGGAAATTCCTCTGCCAGCGCCTGCAAAAGCAGAATGCAACATTTCTCGAAGCAAGGCCTTGAAGTGCTGCATTCTGACAGCCCTCTGTGATGGTGGTAACATGTCCGCCATTTTGTGTTTGTACCGGGGGTCTAAGTACGTTGCCACCCAGTACTGGTCCTTGCCCTTAATGCTTTCTATACGGGGGTCCCTCTTCAAATGCCTAATGTTTGGGGCCTGTAGTCCAGTGGCCTACAGTAAAATTTGTATCCATTGACCGCATAATGTACATCAAGCCACATAATCAGAATTTATTTTATGTGTGAATGTCTCATTTTTCAGGCCCATACTTCTGTGGCCTAAAATAAATTTTCTCTAGGCTCCAGCAGGGCAAATTTAAGAGAATTTCCCTTTAAGACGCATTAAAATGTCCCCTGATTAAGATACATCTTTTTTGTTGGAATTTTTGTCATTAATGCTTCTCTAGTATGTCACTGTACATGTTGTGGGACTATTTGTACACTTATACTAAGTATTTGGTGGCTGCAAATATGAGCTGAAGGATTTTCAGGTTCGCCTGCCATTAAAGTGAATGGGGCCCGCCGCGAAATTGTGGTTCGCGAACATTTGATCACGTTCGCGTGAATGCATTTGCGAACCGTCCTGGCCGATGCTCGTCCATCACTAACAATAAGCTTATGATATAGCAATAATGTTTTTCCTATTACTGTA
This sequence comes from Bufo gargarizans, assembly GCF_014858855.1. Taxonomy (NCBI): domain Eukaryota; kingdom Metazoa; phylum Chordata; class Amphibia; order Anura; family Bufonidae; genus Bufo; species Bufo gargarizans. Next base: position 352,399,338 of record NC_058081.1, read on the forward strand.
TTTTATTTAAAATCATGTATTTATACCTATATCGCCAGAATCTATAAATCATGCTCTGACAACCGATATCGTCTTCCACCACTGTGCTACAAACACTGTACATACCTGAGTTTGGATCCATCCATACTCATCTGAGATGTACATTCTAACCAAATATGAAGTTTCAATGTTGCATACCTTGAAGGTGTAAATCTTTCTAAAAATCTCAAGAAGACCTGGACATTGTTACAATAAAACGTAACTTATTTATTTATATATATATATATATATATATATATATATATATAAATAAAGAAAGACGTATGTATATATATTCCGCGATCAATCAAAAACGTTTTCAACAACACTTGCTACCTGGCAAGAAATCTTGTGGGGATCTCTAGGACGTACCATTCCTGAAATATTCCCCAAAATGACCTGCATTAGCCAATACAAGCCTGCAAGTCTTTCTCTTCATATCCCAACTGACATACACGTGGTCACATGTCCCTTATCAGCCAATAGAAGCTCGCAGGTCTTTAGTGCTCCGTGTTTGCTAGGCAGGGACTACTAGCCCCCTACCCTCCCTTAGACAGGGTCATCATTTTAGGGCCTGCTAGTTTCTGTCCCCAGAAGACCAGCTTTATCATAAGCTCCTGCTGCCCTGATTCCATGGATAGCATACTGAAGGACGGGCATCTGGCAGATATAAACCACAAATTGTTTTCCTGGGTCTGGAAAGATTTTTCCATCTATTATCCAGGAGTGTTTGTTATCCAGATGTATACGAGATTATTATGTATATTTTATATTTATTTATTTTTCTCACCTCAATATTTGAGAACTTTTTTCGTATTTTCCTGCATTTTTAATAAGTAAAAGTTACGTTTTATTGTAAAAATGTCCAGGTCTTCTTAAGGGCTGTTTCGTACGAGCGAGTCCATTGCAGGAATCACGCTCCGTGTGTGTGATCCTCCGCTCTAGACTTGCAGGAGCGCACAGCATTATCATGATTTATAATGCTATGTGTCTCTGCATGGCCTTCTTTCCACAGAATTATAGTGACATAAAGCTGTCAGTATGATTCTGTAGAAATAAGGTCAAGCAGAGGCACATAGCATTATAAATCATGATAACGCCGTGCGCTCCTGCAAGTCCAAAGCAGAGGATCACACTCACACAAGGAGCGTGATTCCCGCAATGGACTCGCTCGTGTGAAACAGCCCTAAGATATTCAGGTATTGATTAGTTGGAGGATGATTACCTGCACATCTTATTACTGTGTACAGGGTTAGACTTTTGCTGATATAAAACTATCTACTCTTGTAATTCATTTAAAAACTTATGCTCAATAGTTTTTATTTTATTTATTATAATGTTGGATAAAGGTCAATTCTGACCAAAACGTCACATGCATTATTTTAATTGCCTGCAAGAAAAACAAATAAAAAGAAACTGCACTGAATACAATATGTCAAAAGAGTGCTGAAGTTTTTATTGAATTGTATTAAGGGTTGGGAACCCAAAACAGAGGCACCCAAAGAAACTGGACCTGACTGCCACGCCAATTGTTCTAGTATCCTCTGAATACATCATCAGTATCTGATTGATGTGGGTCTGAAACCCAGAATCCCCACCAATCAGCTGTTTGAGAAAGCCCGTGCTTGCAGTAGTGCCTTGGCCTTCTCGTTGCTCGCCAAGCACAGCACCATATATTGTATAGCGGCTTGCTATCGCAGTTCAGCCCAATTCACTTCAATAGGGCTAAGCTGTGCCCAGGCCATGTAACTAATGAATGTGACATCACATGGTCTAGGCAAAGCTGGAGAAGGCTGTGGAGCTACTGTGAGCACCTATACCTTTTTAAAACAGCTGATCGGCAGGGTTCTGGGTGTTGGACCACCACCAATCAGACACTGATGACCTATCCATCAGTTAAATAATCCCCTTTAAATTCAAACTGATGCCAATGTGCAGGTGTGCTACCAGGGCCATATGTATGAATGCTTGTTAGCAATAATCAGCCATTTGGCTAATTGGTTATTGGTGCAGTCATCTAAAATATTGTTTGTGGGCTGCTGTCACAAAAAATGGGGAGGGGAGAGACACCAGAATGGAAAAGACAAAGAACTAGGCCTCAAGGCTAGGGAGAGGGGAAAGGTCACCTCCTAGGAAACCCCTAGAACTGGCCCTGACTTCTGTCAGTGTGTATAGACCCTGAAGGTGGAAAAATACATACACCGGAACCTAAACCCTAGGAGCCCTGAAATGCCCTAGAGCAGTGGTGGCGAACCTATGGCACTGGTGCCAGAGGCGGCACTCAGAGCCCTCTCTGTGGGCACCCGTACCCTGGAAAAAGTCTATGGTGTACCAATATGCCTTAGACCTTTCCTCTCATTCATCAGCACAGGGCGTACTATGAACAGCACAGTCAGCACATTGAATGCAGGCAGGCTAATATAGCTAAATGATAAAGTACATGTAACATATACTATATTGGACTGTAGTATTCAGGATAAACTGCCATGTTGGCACTTTGTGATAAATAAGTGGGTTTTCGGTTGCAGTTTGGGCACTCCGTCTCTAAAAGGTTTGCCATCACTGCCCTAGAGGTAGTGACAAGGAATGAGACTGCTGGTTTCTTTCCAGGTGAACCAGCATCTCCCTGAGGGCTAGTAACAACAAGCACAAGGGAACAACCAAATACAAAGAGCAGTACAACTTATCTTATAGAAAATGGATGAGAAGAAACATAAATAAGGTACACACAACAACTCTTCCAAATCCAAGCAGAGAAAATCAACCACATGGTATGAAGTGTGAGACCAAACTAAATGGGGAAGCAATAATGACCACAAGCTGCACCTTACAAGAGGTGTGATCATTACCAAACAACAACACTGAGAATAGAGAGACTGTCAGTTAACCTCACGTGCAGTCAGTCTATCAGATCTTCTAACCTCTGTCAGAGAAGGTACCATAACAATACCCCCCTTCTAAGGGTGACCTCCGTACACCCAGGACCAACCTTATCCGGTTGAGCCCTGTGAAAGGCTTTCACAAGGCGACTGGCATTACCGTCGGCTTGTGGAACCCACATTCTCTCCTCTGGACCGTAACCCTTCCAGTGAACAAGATACTGGAGGGATCTACGGAGAATTCAGGAGTCCACTATCCTGACAATCTGAAATTTGAGATTACCGTCCACCCTGACAGGATAGGGTGGCAGGGAGGGTGGCAGGGAGGACGATTCAGCAGGTTCGACATATCCCTTCCGAATTGATTTTTGGAAAAAATTATGAATCTTTAACCCCTTAAGGACACAGCCTTATTTCACCTTAAGGACCAGGCCATTTTTGCAAATCTGACCAGTGTCACTTTAAGTGGTGATAACTTTAAAACGCTTTGACTAATCCAGGCCATTCTGATATTGTTTTTTCGTCACATATATACCTCTACTTCAATTCCTCTACTTCTATAATACATAGTAATACCTCCAAAAATAGTTATTACTTTACATTCCCCATATGTCAACTTCATGTTTGGATCATTTTTGGAATTATATTTTATTTTTTGGGGATGTTACAAGTCCAATTTTTAGGGACCAGTTCAGGTCTGAAGTAACTTTGCAAGGCTTACATAATAGAAACCACCCAAAAATGACCTCATTCTAGAAACTACACCCCTCAAGGTATTCAAAACTGATTTTACAAACTTTGTTAACCCTTTGGGTGTTCCACAAGAATTAATGGAAAATAGAGATACAATTTCAGAATTTCACTTTTTTGGCAGATTTTCCATTTTAATATTTTTTTTTACTTTTACAAAGCAAGGATTAACAGCCAAGCAAAACTCAATATTTATGGCCCTGATTCTGTAGTTTACAGAAACACCCCATATGTGATTGTAAACTACTGTACGGGCACACGTCAGGGCACAGAAGGAAAGGAATGCCATATGGTTTTTGGAAGGCAGAATTTGCTGGACGGTTTTTTGACACCATGTCCCATTTGAAGCCCCCCTGATGCACCCCTAGAGTAGAAACTCCAAAAAAGTGACCTCATTTTAGAAACTACGGGATAGGGTGAAAGTTTTTTGGGTACTATATTAGGGTATATTGTTTTTGGTTGCTCTATATTACACTTTTTGTAAGGCAAGGTAACAAGAAAAAGCTGTTTTGGCACAGTTCGTATTTTTTGTTATTTACAACATTCATCTGACAGGTTATATTATGTGGTATTTTTATAGACCAGGTTGTCACGAACGCGGCGATACCTAATATGTATACTTTTTTTTATTTATGTAAGTTTTACACAATGATTTCATTTTTGAAGCAAAAAAAATCATGTTTTAGTGTCTCCATAGTCTGAGAGCCATAGTTTTTTCAGTTTTTAGGGGATTATCTTAGGTAGGGTTTCATTTTTTGCAGGATGAGATGATGGTTTGATTGGCACTATTTTGGGGTGCATATGACTTTTTGATCGCTTGCTATTACACTTTTTGTGATGTAAGGTGACAAAAAATGGTTTATTTAGCACAGTTTTTATTTTTATTTTTTACAGTGTTCATCTGAGGGGTTAGGTCATGTGATATTTTTATAGTAATATGTATACTTTTCCCCCTATTTTTTACCAATTTTTTAAACTTTATTTGGGGAAAATTACGTTTTTTTTTTTTTTACTTGAAACTTTTAATTTTTGGGGGGGGGGGAAACTTTTTTTTCAACTTTCTTTTTTCACTTAATTTTTTGTCCCACTTTGGGACTTGAACTTTTGGGGGGTCTAATGCTTTACAATGCATTCCAATACTTCTGTATTGGAATGCATTGGCTGTATGATTAATACTGTGTGTATTACTCATACAGCTTCCAGGGCCTGTGAGATCCAGGGGGTTGGATCTCACAGGCACGTCACAGGAAGGCAGCGCAATGCCTTCCTTAGATATCGCGCTGCCTTCCATGCCATCGGGTCCCCCCTACAGCCGCATGGGGACCAGATGGCACCGCCTGCCTCCGCAATAGGTAAAAGTCGCAAACTGCAGGTCTGAATTGACCTGCGGATTGCGGCGATCGCCGACATGCGGATGTCACGGGACCCCCCGGGCATTTAGCCGAGGTGCCTGCTCAATGATTTCAGCAGTCACCGGCGGTGATCAGAAATACACAGGGCGTACAGGTACGCCCTGTGTCCTTAAGTACCAGGACATAAGGCCATACCTGTACGCTCTGTGTCCTGAAGAGGTTAAAGCCTGCGGAAGTTCAAGTTGAAAGGCTACCGGGTTAATAATAGCAGAGATCTTATATTGACCATTAAACTTCGGCTCAACTTCCAAGAAGGTACTTTCAACTTAATGTTTTTTGTGGGCAGCCACACAGAATCACCCACTCTCAGGTCCGGATCACTCAACTGTCTCTTGTCAGCTATTCGTTTATACTTCTTGCCCATTTTTTTTTGCAGATTATTTAGAATTTTCCGCCAAATAGATGACAAAGAAGAGAAAAATCTTTCCTCTTCAGGTGTACTAGTAGTCTCAGTACCAGAAAATGTGCCAAACTGCGGATGGGACCCATATGCCCCAAAGAACGGCGACTTATCAGTGGACTCCTGCCTACGGTTATTTACGGCGAACTCGGCCAAAGACAATAAAGAAGACCACTCCTCCTGATTCTCTGAGGCAAAACATCTCAGATAAGTCTCCAGATTCTGGTTAGTGTGTTTAGTCTGTCCATTCGACTAAGGGTGAAACGCCCTTCCAGAATCTGGAAACAAACTGAGTCCCCATATCAGACACCACATCAGAGAGAATACCATGTAGCTTCATGATATTGTCAACAAACACTTGTGTGAGAGTTTTAGCATTAGGGAGCCCTGGTAATGCTATAAAGTGCAACATTTTACTGAAGCGATCAACAACCACCAGAATAATGGTGTGATAAATCTGTGATAAAGTCCATGGACAAATGAGTCCAAGGTGTGGACGGGATGGATAACGGAAGTAGAGATCCTGAAGGCTGAGTATGTGTCACCTTAGCACGTGCACAAGTACTACAAGCTGACACATAGCCCTCCACACATTTACACAACCCCGGCCACCAGAATCTACGAGAGATGAGGTCAACCGTGGATCTGCTCCAGGGTGTCCTGTAAGAGCAGTACAGTGACAGGAATCCGGTGCATCTCCCTGGGTCTCCAACACCTATTCTCAAGGTTGGGATAAAAGGGCAGATATTACTACCCCTTCAGACAAGATAGGACCAGGATCTTCCGAATCATCTTCTCCCCAGGAAAGCTATGCGACAAAGCATCCGTCTTGATGTTTTTAATCGCAGGGCGATCGGTGACAATGAAAATAAATCTGGTAAAAAACAATGACCTTTTGGCCTGCCTTGGTTCAGACGTTTAGCCGGCTCCAGGTAAGCCAGATTTTTGTGATCGGTAATTACTGTAATAGGATACATCACTCCTTCCAACCAATGATGCTATTCCTCAAAAGCCAACTTAATGGCCAGCAATTCTCTATTGTCTACGTCATAATTTCTTTCAGCAGCCGAGAGTTTCTTAGAGAAGAATGCATATGAGCACCATTTACTAGGTGAGGGACCTGGCGACAAGACTGTTCCTACCCCTACCTCGGATGCATTTACTTCCACAATAAATGGCTGTGACACATCCGGCTGCACCAGTATAGGAGCAGAAGCAAAACACTTCTTCACTGCTGAAGAGGTTTGTAATGCCGCATCAGACCAGACAGACATACGAACCTTTCCTAGTCATGTCCGTAAAAGGTTTAACCACAGTCGAGTAGTTCCAAATAAATTTGCGGTAGTAGTTGGTGAACCCCAAAAATCGCATAAGTGCTTTCAGATTTTCGTGTGGATCCCAGTCCAACACAGCACGGACCTTTTCAGAATCCATACGAAAATCTGATGAGTAGGTAACCCAGAAATTGCACTTCCAGAACTGATAATACACACTTCTCCATCTTAGCATACAATTTATTCTCTCTTAGGATCTGTAACACTTGTCTCACGTGATCCTGATGAGTTTCCAGGGCTGGAGAATAAATTAGTACATTATCCAGATACACCACAACAAACCTGCCCACCAGATGATGAAATATGTCATTGATTAAATGTTGAAAAACCGCAGGAGCATTGGTCAACCCATAAGGCATGACCAAAAAATGACCTTCCATTCATCCCCCACCTTAATTCTTACCAGATTATATGCCCCCTTCAAATCCAATTTAGAGAACACCTTGGCACCAACAATCTGATTGAACAAATCCGGGATCAAAGGAAGGGGATAAGGATCACAGACAGTAATGCGATTAAGCTCAGGAAGTCCAAACATGGCCTAAAAGTTCTGTCCTTTTTCTTAACAAAGAAGAACCCTTCAGCCACTGGGGATTTGGATGGTCTAATATGACCTTTAGCCAAATGTTTGGTGATATATTCTCGCATGGCTACTCTTTTGGGTTCAGAAAGATTACCTAGCACCAAGGGAGCAGGCAGACCCACCAGCACAAAACACAAAATGGATTCTTGATGAAAATCACCCACCTACTCTTTTGGGTTCAGAAAGATTATACAACCGAGACTTGGGCAACCTAGCTCCGGGAATAAGGTTGACGGGGCAATCATTCTCCTGGTGAGGAGGTAGCTCCTGGTCTTCACTTTCAGAGAATACATAGGAAAAATCTGAAATAAACATAGGTATAACTTTAGTGGTTACAACAGAAAGCGACTCACTTGTCAATCGATGGTAGGATTGTGTTTGCTTAACCATGGTAAACCTAGCACCAAGGGAGCAGGCAGACCCTCCAGCACAAAACACAAAATTGATTCTTGATGAAAATCACCCACCTTTAAACGAATGTCCTGCACCATTTGTGATAAACATTTTTGTGTTAATTCAAACACTGAACTGTTTTTGTCCAATGCACTTGACAACAACAGTTCAGTGTTTGAATTGATTCCGCTCCACTCACACAAAAATGTTTATCACAAATGGTGCAGGACATTCGTTTAAAGGTGGGTGATTTTCATCAAGAATCCATTTTGTGTTTTGTGCTGGAGGGTCTGCATATGAATGAACTTGTGCTGGAGGGTCTGCATATGAATGAACTGACCATCAACTAGGTTAACCACTGCACCACTGTCAATACTTCAATTGTTTTGGAGTCTAGCACCACCTTGGCAGGCAGGAGAAATCGGGTACTACTGGCAAAAGACAAAAGTAATTTCTCAGATTCCTCATCCACATCACCAAGATTAAGATGAGGACTAAACACCTTTTTTTTCTTTTTCACCTTGACGTTTAACATAAGCACATATGTTAGCAAAATGTCCCCCTTTTCCACAGAAAAAGATGAGTTTCATCTTAAGCCTAAAGTTCTTATCCCAGGTCCAGGAGTAGCTCCCCCCAGCTGCATAGGCTCATCACCAAATATGTGCTTAAGTGTCTGTCTACCCAAAGTGTCAGAAGAGGCCTGAGTGTGAGGAACCTTAGATCTCTCCCTCAAATGTCTAGCAATACGTACAGCAAGGGAGTAGGGACATAGTCGCCTCCAATGACTCGGGATATTTGTGAAACGCCAATGCGTCTTTCAGGCTCTCTGCTAAAATTGTCACTTTTCCCGGAAAATCTGTCCGGAAGAGCCACCTTGGGTTCAGGGCAGGCCTGGTTCCCGCTGTTGGAACCAGCTGCCTGTGGTCTCTGTATCTGTGAGATGGTCGTGCGGAGGTCAGCTACCTCCAGAGACAGCCCCTGGAGTTGTTCCACCAGTGCAGAAATAGGATCCATTGCCGCACTGATACAAACAAAATGGCGTTTTTTGGGGGCGGTTGATAATGTCACGAAAAATGGAGAGAGGAGGGACACCAGAAGGTAAAAGACAAAGAACTAGGCCTCAACTAAATAGGGAAGCAGTAATGACCACAAGCTGCACCTGACAAGAGGTGTGGTCATTATCAAACAACAACACTGAGAATCAAGAGACAGTCAGTTAACCTCACGTGCAGTCAGTCTCTCGGGTCTTCTAACCTCTGTCACAGAAGGTCCCATGACAGCAGCAGATTGTGCATTCTAAATAGTACTCTGTATGGGGATGAGCAAATGGCATTAGCGATTACTCTTCCCTATACTGTGGAGGAGATCACTCTATGTAATTGCAGCAGTTACCTTTACTGATGGGCAGGTGATTGTTGGGAAGGAATACTTCCTTCCTGACAATCATGTGCTTCATCGAACAGTGTAGGGACCATTAGCGGCATGTCCTGCTGACTGAGTGGGTTATGGGGACAGGGGCACTGACTGTCTGCAGGAGAGTCCAATCGTGGTGTGTGTTAGAATACGCACAGGCCCACATCTATGGAGGAGAGATGCCTAGGGCAGCATGAACTCTTAATACAGCCCTGCATTCAGATGATCAATGGGGGTGTCAGCTGTCAGACACTCTCCATTCAAAAATCGATAGCCCATCCTAAGGATAAGCTATGAATATTCAGGTACTGGAAATCCCCTTTAAACAGATTTTCCAATCTAAATAGAAGTTATACTTACATCTACAACTATAGTCCTATTCTTATATTATTCAATTTTTTTTTATATAATTTCATTATTACTTTATTATTATTTGGGTTATAGACAGGTTTTCACAATGTGTTCCCCAAAGTATAAATGAGGAGCCCCAGTTGCGGGGGCAAAACAGCCCAGCTAATGTATTAGATGTTACAAGCAGGGCTGTGCTGGGTCTAGTTAGATAATTCTGCACTGTCACGTACTGTTCTCATATAGCAGGTATTGTAGTACTACTGTATCATATCTGTGTAATTCACTATAAAGCAGGCAACAACCTTGACGTTGTGTGCCCTCTGCACCCGACAACTCAGTTTATCCTTAGGTACATATTCATAGTGTAACTTGGCTGCTGCATGAAACATGTTGAAATATCAGGAGAACTGCTTGGGAATGTCAAACACATTATTACGGGATGTCTTTTTATTCTCATACTTTTATGGTGACTGTAACTACTAGGGACAGAATGCCAAATACAACAATGACTTACTAAATTACCTGAATATGCACTCAGTAACAGAAGTAGAAAACATGACAAGAAATGGGAAAATAAAATCTATGTTCATCATCAGTAGAGATGAGCGAATCGAAGTTGACGAAGTGGAATTCGATCCGAATTTCAGGAAAAATTCGATTTGCACCTAATCTGAATTTCCTCATGCTTCGTGGTAATGAATCACATTTTTTCCTAAAATGGCTGCTGCACGTGTTAGGACATGGAGCAAAGAGCTCTCGGAATGAGGGATGACCCACAATGCCATGCATGCAGCCAATCAGCAGCTAGCCAGCTCCTGTGATGTCACAGCCCTATAAATAGCCTCAGCCAATTTGGATTCTACCATTTTCTAGTGTACTTAGAGCAGGGACATATGTCAGCAGGAGCTAGGGACAGTGCTAGGAAAGACTTTATTGCGCTGAAAAAAAAAACTATTTACAAGTTCAGGGAAAGATTAGTCAAGGTGTACGAAAAGGATAGGGAGGCAATATCTACGCTATAAAAGGAGAACAGGGTGCAATAGGAGTGATTCTATTACACCTTGCTTCAAATTGCTATTAGGTTGTTTGCACTATATGATACATCACTAATTCCAGCAAACCTTGCTTGTGATTGTGGTGCAAGTTCTGTGATACAACCCTTTACGGGGTGTATTAATAGGAAATATACGTACGTCCTATTAGCCTTTCTGCATTGATTTTACATTGTTTTACTATTCTTTGGGGGGGTTATTATTAGGGGAAAAAAAGGGAAAAATATATGTCAAAATTGCTATTCAGCGATGAAGTTACATTGTACTACAGCCATTTATGGTGTGTATTAATAGGATAAATACGTACGTCCTATTAGCCGTCCTGCGTTGATTTTACATTGTTTAACTTTCTTGAGGGGGGGTTTATTAATAGAAAAAAATAAAATAGGTCATACAGGTAAGTGCCGTTCGGTGGTGAAGGTTACATTGTACTACAGCCATTTACGGAGTGTATTAAAGGGCTTCTGTCACTCCACTAAACTCTTTTTTTTGTCTCCTTAAAATCCTTATGCTGCGATTTCTCAATATATAGGGCTATTACTCTGTTTGGTTCAGTATTTATATTTTAAAAAAACTGACTTTTCTAATATGCAAATTGGACTCCGTGGAGGACGCTCGCTCGGCCGCTCCATCCTCAGTGCGCCTGCGCCGATGACATCACATGTACACCCGGCGCAGGCGCACTGAGGATGGAGCGGCCGAGCGAGCGTCCTCCACTGAGTGCGCCTGCGCCAACTGAAGACCGGTGCGAGATTTAAAACGCAGACAGGGCCAGTCAGAGGACGAGCGCGTCCGCTGGCCCCGTCAATCAACATGAGAAGGGGGCGTCATTATGAATGGAGGATGCGGCTGCTAGCAGCAGGTAGCCGGCCTACCTGCTGCTAGAGAGGTAATTTGCATATTATAAAAGTCAGGTTTTTTTTATATAACTACTGAACCAAACAGAGTAATAGCCATATAGATTGGGAAATCACAGCATAAGGATTTTAAGGAGACAAAAAATAATAATTAGTTTAGTGGAGTGACAGAAGCCCTTTAATATGAAATACTTGCGTCCCATTAGCAGTTCTGCTTTGATTTGACATTGTTTAATTTTTTTTTGGGGGGGGTGTATTAATAGGAAAAAAAGGGAAAAATATATGTCATAATTAGAGATGTGCGAATCGAAGCTGACGAAGTGGAATTCGATCCGAATTTCAGGAAAAATTTGATCCGCACCAAATGAGAATTTCCTTGCACTTTGTGGTAACATGGCTGCTGCACATGTGAGGACATGGAGAAAGGAACTCTGAGAAGGTGGGATCACCCATAATGCCATGCATGCAGCCAATTAGCAGCCAACCCTGTGATGTCACAGCCCTTTACATAGCGCAGCCATCTTAGATTCTGCTATTTACCAGTGCACTTAGTGCAGGGAGAGACGTCTGCAGGTGCTAGGGAAAGTGATAGAAAAAAGTTATTGTGCTAAAAAAAAAATGATTTACAAGTGCAGGGAAAGATTATTCAAGGTGTAGGGAAAGGATCGGGAGGAATCATTCCACAGCATTTATGTTGAAAAGGGTTCAGTAGGGGAGGTTACAGCCTGGGAAATAGGAACAATCCTATTACACCTTGCTGCACTGACTGGGGATCCAAATGGCCATTATACAGCTCTGTAATTCCAGCAAACCGTACTTATTAGGATGCAAGTGCTTATTGATACAGGCATTAACAGGGTTTATTACAAGACAATGTTTCTACATTGTATTTGCCCTAGTGCAGTGCAGTTATCTGTTGTAAAGCCTTTTAGGGGTGTTTTAGCGTAAAAAGAAAAATATATCTGCCGATCAGCGGTGCAGCTATTTGTTGTAAAGCTTTTTGTGGCATGTATTAGCGCAAAAAAGAAAAAATATATTTGCCGCTCAGCGGTGCAGTTATTTCTTGTAAAGCCTTTTGTGGGGTGTTTTAGTGTAAAAAGAAAAAAAGAAATTTGCCGTTTAATGGTGCAGTTATTTCTTGAAAAGTCTTTTGTGGGGTATTTTAGTGTAAAAATCAAAAAATATATATTTGCCACTCAGCTGTGCAGTTATTTCCGATATAACGATTTCCTGATGATCCAAGCGGACAGGAGTACTCCCCTGTGTAACTTCGATGTCAGCCAGTGGCAGCTCATGCTTGACACCCGACGTTTGCTCAGGCCCTTTGAGTATGCCACGTTATTTGTCAGTCGCCAGGACTACGGGATGAATGATGTCATTCCACTGCTTCATGTCCTGGAACAGATGCTGGTAAATATGGCTGGTCAGGGAACTGGAAACGTGGCGCCTAGATCTCAGGGCCATATGAGCCCTGTGGAGGCCGAACTGGAGGAGGAGAAGGATATTGGAGCACAAGCAATGTGTAGCAAAATGGGTGGTTTTTCTGATGCATGCTCACTTGCTTGGGTAGTGACATTTGAATTGTCACTATTCGCCAGGGGGTTGACTTCTGGTTCTCCGCCTTGTTGGACCCTTGCTACCGGTCCAAAATGGGGGCCTTTTTTACACCCGCTGAGAGGGAGGACAAGCTGAACTACTATAGAGACATCCTATGTAGTCAGTTGGCCGCTGCCTATCTGCGCCATCATCAATCCTCTCGCAGGTCTGACCGGGGGGGCCCTCTGCGCTCACGTTCCACTGCCATGGCTGCTGGGGAGGGGTAGGGTGTCAGTAGCAGTACCAGCTCCATCAGCAGAAGCCTGAGTCTACAGTCGCTGATGAGCAGCTTTCTTCACCCGCCTAGTGAAGAAACTACTCACCAGCAGCAGCATCTAGATCTGGAGCAATAGTTTATATATTCAATATCTTCAGAGTGCTGTTTCATTTACAGGATTTGATGACTAACTTTGAATTTTTGAAGTATGTTTTTCGAGGTGTCGCTGCTTATATCTTGTTTGCTCACTTCTAACCACCCATCTTTAATACAGGTTGCTCTTAGATCGTTCAGTATACAGTATAGCTGGTGCATGCTCTCCCTGAATTCATTTCAGGGCAAGTTTACACAAAGAGATCAATCATTATAGAGTAGGGTCCCATCTAAAAGAGGTTACCTTGCTGTAGTAAACACGCAGAAATTATTTTAATAAAAATGTATATAGTAAGTATAACACTAGTTAATATATTCAATATTTACAGAGTGCTGTTACATTGTGTCCAATTTTGTATTTTCAGCCATGGCAATGTGCACTTGCACATTCACTCCATTTTGCCAGATGTACTGACTAACTTTGCGCTTTGTTTTTGCAATGAAAGAGTTAGACAACGCATCTAAAATTGTAACACACTGATCTCAGTGTCAGCTATAGGTGCATACTCCCTAGCTAGGACTTACTTCCCTATTATTGATATCATGAACGCTGGTCTTACAATTCAAATGTATGTTTCCAGCAACAATGCATGTTTCCAGCCTTAAAATATATTTAGCATATTTTTTGTTAAAGAAAAATATTTGTTCTTGCATTGTTTACACTGTTCGGGGAGATGTATTAAGACCTAAGATGTTTACGTTGCTATTAATTTGCCCTGCACTGGAATGAGACGCATCACAATTGTGATGCATATTGGGCCACCCATGTGCCAGAACTGAAATCTACTCCAGCCAGGAGCTGGATTAGATTTCTGATGTGATATGCGCCAGTTTCTGGCACACATGTTGTATGAGTTGGGCCATGGAGGACCTGCCCATCTACTTCAGTTCACCTTTTGGCAAAGTGGTGAAGGTGTTGCAAAAGCCTAAAATGTTGCATATTTTGTCATGAACCTACAGTACATATTTTCCTATTTTTCTACATTGGAAAACTGATTTAGTGGTATATAAATAGTATACAGTAGTATTTATAATTTTACAGTATATATTTATTGGGTTTTTAGAGTATAATAAAGAGTAAGAATATAGAATTTTTACGTTTAATCAGTACAGCTATTCTCCTCCATTCTTGACTAGTGATGAGCAGCAGGGGCAAATAATATTTGTGATATATTATTTTCTTGATTGCAAAAATTGGCAGTGTAATATGCGTGTATTGCACGCAATACAGGCGTGGTCACTGTTGCTACATTTTTCAAGCTGCTAGAAGTTTCCTGAGACTGGAGAAAATGGTTGGCATTGGCAGAACATTACAATAGCTTTATAAGCAGATAGAGTGCTCCAATATATTTGCGATTGCGCAAATCGGCAATTAATGATGTGCATATTTTGGCGCAATACATGCAACTTCACATTTTATCAGGTCTGACTACATATTACTGATTGGTGCACTAGTATTGTGAACTTGTGACATCACAGCACTATGTCTGTAGCATGTATGTATGGACAGCAGAACCTATCACACTACCTAACACCCTGAGCTGGAACCTACACTACACTATATCAGGATATAACCTACACTGACTATCTCCCACTAACTATCTGTATTATATATATGAGCTAACTAACTAATTAACTAACGCAATTAAAGAGTAAATCACAGCGCACAGCAATGACACTGCTCTTTCTCAGAAAAACATAAAACTACAGAAAATGGCTGCTGGAGAGGTTCTTATATAGTAAGGGGTAGGCAATTGGTTGCTAGGGATGTTGCTAAGCTCAGACAAAGACATTGCAGCCTTCTCATTGGCCCACAAGCAAGAAGGGAGGTTACTGATAAAAAAAAAATCTAGAATATTCGAGAATACGAATATATTACACCATATTTTAAATCTTTGCAAATTCTCGAAGTGGCAATATTTGCGTCTAAAATTTGTGATTTGAATATTAATTTCATGGCTTTAAAAGTGTTTCTCTCCCTTTAAGACCAACTAATGCAGCTAACTGATACTGAATACCGAAACCTGTTATCAGGTGTGCATTGTATGGATGGCACTAGGCCGCATACCAATCTGCTGAAGTTTGGAGTATGCACAGTTCTTCTGCACCTGCTTACCAGGACCCTTAGGAGTCCCAGGTTTTGCAGGGGTGAGTTCTGCCAATATAGAATTATAGGGAGACAAGGGGGTATAAAGCTTTCTGGGGTGCGTCACATAGCAGCATTTGGATTTAGATGTCTGCTCGGTTTGCTACCGTCAAGGTACTTCAGATACAACTCTCGGGCATAGCGCGCCAGTAAAAAGCTCCAAAGATTGGAGTCATCTAAGGAATGAAGCTAACTGACTTCCTTACGTCTGTGTGCTTGCTTTAATATTATAATTTTTAATCATCACTCAGTTTGCATATTATCCCAAATAAGTCTACTTTCACACTCACGTTTTGGCATTCCATTTGTGAGATCCGTTCAGGGCTCTCACAGGCGGTCCAAAACTGGTCAGTTTGCATTCTAATGCATTCTGAATGGAAAAGGATCCGCTCAGAATGCATCAGTTTGCCTCAGTTCAGTCTCCATTCTGCTTTGGAGACGGACACCAAAACGCTGCTTGCAGCTTTTTGGTGTCCGTCTGATGAAACTGAGCCAAACGGATCCGTCGTGGCACACAATGTAAGTCAATGAGGACAGATCCGTTTTCACTGACAAAATCTAGCACAATAAAAAAGGGATCTGTCCTCCATTGACTTTCAATGGTGATCCGTCTTGGCTATGTTAAGGATAATACAAACGGATCCGTTCAGAACGGATGCAGATGGTTGTATTATCTGAATGGATCGGTCCATAACGGATCCGCACAAAATGTGTGAAAGTAGCCTAAAGTCACTTTTGTTTTCACTGCATTTGGCGTTGCATTCCTTGCTTCTCGTTACCCTTTTGAACTCACCTTGAAACACCTTTGCACCGATTTTGATAAATCCCCCCCCCCAAAAAATATTTTTTAGGTTTTGTTATAGTACAAAGTGCAACTAACATACTTTTAAAATTGTGTCCCTTTTCTGTTACAGTTATTTCTCAGATTAGATTTGGTCCAAATAACTTTGACTCAAATTGAAATTATACTAGTTGCCCTGAAAAGTTGGTTAGAGATGAGCAAATTTGTTGAAATTGGTTTCAAGTTCGATACTAATGCATTGGTTAGAAGATTTGCAGTTGAACAACCTTAGCAACCAAACTAATAAGTTGCCATTGACACACTTAAATTTGCTTACTTGTACACTTCATAACTGTAGAAAATGTGCAACAGGTTTTTGGAAAAAGAGTTACAATTGTACACTTATTAATTGTAGAAGCAATGCAATAGGTGTTTGGAAAAAAGGCTGGCTCTTGCACATAAAAGGTGTACTGTCTCAAGCTCACATCTTGTGCAGTGCAGCATATCTGCATAAGTCATCCTATCCTGTCCCTAATGTTAAAACTTGACTTCCTATCAAATAATTCAATCGACCTAACTGAATATATCTTCACAATCCCTAAAACTATCTCTGTAAGACCCTAAATGGTTGTCTTGTGTGTCTAATTGCTGTGTCTGTGACAGACATGTCCTATCACATCAATGGCTGACATCAGAATGATGTCTCTGCTTGGACCTCACATAGTGCCTAATACACTAACTCCTCCCACCTGATTCGCTGTGAGGCTAACCGCAAGGCATTATGGGCCAGCCCGTCAGAACCAGAACCAAAACTCGATCACCCGGGTTAAAGATCCGGACCCGGGCCTGCCAATTATGCATGAAGGCTGAAGTGTGCTGCGGTTTTTCACTCGATTTGGAGACACAAGGAAGCCACATCACAATCTCAGAAGCACTCAGGATTGTCTTGAATACTGAAATTACAGATATTTAACAACACTTAACTAAATACACTAGGAAAACTTGTGGGCAAGGTAGTGGTGGATGTAGTAACAAGGAGGCAGGAACCAAGACTGTTGCACATTCAGAAGAAAAATAAAGCCTACAATCTGGGCAAAGTAGTACCAAGCTGTATCCTACGCATTCCTCTCCCAGGCTGTGAGCCTGCAGTATGTTCTGAGTAGAATACAGCTGTACAAGCTATCTAATTAAAAGCACATGGTAAATGGGCTGGTGGTGCACGGTTCAATCTCACCACCAGGGGGAGCCACCCCCCTGGTGGCAGTGACAATGGGGAAGAAAAATAAACAAACCAGCACCTCCATAATAAGTGAATATGAGAACGCAGGTGCACGCTACCTTGGATGAAACACAATTGGATTGGTAGAACTACAGGTAACAGCACTCTGCTAGTCAATTGCACAAAGATATAAGCAAACACTGAAAGAATAAATACTTGGTGGTCATACTTATTGCAAATGCAGCTAGAAGCTCTTTGCGAATATAATTGATCAAAAATATTTCGGGCCCATCTACCAGTCGACAAGGCAGCTTCTAATCAGATGGGTCCTACTCTAACATGCCTCTCCTGGGCTTACAGCCTACAATCTGGGCAAAGTAGTACCAAGCTGTATCCTACGCATGCCTCTCCCAGGCTGTGAGCCTGCTGTGAGCTTCTAGCTGCATTTGCAGTAAGTATGACCACCAAGTATTTATTCTTTCAGTGTTTGCTTATATCTTTGTGCAATTGACTAGCAGAGTGCTGTTACCTGTAGTTCTACTAATCCAATTGTGTTTCAGCCAAGGTAGCGTGCACCTGCGTTCTCATATTCACTTATTATGGAGGTGCTGGTTCGTTTATTTTCCTTCCCCATTGTCACTGCCACCAGGGGGCAGTTTGAGCAGAACCTTTAGAGTATTGGTTCAAGATCACAGGCTTGACCAGAGATACATGAAAAGAATATGGTGCTCGCAAGGATGCAGGAAATTTTACCTTAACAAACAGGACTGATATTCTTGACAATTTCAAATTGTCACAGGAATTGAGGTGCCAGTGAAGCAGCTGTATGATTAGAATAAGAATGCTTCTTGCACCATCTGGTGGTGGAATAGGAAAATAACATATTACAAAATCTTTTTAAAACAGACAAAGCCATCAAAGCAATATAACTTTCTTTAACAAACAATAGCATATGATTTTATTTTATAGGCTATTTTAAATAAAATGTTACAAAAATGTGTTTGTGTCAATTTAGTGTATTCACCATTGCTCATCTTTTGATAATCCTACATTATGGAGGATGTATATTTACATGCTGGACTCTATTGTTAAAAAGTCACTATTGAGTGTTTTTCTGTACATTTAGGCTCCCTGCTGAGGTGATGTCACAATAAAGTCTGAATTTATAGGCTGTGCTCTATGGTAACTGTGTAATTATGGTAATGCAATATGACAGCATGCATATCAAAATGACATTTTGTAGGCCAAATCCAAGACGTAAATGTGACCAAAAAAACATGTTATTGATTATTACATATCTCAAATTACAGAAAGTATTATTATTATTATAATACATGGAAATATACAGTAGGCTGTCCTACATTGCATTGTGTATTTGCAACCTGAGCATTATGATGGCATCACAAAAATTTTAAACCAGACAAAATGCCTGGTAGGGTTGATCATGGCGAAAAAAATTAGCCCTCTATTGCCTTGATGTGAAATAGATATTAAAAGAAATGTGTCATCAGAAAGTGACCTATTGTTTAAATCAAGTTTTTATGTTCAACATATTTTTAAAGAATTTTCAGTGATGTTATTTTAAATTTTCCATAGCAAAAGCTAGATAAAAAAATAAAATAAAAATAAAATCCTTGGTCTGTACAGATCACTTTACTGCAGTTACCTGCTTATCTAGACACAGAGGTGATATCATTACAGGCAGGATTAGTATGGCAGATATGACATGATCCAGCATTCACAATAGGCGATTGTCAAAGCTTATCCATTCTTTCCTTGTACAATGACCTATGCACAGGGCACAGAGCATGCCCAGAAAACTTTCCCATAGAAGTCAATGAGGCCCCCTCCAGAACATTGAATGGACCATGAGGCTGCCGTAAAGCAATTTTTTTTTTTTTATGCTTTCTAAATGCTGTTAAGAACAGCTCAGGCAAGATGGCCATCCCCATAACTATGTTCAGGAAATAGTATTAAAAATATCTGCAATCAGAAAATAAAACGAGATTAGAAGAAAAGGATATGTCACTATCTGGTTTTAACTGACAGAAAAAAAAAATGGTGACACATTTCCTTTAAAGGGGTTGTGATACCATCATGTCATTATCATTTATCATATCATCATAAATTAAGCTTATTTACCAGGTCTAGACTGGTAATCTGCAAAACGGTCAGGGGGCCACTTGAAATGATTAAAAAGTATCTGCACTGATGATGTAAACTCTGGATCATCAGTGCAGTTCAGAGGCTTGGAAAGCTCAAGGCCATGCGATAATGTCATCACAGGTCCTGAACCCTTTAAAAATAGAATAACTGCACTGACAGTGGTGTAGTTAGGAGGGTGCAGGACTGGTGGTGACGTCATCACAGGTCTTTTAGACCCTTACAGTATGGAGGAGAAAAGGAGAAGATCTCTACTTTCACTCCAGCCTCATTGCTCCTGTTCAACAAGTCCCCAAGAGAGGTGAGACAGTTAACTCCTGGACAACATCCATTGTATATGTACAGTGGAAGTAATAACTTTAAATTTGGCACCCATTGACAAGCACAATAAATGCCATAGCCACTGAGTTTCTCCTGTTTTAAACAGCAGAGAACTAGAGCTAATGTCTGTGATCGATGATAATGCAAATCGCAGGCATTTAACCCCTCATATGTGACTATGGCATCTGAGAGCTGATACACACCTTGCCAAGATCAGGGAAGGTGCTCCTTAGTAAGAATAGGCCTGTGCCTGTACAAGACTACCAGGCCTATTACTGTTATATTCCAGTAAGAAGCTCCCTACCTCCAACTCCAGCCTCACTGCTCCTGTACTACAAGTCCCTAAGAGAGATAAGACATCCATTATACATGTACAGTTAAAGTTATCACTTTAAATTTGGCGCCTGTTCACAAGCACAGTGGGCGCTATAGCCACCAGGTTTGTGCTGTTTTAAGTAAATTAAAAAAGAAGCAACATGGTCATCACTGAGTCTGAAAAACACCCATACTATTAAAATATATATTTTCACACCTTAAGGACACAGCCTTATTACACCTTAGGACCAGGCAATTTTTTGCAAATCTGACCAGTGTCACTTTAAGTGCTGATAACTTTAAAGCGCTTTGACTAAGGGTCCATTCACACGTCCGTTGTTTCTTTCCTGATCTGTTCCGTTTTTTGCGGAACAGATCAGGACCAGATCTGGACCCATTCATTTTCAATGGGTCCTGGAAAAAATCTGACATTGTGCTGTCCGATTTTTTTTCAGGACCCATTGAAAATGAATAGGTCCAGATCTGGTCCAGATCTGTTCCACAAAAAACGGAACAGATCAGGAAAGAAACAACGGACGTGTGAATGGACCCTTATCCAGGCCGTTCTGACATTGTTTTTTCGTCACATATTGTACTTCATGACACTGGTAAAAAATACCTAATTTAACAAAAATTTGGAAAAATTAGCAAATTTCAAAGTTTCAGTTTCTCTACTTCTATAATACATAATAATACCCCCAAAAATTGTGATGACTTTGCATTCCCCATATGTCTACTTCATGTTTGAATTATTTTGGGAATGATATTTTATTTTTTGGGGATGTTATAAGGCTTAGAAGTTTAGAAGCAAATCTTGAAATTTTTCAGAAATTTACAAAAACTCAATTTCTAGGGACCAGTTCAGGTCTGAAGTCGCTTTGCGAGGCTTACATAATAGAAACCACCCAAAAATGACCCCATCTAAAAAACTACACCCCTCAAGGTATTCAAAACTGATTTTACATATGTTGTTAACCCTTTAGGTGTTGCACAAGAGTTATTGGCAAATGGGGATGAAATTTGAGAATTTCATTTTTTTGTCTAATATTTCATTTTAACCCATTTTATCCACTAACAAAGCAAGGGTTAACAGCCAAACAAGACTGTATGTTTATTGCCCTGACTCTGCCGTTTACAGAAACACCCAATATGTGGCCGTAAACTAATGGACAGCCACACAGCGGGGCGTAGAGTGAAAGGTGCGCCGTTTGGTTTTTGGAAGGCTGATTTTTATGGACTGGTTTATTTACACCATGTCCCATTTGAAGCCCCCTGGTGCACCCCTAGAGTAGAAACTCCCTAAAAGTGACCCCATCTAAGAAACTACACCCCTCAAGGTATTCAAAACTGATTTTACATACATTGTTAACCCTTTAGGTGTTGCACAAGAGTTATTGGAAAATGGGGATGAAATTAGAAAATTTCATTTTTTTGCCTTATTTTCCATTTTAACCCATGTTTTCCACTAACAAAGCAAGGGTTAACAGCCAAACATTTAAATTCTGATATTTCATCTCCATTTGCCATGAACTGTTGAGGAACACCTAAAGGGTTAATAAAGTTTGTATAATCAATTTTGAATACCTTGAGGGGTGTAGTTTCTTAGATGGGGTCACTTTTAGAAAGTTTTTACTCTAGGGGGGCATCAGGGGGGCTTCAAAAGGGATATGGTGTCAATAAAAAAGGCCATCAAAATCGGCCTTCCAGAAACCATGTCGGTCCTTTCCTTTTACGGCCTCCCTTTTACTGATACAGCAGTTTACGACCACAAATGTGGCGTTTCTGTAAACTGCAGTATCAGGGTAATAAATTTTAACTTTTGTTTGGTTGTTAACCCTTGTTTTGTTACCGGAAAAAACTGATTGAAATGGAAAAGTGCCAAAAATATATATATATATTTTTTTTTTTTTTAACCGTGTTAATCTGGGGAGTTAGGTCATGGGATATTTTTATAGAGGAGATTCTTACGGACGCGGCAATACCTAATAAGTCTACTTTTTTTTTTACAATTATTTCGGTTTTTGACTATATTATCTTTTTTGATATAATTTTTTTTTGGGTATCTCTAAAGTCTAAGTGTCATTTTTTTATTTTATTTTATCCAATTATCTTATGTGGGGGCTCATTGTTTGCAGGATGAGCTGACAGTTTAATTGGCACTTTTTGGGGGGCTATATGACTTTTTGATCGCTTGCTATTAAACTTTTTATTATGTAAGGTGACAAAAAAAAACTTTTTTGCACATTTTTTTTTCTGGATCGTGTTAATCTGGGGGGTTAGGTCATGGGTCATTTTTATAGAGGAGATTCTTACGGATGCGGCAATACCTAATATGTCTACTTTTAATAAATTATTTTAGTTTTTTTGGGTGTCTCAAGTCTGAGAACCAGTTTTTTTTTTTTATCCGATGTCAGTGCTAAATTGGGATATAAATGTAGTACTCCATGGAAGTGTGATACTCCCTGAAGCAACCGTCAATGCAGAGGCCCGGATGATCGGGGCACATGTCGCACTGAGTAGTCGTGTCCTTCCATATCCCCCTCTTGCGACACACTCTGCACTTTTTTGGGGTTCGTCCCTTTTTTCCAGTATGGGGGACCACACCTGGAAAGTGTTGGCCAGGGATGATCCGGGCACCTACAGTTCCCGAGGTACTCCGGCCTGCTCTTTCCAGGTCCGAAAAGATCAGGGCCTTGAGGACTGCCTCATAGAACTGGAGGAATGTCCCTGTGCTGCCAGCGCTTCGGGATAGTACAAAAGAGTTGTACATGGCAACCTGTACCAAGTAGACCGCAACTTTTTTGTACCGTGCCCGGGTTTTGCACATGGCGTTATATGGCTTGAGGACTTGATCCGAGAGATCAACTCCTCCCATATACCGATTGTAGTCGACGATACAATCGGGCTTGAGGACTGTTGCCGTGGTACCTTGCACAGGGACAGGGGTGATGCCGTTACCATGAATTGTGGACAGCATAAGGACATCCCTCTTGTCCTTATACTTGACCAGCAACAGTTTTCCAGTGGTAAGGGCACGGGTCTCACCCCTGGGGATAGGTACCTGGAGGGGGTGGGCAGGGAGGCCACGTTGATTTTTCCGCACGGTCCCACAAGCGGACGTGGATCTGGCGGCAAGGGACTGGAACAAGGGGATACTGGTATAAAAGTTATCCACGTACAGGTGGTAACCCTTATCCAGCAGTGGGTGCATAAGGTCCCACACAAGTTTCCCGGTAACACCCAGAGTGGGGGGACATTCTGGGGGTTGAATCCGGGAATCTCGCCCCTCGTATGCACGAAATTTGTAAGTGTACCCTGAGGTACTCTCAAAGATTTTGTATAGCTTCACGCCATACCGTGCCCGCTTGGAAGGCACATACTGGCGGAAAATGAGTCTCCCCTTGAACGCAATGAGAGACTCATCAACCACGACCTCCCTTCCAGGTACATAGGCTTCCATGAATTTGGTGCCAAAGTGATCGATGACCGGCCGCATCTTATACAGACGGTCATGGGCAGGATCACCTCGGGGGGGACATGCTGCATTATCGGAATAATGCAGACATTTCCGGATGGCCTCAAACCGGGATCGTGTCATGGCCGTACTGTAAAGTGGGGTCTGGTATAGGACGTCCCCACTCCAGTACAGCCTGGCACTGGGTTTCTTGACCAGGCCCATATGCAGCACGAGGCCCCAAAATGTCATTTCGGCTGCACTGACCGGCGTCCAGCCACCGGGCCTGGCCAAAAAGGAGCCCGGGTGCTGAGCAAAGAACTGTTGGGCGTACAGATTTGTCTGCTCCACCATCAGATTTACCAGTGGGTCACTGAAAAAATGACAAAAAAAAAAGTCATATTCAGTGTAGCCCACTGTGGAAATCTGGATTCCTGATTGGCCTACAAAATCAGGAATCACAGGCTCGTATCGCTCTGGGCTAAACCAGACTAATTCACCGGCAGGGTGCTCCGGTGGATTTAACTGGTGGTCCGGGAAACCAGTACGAGCCCCAGAGCTGCTCGTACTAGTGTGGGCCACGGGGTCCCTAACATGGCGGTCCCCTTGCTCCGCCTGGCGGCGTCTCCGCCACCTTAGGGGCTCATCATCATCGCTAGATGATGAGGAGGATGCGGATGACAAAAGGAATGTGGGGTCATCCTCATCCTCACTGGGACTCTCAGAGTCGGAGGCAAGCTGGGCGTATGCCTCCTCGGTTGAGAACATCTGGCGGGCCATAGGGGAGTGTGTGTGAAAAAAAATTCAAAACCGCTGATCAACCGTCCGAAGTTGATCAGCGGTGGGGTGTGCGATGCGCTAACAGTGGCCAGACGCTAAGTGCCTGCCACAGTCAGCGTACACAAAAAAGTACCAGGGCACAAGGGCGTACCTGTACGCCCTGTGTCCTTAAGGGGTTAAAAAATGATCTCATATTGTGGAAAAAAATTCTGCTGGCAGATTCTGCAGTTTTTTCTCGTTTAACTTCCCAAATTTTTTTTATAAAAAGTGATTAAAAAGTCCCCAAAATGATATCAGTAAAAACTAGACTGTCCCACAAAGAATGAGCCTTCACACCACTACATGGATGCAAATATAACAATGTTATGGGGGTCATAATATGGTGATAAAAAGAAAAAAAATAAGTTTTAGTTTTTTTCTGTATTAAAAACACAAGAAAAAGTATATACATATAGTAAATATGTAAATATAAGTGTATAAATGTGATATCATTGTAATCATACTGAAGGGCATGGGTCAGTTTTACTACATAGGGAATACCATAAAAACAAAACCCATAAAACTGTGGCAATCTTGTTTTTAATTTCAACCCATTTGGAATTTTTTGACCCAGCTTCTCACTACATTGTATGCGATAGTAAATGGTGCCATTAGAAAGTATAAGCTGTTGAGCAAGAAAAAACTGAAGCCCTGTGTGAATGCGAATAGAAAAATATTTCTATTTTATGTCCAACCCCCCCCCCCCCACTGTTCAGCTGTATGAGAAAGCCATAGCACTCACAGGAGCTCCGGTGTACTCCACAACCTCATCACAGCTTAAAAAGCACAGCACCATTCTTTGGATAGTGACTGTACATGGAATTGCAATTCAGCCCATTTTAATAGATTGGGACTTATGACTGATGAATATGATGCTACATTATTTAGGAAGAGGGCTAGGCACTCACAGAGCTGTGGGACGCCACACCTGGTGCAGAATCCGACTGACACATTACCTATATGTTTTTATCTTTTTGTCATTATATATTTTTCTACTGTGACCAACATCAGTGTCCGGCCAGTAAGCCCTAAACAGGGCAACACCGCACCTTCTCCTCTGCAATATATCTTCATATACTCCCATATATCCGATATTATACAAGACTATATATTTTTTTATAAACTGCATACAAATGGACACAATGAATTATTGAACCATTGAACCCACTGAAGGTGGAAACCACCATTGGACAACCACCGCATTGTCCCACTTCCGCATCCACCTTTGCACATTTTCTCCATTGTGCATCCCCACCTCTGCAAATTGCAATTTTTCATTTTTATATCTTTTATCCTTTATCCTTCATTTTTATCGTATTCTCATAAAAATAAATACGCATTTTTACCACCATACCTGTGTACATTGCTCCTTTAGTATTACTGCTAGATGTAGAGTGCCGGTTTTCACTATACTCTTCTGTGTTCTTGGAAATACCTTGGATACTTGATACTAAGTAGTTCTTGGATACCTGATCCACTGTAAATATTTAGCTTCGCATTACCTGCTCCACTGAGGATAGACACACAAGGAAAGTGAATTCCTGAAAATGGATTAAAGATCACACAGGTTCATAAAGGTTCATAAATGAGTAATATGGTCTCACTGACATTTGCAAATTTGGTTTAGTATTTAGCGTTATTATTTGTGAAGCAAAATAAGGAAATGGCCCAAAAAACAGGAGAGGAGAGTCTTTGCATTACAGCTTTTCTGCTAGACATGTGACAATCGCATAGGGGCAGAAATGAGTACAGCTACAGTATACTCCATGTATTTTTCTTATAAAGAGCTGCACACTTATGTGAACACTAAGGCCTCATGCACACGACCGTATTTTCTTTCCGTGTCCGATCCGTTTTTTTTGTGGATAGGATGCGGACCCATTCATTTCAATGGGTCCACAAAAAATGCGGACAGCACACCGCAAAAAAAAAAGTGCATGTCTTATTTTTTTCTAGTTTGCGGACAAGGATAGGGATTATTACAATGGATCCGCAAAAAAAATGGATGCCATATGGGAAACGTCATCCGTTTTTTGGGCGGATCCGCAGTTTGCGGTCCACAAAACACATACAGTTGTGTGCATGTAACCTAAGTGACAGATTTTTAGGATCATCAGTTTTTGTCACTTCCGTCAGAAATTAGTTATTTTTGACTGGAGAAAAAGTACTGCATGCATGACTTTTTCGGGTACTTTCACACTAGCGTTTTTGCTGGATCTGGCAGGATCCGCTTCAGTTCCTGATAATACAACTATCTACATCCCTTATGAACAGATCTGATTGTATTATCTTTAACGTACCCAAGACGGTTCCGTCATGAACTCCATTGAAAGTCAATGGAGGACGGATCCGTTTTCTATGGTGTCAGAAAGTGTCAGAGTTAAACAGTTCCGTCCCCATTGACTTGCATTGTGAGTCATGACGGATCCGTCTTCCTCCGGATCCCAGGACTGAAAGCAAACCACAGCATGCTGCGATTTGCTCTCCAGTATGATAACGGAACGGAATGCATTTTGGAGCATGAATGGGAACAAAACAGAAGCATTTTTTTCCGGTATTGAGACCCTATGACGGATATCAATACTGGAGCATATTAACGCTAGTGTGAAAGTAGTCTTCTCCCATCAAAAATAACTGATCTGTGACAGAAGTGACACGGACTTTAGCAAACTGATCATAACTGATGCTCAAATATGACAGATCAGTTATTTTTAGTGCAAACTGATGGTTACTGATCATAACTGATGGTTAAATGGATCAGCCTTTTTTTTCTGTTCTTCCGTTTATTTATTTTTCCGTTCTTCTGATCTCTGAAAGCTAATAAAAGGTGATGTAAACTCAGCCTAAGCACGGATCTCAAAATTTGTGAGAAATTGATCCTTAAGGTATTTTTAAAGGGGGTTATCTCCTGAGTATGTCATTTCAAATGAAGTATTATTGTAATATATACATGCAGTTAAAATATTGTTAGGTTCTTTTATGTACATTACATTTTCTTCTCTGGTAGCACCCGTTGCTCTTTCTCTTGCAGACGAAATGCTGGTCCACATTCTCTTGTATTCTGTGGTGGACCAACATACTCAGTTTCCCTGTTCCTTTTCTCCTATAAGGCCTCATTCACATGAGCATGATGGTTTAGTTCTAAATACTTTCAGGGTGTGTTTGTAGCTGGCCAGATAAGACCTGTCCTAGGTTGCTAATATGGCTCATAGGTGTATACAGCTAGACCTGCCAATAACCTTAATACAGTTCCTATGTTTATATGTTAAAGACAAAAGCAGAGTTATTTACACAGTTCCTATGTTTATATGTTAAAGACAAAAGCAGAGTTATTTACTGTGACTTCATGTTTTTGGATGTCATATAACAATTATATATTGTGTTCATAAAAGCAGAAAAGATAATATGCCTTTAAGATTCATTATGTGAATGTATGGCAAGCTCAATGACACAGCAAACAATAGAAAGCATAAAGTTAAACTGTTGCTACTGACCTGGAGTCTTGACCAGTCATAGCCAGCCTCACACTGAGCAGGTCTTGACCAATTACAGCCAGCCTCTCACACAGCCTGTGTGGGAAATCCCCCTGCTGGAATCATTCACCAGAGAGAGGAGCTGAACAGACACACAGTTCCAGTCAGAGTTCAGTTTTATGGAAACAAGAGGCCAAAATAGGTATTTAGAGCAGCTATATAATGTTCCTATTGTTAATGTAGTGACTAGAACTGTATACTGAAAAGTTATGTGTTTACTTACAGTTCCACCAAATTCCGAACTACAAATTGCAAATTACGAATTGCTCATACCAGATCATACTGTGAAGGCATGTTATGACACTTCAACTTTAGGTTGTGTGTCCCTTCCCATTCTGGTTAAGGTGTGTTTGCTAGGTGTGGTGGGTGTGATCTCAGGCCTCCTTATATGTTGGGGTGGTGGAACATGAGGTCAGTTTGATTTTGCTTGTCAGTCTGTGTAGGAGCTCTGCTCCCTGGCTGTATGTAAAAGTCTGTGTGAGCCACCCTTATTTGTTATAATGTCACGACGGGGAGTGGGGGAAACCCCCCACCGCACAATATCAGTCGCTGCTACGCCGGATAGCAGGGAACAGGGAGCAGGTCACCTCCTAACGCGACCCTGAAGATCTCCCTAAACTCCTAATGCATGAGCTGCCTCAGAAGGTAGAACCCCAAGTATACCTGCTATGCCCTAAGCCTGAAGACAGGGCAGAGACCACCCATTCATCCTACACAATGGATGCATGGTGTCTCCAGAAGCCCAGCAGCTGGCCACCAACTAGACAGGGTTCACAGCTGAACGACAGGTAAGAAATAAAAGGCAACAGACAACCTAAGTTACCAGAACTTACCTGCCGCCGACGAGATGGACCGGAAATGCACTGTCTAGATGTTTGCTTAAACCCCTCTGGGAAAGCAACCCCCTTTCTGAGGAAACACACCACAACACAATAACCTCCAAACAAGGCCCACACCTTAACAACATACGCCAGGTGGGAGAGGGAAAACAAAAACACGCCGGAGGAGACACACAGACAGAGCAAGGGAAACAATATAACAAATAAGGGTGGCTCACACAGACTTTTACATACAGCTCCTACACAGACAGCTCCTACACAGACTGACTTTTACATACAGCTCCTACACAGACTGACAAGCAAAATCAAACTGACCTCAGGTTCCACCACCCCAACATATAAGGAGGCCTGAGGTCACACCCACCACACCTAGCAAACACACCTTAACCCCATGCACACCAGAATGGGAAGGGACACACAACTTAAAGGGGAAGTGTCATAACATGCAAAAACAACATGTTGCCACCAGCAACAAGCATGCACGGCAAAAGTGTCATGGTCCACGATACCAGACCATGACACAGCCGTGACACATACTGAGCCATAGAAAGCAAACTAAGCATCAAATTGTGACCAAATTGCATAAAAGCAATCTGCAAACTGCTCAAAACAATTGTATAGAGCAAACTGCAAACCAAGTAGAGCAAGTAGAACTATTGGTTAAACCTCAGATATACCTCTTAGAGAGATCATAAAGTACTTAAATAACTTAAAGTGAGAGTACAGATACTGAAGAGAGAAATATATCCACCATTTTATGTTGAATGACAAGATTGCACAGTAGAACCACCATCTTATGCATGCCGCTATTTTGTGATACTTTATTCAATATGTGTTTTGTACATGGACTATCTGCTGCGGAGGTGGCAGTGTTATATGAAGAAAAGTTGAAGTTAATAAAGAAGTTATTTCAAGCATTTGGTGTGCTCTTTAAGCCTACTGTTTCTATAGAACGGCGCTAGAGGAATTACAGAGTAATAGACAGTCTTGTTGGACTAAAAAGTCAGAGATAGCAAAATTCTTCTGATGCCATAGCGCAAAAGGCACATAGTGTTGCGCTGCCATAGTGTTCAGTGAAACTCGCACCATTTTGCAAGCAAGTTCAGTCATTTTTGTCTGCGATTGCGTTCAGTTGTTCAGTTTTTCGGCACTGGTGCAATGCGTTTTGATGCCTTTTTTACGCTCGTGATAAAAAACTGAAGTCTTACAAACAACATCTCTTAGCAACCATCAGTGAAAAACTCATTGCATCCGGACTTGCTTCCGGATGCAATGCTTTTTTCACACAAGCCCCATTCACTTCTATGGGGCCAGGGCTGTGTAAAAAAACGCAGATTATAGAACATGCTGCGATTCTCACATGATGCAGAAATGATGCATGAAAAAAAAATCATTGAAATGAATGGGTCAGGATTCAGTGCAGGTACTACGCGTTCACGTCATGCATTGCACCAGTGCAGAAAACTCACTTGTGTGAAAGAGGCCTAACAGTGATCTCATTTATCCCTATTTTTAAATTTATAGAAATCTAGAGCTAGACAATGGAGAAGGAAATTGAGTTGGGGAAGGGGAACACGTACCATAGTGTATGTAAGCGCTATATGATATGACTAACATTTATTGTAAAAGATCTTCAAATAACTCCATAAATGTGATGTCAAAGATGTATGTGGTCATTAATCTGGTGTAAAGTAGAACTGGCTTAGTCGACCAAAGCAACAAATCAGATTCCGCCTTTCATTTTCCAAAGGACTTGTCAAAAATGAAAGGTGGAAGCTAATTGGTTGCTATGGGCAACTAAGCCAGTTCTACTTTACACCAGTTTGATAAACGACCCCAGTAGTCTTTTAGTCATCTATATTTATAACAGTGAATCCGCATAAGGGAACAGAAGTGTAGCTGCTCCAGTAACCTCTGCGCATGTGCCACTACTCAGAGCAGCAGTGCATGTGCAAAATCAACAGGACTGGGCTACATCTCTGGCCTTGTCAATCAAGCAGTATGATGGAGCCTCCTGAGCAGCTCAAGAACTCTGATGAATTAATTTATTTTTATGTCTAGTATTAAGTCCCCTTGCAGATGAGTGAGTGTCTCGCTGAGGACTCGCAGAGCAGCTCCCGGCTTGAACTTCCAGCACTTCCTAGCATTATATAGATTTATGATGCTATGTAACCCTTACAGTTCTGGAATGTATTATATGACACTGACATAATGCTGTCAGTGCTAGGGCTCATGCACACGACCATATGTAATTTGCAGTCCGCAAAAAAAGATCCTCCAAAAAAAAGGATGACGTCCGTGTGCATTCCGTATTATGTGGAACGGAACAGCTGGCCCCTAATAGAACAGTACTATCCTTCTCCATAATGCGGACAATAATAGAACATATTCAATTTTTTTGCGGAACGGAAATACGGACATATGGAAACGGAATGCACACGGAGTAACTCCGTTTTTTTTTGCTGACCCATTGAAATAAATGGTTCTGCATACAGTCACATCCCATGCTAGAAAGGAAAGAGCGCCATATGGCTTTTGGAGGGCAGATTTTGCTGGAATGGTTTTTGGGTGCCATGTCATTTGAAGAGACCCGGAGGTACCCCTACAATAGAAACCCCCTTTAAGTGACCCCATTTTAGAAACTACACCAATCATGGAATTTATTTAGAAAATGCACTATATACATTTGAGGCCTAGTTTGTTGATATATACAGCACTGGCAGACAACTGCAGAGGATCTGAGGAGAAATAAAGATAGAAATTCCCGAAAAGTGAAGAAACTACACCTCTCACAGTATTTACCTAGGGGTGTAGTGAGCAGTTTGACCCAACAGGTGTTTTGCAGAAATTAATTCACAGCAGAGGGAGCAAAAGGAAAATTGAAATTTTTACACAGATATGATAATTCAGTGCCCGATACGTTGTGCCCATTGTGTGCCAGTGTAAAAATTCACTTATTACTATGCTGTGCTTCTTGGCTTTAGAAACACCTTACATGTGGCCCTAATACTTTGCCTGGATGTACAATAAGGCTTATCCGCATTTGAAACCCAATGTGGTGATTTATACATCTTGTGCTGACAATTGTAGAGGCTCTGGGGCGAAAAAATTAATGAAAACTTTGCTCGTTCGCTATTCGCCGAACATACGAACATATGGCGATATTCACCCCGCAATATTCTTTTACATTGTGAAGAACCTTGACCCATTACACATTCACAACAGGTGGTACAGGACAGCCAATTGAAAAGTTTCAACACATGGACATACTTATAAATAGACCTGATCTGGCCGCCATTTTACATTCTGTCTTTTGTCAGTGTAAGGATAGGTTGCTGTGTGGAGCAGGGACAGACTGTTAGTGACACCAAACGCTATCAAATAGGTCCACAAAAGTCCTTTTAATATAATGTATTTATAACATAGAAAGCATATTATTGAGGATTTATATTGTGCAGCATTGGCGAGAGGTTCTGCAGCTACAGAGAGTGACAAACGCAATTAGAAAAAAGAATGTGCATTTGGGTACAGCAGCATCTGTTTTTGGTTTTGCTGCGTTACCTCTGCTACACACAGTGACAAACGCTATTGGAAAAAGAATTATAACTGGTGTGAAATACCAGTCGCCCCCCCCAAAAAAAACTGATAGAAGCGGGGTGCTATATACCAATAATATACTTTCTATATAGTGCATTTGGGTACAGCAGCATTTGTTTGCTGTTTTGCTGCGTTCCCTCTGCTACACACAGTGACAAACGGTATTGGAAAAAATAATGATAACTGGTGTGCGCATGAGCGTACCCGAAAATTATATTGCTGATATTTCGCATTGAAAAAAATAATGAATGGA
Source organism: Bufo gargarizans (assembly GCF_014858855.1). Taxonomy (NCBI): domain Eukaryota; kingdom Metazoa; phylum Chordata; class Amphibia; order Anura; family Bufonidae; genus Bufo; species Bufo gargarizans. The sequence continues at coordinate 352,432,186 of NC_058081.1, forward strand.
GATCGCAAATTGAATAATACATCTTGTATGTCACTGTCTATGTTGTGGGACTATTTGTGCACTTCTAGTAATTATTTCTTGGCTGCAAATATGAGCTGAAGGTTTTACAGGTTTGCCTGCCATTAAAATGAATGGGACCCACCGCGAACTTGCGGTTCGCGAACATTTGATCGCTTTCGCGTGACCGCGTTCACGAACCGTCCCGGCAGATGTTCGTCCATCACTACCCCTCAAGGTATTTATTAACCCGTAGAGGACCCTCACCGTACATGTATGGCGCTGGTGGACGTGACTTAAGGACCAGCGCCGTATATGTACTACGAGATGACCAGGCGGGTGCAGTGGCTGCATCAGCCCGATCAGTGGCACGGACCCGGCAGTCACTGACAGCTGGACCCTTGCTGCATACGCCAGCATCGGTGAAAACACTGATGCTGGTGTATTAACCCTTTGTATGCTGTGGTTAAAGCTGACAGCGTCATGCAGAGGGTTTGCAGAGGGTACGTGTGTCCTCCACATCTCCATCATGTCCTTGCTCTGCAGTGACGGGGACCCGATGGCAGAGAAGGCAGCCCGATGCCTTCCACAGGCTTTGGGACTTTCCTTCTATGGAAGCCTGTGAGATCCAGCCCCTTAGGGCTCATTCACATGACCATTGTTTGATTCCGCATCTGAGCCCAATTACTTCAATGAGCCCGCAAAAGATGCGGAAAGCAGTCCGTGTGCTGTCCGCATCCATTGCTCCGTTCTGTGGCCCCGCAAAAATTATGAGTCATGTCTTATTCTTGTACGTTTCGCGGACAAGAATAGGCATTTCTATAATGGGCTGTTCACTCCGTTCCACAAATTGCGGAAGGCACACGTTCGTGTGAACAAGCACTTGGGTTGGGTCTCACAGGCAGGCTGTCAGTGTAAAGGCTGACAGGCAATGCATTACAACCCAAGATTTATTGTAATTAGTGTTGGGCAAGCATGCTCGGCCGAACACCATTTTGACTCGAGCATCGCGATGCTCGTCACATCGCGGTATTCGGCAGAACGCCACGTGTGCTCGAGTGCAATGCTCGAGTATCCTCCCTGTGCATTTGTTGGCTGCTACGCAGCCAATAAATGTGCGGGTGGGTACTGGAACTGTAATTCCGTTGCCATGTTGGTTGCTGGCATTACAGTTAGAGTTGAGCGAACACCTGGATGGTCGGGTTCTAGAAGTTCGGCCGAACTTCCCGGAAATGTTCGGGTTCGGGATCCGAACCCGATCCGAACTTCGTCCCGAACCTGAACCCCATTGAAGTCAATGGGGACCCGAAATTTTCGGTACTAAAAAGGCTGTAAAACAGCCCAGGAAAGGGCTAGAGGGCTGCAAAAGGCAGCAACATGTAGGTAAATCCCCTGCAAACAAATGTGGATAGGGAAATGAGATAAAATAAAAATTAAATAAATAAAAATTAACCAAAATCAATTGGAGAGAGGTCCCATAGCAGAGAATCTGGCTTCCCGTCACCCACCACTGGAACAGTCCATTCTCAGATATTTAGGCCCCGGCACCCAGGCAGAGGAGAGAGATCCCGTAACAGAGAATCTGTCTTCATGTCAGCAGAGAATCAGTCTGCATGTCATAGCAGAGAATCAGGCTTCACGTCAGCCACCACTGCAACAGTCCATTGTCATAAATTTAGGCCAAGCACCCAGGCAGAGGAGAGAGGTCCCGTAACAGACAATCTGGCTTCATGTCAGCAGAGAATCAGTCTGCATGTCATAGCAGAGAATCAGTCTGCATGTCATAGCAGAGAATCAGGCTTCACGTCAGCCACCACTGCAACAGTCCATTTTCATAAATTTAGGCCCAGCACCCAGGCAGAGGAGAGAGGTCCCGTAACAGACAATCAGGCTTCACGTCAGCCACCAGTGCAACAGTCCATTATCATATATTTAGGCCCAGCACCCAGGCAGAGGAGAGAGGTCCCGTAACAGACAATCTGGCTTCATGTCAGCAGAGAATCAGTCTTCATACCATAGCAGAGAATCAGGCTTCACGTCACCCACCACTGCAACAGTCCATTTTCATAAATTTAGGCCCAGCACCCAGGCAGAGGAGAGAGGTCCCGTAACAGACAATCTGGCTTCATGTCAGCAGAGAATCAGTCTTCACGTCACCCACCACTGTAACAGTCCATTTTCATAAATTTAGGCCCAGCACCCAGGCAGAGGAGAGAGGTCCCGTAACAGAATCTGGCTTCATGTCAGCAGAGAATCAGTCTTCATGTCATAGCAGAGAATCAGGCTTCACTTCACCCACCACTGTAACAGTCCATTTTCATAAATTTAGGCCCAGCACCCAGGCAGAGGAGAGAGGTCCCGTAACAGACAATCAGGCTTCACGTCAGCCACCAGTGCAACAGTCCATTGGCATATATTTAGGCCCAGCACCCAGGCAGAGGAGAGAGGTCCCGTAACAGACAATCTGGCTTCATGTCAGCAGAGAATCAGTCTTCATGTCATAGCAGAGAATCAGGCTTCACGTCACCCACCACTGTAACAGTCCATTTTCATAAATTTAGGCCCAGCACCCAGGCAGAGGAGAGAGGTCCCGTAACAGACAATCTGGCTTCATGTCAGCAGAGAATCAGTCTTCATGCCATAGCAGAGAATCAGGCTTCACGTCACTCACCACTGTAACAGTCCATTTTCATAAATTTAGGCCCAGCACCCAGGCAGAGGAGAGAGGTCCCGTAACAGACAATCTGGCTTCATGTCAGCAGAGAATCAGTCTTCATATCATAGCAGAGAATCAGGCTTCACGTCACCCACCACTGTAAGAGTCCATTTTCATAAATTTAGGCCCAGCACCCAGGCAGAGGAGAGAGGTCCTGTAACAGACAATCTGGCTTCATGTCAGCAGAGAATCAGTCTTCATGTCATAGCAGAGAATCAGGCTTCACGTCAGCCACCAGTGCAACAGTCCATTGTCATAAATTTAGGCCCAGCACCCAGGCAGAGGAGAGAGGTCCCGTAACAGAGAATCTGGCTTCATGTCAGCAGAGAATTCGTCTGCATGTCATAGCAGAGAATCAGGCTTCACGTCACCCACCACTGTAACAGTCCATTTTAATAAATTTAGGCCCAGCACCCAGGCAGAGGAGAGAGGTCCCGTAACAGACAATCAGGCTTCACGTCAGCCACCAGTGCAACAGTCCATTGGCATATATTTAGGCCCAGCACCCAGGTAGAGGAGAGAGGTCCCGTAACAGAGAATCTGTCTTCATGTCAGCAGAGAATCAGTCTGCATGTCATAGCAGAGAATCAGGCTTCACGTCAGCCACCACTGCAACAGTCCATTGTGATAAATTTAGGCCAAGCACCCAGGCAGAGGAGAGAGGTCCCGTAACAGACAATCTGGCTTCATGTCAGCAGAGAATCAGTCTTCATATCATAGCAAAGAATCAGGCTTCACGTCACCCACCACTGTAAGAGTCCATTTTCATAAATTTAGGCCCAGCACCCAGGCAGAGGAGAGAGGTCCCGTAACAGACAATCTGGCTTCATGTCAGCAGAGAATTAGTCTGCATGTCATAGCAGAGAATCAGGCTTCAGGTCACCCAACATTGGAACAGTCCATTGGCATATATTTAGGCCCCGGCACCCAGACAGAGGAGAGGTTCATTCAAATTTGGGTAGCCTCGCAATATAATGGTAAAATGAAAATAAAAATAGGATTGAATGAGGAAGTGCCCTGGAGTACAATAATATATGGTTAAGGGGAGGTAGTTAATGTCTAATCTGGACAAGGGACGGACAGGACCTGTGGGATCCATGCCTGGTTCATTTTTATGAACGTCAGCTTGTCCACATTGGCTGTAGACAGGCGGCTGCGTTTGTCTGTAATGACACCCCCTGCCGTGCTGAATACACGTTCAGACAAAACGCTGGCCGCCGGGCAGACCAGCACCTCCAAGGCATAAAAGGCTAGCTCTGGCCACGTGGACAATTTAGAGACCCAGTAGTTGAATGGGGCCGAACCATCAGTCAGTACGTGGAGGGGTGTACACACGTACTGTTCCACCATGTTAGTGAAATGTTGCCTCCTGCTAACACGTTGCGTATCAGGTGGTGGTGTAGTTAGCTGTGGCGTGTTGACAAAACTTTTCCACATCTCTGCCATGCTAACCCTGCCCTCAGAGGAGCTGGCCGTGACACAGCTGCCTTGGCGACCTCTTGCTCCTCCTCTGCCTTGGCCTTGGGCTTCCACTTGTTCCCCTGTGACATTTGGGAATTCTCTCAGTAGCGCGTCTACCAACGTGCGCTTGTACTCGCGCATCTTCCTATCACGCTCCAGTGCAGGAAGTAAGGTGGGCACATTGTCTTTGTAGCGTGGATCCAGCAGGGTGGCAACCCAGTAGTCCGCACACGTTAAAATGTGGGCAACTCTGCTGTCGTTGCGCAGGCACTGCAGCATGTAGTCGCTCATGTGTGCCAGGCTGCCCAGGGGTAAGGACAAGATGTCCTCTGTGGGAGGCGTATCGTCATCGTCCTGCCTTTCCTCCCAGCCACGCACCAGTGATGGACCCGAGCTGCGTTGGGTGCCACCCCGCTGTGACCATGCTTCATCCTCATCCTCCTCCACCTCCTCCTCATCCTCGTCCTCCTCGTCCTCCAGTAGTGGGCCCTGGCTGGCCACATTTGTACCTGGCCTCTGCTGTTGCCAAAAACCTCCCTCTGAGTCACTTCGAAGAGACTGGCCTGAAAGTGCTAAAAATTACCCCTCTTCCTCCTCCTCCTGCTCCTCCTGGGCCACCTCCTCTTCCATCATCGCCCTAAGTGTTTTCTCAAGGAGACATAGAAGTGGTATTGTAACGCTGATAACGGCGTCATCGCCACTGGCCATGTTGGTGGAGTACTCGAAACAGCGCAACAGGGCACACAGGTCTCGCATGGAGGCCCAGTCATTGGTGGTGAAGTGGTGCTGTTCTGTAGTGCGACTGACCCGTGCGTGCTGCAGCTGAAACTCCACTATGGCCTGCTGCTGCTCGCACAGTCTGTCCAGCATGTGCAAGGTGGAGTTCCACCTGGTGGGCACGTCGCATATGAGGCGGTGAGCGGGAAGGCCGAAGTTACGCTGTAGCGCAGACAGGCGAGCAGCAGCAGGATGTGAACGCCGGAAGCGCGAACAGACGGCCCGCACTTTATGCAGCAGCTCTGACATGTCGGGGTAGTTGTGAATGAACTTCTGCACCACCAAATTCAGCACATGCGCCAAGCAAGGGATGTGCGTCAAACTGGCTAGTCCCAGAGCTGCAACGAGATTTCGCCCATTATCACACACCACCAGGCCGGGCTTGAGGCTCACCGGCAGCAACCACTCGTCGGTCTGTTGTTCTATACCCTGCCACAACTCCTGTGCGGTGTGGGGCCTGTCCCCCAAACATATGAGTTTCAGAATGGCCTGCTGACGTTTACCCCGGGCTGTGCTGAAGTTGGTGGTGAAGGTGTGTGGCTGACTAGATGTGCAGGTGGAAGAAGAGGAGGAGGAAGTCGAGTAGGAGGAGGTGGCAACAGGAGGCAAAGAATGTTGCCCTGCGATCCTTGGCGGCGGAAGGACGTGCGCCAAACAGCTCTCCGCCTGGGGCCCAGCTGCCACTACATTTACCCAGTGTGCAGTTAGGGAGATATAGCGTCCCTGGCCGTGCTTACTGGTCCACGTATCTGTGGTTAGGTGGACCTTGCCACAGATGGCGTTGCGCAGTGCACACTTGATTTTATCGGATACTTGGTTGTGCAGGGAAGGCACGGCTCTCTTGGAGAAGTAGTGCCGGCTGGGAACAACATACTGTGGGACAGCAAGCGACATGAGCTGTTTGAAGCTGTCTGTGTCCACCAGCCTAAATGACAGCATTTCATAGGCCAGTAGTTTAGAAATGCTGGCATTCAGGGCCAGGGATCGAGGGTGGCTAGGTGGGAATTTACGCTTTCTCTCAAATGTTTGTGAGATGGAGAGCTGAACACTGCCGTGTGACATGGTTGAGATGCTTGGTGACGGAGGTGGTGGTGGTGTTGGTGGTACATCCCCTGTTTGCTGGGCGGCAGGTGCCAACGTTCCTCCAGAGGCGGAGGAAGAGGCCGAGGCGGCAGCAGCAGAAGAGGCCGAGGCGGCAGCAGCAGAAGAGGTAGCAGGGGGAGCCTGAGTGACTTCCTTGGTTTTAAGGTGTTTACTCCACTGCAGTTCATGCTTCGCATGCAGGTGCCTGGTCATGCAGGTTGTGCTCAGGTTCAGAACGTTAATGCCTCGCTTCAGGCTCTGATGGCACAGCGTGCAAACCACTAGGGTCTTGTCGTCAGCACATTGTTTGAAGAAGTGCCATGCCAGGGAACTCCTTGAAGCTGCCTTTGGGGTGCTCGGTCCAAGATGGCGGCGGTCAGTAGCAGGTGGAGTCTCTTGGCGGCGGGTGTTCTGCTTTTGCCCACTGCTCCCTCTTTTGCTACGCTGTTGGCTCGGTCTCACCACTGCCTCTTCCTCCGAACTGTGAAAGTCAGTGGCACGACCTTCATTCCATGTGGGGTCTAGGACCTCATCGTCCCCTGCATCATCTTCCACCCAGTCTTGATCCCTGACCTCCTGTTCCGTCTGCACACTGCAGAAAGACGCAGCAGTTGGCACCTGTGTTTTGTCATCATCAGAGACATGCTGAGGTGGTATTCCCATGTCCTCATCATCAGGAAACATAAGTGGTTGTGCGTCAGTGCATTCTATGTCTTTCACCGCTGGGGAAGCGCTAGGTGGATGCCCTTGGGAAACCCTGCCAGCGGAGTCTTCAAACAGCATAAGAGACTGCTGCATAACTTGAGGCTCAGACAGTTTCCCTGGTATGCATGGGGGTGATGTGACAGACTGATGGGGTTGGTTTTCAGGCGCCATCTGTGCGCTTTCTGCAGAAGACTGGGTGGGAGATAATGTGAACGTGCTGGATCCACTGTCGGCCACCCAATTGACTAATGCCTGTACCTGCTCAGGCCTTACCATCCTTAGAACGGCATTGGGCCCCACCATATATCGCTGTAAATTCTGGCGGCTACTGGGACCTGAGGTAGTTGGTACACTAGGACGTGTGGATGTGGCAGAACGGCCACGTCCTCTCCCAGCACCAGAGGGTCCACTAACACCACCACGACCATGTCCACGTCCGCGTCCCTTACTAGATGTTTTCCTCATTGTTATCGTTCACCACAACAACAAAAATATTATTTGGCCCAATGTATTGTATTCAAATTCAGCTGAATATAAATTTGAGGCCTAGTATTTAGGCGCTGGGTGACCGGTATAGATTTACTGACAGAATTAGACTTGGAAATGCACAGTAGCGTGTGTGTGAAGTTATTCTGAATGACCCTATGTGCACCTTGAATATTATATACCCTTTTAGGGATAGATTTCAAATAGCTCTGATACAGCAGAAACCACTAAATTAGGAAATTGCTAAATTGGGAATTGTATTTCAACCCAGAACAAAAAATGTGCTTTGACGGACACTAAATAACTTGCCCAGCCAGAACAGTACAGCGGTAAAGACAGATTTAGCGGGATATAAATTTGAGGCCTAGTATTTAGGCGCTGGGTGACCGGTATGGATTTACTGACAGAATTAGACTTGGAAATGCACAGTAGCGTGTGTGTGAAGTTATTCTGAATGACCCTATGTGCACCTTGAATATTATATACCCTTTTAGGGATAGATTTCAAATAGCTCTGATATAGCAGAAACCACTAAATTATGAAATTGCTAAATTGGGAATTGTATTTCAACCCAGAACAAAAAATGTGCTTTGACGGACACTAAATAACTTGCCCAGCCAGAACAGTACAGCGGTAAAGACAGATTTAGCGGGATATAAATTTGAGGCCTAGTATTTAGGCGCTGGGTGACCGGTATGGATTTACTGACAGAATTAGACTTGGAAATGCACAGTAGCGTGTGTGTGAAGTTATTCTGAATGACCCTATGTGCACCTTGAATATTATATACCCTTTTAGGGATAGATTTCAAATAGCTCTGATATAGCAGAAATTGCTAAAATGGGAATTGTATTTCAACCCAGAACAAAAAATGTGCTTTGACGGACACTAAATAACTTGCCCAGCCAGAACAGTACAGCGGTAAAGACAGATTTAGCGGGATATAAATTTGAGGCCTAGTATTTAGGCGCTGGGTGACCGGTATGGATTTACTGACAGAATTAGACTGGGATATGGCCAAAAAATAACCACACTATTGCTGGTTAAATGCACTTGGTGTGACAGCTTGACCAACCACACTACTGAGGGTTAAATGCACTTGGTGACAGGCGCAGCTTGCCCCTGATGTAGTATATGGCCAAAAAATGAACAGACTATTGCTGGTTAAATGCACTTGGTGTGACAGCTTGACCAACCACACTACTGAGGGTTAAATGCACTTGGTGACGGGCGCAGCTTGCCCCTGATGTAGTATATGGCCAAAAAATGAACAGACTATTGCTGGTTAAATGCACTTGGTGTGACAGCTTGACCAACCACACTACTGAGGGTTAAATGCACTTGGTGACGGGCGCAGCTTGCCCCTGATGTAGTATATGGCTAAAAAATAAACAGACTATTGCTGGTTAAATGCACTTGGTGTGACAGCTTGACCAACCACACTACTGAGGGTTAAATGCACTTGGTGACGGGCGCAGCTTGCCCCTGATGTAGTATATGGCCAAAAAATGAACAGACTATTGCTGGTTAAATGCACTTGGTGTGACAGCTTGACCAACCACACTACTGAGGGTTAAATGCACTTGGTGACGGGCGCAGCTTGCCCCTGATGTAGTATATGGCTAAAAAATAAACAGACTATTGCTGGTTAAATGCACTTGGTGTGACAGCTTCACCCTGATGTAGGCTTTAGCCAAAAAACAACCACACCATTGAGGGTTAAATGCAGTTGGTAACAGGCGCAGCTTGCCCCTGATGTAGTATATGGCCAAAAAATGAACAGACTATTGCTGGTTAAATGCACTTGGTGTGACAGCTTGACCAACCACACTACTGAGGGTTAAATGCACTTAGTGACGGGCGCAGCTTGCCCCTGATGTAGTATATGGCCAAAAAATAAACAGACTATTGCTGGTTAAATGCACTTGGTGTGACAGCTTCACCCTGATGTAGGCTTTAGCCAAAAAACAAACACACCATTGAGGGTTAAATGCAGTTGGTGACAGGCGCAGCTTGCCCCTGATGTAGTATATGGCCAAAAAATGAACAGACTATTGCTGGTTAAATGCACTTGGTGTGACAGCTTGACCAACCACACTACTGAGGGTTAAATGCACTTAGTGACGGGCGCAGCTTGCCCCTGATGTAGTATATGGCTAAAAAATAAACAGACTATTGCTGGTTAAATGCACTTGGTGTGACAGCTTCACCCTGATGTAGGCTTTAGCCAAAAAACAACCACACCATTGAGGGTTAAATGCAGTTGGTGACAGGCGCAGCTTGCCCCTGATGTAGTATATGGCCAAAAAATGAACAGACTATTGCTGGTTAAATGCACTTGGTGTGACAGCTTGACCAACCACACTACTGAGGGTTAAATGCACTTAGTGACGGGCGCAGCTTGCCCCTGATGTAGTATATGGCCAAAAAATAAACAGACTATTGCTGGTTAAATGCACTTGGTGTGACAGCTTCACCCTGATGTAGGCTTTAGCCAAAAAACAAACACACCATTGAGGGTTAAATGCAGTTGGTGACAGGCGCAGCTTGCCCCTGATGTAGTATATGGCCAAAAAATGAACAGACTATTGCTGGTTAAATGCACTTGGTGTGACAGCTTGACCAACCACACTACTGAGGGTTAAATGCACTTAGTGACGGGCGCAGCTTGCCCCTGATGTAGTATATGGCCAAAAAATAAACAGACTATTGCTGGTTAAATGCACTTGGTGTGACAGCTTCACCCTGATGTAGGCTTTAGCCAAAAAACAAACACACCATTGAGGGTTAAATGCACTTGGTGACAGGCGCAGCTTGCCCCTGATGTAGTATATGGCCAAAAAATAAACAGATTATTGCTGGTTAAATGCACTTGGTGTGACAGCTTCACCCTGATGTAGGCTTTATCCAAAAAACAACCACACCATTGAGGGTTAAATGCACTTGGTGACAGGCGCAGCTTGCCCCTGATGTAGTATTTGGCCAAAAAATAAACAGACTAATGCTGGTTAAATGCACTTGGTGTGACAGCTTCACCCTGATGTAGGCTTTAGCCAAAAAACAACCACACCATTGAGGGTTAAAGGCACTTGGTCGCAGCTTGTGCTGGCGCACCACAAGACACAAAATGGCCGCCGATCACCCCAGAAAAAAGTGACTGACAAACGGTCTGGCCAGCCTAAAAACAGTGAGCAATTGAACTTCAGCAGCTCAATGACCCACAGCGGCAGATCGATCGATTAATCAAGTCCTTTGGAGGAGTTAATCTGCCTAATCTCGCCCTACTGTCGCAGCCGCAACCTCTCCCTACGCTAATCAGAGCAGAGTGACGGGCGACGCTATGTGACTCCAGCTTAAATAGAGGCTGGGTCACATGGTGCTCTGGCCAATCACAGCCATGCCAATAGTAGGCATGGCTGTGACGGCCTCTTGGGGCAAGTAGTATGACGCTTGTTGATTGGCTGCTTTGCAGCCTTTCAAAAAGCGCCAAGAAAGCGTCACAAAAGCGCCAAGAAAGCGACGAACACCGAACCCGAACCCGGACTTTTACGAAAATGTCCGGGTTCGGGTCCGTGTCACGGACACCCCAAAATTCGGTACGAACCCGAACTATACAGTTCGAGTTCGCTCATCCCTAATTACAGTGATTAGCTAGCCGGAACGCATCATCGGGTGCTATATAGCACCCGATGACACATGGTTCGGCTCAGTCTTAGTCAGGGAGAGCTGCAGCAGAAGGGAGAGATACTGTAGAGATAGGAATTGTTTTTTTTCTTAGTCAGGGTTTAGTGTTGAAAGGTGTTAGAGACCCAAAGGTCCTTTTAAGGACTATTGTTTTATCTGGCTGTCATATATATTATTAGTGCAACCTGCGCTAAATTGCGTGCAATCGTTTGGCCGCTGCTGACAGTGACACAACCTCTGCTACGTCTGTTACATATGCGCATCCTAAATATCTGTGACATTCAGAGCAATTGTTCGTTCGCTGCTGACAGCGACATTACCTGCGCTACATCTCTGGTATAACGTTGGCTCTTCCTAAATATCTCTGACATTCAGTGTCATTTTTTCTTAGCCACTGGTGACAGTGACAGTACCTGCGCTACATCTCCTGTATAATGTTTGCGCATCCTAAATATCTGTGACATTCAGTGTCATTTATTTGCGCATACACTTACAAAACCTGCGATAGTGTACGTGTGACATACTTGCAAGCATATATACCATTTAATATGCTCAAGGCGAGCAGTAAGGGACATGGAAGTGGCCATGCTGCTGATGGTGCACGCAGAGGTCGTGGGTCTGGCCATGGTGAAACTGTGCCTGCTGCCAGAGCACGAGAAACACACTCATCCACAATACCTAGCTTCCCCAGTTTGTAGGGCAGCACACTACTCTCAAAGTCACACCACTGCAACCAGGTAGTCGGTTGGATTGCAGCAGATAATGCTTCCAGTCGGTTAAACACCACCCTGTCTTCCACAAAGTCCAGTCTCAGTAGCCAAGAGTCTGGTCAACAAAATCCTCATCCTGATCCTCCTTCCTCCCACCATGGAGAGTCTTGGCAAACAAGTGATCCCACACTCTGATATTCCGAGGAGCTCTTTTCATCGCCATTCCTTGATTTAGGCCTCTCGCCAAGCCCGCTTGAAGAGGCACATGAGGAGATCTTGTGCACTGATTCCCAAACTCTTGAGCATCCACAGTCCGAAGAAGATCACGGTGGGGAACAGCAATTAGTGTTTCACGAGGTGGATGATGATGATGAGACACAGTTGCCAATAAGTCAACGGCAATTAGTGTCTCAAGAGTATTTAAATAGAATGTTGCTCACTCACAAACAACAAAAACATACCCACTATAGTCAAAAATATATACACTTTATTGAATAAAATTCATATACACAATATATTGCAATATAACAGTAATGATAAAAGGAAAACAACAGAAAAGGGTGCCTGACGAAGCAGAGGCGAAACGCGCATTGAGGTATTTTTGCTGACCTGTGCTGCTTTGTATACCCCCAATCATGTCTTGTGGTATGTATCGCATATAATATTTTGGACATTTGTGGCACATTGTTGTCACATTGGTATTGGCTTTCCTGACCAGGCTGTGGGTTGGTTTTATGGGGGGATTTCTTTTCTTCGTTTTTTTTTTTTTCTTTTTTCTGTTTTCCTTTTTTCTGCTTTTTTATTCTTTCTTATTCTATTTTCCACCATTTTCCCCATCCCATTGGTTTTTCCTGGGCCCATGCTGTATTATTATTTTGGGAAATATCTATTAAGGAGTGTTATTATACACGTCCTAAATGTGAACTCGATATAAAGATCCACCCGTATTGAGTGATATACCCATGCATGTAGTAACAGGTAGGCCATTTTGCGATATTCCTGTTTTATTATGTATATTCTTTGGACATGGTGACACTTGAAATGTGGAAGACCTTTTTGGGAGTAGAAGCAGCATAGGTCAGGTGATTATGGCACCCTTATCTGTTGTTTTCCTTTTATCATTACCATTATATTGTTATATATTGTGAATATGAATTTTTATGTAATAAAGTGGATATATATTTTACTATAGTGGGTATGTTTTTGTTGTTTGTAAGTAAGCAACATTATAGGTATATGTTCTGGTTAATATACATACCCTGATTTGTTGTTGTATTGAGGCCTGTTTAGGTTTAGTGTCTCAAGAGGTTGATGATTAGGATGAGACACAGTTGTCAATAAGTGAGGTCCTTGTTAGGTCAAACAAGTCAAGAGGATGACCAGATTGAGGAAGTGGAAGAGGAGGTGGTGGACGATTAAATCACTGACCCAACAGGGGAAGGTGGAAAGCCGAGCGAGGACAGTAGTACAGAGGGGGAGGGATCCGCAACAGGCTGAAAGAGGCAGTTGGGTTGCAAAAGGGAGAAGGCGGGCCACACCAAACAGGCTCGCAACTGTTACCTGAAGCACCCCTTGCGGCAATCTCACTTGCCAAGGGGTAGGGTCTTTTTTTAGGAAAGTGCGGACGATAAAAAAATTGTCATTTGCAACCTGTGCTGTACCAAAGTGAGCAGGGGTGTGAACACTAACAACCTCACCACCAGCAGCATGATCCACCACATGGCATCAAAGCACCCTAATAGGTGGACCTAACGCCTGGGTCTTCCCTTGTGTTTACGTGCTGGCCAATCCCCTGTCCAAGACGCAGGCCCAGATGCCTCCTGCCCTGCACCTGGCCCTTCTCAAGCACCATCAGCTAGCACATTCACTTCTGTGTCCATACCCCAGGCCTTGGAACGAAAGCGCAAACACCCACCCACAGGCCATAGCACTAAATGCGCACCTTTCCAAATTGCTGGCACTGGAAATGTTGCCATTTAGGCTTGTGCACACTGAGGCTTTCTGCAGCCTGATGGCAGCAGCCATCCCTTGTTTCTCAGTCCCCAGCCGCCACTATTTTTCCCGGTGTGCCCTCCCCGTTTTACACCGGCATGTGTCCCGTAACATCACCCATGCCCCGACCAACGTAGTTATTTGGAAGGTCCACTTAGCGAATGACACAAGGACAAGTGCTTTTGGCCAGGGACGCTACATTTCCCTGACGGCACACTGGTGAATGTTGCGGAAGTCTGGAGCGAGACGTACCCTGGGATGGCACAGGTGCTACCGACACCAAGGATTGAGGGTCCTACTTCCATCAGAATTTCCGCCACCACCTACATTAGTGGCTGCAACCACCCCTTTTCCTCCTCCACTTCTACCTCTGAATTCTTATCTTGCAGCACCAGTCAGCCATCAGTCAGTAGCTGGAAGCAGTGTAGCACCGCAGTGGGGAAGCGGCAACAGGCCGTGCAGAAACTTATTTGCTTAGGTGACAAACAGCACACCGCCGCAGAGCTATGGCAGGGGATGAGGGACCAGACTGAGCTGTGGCTCTCTCCACTCAACCTACAACTAAGCATGGTTGTGTCTGAAAATGGCCGTAACTTGGTGGCGGCTTTGGAGCTCAGCAAGCTCACAAATAGGGATGAGCGAACTCGAACTGTATAGTTCGGGTTCGTACCGAATTTTGGGGTGTCCGTGACACGGACCCGAACCCGGACATTTTCGTAAAAGTCCAGGTTCGGGTTCGGTGTTCGTCGCTTTCTTGGCGCTTTTGTGACGCTTTCTTGGCGCTTTTTGAAAGGCTGCAAAGCAGCCAATCAACAAGCGTCATACTACTTGCCCCAAGAGGCCATCACAGCCATGCCTACTATTGGCATGGCTGTGATTGGCCAGAGCACCATGTGACCCAGCCTCTATTTAAGCTGGAGTCACATAGCGCCGCCCGTCACTCTGCTCTGATTAGCGTAGGGAGAGGTTGCGGCTGCGACAGTAGGGCGAGATTAGGCAGATTAACTCCTCCAAAGGACTTGATTAACTGATCGATCTGCAGCTGTGGATCATTGAGCTGCTGATCCTCAATTGCTCACTGTTTTTAGGCTGCCCAGACCGTTTGTCAGTCACATTTTTCTGGGGTGATCGGCGGCCATTTTGTGTCTTGTGGTGCGCCAGCACAAGCTGCGACCAAGTGCATTTAACCCTCAATGGTGTGGTTGTTTTTTGGCTAAAGCCTACATCAGGGTGAAGCTGTCACACCAAGTGCATTTAACCAGCAATAGTCTGTTCATTTTTTGGCATATACAAAATCAGGGGCAAGCTGCGCCTGTCACCAAGTGCATTTAACCCTCAATGGTGTGGTTGTTTTTTGGCTAAAGCCTGCATCAGGGTGAAGCTGTCACACCAAGTGCATTTAACCAGCAATAGTCTGTTCATTTTTTGGCCATATACAAAATCAGGGGCAAGCTGCGCCTGTCACCAAGTGCATTTAACCCTCAATGGTGTGGTTGTTTTTTGGCTAAAGCCTACATCAGGGTGAAGCTGTCACACCAAGTGCATTTAACCAGCAATAGTCTGTTCATTTTTTGGCCATATACAAAATCAGGGGCAAGCTGCGCCTGTCACCAAGTGCATTTAACCCTCAATGGTGTGGTTGTTTTTTGGCTAAAGCCTACATCAGGGTGAAGCTGTCACACCAAGTGCATTTAACCAGCAATAGTCTGTTCATTTTTTGGCCATATACAAAATCAGGGGCAAGCTGCGCCTGTCACCAAGTGCATTTAACCCTCAATGGTGTGGTTGTTTTCTGGCTAAAGCCTACATCAGGGTGAAGCTGTCACACCAAGTGCATTTAACCAGCAATAGTCTGTTTATTTTTTGGCCATATACTACATCAGGGGCAAGCTGCGCCCGTCACCAAGTGCATTTAACCCTCAGTAGTGTGGTTGGTCAAGCTGTGACACCAAGTGCATTTAACCAGCAATAGTCTGTTCATTTTTTGGCCATATACTACATCAGGGGCAAGCTGCGCCCGTCACCAAGTGCATTTAACCAGCAATAGTGTGGTTATTTTTTGGCCATATCCCAGTCTAATTCTGTCACTAAATCCATACCGGTCACCCAGCGCCTAAATACTAGGCCTCAAATTTATATCCCGCTAAATCTCTCGTTACCGCTGTCCTGTTGTAGCTGGGAAAGTTATTTAGTGTCCGTCAAAGCACATTTTTTGTTCTGGGTTGAAGTACAATTCCCAATTTAGCAATTTCATAATTTAGTGGTTTCTGCTATATCAGAGCTATTTGAAATCTATCCCTAAAAGGGTATATAATATTCAAGGTGCACATTGGGTCATTCAGAATAACTTCACACACACCCGCTACTGTGTATTTTCAAGTCTAATTCTGTCACTAAACCCATACCTGTCACCCAGCGCCTAAATACTAGGCCTCAAATTTATATCCTGCTAAATCTCTCGTTACCGCTGTCCTGTTGTAGCTGGGAAAGTTATTTAGTGTCCGTCAAAGCACATTTTTTGTTCTGGGTTGAAGTACAATTCCCAATTTAGCAATTTCATAATTTAGTGGTTTCTGCTATATCAGAGCTATTTGAAATCTATCCCTAAAAGGGTATATAATATTCAAGGTGCACATTGGGTCATTCAGAATAACTTCACACACACCCGCTACTGTGTATTTTCAAGTCTAATTCTGTCACTAAACCCATACCTGTCACCCAGCGCCTAAATACTAGGCCTCAAATTTATATCCTGCTAAATCTCTCGTTACCGCTGTCCTGTTGTAGCTGGGAAAGTTATTTAGTGTCCGTCAAAGCACATTTTTTGTTCTGGGTTGAAATACAATTCCCAATTTAGCAATTTCATAATTTAGTGGTTTCTGCTATATCAGAGCTATTTGAAATCTATCCCTAAAAGGGTAGATCATATTGAAGGTGCACATAGGGTCATTCAGAATAACTTCACACACACCCGCTACTGTGTATTTCCAAGTCTAATTCTGTCACTAAACCCATACCTGTCACCCAGCGCCTAAATACTAGGCCTCAAATTTATATCCTGCTAAATCTCTCGTTACCGCTGTACTGTTGTTGCTTGGAAAGATATTTAGTGTCCGTCAAAGCACATTTTTTGTTCTGGGTTGAAGTACAATTCCCAATTTAGCAATTTCATAATTTAGTGGTTTCTGCTATATCAGAGCTATTTGAAATCTATCCCTAAAAGGGTATATAATATTCAAGGTGCACATTGGGTCATTCAGAATAACTTCACACACACCCGCTACTGTGTATTTTCAAGTCTAATTCTGTCACTAAACCCATACCTGTCACCCAGCGCCTAAATACTAGGCCTCAAATTTATATCCTGCTAAATCTCTCGTTACCGCTGTCCTGTTGTAGCTGGGAAAGTTATTTAGTGTCCGTCAAAGCACATTTTTTCTTCTGGGTTGAAATACAATTCCCAATTTAGCAATTTCATAATTTAGTGGTTTCTGCTATATCAGAGCTATTTGAAATCTATCCCTAAAAGGGTAGATCATATTGAAGGTGCACATAGGGTCATTCAGAATAACTTCACACACACCCGCTACTGTGTATTTCCAAGTCTAATTCTGTCACTAAACCCATACCTGTCACCCAGCGCCTAAATACTAGGCCTCAAATTTATATCCCGCTAAATCTCTCGTTACCGCTGTCCTGTTGTAGCTGGGAAAGTTATTTAGTGTCCGTCAAAGCACATTTTTTGTTCTGGGTTGAAGTACAATTCCCAATTTAGCAATTTCATAATTTAGTGGTTTCTGCTATATCAGAGCTATTTGAAATCTATCCCTAAAAGGGTATATAATATTCAAGGTGCACATTGGGTCATTCAGAATAACTTCACACACACCCGCTACTGTGTATTTCCAAGTCTAATTCTGTCACTAAACCCATACCTGTCACCCAGCGCCTAAATACTAGGCCTCAAATTTATATCCTGCTAAATCTCTCGTTACCGCTGTACTGTTGTTGCTTGGAAAGATATTTAGTGTCCGTCAAAGCACATTTTTTGTTCTGGGTTGAAGTACAATTCCCAATTTAGCAATTTCATAATTTAGTGGTTTCTGCTATATCAGAGCTATTTGAAATCTATCCCTAAAAGGGTATATAATATTCAAGGTGCACATTGGGTCATTCAGAATAACTTCACACACACCCGCTACTGTGTATTTTCAAGTCTAATTCTGTCACTAAACCCATACCTGTCACCCAGCGCCTAAATAATAGGCCTCAAATTTATATCCTGCTAAATCTCTCGTTACCGCTGTACTGTTGTTGCTGGGCAAGATATTTAGTGTCCGTCAAAGCACATTTTTTGTTCTGGGTTGAAATACAATTCCCAATTTAGCAATTTCATAATTTAGTGGTTTCTGCTATATCAGAGCTATTTGAAATCTATCCCTAAAAGGGTATATAATATTCAAGGTGCACATAGGGTCATTCAGAATAACTTCACACACCCGCTACTGTGCATTTCCAAATCTAATTCTGTCACTAAACCCATACCTGTCACCCAGTGCCTAAATACTAGGCCTCAAATTTATATCCCGCTAAATCTCTCGTTACCGCTGTCCTGTTGTGGCTGGGAAAGTTATTTAGTGTCCGTCAAAGCACATTTTTTGTTCTGGGTTGAAATACAATTCCCAATTTAGCAATTTCATAATTTAGTCGTTTCTGCTATATCAGAGCTATTTGAAATCTATCCCTAAAAGGGTAGATCATATTGAAGGTGCACATAGGGTCATTCAGAATAACTTCACACACACGCTTCTGTGCATTTCCAAGTCTAATTCTGTCACTAAATCCATACCGGTCACCCAGCGCCTAAATACTAGGCCTCAAATTTATATCCCGCTGAATTTGAATACAATACATTGGGCCAAATAATATATTTGTTGTTGTGGTGAACCATAACAATGAGAAAAACATCTAGTAAGGGACGCGGACGTGGACATGGTCGTGGTGGTGTTAGTGGACCCTCTGGTGCTGGGAGAGGACGTGGCCGTTCTGCCACATCCACACGTCCTAGTGTACCAACTACCTCAGGTCCCAGTAGCCGCCAGAATTTACAGCGATATATGGTGGGGCCCAATGCCGTTCTAAGGATGGTAAGGCCTGAGCAGGTACAGGCATTAGTCAATTGGGTGGCCGACAGTGGATCCAGCACGTTCACATTATCTCCCACCCAGTCTTCTGCAGAAAGCGCACAGATGGCGCCTGAAAACCAACCCCATCAGTCTGTCACATCACCCCCATGCATACCAGGGAAACTGTCTCAGCCTCAAGTTATGCAGCAGTCTCTTATGCTGTTTGAAGACTCCGCTGGCAGGGTTTCCCAAGGGCATCCACCTAGCCCTTCCCCAGCGGTGAAAGACATAGAATGCACTGACGCACAACCACTTATGTTTCCTGATGATGAGGACATGGGAATACCACCTCAGCATGTCTCTGATGATGACGAAACACAGGTGCCAACTGCTGCGTCTTTCTGCAGTGTGCAGACTGAACAGGAGGTCAGGGATCAAGACTGGGTGGAAGACGATGCAGGGGACGATGAGGTCCTAGACCCCACATGGAATGAAGGTCGTGCCACTGACTTTCACAGTTCGGAGGAAGAGGCAGTGGTGAGACCGAGCCAACAGCGTAGCAAAAGAGGGAGCAGTGGGCAAAAGCAGAACACCCGCCGCCAAGAGACTCCGCCTGCTACTGACCGCCGCCATCTGGGACCGAGCACCCCAAAGGCAGCTTCAAGGAGTTCCCTGGCATGGCACTTCTTCAAACAATGTGCTGACGACAAGACCCGAGTGGTTTGCACGCTGTGCCATCAGAGCCTGAAGCGAGGCATTAACGTTCTGAACCTGAGCACAACCTGCATGACCAGGCACCTGCATGCAAAGCATGAACTGCAGTGGAGTAAACACCTTAAAACCAAGGAAGTCACTCAGGCTCCCCCTGCTACCTCTTCTGCTGCTGCCGCCTCGGCCTATTCTGCTGCTGCCGCCTCGGCCTCTTCCTCCGCCTCTGGAGGAACGTTGGCACCTGCCGCCCAGCAAACAGGGGATGTACCACCACACACCACCACCTCCGTCACCAAGCGTCTCAACCATGTCACACGCCAGCGTTCAGCTCTCCATCTCACAAACATTTGATAGAAAGCGTAAATTCCCACCTAGCCACCCTCGATCCCTGGCCCTGAATGCCAGCATTTCTAAACTACTGGCCTATGAAATGCTGTCATTTAGGCTGGTGGACACAGACAGCTTCAAACAGCTCATGTCGCTTGCTGTCCCACAGTATGTTGTTCCCAGCCGGCACTACTTCTCCAAGAGAGCCGTGCCTTCCCTGCACAACCAAGTATCCGATAAAATCAAGTGTGCACTGCGCAACGCCATCTGTAGCAAGGTCCACCTAACCACAGATACGTGGACCAGTAAGCACGGCCAGGGACGCTATATCTCCCTAACTGCACACTGGGTAAATGTAGTGGCAGCTGGGCCCCAGGCGGAGAGCTGTTTGGCGCACGTCCTTCCGCCGCCAAGGATCGCAGGGCAACATTCTTTGCCTCCTGTTGCCACCTCCTCCTTCTCGGCTTCCTCCTCCTCTTCTTCCACCTGCTCATCCAGTCAGCCACACACCTTCACCACCAACTTCAGCACAGCCCGGGGTAAACGTCAGCAGGCCATTCTGAAACTCATATGTTTGGGGGACAGGCCCCACACCGCACAGGAGTTGTGGCGGGGTATTGAACAACAGACCGACGAGTGGTTGCTGCCGGTGAGCCTCAAGCCCGGCCTGGTGGTGTGTGATAATGGGCGAAATCTCGTTGCAGCTCTGGGACTAGCCAATTTGACGCACATCCCTTGCTTGGCGCATGTGCTGAATTTGGTGGTGCAGAAGTTCATTCACAACTACCCCGACATGTCAGAGCTGCTGCATAAAGTGCGGGCTGTCTGTTCGCGCTTCCGGCGTTCACATCCTGCCGCTGCTCGCCTGTCTGCGCTACAGCGTAACTTCGGCCTTCCCGCTCACCGCCTCATATGCGACGTGCCCACCAGGTGGAACTCCACCTTGCACATGCTGGACAGACTGTGCGAGCAGCAGCAGGCCATAGTGGAGTTTCAGCTGCAGCACGCACGGGTCAGTCGCACTACAGAACAGCACCACTTCACCACCAATGACTGGGCCTCCATGCGAGACCTGTGTGCCCTGTTGCGCTGTTTCGAGTACTCCACCAACATGGCCAGTGGCGATGACACCGTTATCAGCGTTACAATACCACTTCTATGTCTCCTTGAGAAAACACTTAGGGCGATGATGGAAGAGGAGGTGGCCCAGGAGGAGGAGGAGGAGGAGGAGGAAGAGGGGTCATTTTTAGCACTTTCAGGCCAGTCTCTTCGAAGTGACTCAGAGGGAGGTTTTTGGCAACAGCAGAGGCCAGGTACAAATGTGGCCAGCCAGGGCCCACTACTGGAGGACGAGGAGGACGAGGATGAGGAGGAGGTGGAGGAGGATGAGGATGAAGCATGGTCACAGCGGGGTGGCACCCAACGCAGCTCGGGTCCATCACTGGTGCGTGGCTGGGGGGAAAGGCAGGACGATGACGATACGCCTCCCACAGAGGACAGCTTGTCCTTACCCCTGGGCAGCCTGGCACACATGAGCGACTACATGCTGCAGTGCCTGCGCAACGACAGCAGAGTTGCCCACATTTTAACCTGTGCGGACTACTGGGTTGCCACCCTGCTGGATCCACGCTACAAAGACAATGTGCCCACCTTACTTCCTGCACTGGAGCGTGATAGGAAGATGCGCGAGTACAAGCGCACGTTGGTAGACGCGCTACTGAGAGCATTCCCAAATGTCACAGGGGAACAAGTGGAAGCCCAAGGCCAAGGCAGAGGAGGAGCAAGAGGTCGCCAAGGCAGCTGTGTCACGGCCAGCTCCTCTGAGGGCAGGGTTAGCATGGCAGAGATGTGGAAAACTTTTGTCAACACGCCACAGCTAACTGCACCACCACCTGATACGCAACGTGTTAGCAGGAGGCAACATTTCACTAACATGGTGGAACAGTACGTGTGCACACCCCTCCACGTACTGACTGATGGTTCGGCCCCATTCAACTTCTGGGTCTCTAAATTGTCCACGTGGCCAGAGCTAGCCTTTTATGCCTTTGAGGTGCTGGCCTGCCCGGCAGCCAGCGTTTTGTCTGAACGTGTATTCAGCACGGCAGGGGGCGTCATTACAGACAAACGCAGCCGCCTGTCTACAGCCAATGTGGACAAGCTGACGTTCATAAAAATGAACCAGGCATGGATCCCACAGGACCTGTCCGTCCCTTGTCCAGATTAGACATTAACTACCTCCCCATAACCATATATTATTGGACTCCAGGGCACTTCCTCATTCAATCCTATTTTTATTTTCATTTTACCATTATATTGCAAGGCTACCCAAAGTTGAATGAACCTCTCCTCTGCCTGTGTGCTAGGCCTAAATATATGCCAATGGATTGTTGCAGTGGTGGCTGACGTGAAGCCTCATTCTCTGCTATGACATGCAGACTGATTCTCTGGTGACATGAAGCCAGATTGTCTGTTACGGGACCTCTCTCCTCTGCCTGGGTGCTGGGCCTGAATTTATGACAATGGACTGTTGCAGTGGTGGGTGACGTGAAGCCTGATTCTCTGCTATGACATGCAGACTGATTCTCTGGTGACATGAAGCCAGATCCTCTGTTACGGGACCTCTCTCCTCTGCCTGGGTGCTGGGCCTAAATTTATGAAAATGGACTGTTGCAGTGGTGGGTGACGTGAAGCCTGATTCTCTGCTATGACATGAAGACTGATTCTCTGCTGACATGAAGCCAGATCCTCTGTTACGGGACCTCTCTCCTCTGCCTGGGTGCTGGGCCTAAATATCTGACAATGGACTGTTGCATTGGTGGCTGACGTGAAGCCTGATTCTCTGCTATGATATGAAGACTGATTCTCTGCTGACATGAAGCCAGATTGTCTGTTACGGGACCTCTCTCCTCTGCCTGTGTGCTAGGCCTAAATATATGCCAATGGATTGTTGCAGTGGTGGCTGACGTGAAGCCTGATTCTCTGCTATGACATGCAGACTGATTCTCTGGTGACATGAAGCCAGATCCTCTGTTACGGGACCTCTCTCCTCTGCCTGGGTGCTGGGCCTAAATATATGAAAATGGACTGTTGCAGTGGTGGGTGACGTGAAGCCTGATTCTCTGCTATGACATGCAGACTGATTCTCTGGTGACATGAAGCCAGATCCTCTGTTACGGGACCTCTCTCCTCTGCCTGGGTGCTGGGCCTAAATATATGAAAATGGACTGTTGCAGTGGTGGGTGACGTGAAGCCTGATTCTCTGCTATGACATGCAGACTGATTCTCTGGTGACATGAAGCCAGATCCTCTGTTACGGGACCTCTCTCCTCTGCCTGTGTGCTAGGCCTAAATATATGCCAATGGATTGTTGCAGTGGTGGCTGACGTGAAGCCTGATTCTCTGCTATGACATGCAGACTGATTCTCTGGTGACATGAAGCCAGATCCTCTGTTACGGGACCTCTCTCCTCTGCCTGGGTGCTGGGCCTAAATATATGAAAATGGACTGTTGCAGTGGTGGGTGACGTGAAGCCTGATTCTCTGCTATGACATGCAGACTGATTCTCTGGTGACATGAAGCCAGATCCTCTGTTACGGGACCTCTCTCCTCTGCCTGGGTGCTGGGCCTAAATTTATGAAAATGGACTGTTGCAGTGGTGGGTGACGTGAAGCCTCATTCTCTGCTATGACATGCAGACTGATTCTCTGCTGACATGAAGCCAGATTGTCTGTTACGGGACCTCTCTCCTCTGCCTGTGTGCTAGGCCTAAATATATGCCAATGGATTGTTGCAGTGGTGGCTGACGTGAAGCCTGATTCTCTGCTATGACATGCAGACTGATTCTCTGGTGACATGAAGCCAGATCCTCTGTTACGGGACCTCTCTCCTCTGCCTGGGTGCTGGGCCTAAATATCTGACAATGGACTGTTGCATTGGTGGCTGACGTGAAGCCTGATTCTCTGCTATGATATGAAGACTGATTCTCTGCTGACATGAAGCCAGATTGTCTGTTACGGGACCTCTCTCCTCTGCCTGTGTGCTAGGCCTAAATATATGCCAATGGATTGTTGCAGTGGTGGCTGACGTGAAGCCTGATTCTCTGCTATGACATGCAGACTGATTCTCTGGTGACATGAAGCCAGATCCTCTGTTACGGGACCTCTCTCCTCTGCCTGGGTGCTGGGCCTAAATTTATGAAAATGGACTGTTGCAGTGGTGGGTGACGTGAAGCCTGATTCTCTGCTATGACATGCAGACTGATTCTCTGGTGACATGAAGCCAGATCCTCTGTTACGGGACCTCTCTCCTCTGCCTGGGTGCTGGGCCTAAATTTATGAAAATGGACTGTTGCAGTGGTGGGTGACGTGAAGCCTCATTCTCTGCTATGACATGCAGACTGATTCTCTGCTGACATGAAGCCAGATTGTCTGTTACGGGACCTCTCTCCTCTGCCTGGGTGCTGGGCCTGAATTTATGACAATGGACTGTTGCAGTGGTGGCTGACGTGAAGCCTGATTCTCTGCTATGATATGAAGACTGATTCTCTGCTGACATGAAGCCAGATTGTCTGTTACGGGACCTCTCTCCTCTGCCTGGGTGCCGGGGCCTAAATATCTGAGAATGGACTGTTCCAGTGGTGGGTAACGGGAAGCCAGATTCTCTGCTATGATATGAAGACTGATTCTCTGCTGACATGAAGCCAGATTGTCTGTTACGGGACCTCTCTCCTCTGCCTGGGTGCTGGGCCTAAATTTATGAAAATGGACTATTACAGTGGTGGGTGACGTGAAGCCTGATTCTCTGCTATGACATGAAGACTGATTCTCTGCTGACATGAAGCCAGATTGTCTGTTACGGGACCTCTCTCCTCTGCCTGGGTGCCGGGGCCTAAATATCTGAGAATGGACTGTTCCAGTGGTGGGTGACGGGAAGCCAGATTCTCTGCTATGGAACCTCTCTCCAATTGATTTTGGTTAATTTTTATTTATTTAATTTTTATTTTAATTAATTTCCCTATCCACATTTGTTTGCAGGGGATTTACCTACATGTTGCTGCCTTTTGCAGCCCTCTAGCCCTTTCCTGGGCTGTTTTACAGCCGTTTTAGTGCCGAAAAGTTCGGGTCCCCATTGACTTCAATGGGGTTCGGGTTCGGGACGAAGTTCGGATCGGGTTCGGATCCCGAACCCGAACATTTCCGGGATGTTCGGCCGAACTTCTCGAACCCGAACATCCAGGTGTTCGCTCAACTCTACTCACAAACACCATGCCTAGCCCACGTGTTCAACTTAGTGGTTCAGCGGTTTCTCAAAACCTACCCCAATTTGCCTGAGCTACTGGTGAAGATGTGCTGCGTGTGTACCCATTTCCAAAAGTCATCTATAGCTGCCGATCTGGCAATGCTGCAGCAGCACTTGCAATTGGCAACTCACTGACGGTTGTGCGACGTGAGCATGCACTGGAACTCCACGTTCCACATGTTGGCCAGGCTTTGTGAGCAGCAGAGGGCAGTAGTGGAATACCAGCTGCAACATGGTCGTCACATTTCCAGTCATCTTCCGCATTTCACTAGCGACGAGTGGGTATGGATGTCTGACCTCTGTGAGGTTTTACACAATTTTGAGGAATAAACACAGATGGTGAGCGGTGATGCCGCTATTATCAGCCTAACCATCCCACTTCTGTGTCCACTAAGACGCTCGATACTTACAATGAAGGTGGACACTTTGCATGTGGAAAAGGTGGAAATGTGGCAAGAAAGTACACAGGGTGATAGCCAGACCACCCTCAGTTCGTATTCTCAGCAGGAATTGGATGAGGAGGAGCAGAAGACGCTAGTACCCATAGCAGGTTTATTCCATCTGTTCAGCGTGGATGGGCCAAAGAGGGGGAAGAGAATGTGGAGATTGAGAGTCATCCTCCTGATGAGGACAGCAAAGTCTTATCTATTGGCACACATGGCTGACTTTATGTTATGCTGCCTTTCCCGTGACCCTCGCATTATACACATTTTGGCCAACACCAAAAACTGGTTGTTCACCCTTCTCGACCCCCGCTACAAAGAGAACTTCTCATCTCTAATTCCTGTGGTGTAGAGGACTAGCAAAATGGTGCAATACCAGAAGGTCTTTGTGGAAAAATTGCTCACAAAAGTTCCAGCTGACAACGCTGCCGGCAGAGTACGTAGTTCCTTGGGCAACCGAGGAGAGGAGATGAGGGGAACACACAGCAGTAAAGATGGCCTTGCGGTTCGTCCGGTGGTTGTTTTGCTGCGAACTTTGCGCGTTCGAGATTCCCAGAACATGCGAACATATGGCGATGTCCGCCGGCAACATATTCTTTTGCATTGCGACAAACTTTTACCCATGACAGGTGGGACAGGACAGCCAATTGAGACGTTGCAGCACATGGACACACCCCCACCCTGTAACAGAACCCATTCTAGCAGCCATTTTACATTCTGTGTTTTGCCAGTGTATGGAGAGGTTGCTTTGTGGAGCAGAGACAGACTGTTAGGGACACCAAACTCTTGCTAATAGGGCCACAAAAGTCCTTTTAAGGACTGGTATAGGTGTGCTATCAATAGGTGTGATATACTGAGGGGTGTGATATACTTATAATATACTTTCTAACATAGAAAGTATATTATAGTGCATTTGCATTGTGCAGCAATTGTGTGCGGTTCTGCTGCGATACCGCAGCTATATAGAGGGACAAACGCTATTGGAACAACTATTTGCAACGGGTGTGATATACCTGTTGCCCTAAAATAAACTGAATGAGGGGTACGATATACCTGCTTTCACCAAATATTGATTGAGGCCTATGATATTCTTGCTTCCACAAAATACTTAATGAGGGGTGCGATATACCTGCTACACCAAATATTGATTAAGGGGTTCTCTATACCTGCTTCCACAAAATACTGATTGAGAGGTGCAATATACTTGCTTCCACAAAAAACTGATTAAGGGGTTTTTATATACTTGCTTCCACAAAATACTGATTGAAGGGTGCTATATATCTGCTTCCATAAAATATTGATTAAAGGGCTCTATATACCTGTTTACACAAAATACTTATTGAGGGGTGCGATATACCTGCTTCCAAAAAATACTGATTAAGGGGTTTGATATACCTGCTTCCATAAAATACAGATTGAGGGGTGCAATATACCTGCTTCCACCAAATATTGATTAAGGGGTTCTATATACCTGCTTCCACAAAAACCTGATTATGGGGTGCAATATACCTGCTTCTAAAAAATACTGATTAAGGGGTTTGATATAGCTGCTTCCACAAAATACTGATTCAGGGGTGCGATATACCTGCTTCCGCAAAATACAGATTGAGGGTTGCGATATACCTGCTTCCACAAAATACTGATTAAGAGGATTGACATAGCTGCTTCCACCAAATTTTGATTGAGGCCTGCGATATACCTGCTTCCACAAAATACTGAATAAGGGGTTTGCTATACCAGCTTCCACAAAATACAGATTAAGGGGTGTGATATACCTGCTTCCACAAAATATTGATTAAAGGGTTCTATATACCTGCTTCCACAAAATACTGATTGAGGGGTGCAATATACCTGCTTCCACAAAATACTGTTTAAGGGGTTTGATATAAATGCTTCAACAAAATAATGAATGAGAGGTGTGATATACCTGCTTCCACAAAATACTGAATAAGGGGTTTGATATAGCTACTTCCACAAAATACTGATCGAAGGTTGTGGTATACCTGCTTCCACCAAATATTGATTGAGGCCTGCGATACATCTTCTTCCACAAAATACTGATTAAGGGGACTGATATACCTGCTTCCACCAAATATTGATTGAGGCGTGCAATACACCTGCTTCCACAAAATACTGATTAAGGGGATTGATATGCCTGCTTCCACAAAATACTGATTGAGGCCTGTGATATACCTGCTTCTGAAATATACTGATTAAGGGGTTTGATATGCCTGCTTCAGCAAAATACAGATTGAGGGGTGCAATATATCTGCTTCCACCAAATATTGATTAAGGGGTTCTATATACCTGCTTCCACAAAATACTGATTAAGGGAGGCAATATACCTGTTTGTACAAAATACTGATTAAAGGGTTTGATATACCTGCCTCCACAAAATACTGATTGAGGGGTGCAATATACCTGCTTCTACAAAATATTGATTAAGGGGTTCTATATATCTGCTTCCACAAAATACTGATTAAGGGGTTTGATATACCTCTACAATCCAACTGTATTGACGGGGATATAAATTGAGTAGGAGGACTTCCTGTGCCGAACCCTTAGGGGATCATTGTTTTTTTACAGAGTATATTTTTATTTTCACATTTTTAGACATTTATATTTGTAGATAGTTATATCCGGATTTTTATGGTATTAGGATGTGTATAGAGATAATGTGCATGATATGCAATTGTTCGTAAAGTATATATACATTGTATTAATAAATTGTTTGGTTACATATATTGAGAGAGTGCCCAGTATTTCTGCAACTATTTAATTATTTTACTAGAGGAAGGGTGAGACCTCTGTACTGAGAGCACCTCCACTGTGGTCTGCACCAATCCTGTGAGTCACCTACTTTACATTTACAGACGTGGACAAAATTGTTGGTACCCTTTGGTCAATGAAAGAAAAAGTCACAATGGTCACAGAAATAACTTTAATCTGACAAAAGTAATAATAAATTAAAATTCTATAAATGTTAACCAATGAAAGTCAGACATTGTTTTTCAACCATGCTTCAACAGAATTATGTAAAAAAATAAACTCATGAAACAGGCATGGACAAAAATGATGGTACCCCTAGAAAACACAGAACATAATGTGACCAAAGGGACATGTTAATTCAAGGTGTGTCCACTAATTAGCATCACAGGTGTCTACAACCTTGTAATCAGCCATTGGGCCTATATATATGGCTCCAGGTAATCACTGTGTTGTTTGGTGATATGGTGTGTACCACACTCGACATGGACCAGAGGAAGCAAAGGAAAGAGCTGTCTCAAGAGATCAGAAAGAAAATTATAGACAAGCATGTTAAAGGTAAAGGCTATAAGACCATCTCCAAGCAACTAGATGTTCCTGTGAGTACAGTTGCACATATTATTCATAAGTTTAAGATCCATGGGACTGTAGCCAACCTCCCTGGACGTGGCCGCAGGAGGAAAATTGATGACAAATCTAAGAGACGGATAATCCGAATGGTAACAAAAGAGCCTAGAAAGACTTCTAAAGAGATTCAAGGTGAACTTCATGCTCAAGGAACATCAGTGTCAGATCGCACCATCCGTCGTTGTTTGAGCCAAAGTGGACTACATGGGAGACGACCAAGGAGGACACCATTGTTGAAAACGAATCATAAAAAAGCAAGACTGGAATATGCCAAACTACATGTTGACAAGCCACAAAGCTTCTGGGAGAATGTCCTGTGGACAGATGAGACAAAAATCGAAGTTTTTGCCAAGGCACATCAGCTGTATGTTCACAGACGAAAAAATGAAGCATATCAAGAAAAGAACACTGTCCCTACTGTGAAACATGGAGGAGGCTCTGTTATGTTCTGGGGCTGCTTTGCTGCGTCTGGCACAGGGTGTCTTGAATCTGTGCAGGGTACAATGAAATCTCAAGACTATCAAGGAATTCTAGAGAGAAATGTACTAGCCAGTGTCAGAAAGCTTGGTCTCAGTCGCAGGTCATGGGTCTTGCAACAGGACAATGACCCAAAACACACCGCTAAAAACACCCAAGAATGGCTAAGAGGAAAAAATTGGACTATTCTAAAGTGGCCTTCTATGAGCCCTGACCTCAATCCTATTGAGCATCTTTGGAAGGAGCTGAAACATGCAGTCTGGAAAAGGCACCCTTCAAACCGGACACAACTGGAGCAGTTTGCTCATGAGGAGTGGGCCAAAATACCTGCTGAGAGGTGCAGATGTCTCATTGACAGTTACAGGAAGCGTTTGATTGCAGTGATTGCCTCAAAAGGTTGCGCAACAAAATATTAAGTTAGGGGTACCATCATTTTTGTCCATGCCTGTTTCATGAGTTTATTTTTTTACATAATTCTGTTGAAGCATGGTTGAAAAACAATGTCTGACTTTCATTGGTTAACATTTATAGAATTTTAATTTATTATTACTTTTGTCAGATTAAAGTTATTTCTGTGACCATTGTGACTTTTTCTTTCATTGACCAAAGGGTACCAACAATTTTGTCCACGTCTGTATATTAGGTTTGATATACCTGCTTACAACAAATACTGATTGAGGCCTGCAATACACCTCCTTCCACAAAAAAAAGACAATACTTTTAATTTTGAATTGGAAGAGGTGCGCATGAGAAGGTTCCATTCCAAAGATTTTGTGTGCTATACTCAGGGGTTAGGTAGACATGTCATTGCTATTGTGTGTGCATGTATATGTAAAATGCTATGTGTGCAGCCTATGTTTTCTGTGTAAATGGTATGTATATGTCATTTACAGCATGTGTTTTATGTATAACCAGTTTGTATGTAGCATGTATTTTATGTGTTAGTGGAGTGTGTGACACATGACTTACAGCAAGCATGTCAAACTCAAAGGCTAACATGGGCCAAAAAAACCAAAATTTTAGTTTATGTGGGCCGCATAAAAAAAATATATATATATTTTTTTACAATATAATGCAGACGGATCCGTTCTGAACGCAAGTGTGAAAGTAGCCTTAGGGGCGAGAACCTGGGATCTTTCATCCCTTGTCCTATTCAGCTCTATCAGGGTGAATAGGACTTCACACTGTCCCTGCTGCTCTGTGCCTTGTGCACACAGCATCAGGGATGTTACCATGGCAACCAGGGCTTCTGTAGCGTCCTGGCTGCCATGGTAACTGATCGGAGCCCCAGGCTTACACAGCTGGGGCTCTGATCAGAAGCTGCCACTGCACCACCAATGAGGGGGAGGGGAGAGGTCCCTGTGGCCACTGCCACCAATGATTTTAATACTGGGGGGGTTGAGAGGGGCTGGCGCACTGTGCCACCAATGATTTTAATGGGATGGGGGGTTGAGGGGGGGGGCACACTGCACCACCAATGATAAATTACCCCTTTATACAGGAGGCTGGCACTGGCAGATCAGCAGTTAACCCCTCAGGTGCGGCACCTAAGGGGTTAACTGCCTCTGATCGCAGCTCCCTGTCAGCGGCAGGGTGCCGGCAATGCGATTCTGCTGCCGGCACCCGCCTCCTGTATTGTGTTAAAGACTGACTTTCACTATCAGGCCACAGAGCGGCGCCCAGCGATGTCTCAGCACTCACCATTAGTCCTGGGCGCCGCTCCGTTCGCCTGCAGTGCTCCATTACTGTCTCCTCTCCTGCTCCACATGCTGCTGATTACTATCGGAGCGATGGGAGGAGACATCAGCTTCACTAGTGAGCGTTCCTTCTTCCTGGCTGTAGCGCTGTCCAATCGCAGCGCAGGGAGAAGGAATGCCCACTAGTAAATCTGATGTCTCCTCCCATCGCTCCGATAGTAATCAGCAGCATGTGGAGCAGGAGAGGAGACAGTAATGGGGCACTGCGGGCGAACGGAGCGGCGCCCAGGACTAATGGTGAGTGCTGAGACATCGCTGGGCGCCGCTCTGTGTGGGAAATGGGAATAGTCCTATCATTGGTGGCTCAGTGCGCCCGCCCCTCCTCCGCCCCTCTCTCCTCATTGGTGGCGCAGTGCGCCCGCCCCTCCTCCCCCCCTCTCTTCTCATTGGTGGCAGCGGCAGCAGCACAGGGGGAGGGAGGACAGCTTCCTTCTCCCTGTGCTGCCGAGAGAACATGAGCGCGCCGATAGCAGCGCGCTCATGTTCAGAGATACTAGACTGCCGGGCCGCAAAGATATTCATTGCGGGCCGCATGTTTGACACCCATGACTTACAGTATATGTGATCTGTGTGTGCAGAGTGAGTCAGAGGAGTGCGGCATGTATGCTTTGTGAGTGGCTTCTCTACAAAATACTTCTATGTGTGCGGCTTGTGCACTCGTATGAGTATGTATAAACTTTTCTTTGCCTAACTTTCCCATGAAAGGCAGGCTGGGGCAGAAACACTTTTTTCTGGTGAATAATAAGTAACTATAACTACTATAACTAATAAACTAGAGGTTTTGTATGACAAAAAATTCACCATCGTCATTTTAGGATTTTCAGATAGGGATGAGCGAACTCAAACTGTATAGTTCGGGTTCGTACCGAATTTTGGGGTGTCCGTGACACGGACCCGAACCCGGACATTTTCGTAAAAGTCCGGGTTCGGGTTCGGTGTTCGTCGCTTTCTTGGCGCTTTTGTGACGTTTTCTTGGCGCTTTTTGAAAGGCTGCAAAGCAGCCAATCAACAAGCGTCATACTACTTGCCCCAAGAGGCCATCACAGCCATGCCTACTATTGGCATGGCTGTGATTGGCCAGAGCACCATGTGACCCAGCCTCTATTTAAGCTGGAGTCACATAGCGCCGCCCGTCACTCTGCTCTGATTAGCGTAGGGAGAGGTTGCGGCTGCGACAGTAGGGCGAGATTAGGCAGATTAACTCCTCCAAAGGACTTGATTATTGATCGATCTGCAGCTGTGGGTCATTGAGCTGCTGATACTCAATTGCTCACTGTTTTTAGGCTGCCCAGACCGTTTGTCAGTCACTTTTTTCTGGGGTGATCGGCGGCCATTTTGTGTCTTGTGGTGCGCCAGCACAAGCTGCGACCAAGTGCATTTAACCCTCAATGGTGTGGTTGTTTTTTGGCTAAAGCCTACATCAGGGTGAAGCTGTCACACCAAGTGCATTTAACCAGCAATAGTCTGTTTATTTTTTGGCCATATACTACATCAGGGGCAAGCTGCGCCTGTCACCAAGTGCATTTAACCCTCAATGGTGTGGTTGTTTTTTGGCTAAAGCCTACATCAGGGTGAAGCTGTCACACCAAGTGCATTTAACCAGCAATAGTCTGTTTATTTTTTGGCCATATACTACATCAGGGGCAAGCTGCGCCCGTCACCAAGTGCATTTAACCCTCAGTAGTGTGGTTGGTCAAGCTGTCACACCAAGTGCATTTAACCAGCAATAGTCTGTTCATTTTTTTGGCCATATACTACATCAGGGGCAAGCTGCGCCTGTCACCAAGTGCATTTAACCCTCAGTAGTGTGGTTGGTCAAGCTGTCACACCAAGTGCATTTAACCAGCAATAGTGTGGTTATTTTTTGGCCATATCCCAGTCTAATTCTGTCAGTAAATCTATACCTGTCACCCAGCGCCTAAATACTAGGCCTCAAATTTATATCCCGCTAAATCTGTCGTTACTGCTGTACTGTTCTGGCTGGGCAAGTTATTTAGTGTCCATCAAAGCACATTTTTTGTTCTGGGTTGAAATACAATTCCCAATTTAGCAATTTCCTAATTTAGTGGTTTCTGCTGTATCAGAGCTATTTTAAATCTATCCCTAAAAGGGTATATAATATTCAAGGTGCACATAGGGTCATTCAGAATAACTTCACACACACGCTACTGTGCATTTCCAAGTCTAATTCTGTCAGTAAATCTATACCGGTCACCCAGCGCCTAAATACTAGGCCTCAAATTTATATTCAGCTGAATTTGAATACAATACATTGGGCCAAATAATATTTTTGTTGTTGTGGTGAACGATAACAATGAGGAAAACATCTAGTAAGGGACACGGACGTGGACATGGTCGTGGTGGTGTTAGTGGACCCTCTGGTGCTGGGAGAGGACGTGGCCGTTCTGCCACATCCACATGTCCTAGTGTACCAACTACCTCAGGTCCCAGTAGCCGCCAGAATTTACAGCGATATATGGTGGGGCCCAATGCCGTTCAAAGGATGGTAAGGCCTGAGCAGGTACAGGCATTAGTCAATTGGGTGGCCGACAGTGGATCCAGCACGTTCACATTATCTCCCACCCAGTCTTCTGCAGAAAGCGCACAGATGGCGCCTGAAAACCAACCCCATCAGTCTGTCACATCACCCCCATGCATATCAGGGAAACTGTCTGAGCCTCAAGTTATGCAGCAGTCTCTTATGCTGTTTGAAGACTCTGCTGGCAGGGTTTCCAAAGGGCATCCACCTAGCCCTTCCCCAGCGGTGGAAGACATAGACTGCACTGACGCACAACCACTTATGTTTCCTGATGATGAGGACATGGGAATACCACCTCAGCATGTCTCTGATGATGACGAAACACAGGTGCCAACTGCTGCGTCTTTCTGCAGTGTGCAGACTGAACAGGAGGTCAGGGATCAAGACTGGGTAGAAGACGATGCAGGGGACGATGAGGTCCTAGACCCCACATGGAATGAAGGTCGTGCCACTGACTTTCACAGTTCGGAGGAAGAGGCAGTGGTGAGACCGAGCCAACAGCGTAGCAAAAGAGGGAGCAGTGGGCAAAAGCAGAACACCCGCCGCCAAGAGACTCCACCTGCTACTGACCGCCGTCATCTTGGACCGAGCACCCCAAAGGCAGCTTCAAGGAGTTCCCTGGCATGGCACTTCTTCAAACAATGTGCTGACGACAAGACCCGAGTGGTTTGCACGCTGTGCCATCAGAGCCTGAAGCGAGGCATTAACGTTCTGAACCTTAGCACAACCTGCATGACCAGGCACCTGCCTGCAAAGCATGAACTGCAGTGGAGTAAACACCTTAAAAACAAGGAAGTCGCTCAGGCTCCCCCTGCTACCTCTTCTGCTGCTGCCGCCTCGGCCTCTTCTGCTGCTGCCGCCTCGGCCTCTTCTGCTGCTGCCGCCTCGGCCTCTTCCTCCGCCTCTGGAGGAACGTTGGCACCTGCCGCCCAGCAAACAGGGGATGTACCACCAACACCACCACCACCTCCGTCACCAAGCGTCTCAACCATGTCACACGGCAGCGTTCAGCTCTCCATCTCACAAACATTTGAGAGAAAGCGTAAATTCCCACCTAGCCACCCTCGATCCCTGGCCCTGAATGCCAGCATTTCTAAACTACTGGCCTATGAAATGCTGTCATTTAGGCTGGTGGACACAGACAGCTTCAAACAGATCATGTCGCTTGCTGTCCCACAGTATGTTGTTCCCAGTCGCCACTACTTCTCCAAGAAAGCCGTGCCTTCCCTGCACAACCAAGTATCCGATAAAATCAAGTGTGCACTGTGCAACGCCATCTGTAGCAAGGTCCACCTAACCACAGATACGTGGACCAGTAAGCACGGCCAGGGACGCTATATCTCCCTAACTGCACACTGGGTAAATGTAGTGGCAGCTGGGCCCCAGGCGGAGAGCTGTTTGGCGCACGTCCTTCCGCCCCCAAGGATCGCAGGGCAACATTCTTTGCCTCCTGTTGCAAACCTCCTCCTTCTCGGCTTCCTCCTCCTCTTCTTCCACTTGCTCATCCAGTCAGCCACACACCTTCACCACCAACTTCAGCACAACCCGGGGAAAACGTCAGCAGGCCATTCTGAAACTCATATGTTTGGGGGACAGGCCCCACACCGCACAGGAGTTGTGGCAGGGTATAGAACAACAGACCGACGAGTGGTTGCTGCCGGTGAGCCTCAAGCCCGGCCTGGTGGTGTGCGATAATGGGCGAAATCTCGTTGCAGCTCTGGGACTAGCCGGTTTGACGCACATCCCTTGCCTGGCGCATGTGCTGAATTTGGTGGTGCAGAAGTTCATTCACAACTACCCCGACATGTCAGAGCTGCTGCATAAAGTGCGGGCCGTCTGTTTGCGCTTCCGGCGTTCACATCCTGCCGCTGCTCGCCTGTCTGCGCTACAGCGTAACTTCGGCCTTCCCGCTCACCGCCTCATATGCGACGTGCCCACCAGGTGGAACTCCACCTTGCACATGCTGGACAGACTGTGCGAGCAGCAGCAGGCCATAGTGGAGTTTCAGCTGCAGCACGCACGCGTCAGTCGCACTGCGGAACAGCACCACTTCACCACCAATGGTGAAGACCTGTGTGCCCTGTTGCACTGTTTCGAGTACTCCACCAACATGGCCAGTGGCGATGACGCCGTTATCAGCGTTACAATACCACTTCTATGTCTCCTTGAGAAAACACTTAGGGCGATGATGGAAGAGGAGGTGGCCCAGGAGGAGGAGGAGGAGGAAGAGGGGTCATTTTTAGCACTTTCAGGCCAGTCTCTTCGAAGTGACTCAGAGGGAGGTTTTTTGCAACAGTAGAGGCCAGGTACAAATGTGGCCAGCCAGGGCCCACTACTGTAGGACGAGGACGAGGATGAGGAGGAGGTGGAGGAGGATGAGGATGAAGCATGGTCACAGCGGGGTGGCACCCAACGCAGCTCGGGCCCATCACTGGTGCGTGGCTGGGGGGAAAGGCAGGACGATGACGATACGCCTCCCACAGAGGACAGCTTGTCCTTACCCCTGGGCAGCCTGGCACACATGAGCGACTACATGCTGCAGTGCCTGCGCAACGACAGCAGAGTTGCCCACATTTTAACGTGTGCGGACTACTGGGTTGCCACCCTGCTGGATCCACGCTACAAAGACAATGTGCCCACCTTACTTCCTGCACTGGAGCGTGATAGGAAGATGCGCGAGTACAAGCGCACGTTGGTAGACGCGCTACTTAGAGCATTCCCAAATGTCACAGGGGAACAAGTGGAAGCCCAAGGCCAAGGCAGAGGAGGAGCAAGAGGTCGCCAAGGCAGCTGTGTCACGGCCAGCTCCTCTGAGGGCAGGGTTAGCATGGCAGAGATGTGGAAAAGTTTTGTCAACACGCCACAGCTAACTCTCTCCTCTGCCTGGGTGCTGGGCCTAAATTTATGAAAATGGACTGTTGCAGTGGTGGGTGACGTGAAGCCTGATTCTCTGCTATGACATGAAGACTGATTCTCTGCTGACATGAAGCCAGATTGTCTGTTACGGGACCTCTCTCCTCTGCCTGGGTGTTGGGCCTAAATTTATGAAAATGGACTGTTACAGTGGTGGGTGACGTGAAGCCTGATTCTCTGCTATGACATGAAGACTGATTCTCTGCTGACATGAAGCCAGATTGTCTGTTACGGGACCTCTCTCCTCTGCCTGGGTGCTGGGCCTAAATTAATGAAAATGGACTGTTGCAGTGGTGGGTGACGTGAAGCCTGATTCTCTGCTATGACATGAAGACTGATTCTCTGCTGACATGAAGCCAGATTCTCTGTTACGGGACCTCTCTCCTCTGCCTGGGTGCCGGGGCCTAAATATCTGAGAATGGACTGTTCCAGTGGTGGGTGACGTGAAGCCAGATTCTCTGCTATGGGACCTCTCTTCAATTGATTTTGGATAATTTTTATTTATTTAATTTTTATTTTAATTCATTTCCCTATCCACATTTGTTTGCAGGGGATTTACCTACATGTTGCTGCCTTTTTCAGCCCTCTAGCCCTTTCCTGGGCTGTTTTACAGCCTTTTTAGTGCCGAAAAGTTCGGGTCTCCATTGACTTTAATGGGGTTCGGGTTCGGGTTCGGGACGAAGTTCGGATCGGGTTAGGATCCCGAACCCGAACATTTTCGGGAAGTTCGGCCGAACTTCTCGAACCCGAACATCCAGGTGTCCGCTCAACTCTATTTTCAGATTAATACAACTTATTTTAACATTTAAAAGGGTTGTTGTGCCAACATTAAATGTTATTCTAATATAATTTACAATAAAAAATAAGTTACTTTTGTAATTTACTTTCTCTTACAAGAATTGTGAGATATCCCCCTTAGTTCATGATAATGTCACCCCCTTGTGTTTAGTCTGTAATGTAATGTGTAAATCCTACTGAGCTGGATGGGCATGGTCGCACATGCTCAGTTCTTCAACTGACACAAGCCATATCTACTGTTAGAACTTCTGATAGTTACAGGGTCAGAGCTGCATCAGAAAGGACATGCCCCTGACCTTTAGGGTCCATTCACACGTCCGCAAAATGGATCCGCATCCTTTCCGCAATTTTGCGGAACGGGTGCAGACCCATTTATTTTCAATGGGGCTGGAATGTGCTGTCCGCATCCACATTTGCGGATCCGCACTTCCGCATCCGTGCTTCCGTTTCCGCAAAAAAATAGAACATGTCCTATTCTTGTTCGCAATTGCGGACAAGAACAGGCATATTCTATTAGTGCCGGCAATGTGCGGTCCGCAAAATGCGGAATGCGCATTGCCACTTTCCGTGTTTTGCGGATCCGTGGCTCCGTGTATCCGCAAAACACGTTGCGGACGTGTGAATGAAGCCTTAACAGGGAGAGAGTTGCAGCAGAAAGGATGAACCTCCTGAGAATGAACTGAGCTGTGAGCAATTACAGAAACAGCTGCAGCAGAAAGGACATGCCCCTGGACTGCAGCTTGAAATAAATCTAGCAGAGCAATACTTCAGATTTTATATTTTACATGAATGATGTCATAACCCTTTAATGTGATTTCTTGGAAGGATTGTAAATGATAAAATTTAATAGAACCAGGAACCATGCTTTCCATTTATTGCAATTTTGATCCCTGCATTTACGAGGCATGTAAATATGCTGCATCAGTTAATAAGTCTGTTTTTCACAATCTCCATTAGATACAACTCTCAGCTCAGAATTCCTGTAAAACAAAAAAGCAAAAGGAAAAGTTTCAGCATCACAGTATCCAATACATTCCATTTTAGTGCACAGAAGGTGACAAATATTTTGGCAAAAGGTGTCAAATAATCTAACTGATGCTCATTCTCTGGGCAGACACTTAATAGAGGTTTTATTTATATATATATATATATATATATATATATATATATATATATATATGTATATATATTTATTATATTATTATATTATATTATACTATTATTCTAATTTGCCTGGTTTCCCTATTTCAAAAATAAGAATAAATTAAAAAAATAAAGATCGATGGTATCGCCAAATCCCGTAGGGCAAAGTTCAAAGTTTTTTGTTTCTTTAACTCCCCAAAAATGTCTAATTAGAAGTGATCAAAAAGATATACACACCTCCAAATCAATATAATTAAAAACTACAAATCACCTCTCCTGCATAACAGAAAAGGGACAAATCTGTTATGCAGCCCATAGACTTCTATTATGACGGAATGAATAACAGAATGCCTCTAACGGCATTCCGTCATGCATTCCGTCATATAATTGCGTTATGGTCCGTGGTAACGGAATCCATAGCGCAATTCTGCTTTTACCACCAAACGAAGCGTGAACAAATTTCATAACATGAAATTCCCTCATCTCTAATTAAAACCCAAACTATAAAAATGTGGAATCGCTGTAATCATACTGATCCACCGAATGAAGTTAACATGTCAGATTTACGCCATAAAAATAAAACTCATAAAACTATTGTGGAATTTTGTTTTGTTTAAATTCTACCCCATTCAGAATATTTTCTTACCGGCTTCTCACTACATCGAAACATTTCAATGGTGCCAACAACTTGTCCCACAAAAAAACAAGCACTCAAAAAGCGGTATCTCTCCATGAAGGAGGGGAGTAAAAAAAAAAACACAGAAAATGACTGTTAGGAACTGGGTCATTAGGGCTGCGTCATTAACGATGGCGCCTGCTCCTGAGCGCTGCGGGCACCATAGCCGCAGGTGGCCGCCTGCTTCTTATAGCAGACACCCGTGGCTCATGTGCACAACCAGCAGTAATGCCGATCGCTGACATTTAACCCCTCAGATGCCGTGGTCAATCCTGACCATGGCATCAAAGCGCGCTGAAAACCGAAAGAGCGCATTTCCGGTTATGCTCCGGCTCCCGGATCGGAGGAGCCAGAGCTTGTGTGCAGCATCCCTGTCTTTGTGAATGACAGGAGGCTGTTGCATAGTATTTTCTATGGAGCCCTTGCCTGTAATAGGGCAGGGATGGCCAACCTGAGGCTCTCCAGCTGTTGCAAAACTACAACTCCCATCATGGCTGGAAAGTCTACAGCTATCAGCCTACAGCAGAGCATGGTGGGAGTTGTAGTTTTACAACAGCTGGAGAGCCTTCATAGGAAAGTAATAAAATGATCATAGATTTCAATGCTAGTGCATTGGAGTCTATGAGAATAGCAATCTAATGATTGCATGTTATAGTTCCCTATGGGAACTATAAAAAAGTGTTAAAAAAAAGTTACAAAATAAAATTAAAAAAAACATACATTCAAATCACCCCTCTTTTCCAAAAATAAAAGAGCTAAAAAATAAAAAAATACACATCATGTGTGTCGAGATGTGTGAAAAATATATTCCCCATACGGCAAACAGCAAAAAGGAAAAAAACGTCCAAATGGCCGGTTTTGGTCGCTTCATTTTCTACAAAAAAATTTAATAAAAAGTTATCAAAAAGTTATACACACCCCAGAATGGTATCAATGAAAAGTTCAGATCACCCTGCAAAAAATAAGCCCTCATACAGCTCCGTACACATAATTACAAAAAAGTTATATGGGTCAAAATATGGCGACAAAAAAATAAAACTGATCAAAACGCAAGAAAAACTATACATATAAAAAGGTATCGCCGGATTCGTATTGACCTGTAGAATAAAAGTAACCAGACAGTTTTATCGTACATTGAACGTTGTCAATAAAAAGCCCATAAAACTGTGGTGGAATTGCTTTTTTTTTTCCAATTTCACCCCATTTAGAATTTTTTCCCCGCTTCCCACTACATCATAAATGGTGGCATTAGAAAGTGCAACTTGTCCTGCAGAATTCAAGCCCTCAAATGGCTATGTGAACAAATAAAAAAGTTATGGCTCTGGGAAGGCAGGGAGCGCAAAACGAAAAAAAAAAAAAAAAAACTCCGGGGCTGAAAGGGTTAAAGACTTTTGTTTGTATCTTTCAAACAATTCACATGTATGAGACCTTACTTCTTGCAACATGAAAAGTTGCACATTCTATACAGACCATTATGAAGTAGATATACAGGTTTTTTAGTTATACATTTGTATTATGGTCACCCTCAGGAAAACAAAAAACCTGAACAAACCCATCTATTTACCACTTATTTTCCCATCTACTTATTTATCTTCTATAAACCTAAAAAGGCTATGAACTGTCTATGTAATATATTTTTTTATATATGTTAGGCCCCTTTCACACGGGCAAGAATTCCGCGCGGGTGCAATCCGTGAGGTGAACGCATTGCACCCGCACTGAATCCGGACCCATTCACTTCAATGGGGCTGTGTACATGAGAGGTGATTTTCACGCATCACTTGTGCGTTGCGTGAAAAATCACAGCAAGCTCTATATTGTGCAACGCAGGCCCCATAGAAGTGAATGGGGACTGCGTGAAAATCGCAAGCACCCGCAAGCAAGTGTGGATGCGGTGCGATTTTCACGCATGGTTGCTAGGAGACGATCGGGATGGGGACCCGATCTTTATTATTTTCCCTTATAACATGGTTATAAGGGAAAATAATAGCATTCTGAATACAGAATGCATAGTAAAATGTCCATTGAGGGGTTAAAAATAATAAACAAATTTAACTCACCCATCCACTTCCGAACCCCAATTATTAGCTGTAAAACAGCCATATATCCTGTATATCCAACATCATCCAGGTAAATACTATTAAAAAGCAACCATGAGCAGTACAGTAAGGTTTTTTTCTACCTTCCTTGGTAATGTAGGAGTGAAAAGCATTAATGCTTGTTTTGCTGGTAGCCCAGAGCAATTTCTGAACAGTTTATAAAAATAGGCATATTTTGTCCTGTGTCTGTAAAAAAAAATTGGTTTGTCCGTGATTTATTTTAGGCTGGTGATACTTGATTAAAACTCACAGTAAATGCTGGTAGTTAGTTCTTATCAGTATAATAAGCTATAGTATTATGAGAATAATGAGTATATAGTATTACTTGTAATCTTTAGCATTATTGTTTTCCAATTTGTCAGTAAAAAATGTTTTTTTAGGATAAGTTTTCCAGAAAAAAGAAAAATTCTGGTTGGCAACCCTGATCTGTATGCCTTGTGGTGCATCTCTGAAGGTCCAGGGATTAATCTAAGCATACCTGTTACTCTAGGACAGTGTTCCTCAACTCCGGTCCTCAGGGCCCACCTCTCAGTCATGATTTGAGAATATCCCACAGAATGAATACATGTCGTAAGTTCTGATGCATCAACACTAATTATACCACCTGCTCAATACTAAGGAAATCCTGAAAACATGGCCGGATGGTGGGGCCTTAGGACTGGAGTTGAGTAACACTGCTCTAGGACAATGAAAGAGTTGTCAATATACCTGGTGGTCTAGGGCAGTGAAGGGGTTTATGCCAATATACCTGGTAATGTACGGCAGTGAAGGGTTCAATATCAGTATAACTGGTGGTCTAGGACAGGGAAGATGTTAATGTCAGTATAACTAGTAGACTTGGGCAGTGATTTAGTAATTTGGGCAGTGGTTTAATGTTAGTAGCCATGGTGGGTTAGGGCAGGTGTTAATGTTTGTACGATATAACTGGTGGTCTAGGGCAGTGTAGGTGGGTAATGTTAATAGAGCTGCTGGTCTAGAACAGTGAACGTGCTAATGTAAAGATCACCCATGCTCTGAGGCAGTGAAGGGGTTAAGATAAGGATCCTGATTAGAGATGAGCGAACCTCTGTTTTAAGTTCGGCGTCTAAAGTTCGGCTTCCGGTTAGCGGAGAATCCCGATCTGGATCCGGATATGGATTCCGACTTCCGTTGTGGTCCGTGGTAGCGGAATCAATAATGGCCGATTATTGATTCCGCTACCACGGACCACAACGGAAGTCGGAATCCATATCGGGAACCATATCGGGATTCTCTGCTAACCGGAAGCCGAACTTTAGACGCCGAACTTAAAACAGAGGTTCGCTCATCTCTAATCCTGATTGGGGAAGTGGTAGTGTAAATGCTTCATACCTGGGGTCTAGTGGTTACTTGCCTCTCCATGCTTCATTGCGTCCTAGTTGTAAATATCTGTTTCCTCCCTGCACTGACTATAGTGATGAGTGCTGGATGGGAATAGAGGCGACTGTAAAGCTGTTAGGCTAGTTTCACACCATCGCTAAACTGTTCCGGAACAGACTGCTAGAGTTCATTGTATCCGGTCAGCACACACCAAATGTGCTCACCCATGGTTGAGCTTCTAGTGCTATTTGGGTCTTCCCTATGTGCCTAAGAAATTGATACGTTTGGTGGCAGCAATTCACTGACTAAAGTTGAATCCTGATCACTAGTGTACTATGCTTGCCCTGAACCTGGTATACAAGTATGTAGGATCAACTGACATTGAAGTTAAGGTGCCTTTAAAACTGCATCAAATGAATGTATGCAGTTGTACTACAGTTTACTACTGTTTTCTATGCAGCTGTTGTATTACAGGTGAAAGACATTTGGTAGATTTATTAATACTGGCAAGTCTTAACCTCAGGGCCGCCATCAGGGGGGTACAGCCGGCCGGTCCTGAGACTAAAAAATGTTCAAAGAAGAACACACAGCAAAATGGGGCTGGGTGGGCTGGCAAGGGAGGGGTTAATAACAATAAGTGATGGAGAATGGCCCTGTGTTCACTATACAAGCACCTTGTGACAGGTGCAAAGCGATCTCCTAACTGTATTCCCCC
Source organism: Bufo gargarizans (assembly GCF_014858855.1). NCBI lineage: Eukaryota > Metazoa > Chordata > Amphibia > Anura > Bufonidae > Bufo > Bufo gargarizans. Next base: position 352,475,550 of record NC_058081.1, read on the forward strand.
CCCCCCCCCCCCCCCCCGTCCTGCCAGACAACTTCCTCATGAGATTATATTATATATTCATACATAATCATATAATTTATCTATATGACAGCAGACAGCCTGATTGCAGCTTGCACTGCCTGGTGTGGTGCCACGTGCTGCTGATTGAGTGCTGTGCCTGTGCATTTAACATTGTGAAAGGGGGGGGGGTGGGTGTCTGCTGCTATTAATTACATTGTGAAGTTGTGGTAGGAGACTGGGGGTGGGGGGTTTACTGTTAGGAGATCGCTTTGCAACAGGTGCTTGTCTAGTGAACACAGGGCCATCCTCCATCACCTATTGTTATTAACCCCTCCCTTGCCAGTCCACCCAGCCCCATTTTGCTGTGTATTCTGAACATTTTTTAGTCCATGAAGGGGTTAATTAAGTGTTGGGTGGGGTGTTATTGCACATATTGTGTTTGGGAGCCAATTAACGAGTTTGACCAGTTGGGTTTGAGAGTGGTTGAGTGTCATCCACAGATCCCCCATAACAGTGTGTCATCCACAGATCCCCCATAACAGTGTCCTTCACAGATCCTCCCCATAACAGTGTGTCATCCACAGATCCCCAATAACAGTGTCATCCACAGATCCCCCATAACAGTGTGTCTTCCACAGATCCCCAATAACAGTGTCATCCACAGATCCCCCATAACAGTGTCCTTCACAGATCCCCCCATAACAGTGTGTCATCCACAGATCCCCCATAACAGTGTGTCTTCCACAGATCCCCAATAACAGTGTCCTCCACAGATCCCCCATATCAGTGTGCATCATGCACAGATCCCCCATAACAGTGTGCATCATCCACAGATCCCCCATAACAGTGTGCATCATCCACAGATCCCCCATAACAGTGCCATCCACAGATCCCCATAACAGTGCCATCCACAGATCCCCCATAACAGTGCCATCCACAGATCCCCCATAACAGTGCCATCCACAGATCCCCCATAACAGTGTCCTTCACAGATCCCCCATAACAGTGTCCTTCACAGATCCCCCATAACAGTGTCCTTCACAGATCCCCCATAACAGTGTGTCATCCACAGATCCCCCCATAACAGTGTCCTCCACAGATCCCCCATAACAGTGTCCTCCACAGATCCCCCATAACAGTGTCCTCCACAGATCCCCCATAACAGTGTAATTCACAGATCCCCATAACAGTGTAATTCACAGATCCCCATAACAGTGTGCATCATGCACAGATCCCCCATAAGTGTGCATCATCCACAGATCCCCCATAACAGTGCCATCCACAGATCCCCCATAACAGTGCCATCCACAGATCCCCCATAACAGTGTCCTTCACAGATCCCCCATAACAGTGTCCTTCACAGATCCCCCATAACAGTGTCCTTCACAGATCCCCCATAACAGTGTGTCATCCACAGATCCCCCCATAACAGTGTCCTCCACAGATCCCCCATAACAGTGTCCTCCACAGATCCCCCATAACAGTGTCCTCCACAGATCCCCCATAACAGTGTAATTCACAGATCCCCATAACAGTGTAATTCACAGATCCCCATAACAGTGTGCATCATGCACAGATCCCCCATAAGTGTGCATCATCCACAGATCCCCCATAACAGTGTGCATCATCCACAGATCCCCCATAACAGTGTGCATCATCCACAGATCCCCCATAACAGTGCCATCCACAGATACCCCATAACAGTGCCATCCACAGATACCCCATAACAGTGTGCGTCATCCACAGATCCCCTATAACACTGTGTCATCCACAGATCCCCCATAACAGTGCGCCTGCGCACTGAGGAAGAGAGAGAAAGGAGGGGAAAGAATCTGCAAAAGCAAGCAGAGGACAGCACAGCAGACGACTTAATAGCTTCTTTTGTAAGTAAATTGCTTTTATTATAAATGCGGTTTAATCTCTGTTTTTGTCTTTTATTATATTCTTGCTTTTGCTTAAAGGGACAGTAAAAAATGTTTTTTTTTAGTTATGTATGATGCTTTTTAATAATACATAAATGTAAATGTAGTGATGGCAGCCCTGCTTAACCTCAAGTGCGGGGTCATGAGATTTATCATAACCCCTGTGCCAGAATTGTGTCGCCAAATGCCTCAACTTTTTTTGCAAGCCCATTTTGCCAAAAATATGTGAATTTTTGCCATTTTCTCTACCATGCTTGCCATTTTTGCTAAAAGTGGGAGAGGCATAGGGGGCAGAGCCTAAGTGGCCCGACACATTTGAAATACGATTTATCGATATAAATGTGGACATTTATTTGATAATTTATTTTAAACAGCAGCTCCAAGGATTCTTAGATTTAACTTCAAAGGGTTTTCCGGGAGTTTTATACTGATGACCTATGCTCCAGATAGGTTGTCAGTATCTGATCAGTGGGGATCTGATACCCGGGACCCCAACTGATCAGCTGTTTGAGGAGGCCCCTCGCACTCTTGTGGGCGGCCTTCTCTCTGCAAACCAATCACAGCATCATATTCTGTGGTTTTGACCCGCAACTGGTTTGGGCTTACAATTACTGATCAAACACTGTGATGAATAAGGCCTAATACATGGGTAGTACTCCAGATCCTTATTTTTTAATTTCCTACTGCCCCTGTTCCCCCGCTGTCAGTATTTAAAGCTGCACTGAAATACACAGTCAGGACTGCTGTCCATGCACACAGGATTTCTCTCCATTAGGTGAATGTGGCAGTCTGAACTGTGTATTGCAGTTTAGTGCTGAGTGCTGACTGTAGGGGAATGGGGGGCAGGAGGGAATGAAAACTCCTTATTCATGTATTACTGCAGAAAGGGGCGGACTGGGAACATAAAGTGGCCCTGGAAAAATACTAAGGGCCATTGCACACGACCATATGCCCTCCGAGACATATGGTCCGTGAGCAGGCCATATGTCCCGGAGCGGCATTGATCGTGCGCACAGAAGCAGACAGCATCATAGATTACAATTATGCTGTGCACGTCGGGCTGCCCGTGGGGCTATTGTCCCGCACTAATATAATCATATCATCATTGTAATCTATGATACTGTGTGCTCCTGTGCGCGCAATCAATGCCACTCCGGGACATATGGTCCGATCGCGGCCCGTTTGTCTCAGAGGGCATACAGTCATGTGCAAGGGCTCTTAAAGTTTTGTAGTCGGGTCCAAATTGATGGAAGGCGTGGCCAGCAATAACATATTGTGGCACACTATACCACCCCAGAGCAAAATACCCCAGTCCAGTTCTATATTTTTGTTGCAAGAACATATGGATACAGAAAGCACATGGATCATCTGTGTGCTTTTTTAATCCGTATGTTCATTCCACAAAAATATAGACTATGGGGGAGATTTAACAAACTGGTGTCAATTAGAACTGACTTTAGTTGCCCATAGCAACCAATCAGAGATTTCACCTTTCATTTGCCAAAGGAGCTGGGAAAAATTAAAAGTGGGATCTGATTGGTTGCTATGGGCAACTAAGCCATTTCTACATTACACCAGTTTGATAAATCACCTGCATTGTTTTCAATGGGTCAGTGGTCAGCATTTTGGTTTGATTTGAGGATCTGATTTGAGGTGTGATATGGGAGTCTGATCTGAAAGGAAGGGGGATATGTTTTGTACTGTCACACATTATAGGGGGTCTTTTTGTACTGGTGCACATTATAAGGGGGCATTTTTCTACTGGCACACATTCTAAAGAGAATTATTACTACTCAGGGACTACGGGGAGCATGATTACTAGTATGAGCACTAGTGATGGCCTTGCGGTTTGCCCGGCGGTCGGTTTGCGGCGAACATGCGAACATATGGCGATGTCCCCGCGCCATATATTTTTGCATTGCACCGAACTTTGACCCATGACACATCCATCAGGTGGGACAGGACAGCCAATTGAGACGTTTCAGCACATGGACACCCCCCAAACCTATAACAGAACCCGATCTGGCAGCCATTTTACATTATGTGATTTGCCAGTGTAGAGAGAGGTTGCATTTTGGAGCAGGGAAAGGTTGTTAGGAACATAGGGACACCAAATGCTAGGTAATAGGGCCACAAAAGTCCTTTTAAAGACTGGTAACGTTGTGCTATTGATAGGTGTCATGTCAAGCATGTAACCCGTGGCACCAATGTGGATTTGGTGTTACCGCCATGGATTGCATGCAGGCCTGCCTCTTCTCATCCTCCTCCTACTCCATCTCCTCCTCGGCTGACTCCTCCTTTTCTACTGCTACCGCCTCTTCCGATGCACCCCCAAGCTCCCCAGAACCTATTTGGCGTGCCAGGTGAGACGTTGTCATGCTGTGCTGTGGCTGTTGTGCCTGGAAGCCAAGAGCCACACTGGTTCTGCACTCCTTTCAGCTTTGCGTTCACAGGCAGATCAGTGGCTATCCCCGCTCAATTTGACAGTTGGTAAAGTGGTGTGCGACAACTGTGCCAATCTGCTGAGCACACTGAAACGGGGCAAAATGACACAAGTGCCGTGCATGGCACATGTCCTGAACTTAGTCGTGCAGCGATTCGTTGGCAAATACTCTGGGTCCAGGACGTCTTGCGGCAGGCCAGGAAAATCTCTGGCCATTTTAGATCTTACATGGCCATGGCTCGCCTTGCTGACATTCAGCGACGACACCACTTGCCCATCAGACGTCTGATTTGTGACTGCCCGACGCGCTGGAACTCCACCTTGTATATGCTTGATAGGCTGCTCCAGCAGAAACGTGCAATTACGCCTTCCTGTACGAACTCTGCAGCAGGACAGGTTCTGGGGAGTTTTTTTCTTTTCACAGCGCCAGTGGCTGCTCAAGGAGGATGGTGGCTGGGGGGAGGAGGAGGAGGAGCAAGAAAAGCAGGCTTTAAACTTTTCTGGGATTCCTGGTGTTGTCCGTGGCTGGGGGGAGGAGACCGAGGACGAAATTCTCATGGGCGATGAGCAGGAGCCAGGGTGCTCCACGGCTTCCAATTTAGTGCAAATGGAGGCCTTCATGCTCCAGTGTTTGAAGAGGGACCCCCATATATATATAAAATCATAAAGGTCAAGGACCTGTACTTGGTGGCAATGTACTTAGACCCCCTGTAAAAACACAAAATGGCGGACATGTACCAGTATCACAGAGGGCTGTCAGAATGCAGCATTTCCAGACCTTGCTGCAAGAGATGCTGCATTCTGCTATTGCGGGTGCTGGCAGAGGAATTTCCACCCACAGCTAAACAGGTGCGGGTACCAATCCTACTGCGCCTGCAAAAAGAGGGCGGTTTGAAGATGTGTTGGTCACTTCGGATATGAGATCATTCTTGCAACCAACCCATCAACAACCGCCCCCCGGATACAGCCTCAGGGAACGCCCAGACCGACAGGTGTCCGACTACATCGGGTTACCGCGAGGAACCCCTGGACTACTGAGTGTGCAGACTTGACCTGTGGACAGAGCTGGCACAATTTGCCATGGAACTCTTGGTTTGCCCCTCGTCGAGTGTCCTGTCGGAAAGGACGTTCAGCGCAGCAGGGGGAATCGTGACCGATAAGCGCACTCGCCTAGCTCACGACAGTGTGGACCACCTCACATTTTTTTCAATGAATAAGGCATGGATCTCGGAGGAATTCAACACCTGTGATGACCATGTGTAATTGAATTTCCTTATGCCAGCCCACACATATCTGCCACCACACAGAACAAAGAATGGTCCTTGCCTTATGCATATACAGCAGCATAAAAGGCCTTTTATGTCAGGTGAATGCCTAATTTTTGGGGCCTGTACTGGCCGACAGTTACATATTTATCCTGTGACTGCCTAATGTACCTCCAGCCACAGAATCCAAAGTTCTTTGCTGTCAGGTGAATGCCTATTGCCTATTTTTTGGGGCCTGTACTAGCTGACAGTTTTTTTGTTTTTTTAAAATCTCTAACCACATAATCACACCCCGTCTCACTCCTCTGCATCTCATTATGGTGGCGTATGAATGCATTTACCATAAAGACCTTCTAATGTCACAGGGTCATATGACTGTGCCCCCTTATACCCTGCATTGTACCCTCTTACCACACCCTGTGTAGTGCCCCTAGTCATTCCCTGTACTGTGCCCTCTTTTACCCTTTTATCCGGTCACGGTATCGCGTGTTCTCCGGTCACTGTACAGAGGTGTTATCCGGTCAATTTATGGTGGTGGTATCCAATAACTGGATGGCCATAACTGCATCCCTTCTCTGCCCACCACATCCTTTTTTAGACCTGGCATGAGCGGGAAAAATATGCAGATTGCGGTGCTAAGGACCTTTTGCGCCTCAATCTGTGTCAGAATTACGCCTAACATAGACATATTTCTATATAATAAATGACCACCTTATTGTATTATTATTTGGGAGTAGGGCTAATATCTTTATGCTATATAGATTCTAGTGTATTATACTGTGCCCTGTATTTCCCAGAAGAAAATGACACTTGGGAAACACAGTCCTCATCCCTGACCACTAGGATCCTCTCTCTGCTGTGTACTGGTGCTTATTCTGACACTAGGGCTGGGTTCACATCCAATTTTTGCCATTCATTTAATGCATACCAAAAATGTATGCGTTAACAGATGCCTCAGACTGATGCCGTATAGTGGCGTCTGTTCACCATACAGTTCCATGGTAGAAAAATGTTTTACGTTAACGCATGCATCTTTTTAATGGACTCTGCAGGATACAAAATCGTGGGGGTGCTGCACATTTGTATACATCAAACCAATAGGAAAAAAAAAATTCTAGGCTCCAGCAGGGCACATTTCTGAGAGTTTCCCTTTAAGACGCATAAAAATTGCCCCTGATTAAAATACATATTTTTTGTGGGAATGTTTTGACAATGATCCCCCTCTGGTATGTCACTGTCCATTTTGTGGGACTATTTGTGCACTCATAGTTTGTATTTGGTGGCTGCAAATATGACCTGAAGGTTTTTCAGGTTCGCCTGCTATTAAAGTCAATGGGCGCTATGCGAACGCGCGGTTCGCGAACATTTGATTGCGAACACGCATTCGCAGTCGTGAACCATTCTGGACGATGTTCGTCCATCATTAATGAGCACTATAGGGGCATAATAGGAACATAATTACTATCGGGGGCACTGTTAACACTGAGTGCACTCTGGCAGATAATTATTTCTATTGATGGGAGCGCTGTTACTGTGGGGGGCACATTCTTTGCACAGGGGTACTCTGCTATCTGTGTCTGCCCCTTGTGGGGACTCGCTCTGGTAGACAGGATTAGCGGACACAGTATAGAGGCAACAACAAGTTCTTTGATCAAACAGTTCAGTGTTTTATTCACACTTTAGGCAAGTGACAAAACAAACAGTCATATTCAAATAAAAAGTCACCTTGCGGTGTTGGTGGTTATTCACACCATGCGGCAATTCTGCCTCAAAGAGTCCTTTCTGATGACAGCACCAACCTGTTTTCATGCCAAACAGGTAGCAAGCCTTCATCCAGACACAAGGCTCCCAGATCCCAACACAGAGACCTGGCTTCTGAGCCCAGCTGCCTATTTAAGGACAGCCAGGGGTTGCCAAAACCTGGCCCGGCATTTAAAATCCAGTCCAGTATTTTATCTCACCTGGCTTTAAATCAGCCCAGCAGCACATGCTGGGAGGAAAATACCTGTTTTCCCAGACTAAACCTCTCACTGTGTAACCCCTTTGTTCAACCCTGATGGGGTGAACACACGCCAGACAGTGTACCCGGGACAGGGCATCCGCATTTCCCTGTAACCGACCTGCCTTGTGTTCCACTGAAAACGTAAAGTTTTGCAGGGGGAGAAACCATCGGGTGACCCGGGCATTCCTGTCCTTGGCCTGGCTCATCCACTTGAGAGGGGAGTGGTCAGTCACCAGGTGGAATTTTCTCCCCAATAATAATAATAATAATATTTATTCATCTAGCGCCACCATGTTCCGCAGCGCTTTACAAATTCATATGGTTCATGTATGAAACAAAACTAACTGGCTAATATACAACTGAAACATTAGGAGTCAGGGCCCTGCTCGCACGAGCTTACAATCTATAATAAGGAATTGGGGGTTGATTGTGATAAGTAGGATTTGAGCCATTATTGAACTGACAGGAGTGGTGCCGGACGATCTGCTTCGGGTTTGGGACTACTAGAGAATTGAGTTTGGGCCATAGGAGCTGGTTGGGAAAAGGTTTAGTCTGGGAAAAGTCATTTTAGGTAGCTTGATAAGCCTATAAGACACAGTGGCCACCTGCTAAATAAAAATACAATACCTATTTAATATACCATATACAATTATAAAAACATAAAATCCACTAATTAATATTGCAAATGTATAACACAGTCCCTCTATACCTCACTGGTGTGGAGCTCACACACTGATAGTGAGGGGAAAAAAAAGCCCTGTATATCTTTAAATGTAAATTTCTCTGTATACATATTGTGGATGATCACAGATCTATTTCCCTCCGTATATGGACAGTTATTGATTAAACTTGGATGTCAAATGGCAGTGTTGTTAGCTGCGCTGTAAGTTCTTGAGCATGTCTCTTTGCGATGCGGAGGGTGTCGCCGCATCGCAAAGAGACATGCGCAAGAACTTACAATAGTTGGTCATTAGTTCAAAAACATCATCTTAAGTTTTGACAGGCTAAACATACTTTGTAGTATAGTCATAGCCTGGTTTCAAGTTTTTACCAACTTTTGATGCAATATTTTTTTTTTATAATAGTGGCATTTGTGTGCACCTTTTGTATCTATACCATTTTTTTTAAGGCTGCATGCTGTTGCAATAGTTTTTTGTTAGGTTTTTTTCTATCCTCTTCTCTATAACGAAAAAAGCCCATTTTTACATGTGTGAACTCATTTGAAAAAAAACACCCAAAAATGCATGTGGCATGCAAAAAAAAATGCATGCGATTTTGAATATTGTATTCTTATAGGCAAAAAACGGCAATGAAAATGTGTGTGTGAAGGAGCCCTTAGCCCTGGTTCACATTTCCGCTTCAGTGTCAAGTCCGCGAAAAAAAGCGTACGTGTTTCATCCATGAAGATGTCTGTGAAGGATTTGTGGTTGGTCCGTGTGTCCGTTTTTACCATCCGTGTGTCATCCGTAATTTACTGGATGTGTGTCAGTGATTTTCACGCCCCCATAGACTTCAATGAGCATGCTTCATTCGCATCACGGATCAAAGTAGTGCATGTCCCCGTGATTTTTTTCAGTAAAAAAATTGTGAAATGTAAACAGACACATTTAAATCAATGCGTACACGCGCTGTCTGCAGAAAATGCGGACAGCACACATCAGTGAAAAACGCAAATGTGAACCAGGCCTTACACCTCTGAAGCACTCACCTTGTCTTAGCATCGCAAAAGATACATTTGTTGCTATAGGTAACAGAATCAGATCCACAGACTGGATTAAACTCCATGGTACATCCTTTTCCATATCCTTGGCAATCGTCCTCAGAGAAAATAAGAGAAATACAAAACATGAACACAAATCATCATAAAAGGGTTGGCTCATTTTGCTTCTCTAATTCATGAACATAATGCGGCTCCTCTGCTCTCCCCCGCCAGTGCAATGTATCAGACAATGGTACACAACAGAAAGGGATTCTCCTGTTATGGTCACACGTACGTTGTGATGGAATAAATCAGTTTAAATGTGTTGTCTGGGATCAACATACTGATGACCTATCAATAAGAATAAAGCCTCGTTCACATTTCCGTATCAGTGTCACATCCGTGAAAAAAAGCATATGTGTTTCATCCGTGAAGCTGTGCGTGAAGGATCCGTGGTTGGTCCGTGTGTCCGTTTTTACTATCCGTGTGAAAATTAATTTCCAAAGAATCTCCTATTAGTCTTCAGTGAAAAACTAATGCAACATGGACACAACACGGATGTGTGTCAGTGATTCTCACGGACCCATAGACTTCAATGAACTTGCTTGGTCCGCATCGCGGATCAAAGTAGTGCATGTCCCCACGGTCAGTAAAAAAATACTGAATTGTGAACAGACACATTTAAATCAATGCGTACATATGCTGTCTGCAGAAAATGCAAACAGCACATAACAGTGAAAAACGGAAATGTGAACGAGGCCTAAGGATATCAGTATCAGATCAGAGGGTGTCTGACACCAGGCACCCCCACCGATCTGCTGTTGGCCGACAGCTCTGCTTCCAGCAGTAAACAATGCGGAGCCAGAACACCACAGCTCCGTACGCTGCGTAGTGGCCTTCTCGAGTATCCTGTTCTATAGATCACCAATAAGTTGGTCTCTGGAAAACTTCTTTAAAAGTTCAATAGTGACTTTTCTTATAAAACCGTTCACGTGACAGAACTTGAATTACAGTGAAGGCTGCATGATGTTTGCCTTCCATAGTATTCAATAAGGATAATAGGTCATCATGAATATGAGGTCTTATGAGCTTGTGCTCTGTATTGAACAGACTCCAGTGCTCAGCTCCATACAGATTTTAGCAAAATGACTTGGTCAGCTCAAGAAAATGACCCAGTATTTTTTCAGAGTATCTATCACTAGTTTATGCTGCCCTCAGATAGGATCCTGTGAACTGGTGACAGATTATCTTTAAGATGAAATCCAATACTATACCTACTTGATGGAAGGGTTACTTGACAATATGCTGATAATAAAGTGTCCTCCTGTTGGTACTCCCTGCTTTCAGCTGTAATATGTGGGAAAATCTGGCAATAAAGTTTCAATTTCCCTGCAGAGCTTCCACAGGTCAAATCAGCATTATACCATTACTCTCCACTCTGTCCAATAGATGAGTCTTCAACAGAAGTATGTTCCTAACTCAGAATTGCCTAATGGGGCATATAAAAGGAATTTTCTACATTGCATAAACCCTTACAATGTGTAAAAAAAATTACCTTAACGCAGCTGTTTTTGTGCTTGATCTTAATTTCTCTTTTTAACTTCCTGTGAAAAAATGAAAGAATAAGCACAGTGTCAATTACAGTAGTGCTTCAAAGTTTATGAATCCTTCAGAACTTTCTATATTTCTGCATAAATTTGACCGAAAATTACATCTGGTTTTCCCATCATAATGAGTTCACCATTGTGGGGGACTTCAACTACCCAAATAAAGATTGGGAAATTAAAACCTGTACATCTCATAAAGGAAACAGGTTCTTGGCAATAACAAAAGACAATTACCTTTCCCAATTGGTTTAGGACCCGACTAGAGGGACGGCCACACTGGACTTAGTATTAACCAATAGACCTTACAGAACAACAGACGTGCAGGTTGGGGGACAGCTGGGAAATAGTGACCATAAAGTAATAACCTTCCAATTGTCATTCAAAAGAGTGTTTCTTCAGGGAGGAACAAAAATACCAAAATACCAAACTTCAAAAAAGAAAAATTTTAGTCAACTAAGAGGGGCCTTAGGCCTAATTAACTGGGACAAAGTCCTCAAAAACAAAAATACAGCCGCAAAATGGGATATTTTTAAAAGCATCCTAAAATCTCATTGTGAGAGGTACATACCTTATGGGAATAAAAGGTTAAGGAACAAGAAAAAAAACTATGTGGATGAACAGAATTGTAATGAAAGCAATAAATGACAAATAGAAAGCATTTAAATCACTAAAACAGGAGGGGAGCAAGGAAGCATTGAAAAACTAAAAGGAAAAAAATAGAATATGTAAAAAACAAATAAAAGCAGCCAAACTAGAGACCGAGAGATTAATTGCCAAAGAGAGTAAAACTAACCCTAAAATGTTCTTCAACTATATAAATGGTAAAAAGTATAAATCTGAAGGGGTTGGCCCTTTACAGAGTAATGAAGGGGGAGTTGCAGAGAGCAATGAGGAGAAAGCAGAGCTATTAAATATTTTTCTTCTCCACCCGATTCACTGAAGGAAATAAACTGTCAGATGAAATGCAGAATGTAAATTGCCCATTAAAAGTGTCCTGTCTGACTCAGGAAGAAGTACAGCGGCGTCTTTGTCATGGTCTTACCTTCTTGCTGTTCTCCTTTGTTTGACATGTGCTGGCGGCCATCTTGGTTTCTGGGTTTCTTGTAGCCTCCCACCCTGCGGCTTCTCCTTCCCACTGGGAGGAGCTGGATGCCTAGCTCATATATATAGGAGGTCTGTGGCTTCAGTTCCTTGCTTGGTCCTCCTGTGTTCACATGCTTCTAAGACGGCTGCTGCTTCTGGTTCCTGATCCTGGCTTCGTCTGACTACCCTGCTGGTTCCTGATCCAGGCTTCGTCTGACTACCCTGCTGGTTCCTGATCCAGGCTTCGTCTGACTACCCTGCTGGTTCCTGATCCAGGCTTCGTCTGACTACCCTTCTGGTTCCTGACCTCTGGCTTCGCAAGACCCTGCTTCGGTTTAGCCATCCGTTTGGACTTTTGCCTTACAGCTTGATTTTCAATAAAGCCTTCTTATTTCCACTTATCTCTTGTTGTACGTCTGGTTCATGGTTCCATGACATTAGGACCAAGCCATTAATTCTGACGGTACAGGGCCATCCTCGCTACCTACGCTGGTTGCCAGACTTGATCAGCAGGATCACCTGTTGGGTCAGTTCGCTGTGGCGTTGCAAACCCTGCTTGAACGCACGGCTCATTTAGCTTCCGTTGCCGATGGGTCGGTTGTCGCTCCTGGGCCCGCTCCTACTGCCGCTCCGGTTGTTGCGCCAGAGTCTACCCCGACACCTGTTGCTGCGCCTGCGGTCTTTCGGGGTATGACCGGTTCTGCCCCCCTTCCACAGTGCTTTGGGGGAGAGCCAACTCAGTGCCGAGGTTTCCTTAACCAGGTGGGCATTTATTTCGAGTTGCTGCCACATGCCTTTCCTACTGAGAGATCAAAGGTGGGCTTCTTGATCTCGCTGCTCTCGGACAAGGCCTTGGCCTGGGCCAGCCCTTTATGGGAGAACAACAATCCGGTGGTTGCCGAGTTTTCCGGTTTTGTTGCTTCTCTTCGGAAGGTATTCGATGTGCCGGCTCGTGCTGCCTCTGCTGCGAAGCTCCTTATGTCCATCAGACAGGGTTCACGATCCGTAGCTGAATACGCCATTGAGTTTCGTACCCTGGCAGCAGAGGTGGGCTGGAATAATGAGGCTCTGGTCGCTGCTTTCTCTCATGGTCTCTCGGATGCCTTGAAGGATGAGGTTGCAGCTAAGGACCTACCAGTGGAGCTCGAGTCTCTTATTTCTTTCCTGATTTTTATTGACACCAGACTCAGGGAGAGACCTTCCTTTAAGGAGAGCCTGCGGAGGTCTTCTAACAGATTGGCGCCTACGTTTGCTGTCCCACCCGTGCCTCCCTCTCCTCCCACGCCTCCTGGGGATGACTTGTCTGGGGGTGAACCCATGCAGCTGGGGTTTGCTCGCCTGTCCGAGGGGGAGAGGGTACTCCGGAGACGCGAGGGCCGATGCATGTACTGTGGTCTCGGTGGGCATTTTTGGTTGGCATGCCCGAACCGTCCGGGAAACGCTCGCACCTGAGATCCTGTCGGGGGCAGATCTTGGGTGGAGTCTCCTCGTCCCCGGTTTCCCGTGTTGACAAACCACTGATTACTGTTGTCCTCTCCTGGGTCGGGGGCTCGGTGACGACCCAGGCGTTGGTGGACTCTGGTGCTGGTGGTTTGTTCATTGATAGTGTGTTCGCTGCCGCCAATTCCATTCCTCTGCAGCCTCGAGGTTTCCCACTGGCTCTTGAGGCGATAGACGGCAGACCCCTTCTGCCGCCACACGTGACTCAGGAGACCCTTCCAGTGGGGATGGCCATTGGTGCCGTTCACAGAGAGTCGGTCTGTCTCCAGGTTATTTAGTCTCCACACTACTCAGTGGTCTTGGGGTACCCCTGGCTCCAGAAGCATAATCCGACTTTCGATTGGAGATCGGCCGAGATCCTCTCGTGGTCACCGCAGTGTGGGGCTAGTTGCATCCATGGGCCTGTCAAGTTGCTGTGTACTTCCTCGGACTCTCTGTTGCCTCCTGAATACGAGGAGTACCGGGATGTATTCGATAAGGTGCGTGCGGTTGCCCTACCTCCGCACCGCCCATACGATTGTGCCATAGAGTTACAATCTGGTGCCGTTCCTCCTCGTGGCAAAGTCTATCCACTGTCGGTAGCGGAGAATGAGGCCATGGAGGAGTACGTGAGGGAGGCGCTTTCACGCGGACACATTCGCAAATCCTCGTCCCCGGCAGGGGCTGGATTTTTCTTTGTGAAAAAGAAGGGCGGTGAGTTGAGGCCTTGCATCGATTACAGGGGTCTCAATCGCATCACGATCAAGAACGCTTACCCAATACCCTTGATTTCCGAGCTGTTCGATCGCCTCAAAGGGGCCACGGTCTTTACCAAACTCGACCTGAGGGCGGCATATAACCTGGTAAGGATCAAGGCGGGCGATGAGTGGAAGACCGCGTTTAACACCAGGACCGGTCATTATGAATCCTTGGTTATGCCCTTTGGGTTGTGCAATGCGCCCGCAGTCTTCCAGGAATTCATCAACGATGTTTTCCGTGACCTGTTGCAGCAGTGTGTGGTGGTCTATTTGGATGACATCTTGGTATATTCTGAATCCATGGAGGCCCACATTCTGGATGTCAGACGAGTGTTGCAACGGTTACAAGAGAACAAGCTGTTCGGTAAGCTTGAGAAATGCGAATTTCACCGATCCCAGGTAACCTTCTTAGGTTACATCATTTCCGCTGAGGGGTTCTCCATGGATCCTGAGAAGGTTTCGGCTGTCTTACAGTGGCCCCAGCCCAGTGGTCTTCGTGCCCTGCAGCGCTTTTTGGGCTTCGCCAATTATTATCGGAAGTTCATCAGGGACTTTTCCATGCTAGCCAAGCCTCTCACGGATCTGACCAGGAAGGGCAGTAATCCCCAGGTCTGGCCGCTCGAGGCCATCCGAGCTTTTGAGGCTCTAAAGTCCGCCTTTGTGTCGGCTCCGATTCTGTCGCATCCCAACCCTGGGTTGCCTTTTGTCCTCGAGGTGGACGCGTCTGAGACGGGAGTAGGCGCCCTTCTGTCTCAGCGTAGAACACCAGAGGGTCCTCTGCTTCCTTGTGGGTTTTACTCCCGGAAACTGTCTTCTGCGGAGTGCAACTATCAGATTGGTGACAGGGAGTTATTGGCCATCGTGCATGCCCTTAAAGAATGGAGGCACTTGCTCGAGGGCTCGGTGGTTCCGGTTCTCATCCTGACGGACCACAAGAATCTGACCTACCTCTCTGAGGCCAAGAGATTGACACCACGTCAGGCCAGATGGGCTCTGTTCTTGTCACGTTTTAATTACGTGGTCTCCTACCTACCCGGTTCCAAGAACATCAGAGCGGATGCCTTATCACGGCAGTACTCCGAGCTGTCCGGGGAGGAGTCGATTCCGACTTCGGTCATACCTCCGAATCAGATCCTGGCCGCTATTCGCACCAGCCTGACCTCTCCCCTGGGTGAGCAGATTTTGGCGGCTCAATCTGGTGCTCCCTCTGGGAGACCCAACGGCAGATGTTTTGTGCCTGAGGAGTTGCGCACTCGGTTGTTGCGAACCTACCATAACTCCAAGGCCGCGGGGCATCCTGGAAAGAATCAGCTGTCCTGGGCTGTTTCACGTCTGTTCTGGTGGCCTTCTCTACGTTCCGACATCGCCGCATATGTAGCGGCATGCTCCGTTTGTGCCCAGAGTAAGTCCCCTCGGCACCTTCCGTTGGGCCTTTTGCAACCCATAGCCACCGGGGAGCGTCCATGGTCACACCTGGGGATGGATTTCATTGTGGACCTCCCTGCATCCCGAGGCCATACGGTCATTCTCATGATTGTGGATCGGTTTTCCAAAATGTGCCACTGTGTTCCTCTCAAGAAGTTACCCTCTGCACAAGAGTTGGCCTCGATTTTTGCCAGGGAGGTCTTCCGGTTGCACGGTTTGCCCAAGGAGATTGTGTCGGATCGGGGGAGTCAGTTTGTGTCCAGGTTCTGGCGCGCCTTTTGCTCCCAGTTGGGGATTCATCTCTCTTTCTCCTCTGCCTACCACCCTCAGTCCAATGGGGCCGCAGAACGATCCAATCAGGCCTTGGAGCAATTCCTTCGTTGCTATGTCTCCGATCACCAAGACAATTGGGTTGACCTCCTGCCTTGGGCTGAGTTTGCCAGGAACACGGCGGTGAACTCTTCCTCTGGGACGTCTCCCTTCATGGCCAATTATGGGTTCCAACCTGCTGTGTTACCGGAGGTATTCTCTCCCCAGGATATTCCGGCTGTGGAGGATCACCTTTCCGTCCTACGTGCTTCTTGGGTACAGATCCAGAGGTCCCTTGAGGTCTCTGCGCAGCGCCAGAGACTCCAGGCTGATCGCAGACGAGCGCCCGCTCCTTCCTACCAGGTCGGAGACCGCGTATGGTTGTCCACCCGCAACCTCAACCTTCGAGTGCCCACTCCCAAGCTGGCGCCTCGCTTTGTTGGTCCCTTCCGAGTGCTTCGCAGGGTAAACCCGGTAGCCTATGCCCTTGCGCTTCCTCCTGGCATGCGGATCTCCAACGTGTTTCATGTCTCCCTGTTGAAGCCACTGGTGTGTAATCGTTTCACTTCCTCGGTTCCTCGGCCTCGTCCGGTCCAAGTGGGCAATCGTGAGGAGTATGAGGTGAGCAATATCCTGGACTCACGCCTGGTCCGCGGTCGGGTGCAGTTTTTGGTCCATTGGCGTGGTTATGGTCCAGAGGAGCGTTCCTGGGTTCCCTCCGCAGATGTCCATGCTCCTGCCTTGCTCCGAGCCTTCCGAGGTACTGTCATGGTCTTACCT
Source organism: Bufo gargarizans (assembly GCF_014858855.1). Classification (NCBI taxonomy): domain Eukaryota; kingdom Metazoa; phylum Chordata; class Amphibia; order Anura; family Bufonidae; genus Bufo; species Bufo gargarizans. The sequence goes on from NC_058081.1 coordinate 352,492,322, forward strand.
TCTTGCTGTTCTCCTTCGTTTGACATGTGCTGGCGGCCATCTTGGTTTCTGGGTTTCTTGTAGCCTCCCACCCTGCGGCTTCTCCTTCCCACTGGGAGGAGCTGGATGCCTAGCTCATATATATAGGAGGTCTGTGGCTTCAGTTCCTTGCTTGGTCCTCCTGTGTTCACATGCTTCTAAGACTGCTGCTGCTTCTGGTTCCTGATCCTGGCTTCGTCTGACTACCCTGCTGGTTCCTGATCCAGGCTTCGTCTGACTACCCTGCTGGTTCCTGATGCAGGCTTCGTCTGACTACCCTGCTGGTTCCTGATCCAGGCTTCGTCTGACTACCCTTCTGGTTCCTGACCTCTGGCTTCGCAAGACCCTGCTTCGGTTTAGCCATCCGTTTGGACTTTTGCCTTACAGCTTGATTTTCAATAAAGCCTTCTTATTTCCACTTATCTCTTGTTGTACGTCTGGTTCATGGTTCCATGACAGTCTTAAAAAGATTAAAATAGACAAATCGCCAAGACCAGATGGCATACACCCCCGTATCCTAAGAGAATTAAGTAATGTCATAGCCAGACCCTTATTTCTGATATTTAAGGACTCTAAACTGACAGGGACTGTTCCACAGGATTGGCGCATATCAAATGTGGTGCCAATATTCAAAAAGGGTTTAAAATCTGTTGTGGGTAAACTGTTTGAAGGTTTTCTAAGACATGCTATCTTGGAGTACCTCAATGAAAATATAAACAAATAACATCATATCAGCATGGCCTCATGAGGGATCGGTCATGTCAAACTAATTTAATAAGTTTCTATGAGGAGGTAAGTTCTAAACTTGACGGATATCTAGACTTCTCCAAAGTATTTGACACTGTACCACATAAAAGGTTAGTATATATAATGAGAATGCTTGGACTGAGGGAAAATGTCTGTATGTGGGTAAGTAACTGGTTCAGTGATAGAAAACAGAGGGTGGTTATTAATGGTACACACTCAGATTGGGTCACTGTCACTAGTGGAGTACCTCAGGGGTCAGTATTGGGACCTATTCTCTTCAATATATTTATTAATGATCTTGGGAAGGCTTGCACTGTAAAATAAAATAAAAATTCAGATGACACTAAACTGTGTAAAGTAATTAACATGTAAGAGGACAGTATACTACTGCAGAGGGATCTGGATAGATTGGAGGCTTGGGCAGAGAAGTGGCAGATGAGGTTTAACACTGACAAATGTAAGGTTATGGACATAGGAAGGAATAATGCAAGTCACCCGTACATACTAAGTGGTAAAACACTCGGTAACACTGACATGGAAAAGGACCTAGGGATTTTAATAAACAGCAAACTAAGCTGTAGAAACCAGTGTCAGGCAGCTGCTGCCAAGGCCAATAAGATAATGGGTAGCATCAAAAGGGGCATAGATGCACGTGATGAGTACATAGTCCTACCACTTTACAAGTCACTAGTCAGACCACACATAGAGTACTGTGTACAGTTCTGGGCTCCTGTGAACAAGGCAGACATAGCAGAGCTGGAGAGGGTTCAGAGGAGGGCAGCTAAAGTAATAACTGGAATGGGTGGACTACAGTACCCTGAAAGATTATCAACATTAGGGTTATTCTCTTTAGAAAAAAGACGATTCAGGGGAGATCTAATAACGATGTATAAATATATCAGGCAACAGTACAGAGATCTATCCCATCTCTCCCAGGACTGTGACTGTGATGAGAGGACATCTTCTGCGTCTGGAGGAAAGAAGGTTTGTACACAAACATAGAAGAGGATTCTTTACGGTAAGGGCAGTGAGACTATGGAACTCTCTGCCTGAGGAGGTGGTGATGGTGAATTCACTAAAAGAGTTCAAGAGGGGCCTGGAGGTATTGCTGGAGTGTAATAATATTACCAGTTATAGTTATTAGATTTCTGGAGAAGGATCAATGAGCCCTTAAAATGAGGGAAGTTGAGTTTGTACCTAATATTGGTCTTTTGCAGGATAATAGGCTAAGGTTAGTTGCACACTAGTGCTAAAATTTTACAGCAGGCTGTTCCGGTAGGGGAACAGTCTGCTGGAGACCATCGTATCCAGCCTAGCCAGATGCTACCTTTTCTTGCCTGAGCGAATTGACTGTAATGAGATCCAGCAGGGATTCGGCAAGATAAAAACCGCTGCAAGCACCAGTAAAAAAAAATCTTGATTATCACATAAAATAATGGTACATATCCTAATGTGTAAATGTGACTTACAATCTGTCAGAACATAGCTCACATTCGTTTGTGTAGGTCTGATCATTTGTGCCGCACACTGGTTTTAACATTCGGTTGCAGGCTAGCCCAATTCCTGGTATGGGACTGTACAAATCACAATTAGGCTGTAAAGAAATTAAGGTTTAATTGTGTGACAACTATTACGTTAATATTTTACAAAGGAAATGTATTTATAGCAACCAATCAGATGTTACGTGTCATGTTTTCTGTCGAGATACTATGATCAAAACACTTTGGGTCTTGTTTATCAAAATCATCTAACAGAAAAACTGTCCATGTTGCCCAGTCATACTAATCGAAAAGGCTGGTTTTTCTGTTCAGTAGTGTTGATTTTGCCCATAGCTAGTACATCAGTATGGCTGAGTTCACACTTCAGATAGTCGATCAGTTATTTCCATCAGTTATTGTGAGCCAAAACCTCAAGTGAAACCTAAACAGAGATAAGGTATAAAGGAAAGGATTGCCTCTATTCTGTGTTTTTGACCCTCACCTGGTCGAAATAACTGAAGTGTGAACTCAGCCTATTTTGCTAGCATGTTTTATGTATATAATCTGTTATTACTATATCTTAATACAAACAAAACCACAAATGCATTATTGCAATGAAAATGCACATATAACAGGAGCTAAGTGATGATTTTTGTTTAGCGTAGGCTGCTGGATAACTTTTTTTTATTCAGGAAAAGTGTAGCTTTTTATTATTACAGATGTAGCAGACTTTAACTTGACATTCATTGTGGTGTATAGAAGGTATACACTGTTGCAGCAAACTTTAAATTGATAATTAAGAAACCAAAAGTCATTAAAAACTAATTAAAGTCTGCTACAACTGTGTATTTAAAGCCTTAAGTGACACGTTTGCTATATCTGCATCTGTCTTCGACTAAAACCCTAATTATGTCACCTTTGCACAATGTGCCAAACGTGGGTATATTTCTTACATTCTATCACTAGTTCAGACCTGCACTGAAGTGAAACACATGACACGTTCCAGAAATCACTGCATAATACAAGTAAGGCTACTTTCACACTCGCGTTTGGTGCGGATCCGTCATGGATCTGCACAGACGGATCCGTTTCAGACAATACAAACGTCTGCATTCGTTCAGAATAGCCAAGACGTGTCATAGAAAACAGATCCGTCCCTATTGACTTACATTATGTGCCAGGAGGGATCAGTTTGGCTCAGTTTAGTCAAGTGGACCGCAAAACACTGCAAGCAGCGTTTTTGTGTCCGCCTCCAAAGCAGAATGGAGACGGAACAGAGCAAAAATGATGCATTCTGAGCGGATCCTTTTCCATTCAGAATGCATTAGGGCAAAACTGATCCGTTTTGGACTGCTTGTGAGAGCCCTGAACAGATCTCCCTAACGGAAAGCCAAAACACCAGTGTGAAAGTAGCCTTAGGCCTCATGCACACGACAGTATTTTTTCAGTGTCCGCAAAACGGGGTTCCGTTGGTCCGTGATCCGTGACCGTTTTTTCGTCCGTGGGTCTTCCTTGATTTTTGGAGGATCCACGGACATGAAAAAAAAGTAGTTTTGGTGTCCGCCTGGCCGTGCGGAGCCAAACGGATCCGTCCTAACTTACAATGCAAGTAAATGGGGACGGATCCATTTGACGTCCCCATTGACTTTCAATGTAAAGTCAGGAGTCCCTTTTATATCATCGGATCAGCGTTTTCTCCAATCCGATGGTAAATTTTAACTTGAAGCGTCCCCATCACCATGGGAACGCCTCTATGTTAGGATATACCATCGGATTTGAGTTACATCGTGAAAACTCAAATCCGACAGTATATTCGAACACAGAGGCGTTCCCATGGTGATGGGGATGCTTCTAGTTAGAATATACTACAAAGGCCTCATGCACACAACAGTTTATTTTCACGGTCCGCAAAAACGGGGTCCGTAGGTCCGTGATCCGTGACCGTTTTTTCGTCCGTGGGTCTTCCTTGATTTTTGGAGGATCCACGGACATGAAAAAAAAGTCGTTTTGGTGTCCGCCTGGCCGTGCGGAGCCAAACCGTTTGACATTGACACAATATGGTGCCATTTCAAACGGATCCGTCCCCATTGACTTTCAATGTAAAGTCTGGAGTTCTTTTATACCATCGGATTGGAGTTTTCTCCAATCCGATGGTATATTTTAACTTGAAGCGTCCCCATCACCATGGGAACGCCTCTATGTTAGAATATACTGTCGGATATGAGCTACATCGTGAAACTCAGATCCGACAGTATATTCTAACACAGAGGCGTTCCCATGGTGATGGGGATGCTTCTAGTTAGAATACACTACAAATTTTGTACAAGACTGCCCCCTGCTGCCTGGCAGCACCCGATCTCTTACAGGGGGATATGATAGCACAATTAACCCCTTCAGGTGCAGCATCTGAAGGGGTTAATTGTACTATCATATCCCCCTGTAAGAGATCAGGGCTGCCAGGCAGCAGGGGGCAGACCCCCCCCCCTCCCCAGTTTGAATATCGTTGGTGGCACAGTGTGCGCCCCCCATCGGGCCCCCCTTCCTCCCTCTAGTGTAATAAATCGTTGGTGGCACAGTGTGCGCCCCCATCGGGCCCCCCTTCCTCCCTCTAGTGTAATAAATCGTTGGTGGCACAGTGTGCGCCCCCCATCGGGCCCCCCTTCCTCCCTCTAGTGTAATAAATCGTTGGTGGCACAGTGTGCGCCCCCCATCGGGCCCCCCCTTCCTCCCTCTATTGTTATAAATCGTTGGTGGCACAGTGTGCGCCCCCATCGGCCCCCCTCCCTCTATAGCAGTAACAACATTGGTGGCCAGTGTGCGGCCTCCCACCTCCCCCCCCCCCGATCATTGGTGGCAGCGGAGTTCCGATCGGAGTCCCAGTTTAATCGATGGGGCTCCGATCGGTAACCATGGCAACCAGGACGCTACTGCAGTCCTGGTTGCCATGGTTACTTAGCAATAGTACAATAGTAGAAGATTCATAGTTACCTGCTTGCTGCTGCGATGTCTGTGTCCGGCCGGGAGCTCCACCTACTGGTAAGTGACAGGTCTGTGCGGCGCATTGCTAAAGAACTGTCACTTACCAGTAGGAGGAGCTCCTGGCCGGTCACAGACATCGCAGCAGCAAGCAGATAAGTATGAATCTTCTACTGTTGTACTATTGCTAAGTAACCATGGCAACCAGGGCTGCAGTAGCTTCCTGGTTGCCATGGTTACCGATCGGAGCCCCAGCGATTAAACTGGGACTCCGATCGGAACTCCGCTGCCACCAATGATGGGGGGGGGCTGGGAGGCCGCACACTGCCACCAATGTTGTTACTGCTATAAAAGGAGGGCGCATGGGGGGCGCACACTGTGCCACCAACGATTTAAAACAATAGAGGGAGGAAGGGGGGGGCCGATGGGGGCGTACACTGTACCACCAACGATTTATTACACTAGAGGGAGGAAGGGGGGCCCGATGGGGGGCGCACACTGTGCCACCAACGATATTCAAACTGGGGAGGGGGGGGTCTGCCCCCTGCTGCCTGGCAGCCCTGATCTCTTACAGGGGGATATGATAGTACAATTAACCCCTTCAGGTGCCGCACCTGAAGGGCTTAATTGTGCTATCATATCCCCCTGTAAAAGATCTGGTGCTGCCAGGCAGCAGGGGGCAGTCTTGTACAAAGTTTGTAGTGTATTCTAACTAGAAGCGTCCCCATCACCATGGGAACGCCTCTGTGTTAGAATATACTGTCGGATATGAGTTTTCACGAAGTGAAAACTTAGATCTGAAAAAGCTTTTATGCAGACGGATCTTCGGATCCGTCTGTATGAAAGCAACCTACGGCCACGGATCACGGACACGGATGCCAATCTTGTGTGCATCCGTGTTCTTTCACGGACCCATTGACTTGAATGGGTCCGTGAACCGTTGTCCGTCAAAAAAATAGGACAGGTCGTATTTTTTTGACGGACAGGATACACGGATCACGGCCTCGGCTGCAAAATGGTGCATTTTCCGATTTTCAATGGGTCCGCGAAAAAAAACGGAAAACGGCACAACGGCCACGGATGCACACAACGGTCGTGTGCATGAGGCCAAATTGTGTACATGACTGCCCCCTGCTGCCTGGCAGCACACGATCTCTTACAGGGGGCTGTGATCAGCACAATATGCGTATCATAGCCCCCTGAAAGAGATCAGGGCTGCCAGGCAGCAGGGGGCAGACCCCCGTCCCTCCCCAGTTTGAATATCATTGGTGGCCAGTGCGGCCCCCCCTCCCTCCCTCTATTGTAATAATAACATTGGTGGCACAGTGTGCGGCCCCCCTGCCCCCCCTCCCTCCCTCTATTGTAATAATAACATTGGTGGCCAGTGTGCGGCCTCCCCCGGCCCCCCCTCCCTCCCTCTATTATATTAATTACATTGGTGGCCAGTGTGCGGCCCCCTCCCTCCCTCTATTGCATTAATAACATTGGTGGCCAGTGTGCGGCCTCCCCTCTCTTCCCCCCGATCATTGGTGGCAGCGGAGTTCCGATCGGAGTCCCAGTTTAATCGCTGGGGCTCCGATCGGTAACCATGGCAACCAGGACGCTACTGCAGTCCTGGTTGCCATGGTTACTTAGCAATAGTAGAAGCATCATACTTACCTGCTAGCTGCTGCGATGTCTGTGTCCGGCCAGGAGCTCCTCCTACTGGTAAGTGACAGATCATTAAGCAATGCGCCGCACAGACCTGTCACTTACCAGTAGGAGGAGCTCCCGGCCGGTCACAGACAGCGCAGCAGCAAGCAGGTAAGTATGATGCTTCTACTATTGCTAAGTAACCATGGCAACCAGGTCTGCAGTAGCGTCCTGGTTGCCATGGTTACCGATCAGAGCCCCAGCGATTAAACTGGGACTCCGATCGGAACTCCGCTGCCACCAATGATCGGGTGGGGGGAGGCCTCACACTGTGCCACCAATGTTATTAATACAATAGAGGGAGGGAGGGGGGGGCGCACACTGGCCACCAATTATATAAATACAATAGAGGGAGGGAGGGGGGAGCCGGGGGAGGCCGCACATTGGCCACCAATGTTATTATTACAATAGAGGGAGGGGGGGCCGGGGGAGGCCGCACACTGTGCCACCAATGTTAATAATACAATAGAGAAAGGGAGGGGGGGCCGCCCTGGCCACCAATGAAATTTAAACTGGGGAGGGAGGGGGGTCTGCCCCCTGCTGCCTGGCAGCCCCGGATCTCTTACAGGGGGCTATGATACGCACAATTAACCCCTTCAGGTGCAGCACTTGAGGGGTTAATTGTGCTGATCACGGACCCCTGTCGAGAGATCGGGTGCTGCCAGGCAGCAGGGGGCAGTCATGTACACAGTTCGTTGTATATTCTAACTAGAAGCGTCCCCATCACTATGGGAACGCCTCTGTGTTAGAATATACTGTCAGATCTGAGTTTTCACGAAGTGAAAACTCAGCTCCGAAAAAGCTTTTATGCAGACGGATCTTCGGATCCGTCTGTATAAAAGTAACCTACGGCCACGGATCACGGACACGGATGCCAATCTTGTGTGCATCCGTGTTCTTTCACGGACCCATTGACTTAAATGGGTCCGTGAACCATTGTCCGTCAAAAAAATAGGACAGGTCATATTTTTTGGACGGACAGGATGCACGGATCACTGAGGCGGATGACAAACGGTGCATTTTTCCAAGTTTTCAACTCACCATACTAGTTCCTAGAATATTTTTTATTTTTTTTGCCACACGTTAGCGGAAAATGTTTGTTTGTTTTTTTCTCTTACAAAGTCTCATATTCCACTAACTTGTGACAAAAAATTAAATTTTACATGAATTCGCCATGCCCCTCACGGAATACCTTGGGGTGTCTTCTTTCCAAAATGGGGTCACTTGTGGGTTATTTATACTGCCCTGGCATTTTAGGGGCTCTGGAATATAAATGTCAAAAAAAAAATACGCATTTGGATTCTGTAAGGGGTATGGTGAGTTCATGTGAGATTTAATTTTTGTCACAAGTTAGTGGAATATGAGACTTTGTAAGAAAAATAAAATCTATTTCCGCTAACTTGTGCAAAAAAAATAAAAATCTTCTATGAACTCGTCATGCCCCTCAAAAGTGATCTTTATAGCACCGCAGCGATTTTACGGTGTTTTTGCAGTGATCAGAAAAAAAAATCTGTCACTGCGGTGGGGCGGACTGAACGCAAGTGTGCGCACAAGATCAGGCCTGATCGGGCGAACACAGCGTTTTTTGTAGAGCCTATAGAACATGCCCTACTCTTGTCCGCAATTGCGGACAAGAAAAGGCATTTTCTATATAGTTCTGGCAATGTGCGGATCCGCAAAATGCGGAAAGCACATTGCCGGTGTCCGTGTTTTGCGGATCCGCAAAACACATACGGACGTCTGAATGGAGCCTTACAGGGGGGTGATCAATGACAGGGGGTGATCAGGGGTTAATAAGGGGTTAATAAGTGACAGGAGGGTGTAGTGTAGTGTAGTGTGGTGCTTGGTGCTACTTATTACAAAGCTGCCTGTGTCCTCTGGTGCTCGATCCAAGCAAAAGGGACCACCAGAGGACCAGGTAACAGGTATATCAGACGCTGTTAACAAAACAGCGTTTGATATACCTTTCAAGGGTTAAAAAAAATCGCATCTACAGCCTGCCAGCATATATGTACAGCGCCACCTGCTGTTGGTCCTTTTTCTTATTTTGTGTCTGTCTCTCTGGGCTGGTTGAACATTCTTAGTTGAAATCTTCAACTGCCTCCAGCCATATGTTCAGTTAGAAGCTGTGGGAGTTACAGGGAGAGAGCTACCGTATTTTTCGCCCCATAAGACGCACTTCCCCCCAAAAAAGTGGGGGGAAAGTACCCCTGTGTCTTATGGGGTGAATGCTGGCAATTTACATCGCATTCTGGGATGCTGCAGCATCGCAGACTGCGATGTATTAGTGAGGAGGGAGGAGGGTCTGTAGTAGGCGGGGAGAGCGGCGGGCAGTGCAGGCACTGTACTCTGGCCCCGCAGCTCAGTATGTACTGTATTATACGTAGTGTTAATCATCAGATCTAAACTAAATAATAATGTTGCGCTCCCCCTGCTCCCCCTGCTCCCCATGTGCTTACCGGTACACACATGTCACGCTCCTGTAGTAAGCACTAGCAGCTAGCGGCAGGCCGGGTGGCCGTAACTCATGGAGGTCACGTGCCTGCTCCGCCTACTTCATTCATAAAGTAGGCGGAGCAGGCACATGACCTCTGTGAGTTGCGGCCACCCGGCCTGCCTGCTAGTGCTTACTACAGGAGCGTGACATGTAAGTACGGTACACATGGGGAGCAGGGGGAGCGCAACATTATTATTTAGTTTAGATCTGATGATTAACACTACGTATAATACAGTACATACTGAGCTGTGGGGCCAGAGTACAGTGCCTGCACGGCCCCGCCGCTCTCCTCGCCTACTACAGTCCCTTCCTAGGAATCTGTGAATGAGTTAATGATGGGGGGGGGCTGTGGATGGCATTATGATGGGGGGATCTGTGGATGGGACTGTTATGGGGGGGATCTGTGGATGACAGATCCACCACCCCATAACAGTGCCATCCACAGATCCCCCCCCCCACCATCATAATGCCATCCACAGACCCCCCCATCATAATGCCATCCACAGCCACCCCCATAACAGTGCCATCCACAGATCCCCCACCCCATAACAGTGCATCATCCACAGATCCCTCATAATAGCATCATGCACAGACATTAGTTCAAACCCACCAAAAGCACACCTTTTGGTTAAAAAAATTGTTTTTCTTATTTTCCTCCTCAAAAACCTAGGTGCGTCTTATGGGCCAGTGCATCTTATAGGGCGAAAAATATGGTACAAAAGAAAGGACATACCCTCTGAGCTGCCAGGTTGATGATAATCTAGCAGCGCAATTGAAGCACTGAATGTGGAGATCTCTGGATCCATGTGAGGTACAGGGCTGGTTCTAGCTTTGTTAGAAAGGTACTGACAATGTGCTAGATTTTCATTTTTTACATAAATCATGGTATAACCAGTTTATGGTTATGTGTGAAAGGAGTAATCCAGCAACAAATGTGTATGGGTTATATGTAGGATATTTCTAAATACCTGATTGGGAAAGATGGTCTGTCAATTTGGACCATGGAATGGGGGTCACGTATTCCCTATTGCTGCCCTGAACACAGGCAAAAGTGTGACTTCTAAAAGTTCTAGTGTACTTCTGTCTGACTTATGCCTGGTTTCACGGTAGCAACATTCTTTTAATTAGTGGACATCCCTTCAGTTTGTGAATATTGTATGGACATATCTTATCCTGTACACTGGCCAGCATAGAAAGTATTTTAAAGGTTTTCCAGAGATTTTTCACTAGATATGCCATACATGTGTGAAATGTGGTGGTTAAACCGCTGGGACCCCTTCAATCCTCACAATAGAAGGGGGGGTGCCCGGTTTCCCTCTAATGGAATTATTTTTTGATGATTGAAGCTCTGTAACGAGGTTATATGATGCTAACTTTCATTTACATCATTGAAATAAAAAATAAAAGTGTACCTCAATCTCTGTCTCTCCATTAACCGGATTACAGATAATACCTAAAAAAATCAAATGCAAAACAAAAAAGTAAAATAGAATTAGATATAATGCAGGTTGAATAATACAAATATACTATAATATGGTATGGTGTGAGAACTGACAGACAGCTAGAACACATTTTAATATTTCAATATTATAACATTATTACTGAAAAAATTTATCCAGAATAATAAACAGTGCAAAGAGCAAAAACACTGAAAAATAATAAATGCAAAAATTAAGCACACAATGACTAATAAAATGATGGAAATAATGACAACAACAATACAATAAAATAGAAAGAAAAGAAACAGAAAGCTTAAGGAGTTAAACCTGTGAAACTGCCAAATGCCACAACAGCAAAGACAATGACTCCTTCGAGCCTCATGGTGATCACTTTGAACCCAACTAATAGATTCTACACAGTCGCTGTCCATTTTTGTATCCTGAAGTTGTTTACTTAAGGCAGGGCTAAAAGGAGTACACCCTCAATATTGGGATAATCAAATATAACATTCAAGTCATGTCATCAGCAGCTTAGGATTTAATTTCTCAATTGTAAAGTAGTGACATTTACAAATATTTGCTTTTATTTGAATAACAAGATAGCAAAGCAAAACTTCCAGCCTTGGTTTTACTTGTAAGTAATTTTATCCCATTATTAAAAAAACAGGACATGAGTTAAGCCTCATTCACACGCCAGTGTTCCACGTATGTGTGCTGTACATGTTCTCCAGGGACAGCACACGTACTATTTTGTTCACGGATCCATCATGCCCATTATAGTCTATGGGTCAGTGATAACCACAGATGCAACACGGATGCCATCCGTGTTTCACGGATCATTAACCGCCTCCGGACCGCCTAACGCAGATCTGCGGTCCGGAGGCGGCAGCTCTGCGCAGAGTGACGCATATACGCGTCATCTCGCGAGAGCCGTGACTTCCTGTGAACGCGCGCACACAGGCGCGCGCGTTCACAGCAACGGAAGGTAAGAGACAGGATCTCCAGCCTGCCAGCAGCGATCGATTTTTTTGAACCCCTAACAGGTATATTAGACGCTGTTTTGATAACAGCGTCTAATATACCTGCTACCTGGTCCTCTGGTGGTCCCTTTTATTTGGATCGACCACCAGAGGACACAGGTAGCTGTGTAAAGTACCACAAAACACCACTACACTACACTACACCCCCCCCTGTCACTTATTAACCCCTTATAAACCCCTGATCACCCCATATAGACTCCCTGATCACCCCTGTGTCATTGATCACCCCCCTGTCATTGATCACCCCCCTGTAAGGCTCCATTCAGACGTCCGTATGATTTTTACGGATCCACGGATACATGGATCGGATCCGCAAAACGCATACGGACGTCTGAATGGAGCCTTACAGGGGGGTGATCAATGACAGGGGGGTGATCACCTCATATACACTCCCTGATCACCCCCTGTCATTGATCACCCCCCTGTCATTGATCGCCCTCCTGTCAGGCTCCGTTCAGACATCCGTATGATTTTTACGGATCCACGGATACATGGATCGGATCCGCAAAATGCATACGGACGTCTGAATGGAGCCTTACAGGGGGGTGATCAATGACAGGCGGGTGATCACCCATATAGATTCCCTGATCACCCCCCTGTCATTGATCACCCCCCTGTCATTGATCACCCCCCTGTAAGGCTCCATTCAGACGTCCGTATGATTTTTACGGATCCACGGATACATGGATCGGATCCGCAAACCACATACGGACGTCTGAATGGAGCCTTACAGGGGGGTGATCAATGACAGGGGGGTGATCACCCCATACAGACTCCCTGATCACCCCCCTGTCATTGATCACCCCCTGTAAGGCTCCATTTAGACATTTTGTATTGGCACAAGTTAGCGGAAATAGATATTTTATTTTTATTTTATTTTTCTTACAAAGTCTCATATTCCACTAACTTGTGTAAAAAAATAAAATCTCACATGAACTCACCATACCCCTCCCGGAATCCAAATGCATAACATTTTTTAGACATTTATATTCCAGACTTCTTCTCACGCTTTCAGGCCCCTAAAATGCCAGGGCAGTATAAATACCCCACATGTGACCCCATTTCGGAAAGAAGACACCCCAAGATATTCCGTGAGGGGCATATTGAGTCCATGAAAGAATGAAATTGTTGTCCCAAGTTAGCGGAAAGGGAGACTTTGTGAAAAAAATACAAAAAAAAAATCAATTTCCGCTAACTTGTGCCAAAAAAAATATATATTTCTATGAACTCGCCAGGCCCCTCATTGAATACCTTGGGGTGTCTTCTTTCCAAAGTGGGGTCACATGTGGGGTATTTATACTGCCCTGGCTTTTTAGGGGCCCGAAAGCGTGAGAAGATGTCTGGGATCCAAATGTCTAAAAATGCCCTCCTAAAAGGAATTTGGGCTGCTTTGCACATCTAGGCTGCAAAAAAGTGTCACACATCTGGTATCGCCGTACTCAGGAGAAGTTGGGCAATGTGTTTTGGGGTGTCATTTTACGTATACCCATGCTGGGTGAGATAAATATTAAGCACACAAAAAAATGGGAAAAGTTGTGTTTTGCCAAGATATTTCTCTCACCCAGCATGGGTATATGTAAAATGACACCCCAAAACACATTCTCCAACTTCTCCTGAGTACGGCGATACCAGATGTGTGACACTTTTTTGCCACCTAGGTGGGCAAAGGGGCACACATTCCAAAGAGCACCTTTAGGATTTCACAGGTCATTTTTTACACATTTTGATTTCAAACTACTTCCCACACATTAGGGCCCCTAGAATGCCAGGGCAGTATAACTGCCTGGTTTTTTATTTTTTGTCACAAGTTAGCGGAAAATGATGATTTTTTATTTTTTTTCTTACAAAGTCTCATATTCCACTAACTTCCGACAAAAAATAAAAAATTCTAGGAACTCGCCATGCCCCTCACGGAATACCTTGGGGTGTCTTCTTTCCAAAATGGTGTCACTTGTGGGGTAGTTATACTGCCCTGGCAATTTAGGGGCCCATATGCGTGAGAAGTAGTTTGAAATCAAAATCTGTAAAAAATGGCTGGTGAAATCCTAAAGGTGCTCTTTGGAATGTGTGCCCCCTTGCCCACCTAGGCTGCAAAAAAGTGTGACACATCTGGTATCGCCGTACTCAGGAGAAGTTGGGGAATGTGTTTTGGGGTGTCATTTTACATATACCCATGCTGGGTGAGAGAAATATCTTGGCAAAAGACAACATTTCCCTTTTTTTTTATACAAAGTTGGCATTTGACCAAGATATTTATTTTTTTGGGGCGTTTGTCGCGCATTCCCGCACATAGATATTTGGGAACGCGCAACAATGTGTGCACGCCTGTCTCTGTATGCGCGATTGTAAACGCCTGTACAATCGCGCATACAGAGCGCTCGTTTCAGAACGCTCAGGTCTGAACCCCCTGTAACTGAGCTGAAAAGCATATCACAAGCCTGTGAGAAGTGCCAATATGAGAGAGAGATAGGGGCATAGTTCAGCTGAGTCCAGCGTCAATCCTGATACACATCGTTCCAACTCCTCCTCTAATGCGCCTCTTCATTGGAATGATCCCAGAGGTACTATTAATATCCCTCCCACATTTGTATCTTAGAAATTGCCTTGCTTGATTGGTTTTCCAAATTTATGGTTACAATTTTGTGGTTTTTCCTCGATTATGAAAAACCACAGTATACAACGCCTCACTGCTGTGTCACTATCGCAGTGTGAAAGGGTTCGCAACTATCTAATTTACCGACAGCTCATCCCAAGATGTTTTCTTTTTGCGCCACTAGTACTGTCTGCCTTAAAAAAAAAAAAAAACATCCATGATGTTATTTTTACATTCACACTGTATGTCAATACGTGCCATGACCCATGCAAACAGGAGACGTCGTAAGCAGCCAGAGCCAAAATACTATGGCGAGAGAGAGGTGAGTTCACAGTGAAAACTATGTAAGGAACACCGACCTGAACACCAGGAGAATCTTCTTGATGCTGCTTAAGGACTGCAGTGGGTACAAGGTGCATCCTATCATCTAGCCACTGATGTGAACTGTTCTTTGGCACATAATGAGCCTTGGCCCATCAGCAGTGCTATCTTAAAAGCAAACTGTTTGCAGTATTTATGGGACAACTGAATAACAGGTCCACCATTACAGCTCCTACAAGTGTACCATCCATCAGTCTTACAATTCTGAACAGCAAGTCAGACTAGTTATTGTAACAGTGGCTGCTGTGAGCCGCTGTGAGCCTGCTTACCGCCTCGGTCCCGGGCGCCGTGCACTGTGAAGAGTGAGGGGTTCACTTAGACAATGCCCTTAGAGGAGGTAGGACAAATGGCACAGTGGGTTCACACATGCTGGTTCATGACAGTACACTGAGGCATATGAGAAGGGGGCTGAGCCACTTATATATGCGCAGGAGGGCTAGGATTGGTCAGAGAGGTCACATGACCTAACCCATAAAGAAACATAGAAACCTAGAATGTGTCGGCAGATAAGAACCATTTGGCACCATCTAGTCTGCCCAATATACTAAATACTATACAAACAGCAAGCATGCTGTGGCAAGGACTGAGATGAAACTGTGGAGCGGATCCCAGAACCACAGCACCCACACAGACAGAGCCCAGGAATGCAGTGGTGAATGGGAAGCACTGGCCACAGATCACCACTTAGCGTGGCGCCCGGGACTGCGGTCGTAAGCAGGGGAACAGTGGCATACAGCAGCCACTGTTAAATCTATAAAAGTACAAGTTACCACTTTCTTAGATATACCCCTCGTGTGGCACCAGTCAGTAAAGAGATGTATTACTGTTATTTCTAAATTAAGTGGGGAGAGTTATCAAACTGGTGTAAAGGAAAATTGGCTTAGTTGTCCATAGTAACAAATCAGATTTTACATTTCATTTTCCAAATGAGCTCTGAAAAATAAAAAGGTAGAATCTGATTGCTATGGGCAATCAAACCAGTTTTCCTTTACACCAGTTTTGATAAATGTACCCCAAGATCTTTAAACCACTCTCAGCATGGGATTACTTAGTGGTGCCAAAGTATGCCTTCCTCCCTTTGAGCCTTTAGAAGAGGTGAACATTAAATTCCTAAAATGTATTTTTTTATTAGCAATTAAGGTACTTCAGCCAAGAGCTTTGGAGAATTACAGGCCCTAGCTGCCATTGAACATTATATTTCTTTTACTCAGGTCAAAGTATTAATGAGATTTCTACAATCCTTCATGCTTAAGGTTCCCTCTTTTAGCAATGTGAATTAGCTAATACCCCAGCCTCTGAGGAAGAGAGAAACTGGATACTGTTTAAAGATTTACTTACAGAGAACATGGGAATTCCAGAAACAAGACAATCTTCTCATCATGTTCAAAGGAAGAAATAGGAGAAACAAGCCCTCTAAGCCTACCAACTCCAGATGGATATGTGAATGTATTAGGCAAGCGTATCAGGTCTCATCCCTCCAAAGTTTACTAAATCACATTTTACCAGATCCATAGCCTCCTTTTGGGCTGAGAGGAGTTCTGCTCCTCTGGTGCTGATATGTCTGGTTGCTGCAGGTGGACCTCTTCACTAACTTTTTCCACCATTATAGACTGGATTCGAGACAATTGGAAGAGGTGACCTTTGGACTGTCAATTCTAAATTCTGCCAAGCAAGGAGTCCTTGAAAATGTGGGTTCTACTTTATAATTCCTTACTATTGTGCTGCTGTCGGACACCAGATAATATTGGAATTACACTAATCTGCCTAGTCCCAACAGCAGCATATGCTTTCTGCCCTTTTTTATTTGTCTACTCTATAACTCAGTGGGGTATGTCAGCGTGGGTTGTTATATAGGAAGGGGGAATAGTTTATTTAATTAGTTATATTCATTAAAATATTTCTAGGTAATGCAACTGTACAGAAGTAATTAAACCCCCAT
Organism: Bufo gargarizans; assembly: GCF_014858855.1. Taxonomy (NCBI): domain Eukaryota; kingdom Metazoa; phylum Chordata; class Amphibia; order Anura; family Bufonidae; genus Bufo; species Bufo gargarizans. The sequence continues at coordinate 352,509,122 of NC_058081.1, forward strand.
TTAAATCTAATCATTTGGCTAGAGATAAACCAGCAACATGAAAATACAAATGCATTAAAAACTAGTGATTATGGGAGATTATATATTATATAAAAATAGCCAAAGCAAGAAGAATTACCAGTAGTGTAGTCGTATATGGAGTCTGTCATTTCCAAAATCCATTTCAAAAGAAAGCATACCACCATGTCAGCCAGTTTGATGGGTACAAATCTGCTGACAGATGGCCTTTAAGAAATAAACAGGCCCAAAGTGTTAAAGGGAAGTATTATCTATATATACACTGCTCAAAAAAATAAAGGGAACACAAAAATAACACATCCTAGATCTGAATTAATTAAATATTCTTCTGAAATACTTTGTTCTTTACATAGTTGAATGTGCTGACAACAAAATCACACAAAAATTAAAAATGAGAAATTTAATTTTTCAACCCATGGAGGTCTGGATTTGGAGTCACACTCAAACTTAAAGTGGAAAAACACACTACAGGCTGATCCAACTTTGATGTAATGTCCTTAAAACAAGTCAAAATGAGGCTCAGTAGTGTGTGTGGCCTCCACGTGCCTGTATGACCTCCTTACAACGCCTGTGCATGCTCCTGATGAGGTGGCGGACGGTCTCCTGAGGGATCTCCTCCCAGACCTGGACTAAAGCATCTGCCAACTCCTGGACAGTCTGTGGTGCAACGCGACGTTGGTGGATAGAGCGAGACATGATGTCCCAGATGTGCTCAATTGGATTCAGGTCTGGGGAACGGGCGGGCCAGTTCATAGCATCAATGCCTTCGTCTTGCAGGAACTGCTGACACACTCCAGCCACATGAGGTCTAGCATTGTCTTGCATTAGGAGGAACCCAGGGCCAACCGCACCAGCATATGGTCTCACAAGGGGTCTGAGGATCTCATCTCGGTACCTAATGGCAGTCAGGCTACCTCTGACGAGCACATGGAGGGCTGTGCGGCCCTCCAAAGAAATGCCACCCCACACCATTACTGACCCAATGCCAAACCGGTCATGCTGGAGGATGTTGCAGGCAGCAGAACGTTCTCCACGGCGTCTCCAGACTCTGTCACGTCTGTTATGTGCTCAGTGTGAACCTGCTTTCATCTGTGAAGAGCACAGGGCGCCAGTGGCGAATTTGCCAATCTTGGTGTTCTCTGGCAAATGCCAAACGTCCTGCACGGTGTTGGGCTGTAAGCACAACCCCCACCTGTGGACGTCGGGCCCTCATATCACCCTCATGGAGTCTGTTTCTGACCGTTTGAGCAGACAGATGCACATTTGTGGCCTGCTGGAGGTCATTTTGCAGGGCTCTGGCAGTGCTCCTCCTGTTCCTCCTTGCACAAAGGCGGAGGTAGCGGTCCTGATGCTGGGTTGTTGCCCTCCTATGGCCTCCTCCACATCTCCTGATGTACTGGCCTGTCTCCTGGTAGCGCCTCCATGCTCTGGACACTACGCTGACAGACACAGCAAACCTTCTTGCCACAGCTCGCATTGATGTGCCATCCTGGATAAGCTGCACTACCTGAGCCACTTGTGTGGGTTCTAGACTCCGTCTCATGCTACCACCAGAGTGAAAGCACCGCCAGCATTTAAAAGTGACCAAAACATCAGCCAGGAAGCATAGGAACTGAGAAGTGGTCTGTGGTCACCACCTGCTGAACCACTCCTTTATTGGGGTGTCTTGCTAATTGCCTATAATTTCCACCTGTTGTCTATCCCATTTGCACAACAGCATGTGAAATTGATTGTCACTCAGTGTTGCTTCCTAAGTGGACAGTTTGATTTCACAGAAGTGTGATTGACTTGGAGTTACATTGTGTTGTTTAAGTGTTCTCTTTATTTTTTTGAGCAGTGTATAAAGAAGAAAGTATATATGTATGTTCCACGATCACTTAAAAACGCAACCATCAATTTCAACAAAACTTGGTATACACATCCCTTGCTACCTGGAAATAAATTTTGTGGGGGTCTCAGCTCTCTAAGACGTACTGTTCCTGAGATATTCCCCAAAAATGACCTGCATTAGCCAATAGAAATGGCCTTGAATAGAAGCCAATAGAAGCCTGCAAGTCTTTCTCTTCATATCCCAAATGCCATACACATGGTCACATGTCCCTTAGCCAATAGAAGCTCGTAGGCCTTTAGTCTCCACATACACACAGTATTACTCCAGATTTCCATAACAACCCAGCTATTTTTCCTTTCACTGTTGTAGGTCAGCTTTAGGCTAGGGCTGCACGACACGTAGGGCACAACTACAGTCATGGCCAAAAGTTTTGAGAATGAAATATTAGTTTTCACAAAGTTTGCTGCTAAACTGCTTTTAAATCTTTGCTTCAGTTGTTTATGTGATGTAGTGAAATATAATTACACGCACTTTATACGTTTCAAAGGCTTTTATCGACAATTACATGACATTTATGCAAAGAGTGTCATGCCCGGCTTTGACTATGTCGGACAGAATAGCAGCACGTGTTTAGTGTTTGTTTTGGAGTCGTGCTGGATCCACCTCCCTCAGGTGCATTGGGTGGGGTCATTAGTTTAAATGGCTCTCAATTCCAGTGCTCTGAGTGGGTTATAGAAATCAGTCTGGCCTAGGAAGCAAGCAAGGAAGGAAGGAAGGTTTTCTGTCCCATCTCTAATAAGATAAGTGTGGTTTCTGTTCTTGTTGTTTGCTGTTTTAGTTGTATTGGTATCTTCTCTCCCATCCAGGTTCTGTGCAAGCAGGCTGCTCCTATTTCCCCTTTTCACCACCTCAGGAAATTTAGGGTGAATTAGCCCAGGCACGAGGACACAGCATTCCTACCACCAAGGTCTGCCTGTGGCCTGAGCAGTGCAGGGAGAGAGGTCAGGGATTAGCTAGGAGGTGACCCTTCCCCTGTTTCTCGCTTAGAGCCTGGTTGTTGGTTTTTCTGTGTGTCTGAGTGCTTGTCCGCCATGACATTATAACCCGCCAAACTTTGACTGTCATTGCTCAGCGGTTTTGTGATGGCGTCAATTGAAGCGTTAGTTGACCGCATGCAGGGGCTATCCCTAGAGGTTGCGGAGCTACGTGGTTCGGTCACACGGTGTCAGAATGCTCTGGCATCAGGTGCAGGTCAAATTTGTGTGGAGCCTAAAGTGTCTCTTCCTGATCGATTTTCAGGGGTACGGATGACTTCATCCGTTTTAGAGAATCATGCAAATGGTATTTTCGGCTGCGTCCATCGTCGTCAGGTGATGAGAGTCAGAGGATAGGAATAATCATTTCTCTGCTTAAAGGGGACGCGCAATCCTGGGCCTTTTCTCTGCCATCCTGTTCTCGAGCCCTCCGGTCGGTGGAGGAATTTTTTTAAGGCTCTGGGATTAATCTACGATGACCCAGATCGGGTCTCGATGGCAGAGTCGAGGTTACGTAATTTATTTCAAGGTGAACATACTGCAGAGGCTTACTGTGTTGGGTTTAGGAGATGGGCTACGGAATCAGAGTGGAATGATCCTGCGTTACTTAGTCAGTTTTGTCAAGGGTTATCTGAGAGATTGAAGGATGCCCTTGCTTTTCATGAATACCCCGACTCTTTGGAGAATGCCATGTCTTTAGCAGTACGGTTAGATAGACGTATTAGAGAAAGGTGTAGGGCTCTCTCCGCGCAAGGGATCCCTTCTGCGAGTGGTTTCGTCTCTACTACCTCCCCGGCTGATGTTACAGGTAACTCTGGGATAGCGGAGGAACCCATGCAGCTGGGTCAGGTTTCTTGCCATTCTAATAGTAGAGACTTTAGAAAATTGCACAAACTGTGTTACTATTGTGGAAAGAGTGGTCATTTTATTTTTGCTTGTCCTTATGTTAAACCGCAGGTGGAAGTGAAAAAGAAAGAAAAGAGCAGGCAGGTATGTAAGCTCCCCGCAGTTCCCATTTTTTTTTGCCAGCTCCTATAGTTTTGGGGTTGCCATGGTTGATTAAACATAACCCAATTATAGATTGGCAAGCGAGACAAATCATTGGTTGGAGTTTTGTTCGGATAATTGTCTTGGCACATCTATCTCTGGGGTGACCACTACGATTTTACCTCAGTATCTCTCAGATTTTGCGGATGTCTTTTCGGAGGGTGGGGCTCAGGAATTACCCCCTCATCGAGACTATGATTGTCCAGTTAATCTCATCCCTGGGGCTAAATTGCCAAAATCTCGGCTTTACAACCTTTCTCAACCCGAAAGAGAGGTCATGCGAAAGTATATCGCCGAGAGTTTGGCAAAAGGTCATATTAGGCCATCTAAGTCTCCGGTGGCAGTAGGCTTGTTCTTTGTAAAGAAAAAGGATGGATCGCTGAGACCGTGTTTGGATTTCCGGGAATTGAACCGTATTACGGACCGGGATCCATATCCCCTGCCTTTGATTTCTGACCTTTTTGATCAGATTGTGGGAGACAAGGTGTTCTCCAAGTTGGATTTGAGGGGGGCCTACAACCTGATCAGGATCAAGGAGGGGGATGAGTGGAAAACGGCCTTCAATACGCACAAGGGTCATTTTGAGAATCTGGTTATGCCTTTTGGGTTGACGAATGCGCCAGCAGTATTTCAGCGATTCGTCAATGACATTTTTCATCACCTGGTGGGGAGGTTCGTGGTGGTTTATTTGGGTGACATTTTAATTTATTCTCCTGATCTGAAGACCCATCAGGATCATGTGAGACAGGTTTTGATGATCCTTAGGGAGAATAAATTATATGCTAAATTGGAGAAATGTTTCTTTTCGGTGCAGGAGCTTCCGTTCTTGGAATATCTGCTTTCTGACTCTGGTTTTCGTATGGACCCCGAAAAGGTCCGGGCGGTTCTGGAATGGGACCGACCAGAGAATCAGAAAGCTTTGATGCAGTTCTTGGGGTTTACTAATTATTATAGGAAATTTATTTCAAACTATTCCACCATTGTAAGACCTCTCACGGATATGACTAAGAAGAGCGCTGACGTCTCTGTCTGGTCAGATGAGGCATTGCAGGCCTTTTCGGCTATTAAGGAGCGTTTTGCGTCTGCTCCCATTCTGGTGCAGCCCGATGTGTCTCAGTCATTCATCGTGGAGGTTGATGCATCTGAAGTGGGGGTTGGAGCGGTACTGTCGCAGGGTTCTTCTCCTGGCAAATGGGTCCCGTGTGCTTTTTTCTCCAAGAAGCTCTCGGTTGCCGAGAGGAATTATGATGTTGGAGATAGAGAGTTGCTGGCTATCAAGTTGGCCTTTGAGGAATGGCGTCACTGGTTGGAGGGGGCGTCTCACCCCGTTACGGTATATACTGACCATAAGAATTTGGCTTACTTGCAGTCTGCCAAGCGTCTGAACCCTAGACAGGCCAGATGGTCACTGTTTTTCACCAGGTTCAGTTTTGTGGTTACCTTTCGCCCAGGGGTTAAGAACGTCAAGGCAGATGCCTTGTCTCGCAGCTTTCCTGGGGGGTGGTGGTCTCCGCTCTGTACCCCGAATTGGAGATGGAGGTGTTGGGAGCCCAGGAGGGGGCTCCTGGTTCTTGTCCCCCAGGTAGGTTGTTTGTTCCTGAGGGCCTGCAATACAAGGTATTTAAGGAACATCACAATACTGTCCTTGCTGGGCATCCTGGTGGTAAGTCGGTCTTTGATCTTGTGTCCTGGAGGTTCTGGTGGCCCAGGTTACGTAAGAGCATTGTGGATTACGTGGCAGCTTGTGAAACCTGTGCTCGGTCAAAGGTTGCTCATACTCGACCGGCTGGTTCACTTCTTCCATTGTTTATTCTGTCTCGTCCCTGGACGCACTTGTCTATGGACTTTATTACGGATCTACCGAGTTCCTCCGGGAGAACAGTCATTTTGGTGGTAGTTGATCGTTTCAGTAAAATGGCTCACTTTATATCTTTATCTAGTCTGCCTAACGCCAAGACCCTTGCGCAGATTTTTGTGGATAATATTGTGAAATTGCATGGTATTCCTTCGGATGTGGTCTCCGATAGGGGCACGCAGTTTGTCTCCAGGTTTTAGAGGGCATTCTGCTCTCAGCTTGGCATTCAACTTTCATTCTCTTCGGCTTTTCGTCTGCAGTCGAATGGACAGACAGAGCGTACTAATCAAAACCTGGAGACCTACTTGAGGTGCTTTGCGGCTGAGAATCAGGAGGACTGGTCCTCATTCTTGTCTCTAGCAGAATTTGCTTTGAATAACCGTAGGCAGGAGTCCACGGGTAAGTCGCCGTTTTTCGGCGCATACGGCTTTCATCCTCAGTTTGGTACCTTTTCTGGGACTGGTTCCTCTGGGATGCCAGAGGAGGAGAGATTTTCTTCTGCCTTGTCTTCCATCTGGCGGAAGATCCAAGGGAATTTGGAGAGGATGGGTGAGAGGTATATGCGAATGGCTGACAAGAGACGTGTGACTGGTCCGGACCTGTGTGTGGGTGATCTGGTATGGTTGTCCACTAAAAATATTGTTGAGAGTGCCATCTTGGAAACTGGGTACAAGATTTATCGATCCGTACAAAATATCTGCAGTGATCAACCCAGTAGCGTTTCGGCTGGATCTTCCGCAAACTTGGAGGATTCATGACGTGTTCCACAGGTCTTTACTGAAAAAATATGTGAAACCGGTGGAACCATCGCCATTGCCTCCTCCTCCTGTTCTAGTCGATGGAAATTTGGAGTTCGAGATCTCCAGGGTTCTCGACTCTAGAGTTCTTCGGGGTTCCCTTCAGTATCTGGTACAATGGAGGGGATACGGCCCTGAGGAGAGGATGTGGGTTCCTGCACGGGATGTCAGTGCCAGCCGACTGGTGAGGGCTTTTCATAGATCCCATCCGGATAAGGTTGGTCCGGGGTGTCCGGAGGTCACCCGTAGAAGGGGGGGTACTGTCATGCCCGGCTGTGACTATGTGCGGAGGTCGGGCAGAATAGCAGCACGTGTTTAGTGTTTGTTTTGGAGTCATGCTGGATCCGCCTCCCTCAGGTGCACTGGGTGGGGTCATTAGTTTAAATGGCTCTCAATTCAAGTGCTCTGAGCGGGTTATAGAAATCAGTCTGGCCTAGGAAGCAAGCAAGGAAGGAAGGAAGGTTTTCTGTCCCAGCTCTAATAAGATAGGTGTGGTTTCTGTTCTTGTTGTTTGCTGTTTTAGTTGTGTTGGTATCTTCTCTCCCATCCAGGTTCTGTGCGAGCAGGCTGCTCCTATTTCCCCTTTTCACCATCTCAGGGAATTTAGGGTGAATTAGCCCAGGCACGAGGACACAGCATTCCTACCACCAAGGTCTGCCTGTGGGCTGAGCAGTGCAGGGAGAGAGGTCAGGGATTAGCTAGGAGGTGACCCTTCCCCTGCTTCTCGCTTAGAGCCTAGTTGTTGGTTTTTCTGTGTGTCTGAGTGCTTGTCCGCCGTGACAAAGAGTCAGTATTTGCAGTGTTGGCCCTTCTTTTTAAGGACCTCTGCAATTCGACTGGGCATGCTCTCAATCAACTTCTGGGCCAATTCCTGACTGATAGCAACTCATTCTTTCATAATCACTTCTTGGAGTTTGTCAGAATTAGTGGGTTTTTGTTTGTCCACCTGCCTCTTGAGGATTGACCACAAGTTCTCAATGGGATTAAGATCTGGGGAGTTTCCAGGCCATGGACCCAAAATGTCAACGTTTTGGTCCCTGAGCCACTTAGTTATCACTTTTGCCTTATGGCACGGTGTTCCATCGTGCTGGAAAATGCATTGTTCTTCACCAAACTGTTGTTGGATTGTTTGAAGAAGTTGCTGTTGGAGGGTGTTTTGGTACCATTCTTTATTCATGGCTGTGTTTTTGGGCAAAATTGTGAGTGAGCCCACTCCCTTGGATGAGAAGCAACCCCACACATGAATGGTCTCAGGATGCTTTACTGTTGGCATGACACAGGACTGATGGTAGCGCTCACCTTTTCTTCTCTGGACAAGCCTTTTTCCTGATATCCCAAACAATCGGAAAGAGGCTTCATCGGAGAATATGACTTTGCCCCAGTCCTCAGCAGTCTATTCACCAAATTTTCTGCAGAAGATCAATCTGTCCCGGATGTTTTTTTTGGAGAGAAGTAGCTTCTTTGCTGCCCTTCTTGATACCAGGCCATCTTCCAAAAGTCTTAGCCTCACAGTCTTAGCCTCACTGTGCGTGTAGATGCGCTCATACCTGCCTGCTGCCATTCCTGAGCAAGCTCTGCACTGGTGGCACTCTGATCCTGCAGCTGAATCCTCTTTAGGAGACGATCCAGGCGCTTGCTGGACTTTCTTGGATGCCCTGAAGCCTTCTTAAGAATTGAACCTCTTTCTTCGAAGTTCTTGATGATCCTTTAAATTGTTGATTGAGGTGCAATCTTAGTAGCCACAATATCCTTGCCTGTGAAGCCATTTTTATGCAACGCAATGATGGCTGCACGCGTTTCTTTGCAGGTCACCGTGGTTAACAATGGAAGAACAATGATTTCAAGCATCACCCTCCTTTTAACAGGTCAAGTCTGCTATTTTAACCCAATCAGCCTGACATAATGATCTCCAGCCTTGTGCTCGTCAACATTCTCACCTGAGTTAACAAGACGATTACTGAAATGATCTCAGCAGGTCCTTTAATGACAGCAATGAAATGCAGTGGAAAGGTTCTTTTGGGATTAAGTTAATTTTCATGGCAAAGAAGGACTATGCAATTCATCTGATCACTCTTCATAACATTCTGGAATATATGCAAATTGCTATTATAAAAACTTAAGCAGTAACTTATCCAATTTTCAATATTTATGTAATTCTCAAAACTTTTGGCCACGACTGTATACTGCTACATGCATTAATCTAGGATGGATTTTTTGCGACTGTTGTGCAGCAGTCGCAGCATGTCGCAGTGCAACACCATAGCCTATCATTATAAAAATTGTTGCGCAACATTGTTACGGCAAAATGTCGTGTGACAATTGTCGTCATGTAGTCCTATCCTTAAAGGGGCAGGGCGCTGTGAAAGTCACTGTTAAGGAGACAGGGGCCACTATTAAAGGGGCTGGGCGCTGTGGAGGACATTGTTAAGTTGCAGGGGCCACAATTAAAGGGGCATCTGCTGTGTAGGTCACTGTTAATGGGGCAGGGGCCACTATTAAAGGTGCAGGCTGCAGTGGAGGTCACTGTTAAAGGGGCGGACACTGGAGTTCACTGTTAAGGGGGCAGGGGCCACTATTGAAAGGAAGCTGCTGTGGAGGTCACTGTTAAAGGAGTGGGCACTGTGGAGGTCACTGTTAAAGGGGCAGGCACTGTGGAGGTCATTGATAAGGGGGCGGGCACTGTGGAGGTCACTGTTAAAGGGGCGGGCACTGTGGAGGTCACGGATAAGGGGGCAAGCACTGTGGAGGTCACTGATAAGGGGCAGGCACTGTGGAGGTCACTGATAAGGGGAGGGCACTGTGCAGGTCACTGTTAAAGGGGAGGGCACTGTGTTAGTCACTGTTAAAGAGGCCTTCACTGTGGAGGTCACTGTTAAAGGGGTGAGCACTGTGGAGGTCACTGCTAAAGGGGCAGTGGCCACTATTAAAGGGGAAGCTGCTGTGGAGGCCACTATTAAAAGGGCGGGCAGTGTGGAGGTCACTGTTAAGGGAGTGGGGTGCTGTGAGACTCACTGTTAAAGGGGCGGGCTGCTGTGAAGGTCAAAGTTAAGGGGATGGGCTGCTGTGGAGGTCCCATTTTAAGAAAGCTAGGCACTGTGGGGGGGGCAGTGTTAGGGGGTTGAGGGGCTGTGGAGTTCACTGTTATGGGGATAGTGTCGATATATTTTAACGACACACACAAACATTAAGTGAAATAGATTAAATATACCCGTGCAAAGGCGGATCCTTCTGCTAGTAAGCTATAATATTCTGATAAATCCCACCTCTAATACATACCGTTCAACTAGGCAGGGTATGGCTTTCCATGTGTGTGGTCTCTCCTTCTTGTCTATTGGAGTTATGGAAACAGCTGTGCATGCCTGCTTTCATAGAGATGAATGGAGAGAGACTTATATTGCGAATATGTCCCAAATGTCTAAGATAAGAATACACTTTTAACTATGAGGAAAGACTGTAAGGGTACGGAAGGGTTGGTTGTTTTTTGTGGAGTGAGGGATCTGCCAATGTCACAAGGGTGTCAAGACCCACGCCTGACTCTGTTATACCCGGGGTCAGGAAGTCGCAGCGGTTGGCTGTGCGCTCTATGTAAGATAGGGCTGTTTCCTTATGGTAGCTTTCTGGGTTTGCTTTGCAACCCTTTTTGGCTCCCTCAGGGATCCGTAGCTCCTTCTCCTCAGCTGTTCCTTGTCCAGCACTCCCAACCTCCTTATATTCCCCTCTCACACTTCTCTGGTTGCCAGATATAGAGCTTCCTGCCTGGACTTCTATACTGACCCACTGGAGCTGTGTTGCTGCGTTCTCTGGTTGTTGGTCCAGAACGTTTCCTTCCGGATCCCTGTTGGACCTTTGGGGTCTGCTGTGGTCGCCCACCTGGGTTTATGTGTTTGTCTGTATTGTCTGTCCTCTCCATGGTGTTTTCCTCTTAGCGTCAGTGGTGCGGACTAGCGATCCCACCGGCCCGTTCACTATCTAGGGCTCATTTTAGGGAAAGCCAGGGTTTAGGCACGTGATCGCCGCACGGGTGAGGAACCCGTCTAGGGACGTCAGGGAAGTCAGGTGCCAGCCGCAAGGTGAGTCAGGGGTCACCACCTTTCCCTCTCCCTTGGGCAGGGCTTTCCCTTTTCCCTCCCTGTGCGTGACGCCGGTCATTACATTATATCTGGCCCTTATTTTGTGTAGGTAAAAAAAAAACTACTTAGAATCCAGTATGGATCCAATTGCTGCTCTGTCCAAACAATTTCATGGCCTGTCTTTGGAGGTGGCAGGATTGAAGGCGTCTGTCCTCCAGCAACAGCAGCAATTACAACTGACCGCAAGCCCAGCGGTTGCTACTGGTAACCAGGTTGTTGGAGAACCCAAGGTCTCTCTCCCTGACAGATTTTCTTGGGGAAGGGACAAGTTTTTGACATTCCGTGAGGCCTGTAAATTATATTTCAAACTGCGCCCTTACTCCTCTGGTAATGAAGAACAGCAGGTGGGGGTTGTTATTTCCCTGCTGCAGGGGGACCCGCAGTCCTGGGCGTTCTCTTTACCCACTGATTCCAAGGCTCTTCGGTCAGTGGATGAGTTTTTCGGGGCCTTGGGTCTCATATATGACTACCCTGACCGAGTCGCACTGGCTGAATCAAGATTGCGGAGACTCCTACAAGTACAGCGGCCGGTAGAGGAGTATTGCTCTGACTTCCGTAGGTGGGCTACGGATACCCAATGGAACAACCCGGCTCTCAGGAGTCAGTTCTGCTCTGGGCTATCCGAAAGGGTTAAGGACGCACTTGCATTATATGAGACCCCCTTTTCCCTTGATGCGGTTATGTCCCTTTCTATCCGAATTGATAGACGCCTTAGGGACAGGTTGAAAAAACCGGAGCAATTGGTAACCCCTCCCAAGCAGCAGTTAGTCTGTACGGACTTAGACGAGCCTATGCAGCTAGGAGGAACCACTCGTCAGGCCCGTCCTCCTGAGGTTCGCCGTGTTGTTTTTTTTTTTTTTGTGGGGAGAGGGGTCATTTCATTAATGTCTGTCCTTCTTTCCTCAGAAACAAAAAGACCGTTGGAAAACTACTAACCCCAGGCTGTGTGGAGGATGTCAGCCGGGGGGTATATGTTTCCTCCATACGTACATCGCAATTTGTGTTGCCAGCGGTTATTGTTTTTGGTGTTAAGACGGAGACTATTTCTTTCTTTCTAGACAGTGGAGCAGGGGTAAATTTGATAGATGCCCATTTTGCCCGCACTATGGGTTTGTCTCTCTGTACGCTACAGAGACCTATTCCCATATTCGCTATTGATTCTGCTCCTCTGTCTCAGAGAAAACTCACCCACATTGTTCATAATTTACACCTTCGGGTAGGGGACCACCAGAACGAGATGCTTTCATGTTATGTTCTGGAGGGGCTTCCCACTCCGGTAGTGCTGGGCCTTCCTTGGTTAGTAGCGCACAATCCAGTGGTGGATTGGCAGGCCAGGGAGATATCGGAGTGGAGTGAGCATTACAGAGAAAATTGCTTAAATAGCAATTGCTTAGTCGCCTCCATAACTACCCTACCTACATTTATTTTGGATTTTGAGGACGTTTTTTCTGAAAAGGGTTGTCAGAAGTTACCACCTCACCATCCTTATGATTGCCCGGTTAACCTTATTCCCGGCGCAAAATTACCCAAGACCAGGTTGTATAATCTTTCGGGTCCAGAGAGACAAGCCATGAAAGATTATATCTCCGAGAGCTTGGCTAAGGGACACATCAGATCCTCTACTTCACCCGTGGCTGCAGGGTTTTTCTTCGTTAAAAAGAAAGATGGGGGTCTGCGTCCTTGCCTAGATTTTCGCGAATTAAATCGGATAACCATCTGAGACCCATACCCTCTTCCTCTCATTCCTGACCTGTTTAACCAGATTGCGGGTGCTAGGTGGTTCTCCAAACTTGATCTTAGGGGGGCCTACAATCTGATTCTTATCAAGGAGGGGGATGAGTGGAAGACAGCTTTTAACACCCCTGAGGAACATTATGCCTTTCGGTCTGACCAATGATCCTGCCGTCTTTCAACATTTCGTTAATGACATTTTCAGTCATCTAATCGGCAGGTTTGTGGTAATATACCTAGATGATATTTTTATTTATTCGTCTGATCTGAGAACACATGAGGCGCATGTCAGACAAGTACTGCAGGTCCTACGGACGAATAAATTATATGCTAAAATTGAAAAATGTGTCTTCGCGGTTCAGGAGATACAATTCCTAGGTTATTTTTTATCTGCTTCAGGTTTCCGTATGGATCCTAGGAAGGTCCAGGCAATTTTAGATTGGGATCTTCCTGAGAACCTCAAAGCACTGCAACGGTTCTTGGGCTTCGCGAATTTCTATAGGAAATTCATAAAAAATTATTCAGTTATTGTAAAACCCCTTACTGACATGACTAGGAAGGGGACTGATTTTTCTAAATGGTCTGACGCCGGTAAAGTTGCTTTTTCCTCTCTAAAAGAGAGGTTTACCTCGGCACATGTACTAGTCCAACCTGATGTCTCTCAGCCTTTTATTGTTGAAGTCGATGCGTCAGAGGTGGGAGTGGGGGCGGTGCTGTCTCAGGGTCCGTCTCCTGGCAAATGGCGTCCTTGTGCTTTCTTTTCTAAAAAACTATCTGCAGCAGAAAAGAACTACGATATTGGCAATAGGGAACTATTAGCTATTAAACTAGCGTTTGAAGAATGGCGTCACTTTTTAGAGGGGGCAGTCCACCCCGTCACTGTGATTACGGACCACAAAAATCTTCTGTACCTTGAATCAGCTAAGCGTCTCACTCTTAGACAAGCTAGGTGGTCTCTATTTTTTTACCAGGTTTAACTTTGTTATTACCTATCGTCCTGGGGCAAAAAATACCAAGGCTGATGCACTATCTCGTTGTTTCCCTGGAGGGGGTAATGTGAGTGATCCGGTACCCATTCTTCAAAGAGGAGTGGTTGTTTCTGCGGTACACTCTGCTCTGGAGGGGAAGGTGTTAGAGGCCCAGGGGGACGCCCCTGTCTCTTGCCCCTCAGAGAAATTGTTTGTACCGTTGAACCTGCGTTTCGAATTATTAAAGGAACATCATAATTTGGCACTTGCTGGGCACCCGGGTAGTAAAGCAACCTTGGAGCTATTGTCTCGTAGTTTTTGGTGGCCAAGGTTGCGTCAGGATGTATTGGATTTTGTGTCTTCTTGTTCTACCTGTGCGCACGCAAAAGTTTTGCATACACGTCCTGCAGGGTCTCTATTACCACTCGTCATTCCCAATAGACCATGGACACATCTGTCAATGGATGTTATCAATGACTTACCTTTGTCTGCGGGTAAAACAGTTATTTTGGTAGTAGTGGACAGGTTTAGCAAAATGGTACACTTCATTGCGTTACCCGCACTACCTAATGCTAAGACTCTTGCTCAGGTATTCATCAGTGAAATCGTGAAGCTTCACGGGGTCCCTTCCGATGTTGTTTCGGATCGGGGTACCCAGTTTATTTCTAAATTTTGGAAAGCTTTTTGTTCCCGTTTGGGGGTACACTTGTCGTTTTCCTCAGCTTTCCATCCTGAGTCGAATGGACAGACTGAGCGTACCAACCAAAACCTTGAGACATATCTAAGATGTTTTGTGTCTGAAAACCAAGAGTTGTGGTCATCATATTTACCGTTTGCCATAAATAATCGTCGTCAGGAATCCACTGGCAAGTCACCATTTCTTGGTGCATATGGTTTTCATCCCCAATTCTGTACTTTCAAAGAGGGGGGGTCTTCTGGGGTTCCCGAAGAGGAACGTTTTTTGTCATCTCTTTCATCGGTATGGCAGAAGGTGCAAGCTAACTTGAAAAATATGGGAGGTAAATACAAATGCATGGCTAATAAGAAACGGTCGCCAGGTCCAGACCTAGGAGTGAATGACTATGTGTGGTTGTCTACTAGGAATATTAAATTAAAGGTTCCCTCTTGGAAACTGGGTCCTAGGTTCATTGGCCCTTACAAAATTGTAGCCATCATCAACCCCGTGGCTTTTCGCCTGGAGCTACCTCAGACTTTTAAAATCCATAACGTCTTTCATAAGTCGTTACTCAAAAAATATGTTCCACCTCTAGAGCCGTCACCGCTGCCACCCCCTCCTGTTGTTGTGGATGGTAATCTAGAGTTTCAGATATCCAGAGGCCCCTCGTAGAGAGGGGGGTACTGTCACGAGGGTGTCAAGACCCACGCCTGACTCCGTTATACCCGGGGTCAGGAAGTCGCAGCGGTTGGCTGCGCGTTCTATGTAAGATAGAGCTGTTTCCTTATGGTAGCTTTCTGGGTTTGCTTTGCAACCCTTTTTGGCTCACTCAGGGATCCGTAGCTCCTTCTCCTCAGCTGTTCCTTGTCCAGCACTCCCAACCTCCTTATATTCCCCTCTCACACTTCTCTGGTTGCCAGATATAGAGCTTCCTGCCTGGACATCTATACTGACCCACTGGAGCTGTGTTGCTGCGTTCTCTGGTTGTTGGTCCAGAACGTTTCCTTCCGGATCCCTGTTGGACCTTTGGGGTCTGCTGTGGTCGCCCACCTGGGTTTATGTGTTTGTCTGTATTGTCTGTCCTCTCCCTGGTGTTTCCCTCTTAGCGTCAGTGGTGCGGACTAGCGATCCCACCGGCCCGTTCACTATCTAGGGCTCATTTTAGGGAAAGCCAGGGTTTAGGCACGTGATCGCCGCACGGGTGAGGAACCTGTCTAGGGACGTCAGGGCAGTCAGGTGCCAGCCGCAAGGTGAGTCAGGGGTCACCACCTTTCTCTCTCCCTTGGGCAGGGCTTTCCCTTTTCCCTCCCTGTGCGTGACGCCGGTCATTACAGCAAACTAATATATTTGGCTCTATGCTATTAGTATATTCACAGTAAATGTAGACGATAAACACACATAACCATCCAAAAAACAGTAGTAAATAGAGCTTTTGGGTCCTCATAAGCCTCTGCATGATTTACCCATATTCAGCATTGCCTCTTTTTTTTATTTTTAGTTCCAAATCTATTGCAGTGACGGACTTTGCAATTGCAGATCATTCTATGCCTTTAAACAGTCTTGGCATGATTTTGCAGTATGTGTCAATATTGAGTCCATAAGTATTACAAATATGGGTTGGCCTTATTTAACTTCAGGATATATACCATCTGGTGTATTATCTTTTTAACGGATTAGCCAAGGAAACACCTTGCACGTGGCACCGCTCTTCCCCTCATCACAGGCGAGGCAAGTTTTAAAAAAATATATATTCTGCAACTTGCATAGTACTGAATAATTTCTGAAATGGTTCCATGTAAAAGAACAATAAACACGGTCACATGTCAAAGGTCATGCAGGAGCGGAAGACCGCTAACTGTAGTGTTTAACCCCTTCCTGATGCAGTGATTTTCCATTTTAGCGGTTTTATTTGAGGGTCATTTATCATGCTGAAATATACCTAAATTAGGCGTAATTCTGGTTAGTTGTGCCGCAATCTGGGTCTTCTCCCTGTTCACGCCAGGTCTAAAACAGTGGGTGTGGTGTGGGCAGGGAAGGGCCGGCAAACCCATCTCATTTACCATTTTCTATGGCTGTTTTCAGGCCTAGAAAAAAGGTCTAAATGCAAGATAGTAAGGAAGCTTACATTTAAAAGCGGTGGTAGATCTGCCAAAGTTATGAAGAGGCCGACGCCTCTTCATAACATAGCCAGATATAGGGCTTTATTAACACCGACGTCTAAAAAGCTGGTCTTAATAAATGTGCCCCCTTTTCACTCCCTGCATTCCCGGAGTCATAACTTTTTTATTTTTCCGTTCACATAGCCATATGAGGGCTTGTGGGACAAGTTGTACTTTCTAAAACCACTGTTTAATATGGCATACAGTATAGAGGAAAGCTGGAAAAAAATCCAAATGGGGTGTTATTAGAAAAAAAAAACACCATTCTGCCACAGTTTTATGGGTTTTGTTTTTACAGCGTTTACTATGCATTAAAAATGATTACGGCAATACCACATTTGTTTAGTTTTTCTTTAGTTTTAATACTGAAAAAAGTAACTTTTTCTTATTATCGCTGTATTCTGACCACAATAACTTTTTAAAGGTGTTGTCCGGGCTTTTAATATTGATGACCTGCCATAGACAGCAGCGGGAAACAGGAAGAGAGATGGGAGATGGCTCGTGTGCACTGAGTGTGCTATCTCCTCATGCAGCTGATCCTGAGATCAATATTAAATGCCCAAACAACCCCTTTAATAGTTATGTCTATATAGATGTGTGAAGGCTCATTTTTTGCAGGACGATCTGTAGTTTTTGCTAACACCATTTTGGCACGTACGAATTTTTGATCACATTTTATTCAATTTTTTTTTAGAAGAGAAAAAAGGCGGATCGGATTATTTTTTTTCCATTAAAGGGAGAAGGGGGTGATTTAAATTTTTATATATTTTTTTTAACTTTTTTTTTTTTTGTTAGGTTCCCAATTGGACCCCAACTTGCAATCATCACAAATAATAGTAAAATAATACTGTGAGTTCGTATGACATGCAGATGACAGGCGTCACTCTTAGAATCACTGCACACTCCACTTATTTGGGCAGTTACGGGGCCAGAACTGACCAAATAACTCAAGTATGAACTCAGCTGTCCGCATCCGTTGCTCCGTTCCGTAGACCTGAAAAAATTATATATCATGTCCTATTCTTGTCCGTTTTGCTGACAAGAATAGGCATTTCTATAAAGGACCATCCGTGTTTTGCGGATCCGCAATTTGAAGACCGCAAAACACGGCACGTTTGTGTGAACAAGCCCTTAATCTGAAGATATGCTAACAAATCAGAGGCCTTTGGCTAAAACTCCCCAAAGGGGTATTGCGGTAGGTGAAAGTTATCCTGCTCTATCCATTTCTATGGAAGTTCCTGAGATAGGCGAGTACAGTGCTTGGCTATCTCCGGAACAGCCACAGAAATGAATGGAGCGGCCGTGCGCTTGTGCGACCGGCCGCGCAGGTCATTTCAGGGGAGCAGCAGAGGGCTTGCTGGGGGTACAGGGCCCTGTTCTTGTGATTGGTGGGGGTCCCACCGGTAGTACCCCCACCAACTTGATCTGATCTGAACTTTTTCCTCCGCAATACCCTTTTAAAGGTATATAACTAAATTAGTACATACTGTATATCAACTAATAATTTAATACCTTGCGCAATCCATCTCTAAAAGGAGATGTTAGGATTAATTTGCCTAATGCAGTTGTATATCTGATAATTCCAGTCTGGCTCAACATCTTCCTCCTTGAGTCAGCCTCCACACATTAAAGTGGTTTTCTGGGAGTTTTATACTGATGTCTTATCCTCTGGATAGGTCATCAATATCTGATCAGTGGTGGTCTGACATCCGGGACCCTCGCTGATCAGATGTTTGAGAATGCAACAGACCTTCTCACAGTTTACCATTCAGAGCGCTGTACATTGTATAGAGCTGCGCCTAGGCCATGTGACCAATGAATGTGATGTCACATGGCCTAGGGAAAGCTGAGAGAAAGCTGTGGCACTACTGCCTTCTCAAACAGCTGATTGGCGGGGGTCCCGGGTGTAGTGATGGACGAACATCGGCCGGGACGGTTCGCGATCAAATGTTAGCGAAGCTGGAATGCCTCACAAATAGTCCCTCAACATGGACAGTGACATACCAGATGTATTATTCGAATTTGCGATCTCCATTACAGAGGGAAACATTTTTTCTCCCCACAGCATATAAAGGGGTTGTCCCACAGAAAAAATTCTACAGTTTTTAAACCAGCACCTGGGTCTGAATACTTTTATATTTAATGTAATTAAAAAGTTAGCATAGCCACAGAGTTATTCAATAAAATGTATCTGTGTAGCGCCACCTGCTGTTTGCTTATTTCTTTGACCTGCTCCCTGAGATGGCCACACATGCTCAGTTTCATCCTTCAACTAGCTCCTGAGCTGGGATAGGGAGAGCATGGGCATGCCCCCTTAGCTGCTGCAGAAAAGACACTTCCTTTGAACTGCCTTCTTGATATCAATCTAGCAGAGCATTGAATGGGGAGATCTCTGGATTCATGTGAGGTACAGGGCTGGTTCTAGCTTTGTTAGAAAGAGGTTGTCATGTACTATATGATGTCTGATTTGATTTTTTTTACATTAGTCATGGGATAACCCCTTTAAGGATAAAACAGGGTCAGTGTCTACCTGCTTCCACCTCAGAGGATCACACAACTGTGTTTACAGTCACTCCAATAACGGTAGAACATGTCCTATTCTTGTCCGTTTTGTGGACAAGGATCGGAAATTTCTACAGAAGTAAAAAAATAAACGGTGCCATGATTTCGGCTGGGATCCGGCTTTTAGCGTATCCGCCATTTACAGAGAATAAAACACGACCGTGTACATGAGCCCTAATATGTATATTTACTCATATTCCTATGTAGACCTACAGCCTGTCCACCTCATGCTGTGAGTTGAGACTTTATCTCTAGACCTTCGTACATTTCAATGGGATTAAGTGATTTGCTTGTGTGAAGATTGGTGCTTACCTTATTAAACAATACCACAATGTTGACCCAACATCTGGCATTAGCATAATTGAATTGGATCAAAAAATAGATGTTCCTATCACCACACAGCCTCCCAGATACAGCGGAGCCGAAAGTCATCCTTTATCAAATACAGAAGGATCAGAAGAATATGGGATACAACTCACACAATAAGATATATAAACAGGCTACAAGATAGGCCGTCTATCTATAGCAGGTCCGATTCTACCTAACTGGTCAGAAAATTCCATTCTGGATGAATAAACTCAACCCGAATTCAAAGTCCTCCAACTGTCCTGAAAATTCTTAGATGACTCTCAAAATGAAAGTCATAGCTTACTTCAGTGTAAGTGGTCATAGGGGAAAACAGCAGGATACTTTTATTTGGGCTCTCCAGAGAAATAAACATAAGACACAGTTATCCATTTCAAAATCATTTATTAAAACAAAATTCCTGCAGAGAAAAATTGTGATCCAGAAGAAGGCAAAAACCTGGACACATTTGGCCAGTTTGTGTCACAGGGAAAAAGACGAAGACTGTTGTGTTCTCTGTTGACTCTGGGTTTCTCCATCTGGGACGCTGGCCTGGGGCTTCTATCCTGAAAGCTTCTTGCCCTATCAGCCTGGCGTCCACCGGCATGCCACGCAGATAGGAAGACTGTTGTAACCAGGGCCGATCCTACACGGGGTGCAGTGGGTGCCCCGCACCCCAGCGCTGTCACCCGAAAGGCGCCGAGCGAGCCGCCGGGACTTTTTTTTTTTTGACTTTTTTTTTTTTTTTTAACCACCTCCCGGTGGGCCGGGCCGCCTCAGCCTCAGGGTTCGAGTGGGGCCGGGGGTGTGCCGTGACAGTGACGAGTCCGTGACACAAAGAACAGACACAGACACACACATATACTGACGTGACTCACGTGTGAGACTGAGACCGCCTCCTGTAGTCCGCCTCCTGTAGTCCGCCTCCTGTGCTCTGCGAGTCTGCCTCCTGTCCTGTGCTCCGCCTCCGTGCTCCGCCTCCGTGCTCTTCCTGACTGCCTCCCATCTTCCGGCCGGCAGCGTAACGTCGCTCACTGCGACGTAACGTAGTGAGTGACGTCACGTCACGTTACAGTTACGCTGCCGCCGGGCGCCAATTTTGAATATTGAAGAGCGGGACTGGAGCACTGCCAGTGCCACGCCAGCCACGCCACCAGCTTCTGCCTGCCAGTGCCCGCCCCTGCGCCCTAGTAGTGCCAACTGGCTTGTACTAAGTTCGCTGTGACTGTGAGAATACATTTGGAGTCCTCCTGACTGAGTCCTGACTCCTGACTGTCCCAGGCAGTAAGTTAGAGTGAATACTGAATAGTGATGATTAGTGATAGATTATATTAGATAAGATAGTAACTTATGTAAGGCCTCTTTCACACTTGCGTTGTCCGGATCCGGCGTGTACTCCACTTGCCGGAATTACACGCCGGATCCGGAAAAACGCAAGTGTACTGAAAGCATTTGAAGACGGATCCGTCTTCAGAATGCTTTCAGTGTTACTATGGCACCCAGGACGCTATTAAAGTCCTGGTTGCCATAGTAGTAGTGGGGAGCGGGGGAGCGGCATACTTACCATCCGTGCGGCTCCCGGGGCGCTCCAGAATGATGTCAGAGCGCCCCAGGCGCACGGATGACGTGTACATGCGATCACGTGATCCATGCGCTTGGGGCGCCCTGACGTCACTCTGGAGCGCCCCGGGAGCCGCACGGACGGTAAGTCGGTAAGTATGCTGCTCCCCGCTCCCCACTACACTTTACCATGGCTGCCAGGACTTTAGCGTCCCGGCAGCCATGGTAACCATTGAGAAAAAGCTAAACGTCGCATCCGGCAATGCGCCGAAACGACGTTTAGCTTAAGGCCGGATCCGGATCAATGCCTTTCAATGGGCATTCATTCCGGATCCGGCCTTGCGGCAAGTGTTCCGGATTTTTGGCCGGAGCAAAAAGCGCAGCATGCTGCGCTATTTGCTGCCGCCAAAAAACGTTCCGTTCCGGAACGGAAGACATCCTGATGCATCCTGAAGGACGGACTGTCCATTCAGAATGCATTAGGAAAATCCTGATCAGTATTCTTCCGGCATAGAGCCCCGACGACGGAACTCTATGCCGGAAGACTATAACGCAGGTGTGAAAGAGCCCTAAGTGAGCTATTGAGCTTGTAAATAAACTTGTGCAAACTGCAAACTATATGAGTAGTTACTAACTACTCATATACTTTGCACAAGTTTATTTACAAGCTCAATAGCTCACTTACATAAAGGAACGGACGTCTTACAATAGGGTGGGACACTGTTATGGGGGGGGGGGGGAGAAGTGATATGTGGATGATGACACATTTATATAGCACAAGATGCTTGCGCTGCCTGCCATATATGTGTGTCATCCACAGATCCCCCCGGCCACCTATAACAGTGTCATCCACAGATGCCCCATAACAGTGTGTCACCCACAGATGTCCCCATAAGTTCCATAACAGTGTCATCCACAGATGCCCCCATAACCGTGTGTAATCCACTGATGCCCATAACAGTGTGTCATCCACAGATCCCCCATAACAGTGCGTCATACTGTCATCCACAGATCCCCCATAACAGTGCGTCATACTGTCATCCACAGATCCCCCATAACAGTGCGTCATCCACAGATCCCCCATAACAGTGTGTCATCCACAGATCCCCCATAACAGTGCGTCATACTGTCATCCACAGATCCCCCATAACAGTGCGTCATACTGTCATCCACAGATCCCCCATAACAGTGCGTCATACTGTCATCCACAGATCCCCCATAACAGTGCGTCATACTGTCATCCACAGATCCCCCATAACAGTGCGTCATACTGTCATCCACAGATCCCCCATAACAGTGCGTCATACTGTCATCCACAGATCCCCCATAACAGTGCGTCATACTGTCATCCACAGATCCCCCATAACAGTGCGCCTGCGCACTGAGGAGAGACAGGAAGGAGGGCACATAATCAGTGGAAGCAAGCAGAGGACGGTACAGCAGACGACTGAATCGCTTCTTTTGTAAGTAAATTGTTTTATTATAAATGTAGTTTAATGTTTTTGTCTTTTATTATATTCTGGCTTTTGCTTGGTTATGTATGATGCTTTTTGATAATAAGTAAATGTAGTGGTGCTATAATGTGGACCCCAGGCCTCTCTGATGTCCTGCAGGCTGGGCTGGCGCTGTGGCAGCATACGGTTGGTCAGGCAGCAGAGAGGCTCTGGGGCTGTCATTGTGCTCTGGTACTTTTCCCTTCACAGCCACTGCTCTCTCTCTCTCGTACAGTGCAGACTCCGCAAGAGGCTTTCCGTTTGCTCTCCGTCCTCTTAAAAGTCTATGGGAATCAAAACTGATCCATCTGGTTCCTGTTATGCAAGACTGAAAACAAAGTCCGTCTTGCATAAGGGGACCCAGACTG
This sequence comes from Bufo gargarizans, assembly GCF_014858855.1. Classification (NCBI taxonomy): domain Eukaryota; kingdom Metazoa; phylum Chordata; class Amphibia; order Anura; family Bufonidae; genus Bufo; species Bufo gargarizans. The sequence goes on from NC_058081.1 coordinate 352,531,696, forward strand.
ATCCGTTATGCTTTCTCATAAACTTCTATTAGGACAGAGCAAAACGGAATGCCTCTTAGGGTCCATTCACACGTCCGTTGTTTCTTTCCTGATCTGTTACGTTTTTTGCGGAACAGATCTGGACTATTCATTTTCAATGGGTCCTGAAAAAAATCGGACAGCTCAATTTCAGATTTTTTTTCAGGACCCATTGAAAATGAATGGGTACAGAACTGGTCCAAAACGGAACAGATCAGGAAAGAAACAACGGACGTGTGAATGGACCCTTAAAGGTTTCCGTTTTGCATTCCATCTGGCCATTCCGTTATATTCCGTTTGAAACGGAACCTATAACGGAATGGCATAACGCAGATGTAAACCCACCCTGTACGGAATAGGTGGTATTTGCCAGAGTTGCTGGAGAACTGTGAGTGCAATTTCGGGGGCACTGACCTGTACAGGGTGTGGAGGATTGGGAGGTTGAGATCCACTGAGGATATTATAAGACTTTTCTGTAGCTTCCTATATTGTTGCAAAGCTTGTGTGTTGGCTGAAGCCTTCCTATCTTACTGGTGGCTGGCCCTGCCCCTCAATTGTGCTTCCGGGTTTGGCTCCGCCCCTAGACTGCAAGGGGGTGGGGCTGAAGTTGTTGCCATAAAAACATTGTAAAGGGGAGGAGTTAGTAAGATAACCACGCCCATGTGGGGGCGCCAGAAATATTTCTGCACCCAGGCGCCTGTGACCCTAGGATCGGCCCTGGTTGTAACCGTCTCCTTGTGGTTGGTGATTGAACCTGCTTGGTCGCTGCATCATAAATTTTGGTGATGCAATGACTGCTGTGTGTTTAATCCATGAAGTCGAGTTCCTATAGAAGCACAGAAAAGCAGGGTCCCTTTCTTGAGACAGCAGCAGGTGTCACTACCAGTTCTGGCTGCTATTGCATGGCCACATGAGGAAGATTGCCCAACATGGACATTTTACTGCAGATTTTGCTGACATTCCATGGTGGATTTCGGTGCGGATTTACCAAAGATCTAACCCTACGCATTGCAAACAGTGAAATATACAGTGGAAATCTGTAGCATAAATTAAACCAATCAGATTCTATCTTTTATTTTGGACGGCTCCTTTGGAAAATGAAATGAGGAAGCTGATTGGTTGCTATGGGCAACTAAGCCAGTTCTACTTTACACCAGTTTGATAAATGACCCCCTTAATTCTTCTCTGTACCAATCCTGATTCCTATTCGTTTTGAATGTGTACTCTTTGCGGAAGCTTCCATGCTATTTTTTTTTTAGATGAGTTATTGGTCATTTCAAAGACAACGTATAAGAAACTGGTTATACTAAAATCTTGTTACTGTGATAGTTTGGTAGATCGCTACTTTTTGCCACCAAAAGAAAAGTCCACTGGAATCTGTGTAAATTCAGATGTAGCAAATGGACTTGAGGGCATGGGTGGGCATATCACACCTCACATCTGTCACTACACTCCCTAACTTACTACTGTTAGGGCAGCTTTTAAATGCCATAGTGATTAGGGGCCTTTCTAGTGACAAGTATATTGTAGTCTCCAGTCAGTCAAGAAAGGGTTAGTACTTGGGACCACTGTGGCTGACTTCACAGTTAAAGTGCATGAGGTAGGAATCGATAATAAGCCCCTGTAGTAACTATGGCAACTGTGCTGCTGATGTCATAGATGCATAAGTCTATGACATAAAGGACCCACAGATGAAGGTTCCATAACAGAAGGACAAACGGCCATTTGCAGAGCAATGCTTGGTGTGTCTGGAGACCTGGAGCTTCACCATCTGTAGAGGGAGGAAGGGAACGCCCGACTTGCGTGCATGCGCCATCCTCCCTGTTTTTTAAAGGGCAAGGATTTTGAATGGTGGGTACATTGCTTCAAAATACTGGGATGGTAGGGAAGACAAATAATTTGAGCCATAATTTCGGAGCGACAGCTTCTACTTTGCTCCTGCGGCAGGTGCTGTGGTAGTCTAACATGACCTCTCCACTGTGGTGAAGTAAATAGGAGGCTGCTCAGATGCAGCTTGTTACCTAAAACCGCCCAAAACCAAACCAGCCCATTGGAGTCTACGGGTCCGTGAAAACCACTTTGTTCTCTCAGTCATATTCACTGACCATTGGTAGGAGCTGTGATTGAAGCTTCATTTTCAGCCTAGCAGTGTATATGGAATACGGATGCCACCTGGAGGGCAAAAAACGGACACACGGATCCTTCACAGACATTTTCACAGATGAAAGACTGACCAGCTTGACACAGATGTCATCACGGACGTGTGAAAGAGATCTTATTGTTATTGGGGCATTTATATATCACGGGGCGGCCACCAGCTCTTATTTCTCTTCACCACTCTGATACTGCGCAATCAGTGAGGGCAGTGTTAGGCCTCATTCACACATCAGTGTTTGGTCAGTGATTTCCATCAGTGATAGTGAGCCAAAACCAGAAGTGGAGCCTCCACAGAGATAAGGTATAAGTGAAAGATCTGCACCTGTTTTGGGCTCAAAATCACTGATAGAAATAACTGACCAAAATATTAGAGTGGCAAATGCAATGTGACGCGAGGTCTACCTTATCTTGCGTGTCCATGCTGTGCTCTCACTGCACTCTCTCACTGAGTTCATTTCATTGGTGCAGAAAACCTGTCTGAATCTGCGCTGAAACCACCTCCCATTGTATTCAATGGGAGGCCAAGCGGCAGTTCATGCAGCCGAGGGTTATTGCCCCCCACAAAGCCGTACCCGGAGCCTGCTAGTGGTTTAGCTCCATTCAGTGGCAGAAAACACCGCGCAGTGGTTTCTGACGTTGGAGCTGACAAAACCTACCTTTAAAGGGATTGTGTCATTTCAGCAAGTGGCTTTTGTCATGTAGAGAAAGTTAATACAAGGCCCTTACTAATGTATTGTGATTGTCCATATTGCCTCCTTTGCTGGCTGGATTCATTTTTTTACCACATTATACACTGCTCGTTTCCATGGTTACGACCACCCTGCAATCCATCAGTGGTGGCCGTGCTTGCAGTGTATAATGTGATGGAAAAATGAATCCAGTCAAAGGAAGCAATATGGATAATACCACTACACTAGTAAGTGCCTCGTATTAACGTTCTCTACGTGATAAATGCTATTTCCTGAAGTGAGACAACCCCTTTAAGGCCCTATTACACCTGAAGATAATTGTTCAGATCATCGCTAACAAGTGTTCATATGAATGCTCATTAGCGATGATCTGGCAGTGTAATACTGCCACCAATTACCCAATGAGCGAGCAAATGCTCGTTCATCGGGTAATCAGAATCTTTTAGGAGGTTTAAAAATCCTTGTTTGTGGGCAGCAGATTGTGCCGTACTGATTCAGTATGGAGGCGAGTGATAGCATTAGCGAGATTGCTGCATGAAATAGCCGCTGTCTCCTCTTCTTTCCTGAAAACCGCCTGCTTCCTCTGCAGGTGTAATAGGACCCTTAGCCTGTCAGCAAAGCTACTTTAAAGGGGTTGTCCGGGTTCAGAGCTGAACCCGGACATACCCTTATTTTCACCCCGGCAGCCCTCCTGAGCCTGGCATCGGAGCATCTCATGCTCCGATGCGCTCCCGTGCCCTGCGCTAGATCGCGCAGGGCACAGGCTCTTGTGTTTTCAATAACACACTGCCGGGCGGTAACTTCCGCCCAGCAGTGTGTTCGGTGACGTCACCGGCTCTGAGGGGCGGGCTTTAGCTCTGCCCTAGCCGTTTTACTGGCTAGGGCAGAGCCAAATCCCGCCCATCAGTGCCGGTGACGTCACCGGGCTGCCTGTCAGCCCCATAGAGAGCCCGGTACGTCACCGGAACTCAGAAAAATGCCTTTGCCCTGCGCGATTTAGCGCAGGGCAAAGGAGAGCATCGGAGCATTAACTGCTCCGATGCTCATGTCAGGGGGGCTGCCGGGGTGAAAATGGAGGGATGTCCAGGTTCAGCTCTGAACCTGGACAACCCCTTTAAGGGCTCATGCACACAAATGTATTTTCTTTCCGTGTCCATTCTGTTGTTTTTTATTTGCGGACCGTATGCGGAACCATTCCCTTCAATGGGTCCGCAAAAAAAACGGAAGTTACTCCGCGTGAATTCTGTTTCCGTATAGAATATGTCCTATTAATAGAGCATGTCTTATTATTGTCCGCATTACGGACAAGGAAGGTACAGTTCTATGTAAGGCCAGCTGTTCCGTTCCGCAAAATACGTAACGCACACGGATTTCATCAGTATTTTTTGCAATCCGTTTTTTTTGCAGACCACAAAATACATACGGTCGTGTGCATAAGCCCTAGGGGGTCTCTCCCTATATTCAGATATTTTTTTTTGCTATTGTGTAAAATAAAACTATTAAAGTATATATATATATATTAATGTGTGTTTTAGCACGGTCCGTGGGTCTGTGTTTTCAGCACAGATAAATGCTCTACTTTGTCCGTGTTCACGGATCCATCATACCCATTATTGTCTATGTAGCCGTGAAAACCACAAATGCAACACGGATCCATTAGGAAGAGAAGCTTTGAAAACTATTTTTCAGCTGTGCAGTGTCAGTGCTTAGCAGTACTAATGTTCCTCATGGTGGCCCATAATGTTCGCCATAGTGACCACTGCAGTAATAATGCCTCATAGTGGCTCCCTGCTGTAATGTTTAATTTCAGCAAAAAAACAAATGAAAATATATACTCGCCTCATCGTCTTGCCCCTGTATTGAATGAAAAGGACCTGCCGAAGGACCGGCGCTCAGCGTGATGACGTCATCGCACGCTCCCAGCGCGACAGATCCTTTGTGTGCAAGTGGATGAGGCGAGTATCAGAACATATGCAATGGGCGGCCACGCCAATGGGCCCTCTATGTCGAGTCCCAGGTGTAGGAACGGCCGAGTGGTATAGGGTGGCCTAAAATGTCCCTTTATATGAGGTGTGAGTGTTACGGTGCTCCTACCTGGATACGGCTGGACCCCAGGCGTTGGCTCTGAAGCAAACAAATAGGGGGAATAGTTGAGGGATAAATGAATAACTTGAGTCCAGATCTTGAGATGCAGTTCCAACTTTGCCTTGGTCCCAGCAAGCTTTAGCATTAAGACTCTGGCAGGCCAACTCATCACTACTACATTTGTTGCTCTCTGGCTCTGCTGTACTATCAGGCTGGCTGTATAACTTTGCTTCTTCTTTATGCTGCACAACACTTAGTAGCCTGACTCTATGTTTGGCAAGGAAATACTCCTCCTGGCTCCTGAGGCTTCAAGCTTTGGCCTCCATGTCCAGCAGAGCTGAGGGTGCTCTGGATGGCTTGGCTTGGGCATGTCCAGGAGAGACGTGCCCAGCACACCCTCCCTTGGCAGGGGGTAAGCTGGAACTGACTCTCACTAATCCCCACCCTTCCTGCAGGAAGTGGGACTGGCCCACTCCTCCACCGAGGGGGTTTAGAATGGAATGGAAAGCTCCATTCTACCTAATTATAGCTCTGCCGTATTTGCTGCCACCTGCTGGTAAACCGGGCAAATTACATTTTAACACAACAGTTGCAAACATTAGAAATGCACAGTATAGTGGACCTGAAATAAATACACAAGATGACATGATATTAGCACATTAGAGATAGTAGCGGGGTGAAGAAGTGGTAATGCCACTCTGGGGCGTTACATATACACTGCTCGTTACCATGGTTATGACCAACCTGTAATCCTCTCTGGTGACCAGGACTGTGGAAACTCACATAGGCTGGTGCTTTCTCCTATAGTGTGCAAGCAGGGCCACCACTGATGGTTTACAGGGTGGTCGTAACCATGGGAAAAAGCAGTGTATAATGTGATGGAAAAATGAATCCAGCCAGCAAAGGAGGCAATATGGACAATCACAATACATTAGTAAGTGCCTTGTATTAACTTTCTCTACATGATAAATACTATTTACTGAAGTGACACAATCCCTTTAAGGCCTCATGCACACAGCCGTTGCCCGGCTGTGGCCATATTGCGGCCCGCAATCCAGAGCTGCGGGTTCATACATGTTCTGTTTTTTTGCGGTGCGGACAAATCGCAGATCCCTTCAAGTTGAATAGGTCTCGATTCGTCATGGCCGCCGCACGGACATTGCCTGTGCATTAGGGACCGCAAATTGCAGTCCCCAATGCACGGAACGACCACACAACGGCCGTGTGCATGAGGCCTAAGGCTGAGTTCACATGTATTTTAGGCATCTGTTATGCACACGTTGCCTTCGTTTTAGCCATTTCTGTCTACGATCCGTTATTTTAGACTGCAAAAAAAAAATGATGTAGGAATTTTTTCCCTCTAAATTAACGGATCCCAGACGGAAATGGCTAAAAAGGATGCAACATGTGCATAACTGAGCATAACGGATGCTTAAAATACAGAAGAACGGAAAGCTAAACGGTGACGTGAACCTGGCCTAACAGGCGCTCCAGCACTAAGGTCCCGTTGGAGATTGCCACTACTTAAAAAAAATCTGGATTTCTGTCACCTTTATATACTGCCCTCAGATAAGGCAGCACAAATAGGTGACAAACCCCCTTTAATTTCTACCTCTCCATGGCATAACATGTAAAGATTATTTGGATTTCATTCACACTTGACATAAGTGCAGGAATTCATCAAGATTAGTATTTGAAAAGAAAAAGTGATCAGGAAGGTAATGTCCCCTTTAACTCTGATGTTGACATCACCATGGCAACTGCAGTAAACAGACAGCGATTGGTCGGCTTGAATCTAAAAATCATCAGTTGGCTCCTTGGGAGATGAAACTGATTTTATGGTTAGTGATGAATTTTGGAAGACACCCGGAGGAGCTGCTTTTGCGTCCACTGCTCAGCGGTGGGATTTCTGGGGTAAGATACTGAGACATATCTAACTGTTATATTCAGGTGCGGGATATCTCCGTATAAAACTGCTGTGTTTTTAGTAAGCTACAATAAATACAATAAAACAGGAAAAGATGTTTAGCGTTTTCCCTAAATTTGAACGGTTTATTATGTGTCTAGGGAAAATAGGACTTTTGGTCAGGTCTACAACACTTGTGGTGAAGTTACCTAAAGAAAGGTGAAGTATAAAGAATGGCAGACACTGCAGATGATTGCATGAGGGCCTTATTCGCACAGTCAGTGTTTGGTCAGTGATTTCCATCAGTGATTTTGAGCCAAAACCAAGTGCGGGTCCAAAACACAGAACCGGTGCAGATCTTTCCCTTCTACCTTATGTCTGTGTAGGATCCACTCCTGGTTTTGGCTCACAATCACTGATGGAAATCACTGACCAAACACTGACTGTGTGAATGAAGCCTTAAAATGTGAAAATTCTTGGCGTCATTAAACTCATCTCATGTAGTTGCCTGTAAGTGAGGTTCTTCATATGCATTGCGGCCTTAGGCCTCATGCATTCACTTCAATGGGGCCGCAAAAGATACGGACATCACTCCGTGTGCTGTCCGCATCCGTGGCTCCGTTCCGCGGCCCCGCTAAAAAAATATAACATGTCCTATTCTTGTCCGCGCTTTGCGGACAAGAATAGGCATTTATATTGCCAGCGCAAATTGCGGAAGGCAACACGGGCAACTTCCGATTTTTGCTGATCCGCGGTTTGCGGACCGCAAAAAAAACGGCACAGTCACGTGCATGAGGCCTTAGCTTGTGAAACCAGCTTTTTTGGACTGAACCTTTAAATGAAAATCTTGCTCTATTACTACAGGCACAGTCATATAAATATCGGAAAAACCCTCCCAAAAAGGGTAATTTTTTATTCAGACAGTTGGTTGGGCTGGTATGAGTTAATTTGCATACTCCCCTCCAAGCCTTAGGGTGCCGGTACACAGGTGTAGGGTAAGGAGCAGAAAGTCAGCGCAAATTTCTGTACGGATTTCTGTGCGCTTCTGTAACAAAAACCGCATTAGAGCAGAGCGGGCGCGATACCCGCCAGGTGCCTTCTTTTTTAAACTGCAGGCACCTGGGACTAATGTAATCGTAATGACCAAGAATAAAAATAATAGGTCGGTTTTTATGCATAGGAAACAGTGTTAAAAAATATAATATAAAACTGTTAGTTTTTTATAATTCCACCCCATTTGAAATTTGTTTCCGCTTCCCATTCACATTGTATGCAACTGTAAATGGCGCCATTAGAAAGTACATCTTGTTCTGCAAAAGACGAGCCCTGATACGGCTATGTGAATAAAAAATAAAAGTATGCTTGATTCTTTTATTACCCAAATTGCTGTTTTATGCTCAATAGGGTCTCAGTGCACGATTTGGGAATACTTTTTATACTTCTTTTTGCAACCCATCCATTGGGCTGAGACTCCATGTACATTTTTTATGTGGCGACATCAACAAAATCACAGAAAGTGACAGAATGTTGGAAATTAGTGAGTGTCAGAAGTTGCAGTTGTCCAGTTCACTTAGCAAATGAAAGGTGAGGTGTGACAAGTTACAATGGACATCGGGGTCACTCGCTGTTTGATACTAGATTGAGACACGGGGTCCATCCTGATGGACAGTATGTATTAAAGAGTCCAACAACTGCTGGAATATTTATGTCATGTTTTCTTTTTAATTCAGACACAATCTTCAGTCTTCGCAGTCTTCACAGAGAACCTTCTCACGGACCACAGGAGAAAACATCAACAGGCATTACATATATTCTCAGTGTATAGTATATTCTTAAATAGCGTCTGTCAGCATGATCAACCCTATTAAACCAGGCCTGTTGCCTGGTAGGGTTGATCATGCCATTAAAATGATACCTTAGTATCTTTGTATATAGCAGCATTCCTTAAATATCAGTTTTTATTATTATTATGCAAGTTCGCTCTTTCGACCAGAAGGGGATGGCCAGAAGCCTTGGAGCTCCGCTTTTGAAATGCCCATCTCCTCTCTGATTGACAGGGCCTGACATCTTGCCTAGCCCAGGATTTTCGTGCCTGTGCTGGCAGCAGGAAAATATTGGAAAATAGCTGCTGCCATGAGTAATGTCACTGTCATGTGACTTAGGGCTCATGTGTGACGGCCTTGCCTCTGTTGCGGTCCACATGCACTACTTTTTTGCTGTGTAGAGGCACGGACAGAAAACCCACGGAAGCACTCTGTAGTGCTTTCATGGGATTCCAATCTGTCCCGATGTCCCGATACCGCACCATATTTTCCGGCGTGTACATACAGTAAGTGCAATCTATATTGTCTATATATAGGGTAAGTGTAGTCTATATAGTGGATGCATAGGGTAAATTTAGTCTATATAGTGGATGTATAGGGTAAGTGTAGTCTACATAGTATGCATATAGGTTAAGCATAGTCTACATAGTGTTAGTGTACTCTATATAGTGTGTACATAGGATAAGTGTAATCTATATTGTGTCTGTATATCAGGTAAGTGCAATCTATATTGTGTCTGTATATCAGGTAAGTGTAATTTATATTGTGTCTGTATATTGGGTAAGTGTAGTGTATTTCGTGTATGTATAAGGTAAATGTAGTGTATATAGATAATGTATAGGGTAAGCGTAGTCTATGTAGTATGTATTAGTGTATAAACAGTAAGTGTACTCTATGTGTTGTGTTTATAGAATATGTCAGCTTTATAGTTAGTCTGTATATAGGGTAAGTGTATATAGTGTATGAATAAGGTGTAGTGTAATAGTGTGTATATAGGATAACTGTAGTGTATATAGCGTATGTGTGTAGGATAAGTGTAATCTATATAGTGTCTGTATATAGAGTAAGTGTAGTGTATATAGTGTTTATACAGGGGTAAGCAATGTATATAGTGTCTGCATATAGGATAAAATGTAGTGTATATAGTTTATGTATAGGTTAAGTCTATGTAGTATGTATCTACAGTAGCATAAATGTAGTATTTATGTTTTGTATATATGATAAGTGTAATCTTTATAACTAGTCTGTTTATTAGGTATGTGTAGAGTATATAGTAAATGTATAGTGTGTATAGTGTTTGTACAGGGTAAGTGTTGTTTAATTTATATATTATCTGTATATTGGGTATGTGTAGTGTGTGTGCATATAGATAAATATATTTGTATATTATGTGGGGTAAGTGTAATGTATATATTGCATGTATATGATAAGTGTAATTTATATAGTTTCTGTATATGGGATAAGTTTAGTGCATATAGTGTATGTATATGACATGTGTAGTCATTATAGTGTTACATGTGGTATGTGTAGTGTATATAGTGTGTGTGTGTGTGTGTGTGTAGAGGATAATTAATGTATAAAGTGCCTGTATATAAGGTAAGTGTGATCTATATTGTGTCTGTATATCAGGTAACTGTACTCTATATTGTGTCTGTATATTGGGCAAGTGTAGTGTATTTCGTGTATGTATAAGGTAAATGTAGTGTATATAGATAATGTATAGGGTAAGCGTAGTCTATGTAGTATGCATTAGTGTATAAACAGTAAGTGTACTCTATGTGTTGTGTTTATAGAATATGTCAGCTTTATAGTTAGTCTGTATATAGGGTAAGTGTATATAGTGTATGAATAAGGTGTAGTGTAATAGTGTGTATATAGTATAACTGTAGTGTATATAGCGTAAGTGTGTAGGATAAGTGTAATCTATATAGTGTTTATATAGGGGTAAGCAATTTATATAGTGTCTGCATATAGGATAAATGTAGTGTATATAGTTTATGTATAGGTTAAGTCTATGTAGTATGTATCTGCTGTAGCATAAATGTAGTATTTATGTTTTGTATATATGATAAGTGTAATCTTCATAACTAGTCTGTGTATTAGGTATGTGTAGAGTATATAGTAAATGTATAGTGTGTATAGTGTTTGTACAGGGTAAGTGTTGTTTAATTTATATATTATCTGTATATTGGGTATGTGTAGTGTGTGTGCATATAGATATATATATTTATATATTATGTGGGGTAAGTGTAATGTATATATTGTATGTATATGATAAGTGTAATTTATATTGTGTCTGTATATTGGGTAAGTGTAGTATATATAGTGTATGTATAATGTATATAGTGTGTGTATAGGGTAAGTGTAGTGTATACAGTTTATGTGTAAGGTAAGTATAGTCTACATCGCGAATACATAGGATAGGTGTAATCTATATAGTGTGCTTTTAGGATAAGTTATTTAATGTCTGTAAAAAAGGTAAGTGTAGCGTATATATTGTGTATATAGGATAAGTAATCTATATAGTGTCAGCATATAGGATTAATGTAGTGTATATAGTATATGTATAGTGTAGTCTCTGTAGTGTGTATATAGGTGTAATCTTTATACTTAGTCTGTATATTGAGTATGTGTAGAGTATATAGTGGATATATTGTGTATATAGTGCTTGTATAGGGTAAGTGTCATCAATATTTAGTGTATAAGGTATGTGTACAGTATATAGTGTATGTATAAGGCAAGTATAATAGTGTATATTTAGGGTACATGTAGTGTATATTTAGGGTACATGTACTTTATGTAATGTATATATAGAGTAAGAATAGTCTAGTGTATATTTACGGTAAGTGTAGTCTATATAGTATGTATATAAGGTAAGTGTAATGTAGTATATATATATATATATATATATACTGTGCATACAGAGGGTAAGTGTAGTCTATATCGTGTATGTGAAAGGTAAGTGTAGTCTATGTATAGGGTAAATGTATGCAGTGTGTATATAGGATCACAGTAATAGGAGAAAAGTTCTGTTCTAAATTTTACATTTTAGAAAAATCAAAGCTTGGCCTCCGCCACATAATGCACCAAAAACAAAAAAGCTTTTCCTCTGCAGTGGCTGACTATACAAACATTGCATGGTGTACCAGTTGCAATCAATATTGTTATAACATTTCATGGGTTGAATTCTATTTCATATATTAAATTCACATCTGTTTTGTTAGCCCTTTTGCAGTACTTAATCCCTCCTTGTTTAGGTGGGTCCCTACACTAACACGTTATACATATAACAGGAGATATTGAGTGTAACTGGTGTTATCACTTGCAGTGTGCTTTTACATTATTTTGTATACAGTAGTCAGTTGTTATAGAGAAACGCCAATATACTGCTTATCAGTTTGGCTTTTCAAATTAATAGTGCAAATCAGTGTAAATCATGTTATAAAAAAAAAAAAGAGTCTTAGGGTAGGGACCCATCTGAATGAGGTCGCCTTGACGTGGCAGATGGGCTCACGCAATGTCATCAGATTGTGTGCTAAGAACCTCATATTTTTAAAAGTGTGGGTGACAAGAGTCTTCTGAGAGTTTTTGAGCTTCCATATGTTAAGGAATTAATCAGTTGTCCCTCTTGAAGCATAGATACGTTCATAGAGATAGATGACATCATTTATTTTTATTAAGGCTACGCCATGAGTGGGCAGCACGGTGGCTCACTGGTTGGCACTGGTGCCTTGCAGTGCTGGGGTCCTAGGTTCAAATCTGACCAATAACAACATATGCATGGAGTTTGTATGTTCTCCCTGTGCTTGTGTGGGTTCCTTCAGGTACTCCAGTTTCCTCCTACACTCCAAAGACATACTGATAGGGAACTTAGATTGTGAGCCCCATTAAGGACAGTTGGATGCTAATGTCTGTAAAGAGCTGCGGTATATAGCAGCGCTATATAAGTGCATTAAATAAATAAATAAGGTCTGGACACCTTGGGAGACTTTGTGAAGAGTATGGGTTTTTACTGTAAAATACCAGAAATGCTTTTTTCATTCAGACATAAGGTGCAGCAAATAATGACTGTTGGGCTCCACGTTTATGTGGCCCACGAAAAAGTAGCCCACCTTTAGCGATAGTATGACAAGATGAATGAGCAAGTGGATTGTTATTTTTTACCCACAAGTCACAAAAGATGCTGAAAGTGGTCCCTGTTCCAGGCTATGCATCTTTGGGCACATCGGATTATGTTGGCCGATACTGCTTGCAGCTCTACAGCAGTGATGCTGCAGAAACAAAAATGTCCTGCTCTTTCCAACAAGATGGGACAACATGCCACACCTCACTGGCACGGATTCATGAACTGTTGATGTAGGAGCAAACTGTGAGCAAGGGGTTATGGCCACCACGTTCCTCAGACTTGTCCTCGTGCAATTTTTATCTGTTGGGAACTTCAAAACAGAAAATGTCCGCTAACAATCCACATCCCTGGATGAACTGAAGGAAAATATCACAAACACTATCCGCAACATTACCAGTAGTATCAGCCGACATAATCCGACGTGCCCAAAGATGCATAGATATGAATGGGGACCACTTTCTGCATCGTGTGGCATGTGGGTTATTAAAGAAACAATCCACTTGCTCATTCATTTTGTCATACTATTGCTGGAGACTGTCTACTTTTCGTGGACCATCCTGTATTACCCCTTCTCAACATAGAGAAGGGATACATGATGACCTTTCTATGTGTGTCATTCCTATGCAATGACCTATTTGCGTATATTCTCCTACTAGTGACATCACTGTGTGCATTATTGCTATTTTGTGACATAACTGTGTAAATTATCTACAATATGTACAATAAAGTCACTTCAACTTTTACATTATCCTTGTGCATCAGGGAGACCATAATAATCATAAAATTTACTGGAATTGCTGCAGAAGATAGAGTGGGGCCCAAGTCAATTTTGCTATGAAGCCCCACGGTTACTTGCTATGCCCCTGGAATGTACATTATATATAGATTCTGCAAGCAGCTACATTCGGTCAGGGAGCTGTCAGAATGGCTAGAGCTGCTGCACAGATTTAGGGGGTCATTTACTATACTGAAATATCCGCCTCTTCATAACTTCGGCGGATACCCCGCTAGCTACAGGCTTTTATTATGACCGGCGTCTAAAACGCCGGTCCTAATAAATGTGCCCCTTAATTTCAACAGAACTTAAAGAGAACCTGTCACCTCACCGCCTGGTGGCCAGGGCTGTGGGAGTGCACATAGTCCAGTGCCTTTTCCTATATTGTGTAAGCACGACCACCGCTGCTGGATTACAGGGTGGTCGTAACCATGGAAATGATCAGTGTATAATGTAGACTGAAAATGGAATCAAGCCAGCAAAGGAGGCAATATGGACAATAACAATACATTAGTGTTGTGTTTTTGTGCTTCAGGGTATTAAACATTGATATTTTTAATTTAACATATATATATATATATATGCTATATCACATTTGTAATAAGAGGAATTAATGAAACTGCTGGACCAATTGATGGGAGGATCATGAAACCAGTCATGGAATGCCCAGTGTATAGGAGTCGAAGACACTCCTTTGTGAGTCCAGAAGACTGGAAAGCAACAAAATAGTCTCCCGTTTGAAAGGCTGACCTTTCTCCCCTGGCAACTAGAGATGAGTGAATTTTTCAAAAACAAAAAATTTGGTTCGATCCGAATAAATTCCCAGCTAATTACATAAAAAAACTGCTATTTCCTGGCTGCAGAGAGCCTTTATAGTGGTGTAGGACACTGTGCCTTGCAGTTACACACATATGGAGTCTGCTTTGGTAGTGAAATAATACTGTGAGTCCGTATGACATGCAGATGACAGGCGTCGCTCTTAGAATCACTGCACACTTCACTTATTTGGGCAGTTACGGGGCCAGAACTGACCAAATAACTCAAGTATGAACTCAGCTGTCCGCATCCGTTGCTCCGTTCCGTAGACCTGCAAAAATTATATATCATGTCCTATTCTTGTCCGTTTTGCTGAAAAGAATAGGCATTTCTATAAAGGACCATCCGTGTTTTGCGGATCCGCAATTTGAAGACCGCAAAACACGGCACGTTTGTGTGAACAAGCCCTTAATCTGAAGATATGCTAACAAATCAGAGGCCTTTGGCTAAACTTCTCAAAGGGGTATTCCGGTAGGTGAAAGTTATCCTGCTCTATCCATTTCTATGGAAGTTCCGGAGATAGGCGAGTACAGTGCTTGGCTATCTCCGGAACAGCCACAGAAATGAATGGAGCGGCCGTGCGCTTGTGCGACCGGCCGCGCAGGTCATTTCAGGGGAGCAGCAGGGGGCTTGCCGGGGGTACAGGGCCCTGTTCTTGTGATTGGTGGGGGTCCCACCGGTACTACCCCCACCAACCTGATCTGATCTGAACTTTTTCCTCCGCAATACCCTTTTAAAGGTATATAACTAAATTAGTACATACTGTATATCAACTAATGATTTAATGCCTTGCGCAATCCATCTCTAAAAGGAGATGTTAGGATTAATATGCCTCATGTAGTTGTATATCTGATAATTCCAGTCTGGCTCAACATCTTCCTCCTTGAGTCAGCCTCCACACATTAAAGTGGTTTTCTGGGAGTTTTATACTGATGTCCTGTCCTCTGGATAGGTCATCAATATCTGATCAGTGGTGGTCTGACATCCGGGACCCTCGCTGATCAGCTGTTTGAGAATGCAACAGACCTTCTCACAGTTTACCAATCATAGCGCTGTACATTGTATAGAGCTGCGCCTAGGCCATGTGACCAATGAATGTGATGTCACATGGCCTAGGGAAAGCTGAGAGAAAGCTGTGGCACTACTGCCTTCTCAAACAGCTGATTGGCGGGGGTCCCGGGTGTAGTGATGGACGAACATCGGCCGGGACGGTTCGCGAACGCGATCAAATGTTAGCGAAGCTGGAATACCTCACAAATAGTCCCTCAACATGGACAGTGACATACCAGATGTATTATTCGAATTTGCGATCTCCATTACAGAGGGAAACATTTTTTCTCCCCACAGCATATAAAGGGGTTGTCCCACAGAAAATATTCTACAGTTTTCAAACCAGCACCTGGGTCTGAATACTTTTATATTTATATGTAATTAAAAAGTTAGCATAGCCACAGAGTTATTCAATAAAATGTATCTGTGTAGCGCCACCTGCTGTTGCTTGTTCTTATTTCTTTGACCTGCTCCCTGAGATGGCCGCACATGCTCAGTTTCATCCTTCAACTGGCTCCTGAGCTGGGATAGGGAGAGCATGGGCATGCCCCCTTAGCTGCAGCAGAAAAGACACTTCCTTTGAGCTGCCTTCTTGATATCAATCTAGCAGAGCATTGAATGGGGAGATCTCTGGATCCATGTGAGGTACAGGGCTGGTTCTAGCTTTGTTAGAAAGAGGTTGTCATGTACTATATGATGTCTGATTTGATTTTTTTACATTAGTCATGGGATAACCCCTTTAAGGATAAAACAGGGTCAGTGTCTACCTGCTTCCACCTCAGAGGATCACACAACTGTGTTTACAGTCACTCCAATAACTGTAGAACGGTAGAACATGTCCTATTCTTGTCCGTTTTGTGGACAAGGATTGGAAATTTCTACAGAAGTAAAAAAATAAATGGTGCCATGATTTCGGCTGGGATCCGGCTTTTAGCGTATCCGCCATTTACAGAGAATAAAACACGACCGTGTACATGAGCCCTAATATGTATATTTACTCATATTCCTATGTAGACCTACAGCCTGTCCACCTCATGCTGTGAGTAGAGACTTTATCTCTAGACCTTCATACATTTCAATGGGATTAAGTGATTTGCTTGTGTGAAGATTGGTGCTTACCTTATTAAACAATACCACAATGGCCCAGTTGACCCAACATCTGGTATTAGCATAATTGAATTGGATCAAAAAATAGATGTTCCTATCACCACACAGCCTCCCAGATACAGCGGAGCCGAAAGTCATCCTTTATCAAATATCAGAAGGATCAGAAGAATATGGGATACAACTCACACAATAAGATATATAATACACGCTACAAGATAGGCCGTCTATCTATAGCAGGTCCGATTCTACCTAACTGGTCAGAAAATTCCATTCTGGATGAATAAACTCAACCCGAATTCAAAGTCCTCCAACTGTCCTGAAAATTCTTAGATGACACTCAAAATGAAAGTCATAGCTTACTTCAGTGTAAGTGGTCATAGGGGAAAACAGCAGGATACTTTTATTTGGGCTCCCTATCACATAGAGAAATAAACATAAGACACGGTTATCCATTTCAAAATCATTTATTAAAACAAAATCCCTGCAGAGAAAAATTGTGATCCAGAAGAAGGCAAAAACCTGGACACATTTGGCCAGTTTGTGTCACAGGGAAAAAGACGAAGACTGTTGTGTTCTCTGTTGACTCTTGGTTTCTCCATCTGGGACGCTGGTCTGGGGCTTGTATCCTGAAAGCTTCTTGCCTTAACTATCAGCCTGGCGTCCACCGGCATGCCACGCAGATAGGAAGACTGTTGTAACCGTCTCCGTGTGGTTGGTGATTGAACCTGCTTGGTCGCTGCATCATAAATTTTGGTGATGCAATGACTGCTGTGTGTTTAATCCATAAAGTCGAGTTCCTATAGAAGCACAGAAAAGCAGGGTCCCTTTCTTGAGACAGCAGCAGGTGTCACTACCAGTTCTGGCTGCTATGGCATGGCCACATGGGGAAGATTGCCCAACATGGAAAGTTTACTGCAGATTTTGCTGACATTCCACGGTGGATTTCAGTGCGGATTTACCAAAGATCTAACCCTACGCATTGCAAACAGTGAAATATACAGTGGAAATCTGTAGCATAAATGAAACCAATCAGATTCTATCTTTTATTTCGGACAGCTCCTTTGGAAAATGAAATGAGGAATCTGATTGGTTGCTATGGGCAACTAAGCCAGTTCTACTTTACACCAGTTTGATAAATGACCCCCTTAATTCTTCTCTGTACCAATCCTGATTCCTATTCGTTTTGAATGTGTACTCTTTGCGGAAGCTTCCATGCTATTTTTTTTTTTAGATGAGTTATTGGTCATTTCAAAGACAATGTATAAGAAACTGGTTATACTAAAATCTTGTTACTGTGATAGTTTGGTAGATCGCTACTTTTTGCCACCAAAAGAAAAGTCCACTGGAATCTGTGTAAATTCAAATGTAGCAAATGGGCTTGAGGGCATGGGTGGGCATATTACACCTCACATCTGTCACTACACCTTCTAACTTACTACTGTTAGGGCAGCTTTTAAATGCCATAGTGATTAGGGGCCTTTCTAGTGACAAGTATATTGTAGTCTCCAGTCAGTCAAGAAAGGGTTAATACTTGGGACTAGAGTTGAGCGGACACCTGGATGTTCGGGTTCGAGAAGTTCGGCCAAACTTCCCGAAAATGTTCGGGTTCGGGATCCGAACCCGATCCGAACGTCCCGAACCCGAACCCCATTGAAGTCAATGGGGACCCGAACTTTTCGGCACTAAAAAGGCTGTAAAACAGCCCAGGAAAGGGCTAGAGGGCTGCAAAAGGCAGCAACATGTAGGTAAATCCCCTGCAAACAAATGTGGATAGGGAAATGAATTAAAATAAAAATTAAATAAATAAAAATTAACCAAAATCAATTGGAGAGAGGTCCCATAGCAGAGAATCTGGCTTCACGTCACCCACCACTGGAACAGTCCATTCTCAGATATTTAGACCCCGGCACCCAAGCAGAGGAGAGAGGTCCCGTAACAGAGAATCTGTCTTCATGTCAGCAGAGAATCAGTCTGCATGTCATAGCAGAGAATCAGGCTTCACGTCAGCCACCATTGCAACAGTCCATTTTCATAAATTTAGGCCAAGCACCCAGGCAGAGGAGAGAGGTTCCGTAACACAGAATCTGGCTTCATGTCAGCAGAGAATCAGGCTTCACGTCACCCACCACTGCATCAGTCCATTTTCATAAATTTAGGCCCAGCACCCAGGCAGAGGAGAGAGGTCCCGTAACAGACAATCTGGCTTCATGTCAGCAGAGAATCAGTCTTCATATCATAGCAGAGAATCAGGCTTCACGTCAGCCACCACTGCAACAGTCCATTGTCAGATATTTAGGCCCAGCACCCAGGCAGAGGAGAGAGGTCCCGTAACAGACAATCTGGCTTCATGTCAGCAGAGAATCAGTCTGCATGTCCTAGCAGAGAATCAGGCTTCACGTCAGCCACCACTGCAACAGTCCATTGTCAGATATTTAGGCCCAGCACACAGGCAGAGGAGAGAGGTCCCGTAACAGAGAATCTGGCTTCATGTCAGCAGAGAATCAGTCTTCATATCATAGCAGAGAATCAGGCTTCACGTCAGCCACCAATGCAACAGTCCATTGTCAGATATTTAGGCCCAGCACCCAGGCAGAGGAGAGAGGTCCCGTAACAGAGGATCTGGCTTCATGTCAGCAGAGAATCAGTCTTCATATCATAGCAGAGAATCAGGCTTCACGTCAGCCACCAATGCAACAGTCCATTGTCAGATATTTAGGCCCAGCACCCAGGCAGAGGAGAGAGGTCCCGTAACAGAGACTCTGGCTTCATGTCAGCAGAGAATCAGTCTGCATGTCATAGCAGAGAATCAGGCTTCACGTCAGCCACCACTGCAACAGTCCATTGGCATATATTTAAGCCCAGGCAGAGGAGAGAGGTCTTCTAACAGAGAATCTGGCTTCATGTCAGCAGAGAATTAGTTTGCATGTCATAGCAGAGAATCAGTCACCCAACATTGGAACAGTCATTGGCATATATTTAGGCCCCGGCACCCAGACAGAGGAGAGGTTCATTCAACTTTGGGTAGCCTCGCAATATAATGGTAAAATGAAAATAAAAATAGGATTGAATGAGGAAGTGCCCTGGAGTACAATAATATATGGTTAAGGGGAGGTAGTTAATGTCTAATCTGGACAACGGATGGACAGGTCCTGTGGGATCCATGCCTGGTTCATTTTTATGAACGTCAGCTTGTCCACATTGGCTGTAGACAGGCGGCTGCGTTTGTCTGTAATGACGCCCCCTGCCGTGCTGAATACACGTTCAGACAAAACGCTGGCCGCCGGGCAGGCCAGCACCTCCAAGGCATAAAAGGCTAGCTCTGGCCACGTGGACAATTTAGAGACCCAGAAGTTGAATGGGGCCGAACCATCAGTCAGTACGTGGAGGGGTGTGCACACGTACTGTTCCACCATGTTAGTGAAATGTTGCCTCCTGCTAACACGTTGCGTATCAGGTGGTGGTGCAGTTAGCTGTGGCGTGTTGACAAAACTTTTCCACATCTCTGCCATGCTAACCCTGCCCTCAGAGGAGCTGGCCGTGACACAGCTGCCTTGGCGACCTCTTGCTCCTCCTCTGCCTTGGCCTTGGGCTTCCACTTGTTCCCCTGTGACATTTGGGAATGCTCTAAGTAGCGCGTCTACCAACGTGCGCTTGTACTCGCGCATCTTCCTATCACGCTCCAGTGCAGGAAGTAAGGTGGGCACATTGTCTTTGTAGCGTGGATCCAGCAGGGTGGCAACCCAGTAGTCCGCACACGTTAAAATGTGGGCAACTCTGCTGTCGTTGCGCAGGCACTGCAGCATGTAGTCGCTCATGTGTGCCAGGCTGCCCAGGGGTAAGGACAAGCTGTCCTCTGTGGGAGGCGTATCGTCATCGTCCTGCCTTTCCCCCCAGCCACGCACCAGTGATGGGCCCGAGCTGCGTTGGGTGCCACCCCGCTGTGACCATGCTTCATCGTCATCCTCCTCCACCTCCTCCTCATCGTCGTCCTCCTCGTCCTCCAGTAGTGGGCCCTGGCTGGCCACATTTGTACCTGGCCTCTGCTGTTGCAAAAAACCTCCCTCTGAGTCACTTCGAAGAGACTGGCCTGAAAGTGCTAAAAATGACCCCTCTTCCTCCTCCTCCTCCTGGGCAACCTCCTCTTCCATCATCGCCCTAAGTGTTTTCTCTAGGAGACATAGAAGTGGTATTGTAACGCTGATAACGGCGTCATCGCCACTGGCCATGTTGGTGGAGTACTCAAAACAGCGCAACAGGGCACACAGGTCTCGCATGGAGGCCCAGTCATTGGTGGTGAAGTGGTGCTGTTCCGCAGTGCGACTGACCCATGCGTGCTGCAGCTGAAACTCCACTATGGCCTGCTGCTGCTCGCACAGTCTGTCCAGCATGTGCAAGGTGGAGTTCCACCTGGTGGGCACGTCGCATATGAGGCAGTGAGCGGGAAGGCCGCAGTTACGCTGTAGCGCAGACAGGCGAGCAGTGGCAGGATGTGAACGCCGGAAGCGCGAACAGACGGCCCGCACTTTATGCAGCAGCTCTGACATGTCGGGGTAGTTGTGAATGAACTTCTGCACCACCAAATTCAGCACATGCGCCAGGCAAGGGATGTGCGTCAAACCGGCTAGTCCCAGAGCTGCAACGAGATTTCGCCCATTATCGCACACCACCAGGCCGGGCTTGAGGCTCACCGGCAGCAACCACTCGTCGGTCTGTTGTTCTATACCCCGCCACAACTCCTGTGCGGTGTGGGGCCTGTCCCCCAAACATATGAGTTTCAGAATGGCCTGCTGACGTTTACCCCGGGCTGTGCTGAAGTTGGTGGTGAAGGTGTGTGGCTGACTGGATGAGCAGGTGGAAGAAGAGGAGGAGGAAGCCGAGAAGGAGGAGGTGGCAACAGGAGGCAAAGAATGTTGCCCTGCGATCCTTGGCGGCAGAAGGACGTGCGCCAAACAGCTCTCCGCCTGGGGCCCAGCTGCCACTACATTTACCCAGTGTGCAGTTAGGGAGATATAGCGTCCCTGGCCGTGCTTACTGGTCCACGTATCTGTGGTTAGGTGGACCTTGCTACAGATGGCGTTGCGCAGTGCACACTTGATTTTATCGGATACTTGGTTGTGCAGGGAAGGCACGGCTCTCTTTGAGAAGTAGTGGCGGCTGGGAACAACATACTGTGGGACAGCAAGCGACATGAGCTGTTTGAAGCTGTCTGTGTCCAGCCTAAATGACAGCATTTCATAGGCCAGTAGTTTAGAAATGCTGGCATTCAGGGCCAGGGATCGAGGGTGGCTTGGTGGGAATTTACGCTTTCTCTCAAATGTTTGTGAGATGGAGAGCTGAACGCTGCCGTGTGACATGGTTGAGACGCTTGGTGACGGAGGTGGTGGTGGTGTTGGTGGTACATCCCCTGTTTGCTGGGCGGCAGGTGCCAACGTTCCTCCAGAGGCGGAGGAAGAGGCAGAGGCGGCAGCAGCAGAAGAGGCAGAGGCGGCAGCAGCAGAAGAGGCCGAGGCGGCAGCAGCAGAAGAGGTAGCAGGGGGAGCCTGCGCAACTTCCTTGTTTTTAAGGTGTTTACTCCACTGCAGTTCATGCTTTGCATGCAGGTGCCTGGTCATGCAGGTTGTGCTAAGGTTCAGAACGTTAATGCCTCGCTTCAGGCTCTGATGGCACAGCGTGCAAACCACTCGGGTCTTGTCGTCAGCACATTGTTTGAAGAAGTGCCATGCCAGGGAACTCCTTGAAGCTGCCTTTGGGGTGCTCGGTCCCAGATGGCGGCGGTCAGTAGCAGGCGGAGTCTCTTGGCGGCGGGTGTTCTGCTTTTGCCCATTGCTCCCTCTTTTGCTACGCTGTTGGCTCGGTCTCACATCTGCCTCTTCCTCCGAACTGTGAAAGTCAGTGGCACGACCTTCATTCCATGTGGGGTCTAGGACCTCATCGTCCCCTGCATCGTCTTCCACCCAGTCTTGATCCCTGACCTCCTGTTCAGTCTGCACACTGCAGAAAGACGCAGCAGTTGGCACCTGTGTTTCGTCATCATCAGAGACATGCTGAGGTGGTATTCCCATGTCCTCATCATCAGGAAACATAAGTGGTTGTCCGTCAGTGCAGTCTATGTCTTCCACCGCTGGGGAAGGGCTAGGTGGATGCCCTTGGGAAACCCTGCCAGCAGAGTCTTCAAACAGCATAAGAGACTGCTGCATAACTTGAGGCTCAGACAGTTTCCCTGATATGCATGGGGGTGATGTGACAGACTGATGGGGTTGGTTTTCAGGCGCCATCTGTGCGCTTTCTGCAGAAGACTGGGTGGGAGATAATGTGAACGTGCTGGATCCACGGTCGGCCACCCAATTGACTAATGCCTGTACCTGCTCAGGCCTTACCATCCTTAGAACGGCATTGGGCCCCACCATATATCGCTGTAAATTCTGGCGGCTACTGGCACCTGAGGTAGTTGGTACACTAGGACGTGTGGATGTGGCAGAACGGCCACGTCCTCTCCCAGCACCAGAGGGTCCACTAACACCACCATGACCATGTCCATGTCCGCGTCCTTTACTAGATGTTTTCCTCATTGTTATTGTTCACCACAACAACAAAAATATTATTTGGCCCAATGTATTGTATTCAAATTCAGCTGAATATAAATTTGAGGCCTAGTATTTAGGCGCTGGGTGACAGGTATAGATTTACTGACAGAATTAGACTTGGAAATGCACAGTAGCGTGTGTGTGAAGTTAATCTGAATTACCCTATGTGCACCTTGAATATTATATACCCTTTTAGGGATGTATTTAAAGTAGGCCTGATACAGCAGAAACCACTAAATTAGGAAATTGCTAAATTGGGAATTGTATTTCAACCCAGAACAAAAAATGTGCTTTGACGGACACTAAATAACTTGCCCAGCCAGAACAGTACACCAGTAACGACAGATTTAGCGGGATATAAATTTGAGGCCTAGTATTTAGGCGCTGGGTGACAGGTATAGATTTACTGACAGAATTAGACTTGGAAATGCACAGTAGCGTGTGTGTGAAGTTATTCTGAATGACCCTATGTGCACCTTGAATATTATATACCCTTTTAGGGATAGATTTAAAATAGCTCTGATACAGCAGAAACCACTAAATTAGGAAATTGCTAAATTGGGAATTGTATTTCAACCCAGAACAAAAAATGTGCTTTGACAGACACTAAATAACTTGCCCAGCCAGAACAGTACACCAGTAACGACAGATTTAGCAGGATATAAATTTGAGGCCTAGTATTTAGGCGCTGGGTGACAGGTATAGATTTACTGACAGATTTAGACTGGGATATGGCCAAAAAATAACCACACTATTGCTGGTTAAATGCACTTGGTGTGACAGCTTGACCAACCACACTACTGAGGGTTAAATGCACTTGGTGACGGGCGCAGCTTGCCCCTGATGTAGTATATGGCCAAAAAATAAACAGACTATTGCTGGTTAAATGCACTTGGTGTGACAGCTTCACCTTGATGTAGGCTTTAGCCAAAAAACAACCACACCATTGAGGGTTAAATGCACTTGGTGACAGGCGCAGCTTACCCCTGATGTAGTATATGGCCAAAAAATAAACAGACTATTGCTGGTTAAATGCACTTGGTGTGACAGCTTCACCCTGATGTAGGCTTTAGCCAAAAAACAACCACACCATTGAGGGTTAAATGCACTTGGTCGCAGCTTGTGCTGGCGCACCTCAAGACACAAAATGGCCGCCGATCACCCCAGAAAAAAGTGACTGACAAACGGTCTGGGCAGCCTAAAAACAGTGAGCAATTGAGTATCAGCAGCTCAATGACCCACAGCTGCAGATCGATCAGATAATCAAGTCCTTTGGAGGAGTTAATCTGCCTAATCTCGCCCTACTGTCGCAGCCGCAACCTCTCCCTACGCTAATCAGAGCAGAGTGACGGGCGGCGCTATGTGACTCCAGCTTAAATAGAGGCTGGGTCACATGGTGCTATGGCCAATCACAGCCATGCCAATAGTAGGCATGGCTGTGATGGCCTCTTGGGGCAAGTAGTATGACGCTTGTTGATTGGCTGCTTTGCAGCCTTTCAAAAAGCGCCAAGAAAGCGTCACAAAAGCGCCAAGAAAGCGACGAACACCGAACCCGAACCCGGACTTTTACGAAAATGTACTATACAGTTCGAGTTCGCTCATCCCTACTTGGGACCACTGTGGCTGACTTCACAGTTAAAGTGCATGAGGTAGGTATCAATGATAAGCCCCTGTAGTAACTATGTCAACTGTGCTGCTGATGTCATAGATGCATAAGTCTATGACATAAAGGACCCACAGATGAAGGTTCCATAACAGAAGGACAAACGGCCATTTGCAGAGCAATGCTTGATGTGTCTGGAGACCTGGAGCTTCACCATCTGTAGAGGGAGGAAGGGGACGCCCCCGCCTAGCGTGCATGCGCCATCCTCCCTGTTTTTTAAAGGGCAAGGATTTTGAAAGGTGGGTACATTGCTTCAAAATACTGGGATGGTAGGAAAGACAAAGAATTTGAGCCATAATTTCGGAGCGACAGCTACTACTTTGCTCCTGCGGCAGGTGCTGTGGTATTCTAACATGACCTCTCCACTGTGGTGAAGTAAAAAGGAGGCTGCTCAGATGCAGCTTGTTACCTAAAACCGCCCAAAACCAAACCAGCCCATTGGAGTCTACGGGTCCGTGAAAACCACTTTGTTCTCTCAGTCATATTCACTGACCACTGGTAGGAGCTGTGATTGAAACTTCATTTTCAGCCTAGCAGTGTATATGGAATACGGGTGACACCTGGAGGGCAAAAAACGGACACACGGATCCTTCACAGACATTTTCACGGATGAAAGACTGACCAGCTTGTCACAGATGTCATCACGGACGTGTGAAAAAGATCTTATTGTTATTGGGGCATTTATATATCACGGGGCGGCCACCAGCTCTTATTTCTCTTCACCACTCTGATACTGCGCAATCAGTGAGGGCAGTGTTAGGCCTCATTCACACATCAGTGTTTGGTCAGTGATTTCCATCAGTGATGGTGAGCCAAAACCAGAAGTGGAGCCTCCACAGAGATAAGGTATAAGGGAAAGATCTGCACCTGTTCTGTGGTTAGACCCGCACCTGGTTTGGGCTCAAAATCACTGACAGAAATAACTGACCAAAATATTAGAGTGGCAAATGCAATGTGACGCGAGGTCTACCTTATCTTGTGTGTCCATGCTGTGCTCTCACTGCACTCTCTCACTGAGTTCATTTCATTGGTGCAGAAAACCTGGCTGAATCTGCGCTGAAACCGCCTCCCATTGTATTCAATGGGAGGCCAAGCGTCAGTTCATGCAGCCGAGGGTTATTGCCCCCCACAAAGCCGTACCCGGAGCCTGCTAGTGGTTTAGCTCCATTCAGTGGCAGAAAACACTGCGCAGCGGTTCCTGACGTGGGATACGCAGAGGATTTTGGAGCTGACAAAACCTACCTTTAAAGGGATTGTGTCATTTCAGCAAGTGGCATTTGTCACGTAGAGAAAGTTAATGCAAGGCACTTACTAATGTACTGTGATTGTCCATATTGCCTCCTTTGCTGGCCGGATTCATTTTTTTTACCACAACCTCCCTGGTTACGACCACCCTGCAATCCATCAGTGGTGGCCATGCTTGCACACTGTAGAAAAAAACACCAGCCTTCTCTGGTGGCTGGTACAGTGGGAGCTTATATAGGCTGGTGCTTTTTCCTATAGAGTGCAAGCACAGCCAACGCTGATGGATTGCAGGGTGGTCGTAGCCATGGAAACGAGCAGTGTATAATGTGATGGAAAAATGAATCTAGTCAGCAAAGGAGGCAATATGGACAATCACAATACATTAGTAAGTGCCTTGTATTAACTTTCTCTACACGATAAATACTATTTACTGAAGTGACACAATCCCTTTAAGGCCTCATGCACACAGCCGTTGCCCGGCTGTGGCCATATTGCGGCCCGCAATCCAGAGCTGCGGGTTCATACATGTCCTGTTTTTTTGCGGTGCAGACAAATCGCAGATCCCTTCAAGTTGAATAGGTCTCGATTCGTCATGGCCGCCGCACGGACATTGCCTGTGCATTAGGGACCGCAAATTGCAGTCCCCAATGCACGGAACGACCACACAACGGCCGTGTGCATGAGGCCTAAGGCTGAGTTCACATGTATTTTAAGCATCTGTTATGCACACGTTGCCTTCGTTTTAGCCATTTCTGTCTACGATCCGTTATTTTAGACTGCAAAAAAAAAATATGTAGGAATTTTTTCCCTCTAAATTAACGGATCCCAGACGGAAATGGCTAAAAAGGATGCAACATGTGCATAACTGAGCATAACGGATGCTTAAAATACAGAAGAACGGAAAGCTAAACGGTGATGTGAACCTGGCCTAACAGGCAATCCAGCACTAAGGTCCCGTTGGAGATTGCCACTACTTAAAAAAAATCAGGATTTCTGTCACCTTTATATACTGCCCTCAGATAAGGCAGCACAAATAGGTGACAAGCCCCCTTTAATTTCTACCTCTCCATGGCATAACATGTAAAGATTATTTGGATTTCATTCACACTTGACATAAGTGCAGGAATTCATCAAGATTAGTATTTGAAAAGAAAAAAGTGATCAGGAAGGTAATGTCCCCTTTAACTCTGATGTTGACATCACCATGGCAACTGCAGTAAACAGACAGCGATTGGTCGGCTTGAATCTAAAAATCATCAGTTGGCTCCTTGGGAGATGAAACTGATTTTATGGTTAGTGATGAATTTTGGAGACACCCGGAGGAGCTGCTTTTGCGTCCACTGCTCACGGTGGGATTTCTGGGGTAAGATACTGAGACATATCTACCTGTTATATTCAGGTGCAGGATATCTCCGTATAAAACTGCTGTGTTTTTAGTAAGCTACAATAAATACAATAAAACAGGAAAAGATGTTTAGCGTTTTCCCTAAATTTGAAGGGTCTATTATGTGTCTAGGGAAAATAGGACTTTTGGTCAGGTCTACAACACGTGGAAGGCTGAAAAGTCAGCCTGAATTTGTGGGAGGGGCATATTACCTTCTTAAGCCCCAGCCTCCAGCTCCTCAGGGCGCTTCTGTTCACATTCTGGATAGGGAGTCGCCTGCTCTGGTGCTGCATCTGTGCATGTTGTGAGTAGCTTTCATCTGGTTCGGTTCGGTTCGTTTGGTTTCGTTTTCATACACGTCTTCAGGAGAGGTAATTTTGCGCAAACAATGCGCCACAAGGGCTCCATCAGCCGCGGTCACATACTCCCGGCTCCCCGAGTTGGCATGCGTTCCAGCGTGGAACGCGTGCCAATTCTCATGTCCGCACCAAATTTCTTCTTGTCTCCTTCCTTGGTTCCCTCCCTGTGTTCCCCTCCAACTTCCTCCCGAGATAGCAGGGGGGGCAGGGTCTGGCCCGCAGATCCCCCTCTCCACACGGCCTCCCCGTCCTCACCTCAGGCCCCACTGCAAGCCGGCGTGCGTTCCAGCGTGGAGCGCACGCCGGAAATCCGCCGCAAGGCATGGGCCGGGTCACGTGGCCGGCGTGCGTTCCGGCTTGGAGCGCACGCCGGAGTCCCTCGGCCGGGTCTGGGCCTGGTCGCGTGTGCGGCGTGCGTTCCAGCTTGGAGCGCACGCCGGAGTGCTTCCGTCAGGCCTGGGCCCATAAATGTACATCAGAAACCCTGTCAAAGTTAAAATCACTATGCACCATGACTCTTTTGTTAAGGGAAAAACCGTGCTCTTTTATTCACTCCAGTGCATCACATCTAAACTGTGCAATTCAACACAACAGCAATGTCCATAAACCCCCACCTCCCACAAAGGATCCCCAAACGCTGCAGGCGTCTTGGTGCCTGTTCACACAGTCTCTCACATCCGTGGTCAGTACTACACCTTGTCATGGGGTGGGTTTGTCCAAGTTCATGCAAGTTAGACAGGCCACGTGTCGGCCTGGACAAGGGATTGGCTCCGGCCACAGGATCCCCTTCTTTTGGTCCTTCGCTGAGCCTGCAGCAATTGGGCAGTCCTTGGTAGACGAGCGGACTACAGCGATCAGCCTCCTGCAGTGAGACAGGAGACCACACTTCATCAGCAGCCCCACAGTCAGTGAGCATCAAACCTATATTCACAGCCCTGGGTGTAGCAGGCAGACCACACCCAGCAAGCATAGTGAAGGATTAACTCCTTCCCTACCCAACTAAGGCCAGAGATAACCAACCTGCCAGGATCAGTGTAGACTGACACCAACAACTGAAACCTGTCCACCCGTGGTGGTCCGTGGGGAACAGACACCCACCCTGCTCTTACTCCACCAGGGCCACGACCCCCAGTGGTACGTATCTTCCATCCACTACCACTCCAGACATTCTCTTACAATATATAAAAAAAAAAAAAATTATACAATAAAATTTTATTTTATTTTATAAAGAAATTTAAATAGATCTACAAGTTAATCGGTAGGTTCCAATCTCCAGCCATTTCATACGCACTCCCACCGTGCGGGAGCGAGGCAGTCATCCTTGGTTCCTCATTCCGCTGGGCTGGAAGGGTCCAGGTTAGCACGGGTTAAAAAAAAAAAAAAAAAAAAAAAAATTAAAAAAAAAAAAAAAATTGGGGGTCTCACCATAAGTAGTCCAGGCCATCATTCCTCGCCATACCCATTTAGCGGTCACCATACGCTCACCGCAGTCTTCTACTCTATGGGCGACATGCCACATGTTATATATCTATGCTTCACGTGATATACTGCTGTCTCATCTACTACCTACTTCTGTCTCCTGGCTCGCCAGGCTCATACCTACCTCTGCCTCCTGGATCGCCCAGGCACGCACCTACCTCTGCCTCCTGGATCGCCCAGGCACGCACCTACCTCTGCCTCCTGGATCGCCCAGGCACGCACCTACCTCTGCCTCCTGGATCGCCCAGGCACGCACCTACCTCTGCCTCCTGGATCGCCCAGGCACGCACCTACCTCTGCCTCCTGGATCGCCCAGGCACGCACCTACCTTCCTCTGTCTCCTGGTTCGTCCAGGCTCATACCTACCTCTGTCTCCTGGTTCGTCCAGGCTCATACCTTCCTCTGTCTCCTGGTTCGTCCAGGCTCATACCTACCTCTGTCTCCTGGTTCGTCCAGGCTCATACCTACCTCTGTCTCCTGGTTCGTCCAGGCTCATACCTACCTCTGTCTCCTGGTTCGTCCAGGCTCATACCTACCTCTGTCTCCTGGTTCGTCCAGGCTCATACCTACCTCTGTCTCCTGGTTCGTCCAGGCTCATACCTACCTCTGTCTCCTGGTTCGTCCAGGCTCATACCTACCTCTGTCTCCTGGTTCGTCCAGGCTCATACCTACCTCTGTCTCCTGGTTCGTCCAGGCTCATACCTACCTCTGTCTCCTGGTTCGTCCAGGCTCATACCTACCTCTGTCTCCTGGTTCGTCCAGGCTCATACCTACCTCTGTCTCCTGGTTCGTCCAGGCTCATACCTACCTCTGTCTCCTGGTTCGTCCAGGCTCATACCTACCTCTGTCTCCTGGTTCGTCCAGGCTCATACCTACCTCTGTCTCCTGGTTCGTCCAGGCTCATACCTACCTCTGTCTCCTGGTTCGTCCAGGCTCATACCTACCTCTGTCTCCTGGTTCGTCCAGGCTCATACCTACCTCTGTCTCCTGGTTCGTCCAGGCTCATACCTACCTCTGTCTCCTGGTTCGTCCAGGCTCATACCTACCTCTGTCTCCTGGTTCGTCCAGGCTCATACCTACCTCTGTCTCCTGGTTCGTCCAGGCTCATACCTACCTCTGTCTCCTGGTTCGTCCAGGCTCATACCTACCTCTGTCTCCTGGTTCGTCCAGGCTCATACCTACCTCTGTCTCCTGGATCGCCCAGGCTCATACCTACCTCTGCCTCCTGGATCGCCCAGGCACGCACCTTCTTCTGTCTCCTGGTTCGCCCAGGCTCATTCCTACCTCTGCCTCCTGGATCGCCCAGGCACGCACCTTCTTCTGTCTCCTGGTTCGCCCAGGCTCATTCCTACCTCTGCCTCCTGGTTCACCCAGGCCTGTCATCCTCCCCGAAAGGTGTAGGTAAGCTCAGGATTCAATGTATTTGCCTGAATCGCTCAGGTTCCATGCAGCTGCCTGGAACGCTCGGGGGTTTCTCAGCAGGGTCCGGCTGGTTCCTGGTTACCCGGTTCGTGTCCGGCACGTCTGGATTTCTGTTTCCCACAGGTCTTGTTGCATGCAGCGCGACTTCGGGCCCTGATTCTGGCAGTTCAGGGTCATCCAGCAGTTGGCCATGATGCCCAGGCTGCATCCTGGTTCTCCGTCGCTTCATTCCAGTGCCACCAGATCACACCTCTCTCCGGGTCTCGTACCAACGCTAGTTTATTTCAGGTAAGCAGGGCCTCAGGCCACCGGAATTTCGATCCTTCCTCAATTGTGTCACAGGGCGTCTCCGTGTCTGGTTATTCCACGGTGCCAGGTTTCAGGTAAGGTCGAGCCGGGTGGCGGCTTTACGCACCTCCATTAAAAAAATATATATATATAAAAATAAAAAAAAGGGGGGAAATATGT
This sequence comes from Bufo gargarizans, assembly GCF_014858855.1. Lineage (NCBI taxonomy): Eukaryota > Metazoa > Chordata > Amphibia > Anura > Bufonidae > Bufo > Bufo gargarizans. The sequence goes on from NC_058081.1 coordinate 352,562,852, forward strand.
ATATATTTTTAGGGGGGTTTCCGGGGAGGGGGTTTCTGACGCACCCCAGGTCTCATTTCCCTGAATCGCTTGGGTTTTATGTATTCCCCTGAATCGCTCAGGTTTTACGTATTTTCCCTGAAATCACTCAGGTCATGTATTTCCCTGAATCGCTCAGGTTTGTATTTTCCTGTCTCTTCAGGTTGTCGGTATTTCCAGGGTGTATGTATTAATTTTACAGGCTATAGCTACTAGAGAGATCGTTGATCCAGGGAGTTATTCTGATTGCCTGATTGGAGTCGGGAAGGAATTTTTTATTCCCCTGAAATGAGGAAAATTGGCTTCTACCTCACAGGGGTTTTTTGCCTTCCTCTGGATCAACTTGCAGGATGTCAGGCCGAACTGGATGGACAAATGTCTTTTTCGGCCTTATGTACTATGTTATTATGTTACTATGTATTTTCCTGATTCACTCAGGTCACGTATTTCCCACAGGTTGTTCGCATTTGCCTGAATCGGTCAGGATCCAATATATTTGCCTGAAACGCTCAGAGGTTTTCCCGTACCATCAGGAAACTACCAAGCCGGCGTCAAGGTTTCCAAAGTTTTTTTAAGGTCCCACCCGCAGGTGGCTTGAACGATGTCTCCTACACCCTGGCGTTCATAGCCCACTGTCACTGCAAATCTCAGGCTGTCATTTAACACCATCAAGCTGTACCTAGCGGGGAGACAGCACTGCGCCATGCGGGTAGGTGGCGCGCAGCTTGTCTCCGGTGAGATGTTTGGGAGACTCTCGTCCGCGCTGGATGGATTTCCTTTTTGGCCACTCTCCTAGTTTGATTGTTAGGGCAGCCGTGTATCTCGGGTTTTGCGGGTTCCTCGGGCCAGGTGAGTTCACCAGCACCTCCCCTAAACGTTAGGGGTTGCCGGTGCGACAGTTGTCCTGGGCCCATGACCTTTGTGGCCTCTGGCTCCCTTCCACGAAGGCCAATCAGCATGGACCATCCTCGGAGGTCAGGTTTTAAAACCTCCAACGATTGGTGCCCAGTCATGGTCCCCCGTCAATTGCTGGCCCCGTTGCAATGGCCTCCCCAGAGGCCCCGCTGCTTCCTTGGCGTTGGGGGCCCCTGTCATCAATCCAGTTTTGTGGCCCACATCATAACGCTGGCCTCAGGTCTCGGTGTAGAATAAGCCACAGCACTCCAGAGGGATTCCAATCGATTTCTTTTTATTACACCTTGTGCAGCAACGTTTCAACCTAACGGTCTTTATCAAGCTCCCTCAGGTCTCGGTCGTAACCCGCTGGCCACCACGGGACTCTCGCTCTGAACTGGAGCTGCGCCCTCAGCATCGAAAACGGGGTCTCGGCGCACGGGTTAAATGCTTGGGTAGGTGGCGCTCTTCTTGCTTCACGAGATACATCCCGAACCCGCATGTTGAGATTTCCCAGGCATTTTGTAATCTTGCTCTCTGGGTGGTTTTGAAGGCTTTTGGTCACTACTCTGCTCTCCTCGTTTATTTTTGCCCACTACTAGGCTTACCCTCGCTCCTGGCTTCCGGCACAACACAGCCAGCTAGGTCAGGGGAAGCGCTTCACCCACTCATCACAGTTAAGCCTCTCCCATAAGTGGAAGGCTGAAAAGTCAGCCTGAATTTGTGGGAGGGGCATATTACCTTCTTAAGCCCCAGCCTCCAGCTCCTCAGGGCGCTTCTGTTCACACCCACCCACCCCCCCTGTTCTCAAACACTCCCTTTTAGGGTATGCCCACTACTAGGCTTACCCTCGCTCCTGGCTTCCGGCACAACACAGCCAGCTAGGTCAGGGGAAGCGCTTCACCCACTCATCACAGTTAAGCCTCTCCCATAATTGTGGTGAAGTTACCTAAAGAAAGGTGAAGTATAAAGAATGGCAGACACTGCAGATGATTGCATTAGGGCCTTATTCGCACAGTCAGTGTTTGGTCAGTGATTTCCATCAGTAATTTTGAGCCAAAACCAAGTGCGGGTCCAAAACACAGAACAGGTGCAGATCTTTCCCTTCTACCTTATGTCTGTGTAGGATCCACTCCTGGTTTTGGCTCACAATCACTGATGGAAATCACTGACCAAACACTGACTGTGTGAATAAAGCCTTAAAATGAGAAAATTCTTGGCGTCATTAAACTCATCTCATGTAGTTGCCTGTAAGTGAGGTTCTTCATATGCATTGCGGCTTTAGGCCTCATGCATTCACTTCAATGGGGCCGCAAAAGATACAGACAGCACTACGTGTGCTGTCCGCATCCGTGGCTCCGTTCCACGGCCGCGCTAAAAAAATATAACATGTCCTATTCTTGTCCGCGCTTTGCAGACAAGAATAGGCATTTATATTGCCGGCGCAAATTGCGGAAGGCAACGCGGGCAACTTCCGATTTTTGCTGATCCGCGGTTTGCGGACCGCAAAAAAAGCGGCACGGTCGCGTGCATGAAGCCTTAGCTTGTGAAACCAGCTTTTTTGGACTGAACCTTTAAATGAAAATCTTGCTCTATTACTACAGGCACAGTTATATAAATATCGGAAAAACCCTCCCAAAAAGGGTAATTTTTTATTCAGACAGTTGGTTGGGCTGGTATGAGTTAATTTGCATACTCCCCTCCAAGCCTTAGGGTGCCGGGACACAGGTGTAGGGTAAGGAGCAGAAAGTCAGCACAAATTTCTGTACGGATTTCTGTGCGCTTCTGTAACAAAAACCGCATGAGCAGAGCGGGCGCGCTATCCGCCAGGTGCCTTCTGTTTTAAACGGCAGGCACCTGGGACTAATGTAATCGTAATGACCAAGAATAAAAATAATAGGTCAGTTTTAATGCATAGGAAACGGTGTTAAAAAATATAATATAAAACTGTTAGTTTTTTATAATTCCACCCCATTTGAAATTTGCTTCCGCTTCCCATTCACATTGTATGCAACTGTAAATGGCGCCATTAGAAAGTACATCTTGTTCTGCAAAAGACAAGCCCTGATACGGCTATGTGAATAAAAAATAAAAGTATGCTTGATTCTTTTATTACCCAAATTGCTGTTTTATGCTAAATAGGGTCTCAGTGCACGATTTGGGAATACTTTTTATGCTTCTTTTTGCAACCCTTTAGGAATCTCCATTGGGCTGAGACTCCATGTCCATTTTTATGTGGCGACATCAACAAAATCACAGAAAGTGACAGAATGTTGGAAATTAGTGAGTGTCAGAAGTTGCAGTTGTCCAGTTCACTTAGCAAATGAAAGGTGAGGTGTGACAAGTTACAATGGACATCGGGGTCACTCGTTGTTTGATACTAGATTGAGAAACGGGGTCCATCCTGATAGACAGTATGTATTAAAGAGTCCAACAACTGCTGGAATATTTATGTCTTGTTTTCTTTTTAATTCAGACACAATCTTCAGTCTCCGCAGTCTTCACAGAGAACCTTCTCACGGACCACAGGAGAAAACATCAACAGGCATTACATATATTCTCAGTGTATAGTATATTCTTAAATAGCGTCTGTCAGCATGATCAACCCTATTAAACCAGGCCTGTTGCCTGGTAGGGTTGATCATGCCATTAAAATGATACCTTAGCATCTTTGTATATAGCAGCATTCCTTAAATATCAGTTTTTTTTATTATTATGCAAGTTCGCTCTTTCGACCAGAAGGGGATGGCCAGAAGCCTTGGAGCTCCGCTTTTGAAATGCCCATCTCCTCTCTGATTGACAGGGCCTGACATCTTGCCTAGCCCAGGATTTCCGTGCCTGTGCTGTGCCTCAGTTCTTGTGGACCTGATCTTCTGCTTCCTGAGCAGATTCCGACTGCACATGCGCCGAGACACGTCAGTCCACCCTGAAGTGAAGGCACCAGGATCGGTGCCTTCACTTCCAGGTGAAGTCTTGCATTATTGGAGCATGCACTTTCTTAATCTGCACTGTTTGAGAAGTGGCAGCAGGAAAATGTTGGAAAATAGCTGCTGCCATGAGTAATGTCACTGTCATGTGACTTAGGGCTCATGTGTGACGGCCTTGCCTCTGTTGCGCTCCGCATGCACTACTTTTTTGCTGTGTAGAGGCACGGACAGAAAAATCACGGAAGCACTCTGTAGTGCTTTCATGGGATTCCAATCTGTCCCGATACCGCACCATATTTTCCGGCGTGTACATACAGTAAGTGCAATCTATATTGTCTCTATATAGGGTAAGTGTAGTCTATATAGTGGATGCATAGGGTGAATGTAGTCTATATAGTGGATGTATAGGGTAAGTGTAGTCTACATAGTATGCATATAGGTTAAGTATAGTCTACATAGTGTTAGTGTACTCTATATAGTGTGTACATAGGATAAGTGTAATCTATATTGTGTCTGTATATCAGGTAAGTGTAATCTATATTGTGTCTGTATATCAGGTAAGTGTAATCTATATTGTGTCTGTATATCAGGTAAGTGTAATCTATATTGTGTCTGTATATCAGGTCAGTGATTTCTATATTGTGTCTGTATATAAGGTAAGTGTAATCTATATTGTGTCTGTATATCAGGTAAGTGTAATTTATATTGTGTCTGTATATTGGGTAAGTGTAGTGTATTTTGTGTATGTATAAGGTAAATGTAGTGTATATAGATAATGTATAGGGTAAGCGTAGTCTATGTAGTATGTATTAGTGTATAAACAGTAAGTGTACTCTATGTGTTGTGTTTATAGAATATGTCAGCTTTATAGTTAGTCTGTATATAGGGTAAGTGTATATAGTGTATGAATAAGGTGTAGTGTAATAGTGTGTATATAGGATAACTGTAGTGTATATAGCGTATGTGTGTAGGATAAGTGTAATCTATATAGTGTTTATATAGGGGTAAGCAATTTATATAGTGTCTGCATATAGGATAAATGTAGTGTATATAGTTTATGTATAGGTTAAGTCTATGTAGTATGTATCTGCTGTAGCATAAATGTAGTATTTATGTTTTGTATATATGATAAGTGTAATCTTTATAACTAGTCTGTATATTAGGTATGTGTAGAGTATATAGCAAATGTATAGTGTTTGTACAGGGTAAGTGTTGTTTAATTTATATATTATCTGTATATTGGGTATGTGTAGTGTGTGTGCATATAGATATATATATTTATATATTATGTGGGGTAAGTGTAATGTATATATTGTATGTATATGATAAGTGAAATTTATATAGTTTCTGTATATGGGGTAAGTTTAGTGCATATAGTGTATGTATATGACATGTGTAGTCATTATTGTGTTACATGCGGTATGTGTAGTGTATATAGTGTGTGTGTGTGTATATAGGACAATTAATGTATAAAGTGCCTGTATATAAGGTAAGTGTAGTATATATAGTGTATGTATAGTGTATATAGTGTGTGTGTATAGGGTAAGTGTAGTGTATACAGTTTATGTGTAAGGTAAGTGTAGTCTACATCGTGTTTACATAGGATAGGTGTAATCTATATAGTGTGCTTTTAGGATAAGTGTAAGTTATTTAATGTCTGTAAAAAAGGTAAGTGTAGCGTATATAGTGTGTATATAGGATAAGTAATCTATATAGTGTCAGCATATAGGATTAATGTAGTGTATATAGTATATGTATAGTGTAGTCTCTGTAGTGTGTATATAGGTGTAATCTTTATACTTTCTCTGTATATTGAGTATGTGTAGAGTATATAGTGTATATATTGTGTATATAGTGCTTGTATAGGGTAAGTGTCGTCAATATTTAGTGTATAAGGTATGTGTACATTATATAGTGTATGTATAAGGCAAGTATAATGTATATAGTGTATATTTAGGGTACATGTACTTTATGTAATGTAGATATAGAGTAAGAATAGTCTAGTGTATATTTACGGTAAGTGTAGCCTATATAGTATGTATATCAGGTAAGTGTAATGTAGTATATACATACATATATATACTGTGCATACACAGGGTAAGTAAGTTACAAAAGTTCTGTAAATTTTACATTTTAGAAAAATCCAAGCTTGGCCTCCGCCACATAATGCACCAAAAACAAAAAAGCTTTTCCTCTGCAGTGACTGACTATACAAACATTGCACGGTGTACCAGTTGCAATCAATATTGTTATAACATTTCATGGGTTGAATTCTATTTCATATATTAAATTCACATCTGTTTTGTTAGCCCTTTTGCAGTGCTTAATCCCTCCTTGTTTAGGTGGGTCCCTACACTAACACGTTATACATATAACAGGATATATTGAGTGTAACTGGTGTCACTTGCAGTGTGCTTTTACATTATTTTGTATACAGTAGTCAGTTGTTATAGAGAAACGCCAATATACTGCTTATCAGTTTGGCTTTCAAATTAATAGTGCAAATCAGTGTAAATCATGTTATTAAAAAAAAAAAGTCTTAGGGTAGGGACCTATCTGAATGAGGTCGCCTTGACGTGGCAGATGGGCTCACACAATGTCATCAGATTGTGTGCTAAGAACCTCATATTTTTAAAAGTGTGGGTGACAAGAGTCTTCTGAGAGTTTTTGAGCTTCCATATGTTAAGGAATTAATCAGTTGTCCCTCTTGAAGCATAGATACGTTCATAGAGATAGATGGCATCATTTATTTTTATTAAGGCTACGCCATGAGTGGGCAGCACGGTGGCTCACTGGTTGGCACTGGTGCCTTGCAGTGCTGGGGTCCTAGGTTCAAATCTGACCAATAACAACATTTGCATGGAGTTTGTATGTTCTCCCTGTGCTTGTGTTGGTTCCTTCAGGTACTCCAGTTTCCTCCTACACTCCAAAGACATACTGATAGGGAACTTAGATTGTGAGCCCCGTTAAGGACAGTTGGATGCTAATGTCTGTAAAGAGCTGCGGTATATAGCAGCGCTATATAAGTGCATAAAATAAATAAATAAGGTCTGGACACCTTGGGAGACTTTTTGAAGAGTATGGGTTTTTACTGTAAAATACCAGAAATGCATTTTCATTCAGACATAAGGTGCAGCAAATAATGACTGTTGGGCTCCACGTTTATGTGGCCCACGAAAAAGTAGCCCACCTCCAGCGATAGTATGACAAGATGAATGAGCAAGTGGATTGTTATTTTTTACCCACAAGTCACAAAAGATGCTGAAAGTGGTCCCTGTTCCGGGCTATGCATCTTTGGGCACATCGGATTATGTTGGCCGATACTGCTTGCAGCTCCACAGCAGTGATGCTGCAGAAACAAAAATGTCCTGCTCTTTCCAACAAGATGGGACAACATGCCACACCTCACTGGCACGGATTCATGAACTGTTGATGTAGGAGCAAACTGTGAGCAAGGGGTTATGGCCACCACGTTCCTCAGACTTGTCCTCGTGCAATTTTTATCTGTTGGGAACTTCAAAACAGAAAATGTCCACTAACAATCCACATCCCTGGATGAACTGAAGGAAAATATCACAAACACTATCCGCAACATTACCAGTAGTATCAGCCGACATAATCCGACGTGCCCAAAAATGCATAGATATGAATGGGGACCACTTTCTGCATCGTGTGGCATGTGGGTTATTAACCACTTCAACCCCGCTAGCTGAAACCCCCTTCATGACCAGAGCACTTTTTACACTTCGGCACTACACTACTTTCACTGTTTATCGCTCGGTCATGCAACTTACCATACAAATGAATTTTACCTCCTTTTCTTCTCACTAATAGAGCTTTCATTTGGTGGTATTTCATTTGTGCTGGCATTTTAACTTTTTTTGTTATTAATCAAAATGTAACGATTTTTTTGCAAAAAAATTACATTTTTCACTTTCAGCTGTAAAATTTTGCAAAAAAAACGACATCCATATATAAATTTTTCGCTAAATTTATAGTTCTACATGTCTTTGATAAAAAAAAATGTTTGGGCAAAAAAAAATGGTTTGGGTAAAAGTTATAACGTTTACAAACTATGGTACAAAAATGTGAATTTCCGCATTTTGAAGCAGCTCTGACTTTCTGAGCACCTGTCATGATTCCTGAGGTTCTACAATGCCCAGACAGAAAGCCCCCACAAATGACCCCATTTTGGAAAGTAGACACCCTAAGGTATTCGCTGATGGGCATAGTGAGTTCATAGAACTTTTTATTTTTTGTCACAAGTTAGCGGAAAATGATGATGATTTTTTATTTTTATTTTTTTCTTACAAAGTCTCATATTCCACTAACTTGCGACAAAAAATAAAATATTCTAGGAACTCGCCATGCCCCTCACGGAATACCTTGGGGTGTCTTCTTTCCAAAATGGGGTCACTTGTGGCGTAGTTATACTGCCCTGGCAATTTAGGGGCCCAAATGTGTAAGAAGTACCTTGCAATCAAAATCTGTAAAAAATGGCCTGTGAAATCCGAAAGGTGCACTTTGGAATATGTGCCCCTTTGCCCACCTTGGCTGCAAAAAAGTGTCACACATCTGGTATCGCCGTACTCAGGAGAAGTTGGGGAATGTGTTTTGGGGTGCCATTTTACATATAACCATGCTGGGTGAGAGAAATATCTTGGCAAAAGATAACTTTTCCCATTTTTTTATACAAAGTTGGCATTTGACCAAGATATTTATCTCACCCAGCATGGGTATATGTAAAATGACACCCCAAAACACATTGCCCAGCTTCTCCTGAGTACGGCGATACCACATGTGTGACACTTTTTTGCAGCCTAGATGCGCAAAGTGGCCCAAATTCCTTTTAGGAGGGCATTTTTAGACATTTGGATCCCAGACTTCTTCTCACACTTTCGGGCCCCTAAAAAGCCAGGGCAGTATAAATACCCCACATGTGACCCCACTTTGGAAAGAAGACACCCCAAGGTATTCAATGAGGGGCCTGGCGAGTTCCTAGAAAATTTTTTTTTTTTTTGCATAAGTTAGCGGATATTGATTTTTTTTGTTTTTTTCTCACAAAGTCTCATTTTCCGCTAACTTAGGACAAATATTTCAATCTTTCATGGACTCAATATGCCCCTCACGGAATACCTTGGGGTGTCTTCTTTCCGAAATGGGGTCACATGTGGGGTATTTATACTGCCCTGGCTTTTTAGGGGCCCTAAAGCGTGAGAAGAAGTCTGGAATATAAATGTCTAAAAATGTTTACGCATTTGGATTCCGTGAGGGGTATGGTGAGTTCATGTGAGATTTTATTTTTTGACACACGTTAGTGGAATATGAGACTTAGTAAGAAAAAACAAAAACAAACAAAAAATTTCTGCTAACTTGTGCCAAAAAAAATGTCTGAATGGAGCCTTACCAGGGGGGTGATCAATGACAGGGGGGTGATCAATGACAGGGGGGTGATCACCCATATAGACTCCCTGATCACCCCCCTGTCATTGATCACCCCCCTGTAAGGCTCCATTCAGACGTCCGTATGATTTTTACGGATCCATGGATACATGGATCGGATCCGCAAAACACATGCGGACGTCTAAATGGAGCCTTACAGGGGGGTTATCAATGACAGGGGGTGATCAGGGTGATCACCCCCCTGTCACTGATCACCCCCCCTGTAAGGCTCCATTCAGACGTCCGCATGATTTTTACGGATCCATGGATACATGGATCGGATCCACAAAACACATGCGGACGTCTGAATGGAGCCTTACAGGGGGGTGATCAATGACAGGGGGTGATCAGGGTGATCACCCCCCTGTCACTGATCACCCCTCCTGTAAGGCTCCATTCAGACGTCCGCATGATTTTTACGGATACATGGATACATGGATCGGATCCACAAAACACATGTGGACGTCTGAATGGAGCCTTACAGGGGGGTTATCAATGACAGGGGGTGATCAGGGTGATCACCCCCCTGTCACTGATCACCCCCCCTGTAAGGCTCCATTCAGACGTCCGCATGATTTTTATGGATCCATGGATACATGGATCGGATCCACAAAACACATGCGGACGTCTGAATGGAGCCTTACAGGGGGGTGATCAATGACAGGGGGTGATCAGGGTGATCACCCCCCTGTCACTGATCACCCCTCCTGTAAGGCTCCATTCAGACGTCCGCATGATTTTTACGGATCCATGGATACATGGATCGGATCCACAAAACACATGTGGACGTCTGAATGGAGCCTTACAGGGGGGTTATCAATGACAGGGGGTGATCAGGGTGATCACCCCCCTGTCACTGATCACCCCCCCTGTAAGCCTCCATTCAGACGTCCGCATGATTTTTACGGATCCATGGATACATGGATTGGATCCACAAAACACATGCGGACGTCTGAATGGAGCCTTACAGGGGGGTGATCAGGGTGATCACCCCCCTGTCACTGATCACCCCCCCTGTAAGGCTCATTCAGACGTCCGCATGATTTTTACGGATCCATGGATACATGGATCGGATCCACAAAACACATGCGGACGTCTGAATGGAGCCTTACAGGGGGGTTATCAATGACAGGGGGTGATCAGGGTGATCACCCCCCTGTCACTGATCACCCCCCCTGTAAGCCTCCATTCAGACGTCCGCATGATTTTTACGGATCCATGGATACATGGATCGGATCCACAAAACACATGCGGACGTCTGAATGGAGCCTTACAGGGGGGTGATCAATGACAGGGGGGTGATCAGGGAGTGTATATGGGTGATCACCCGCCTGTCATTGATCACCCCCTGTAAGGCTCCATTCAGACGTCCGCATGTGTTTTGCGGATCCGATCCATGTGTCCGTGGATCCGTAAAAATCATACGGACGTCTGAACGGAGCCTGACAGGGGGTGATCAATGACAGGCGGGTGATCACCCATATACACTCCCTGATCACCCCCCTGTCATTGATAACCCCCCTGTAAGGCTCCATTCAGACGTCCGCATGTGTTTTGTGGATCCGATCCATGTATCCATGGATCCGTAAAAATCATGCGGACGTCTGAATGGAGGCTTACAGGGGGGGTGATCAGTGACAGGGGGGTGATCACCCTGATCACCCCCTGTCATTGATAACCCCCCTGTAAGGCTCCATTCAGACGTCCGCATGTGTTTTGTGGATCCGATCCATGTATCCGTAAAAATCATGCGGACGTCTGAATGGAGCCTTACAGGGGGGGTGATCAGTGACAGGGGGGTGATCACCCTGATCACCCCCTGTCATTGATCACCCCCCTGTAAGGCTCCATTCAGACGTCCGCATGTGTTTTGTGGATCCGATCCATGGGGGTGATCAGGGGGGTGATCGGGGAGTTTATATGGGGTGATCATGGGTGATCAGGGGTTCATAAAGGGTTAATAAGTGACGGGGGGGGGTGTAGTGTAGTGTAGTGTTTGGTGCGACTTTACTGACCTACCTGTGTCCTCTGGTGGTCGATCCTAACAAAAGGGACCACCAGAGGACCAGATAGGAGGTATATTAGACGCTGTTATCAAAACAGCGTCTAATATACCTGTTAGGGGTTAAAAAATTCGGATCTCCAGCCTGCCAGCGAGCGATCGCCGCTGGCATGCTGGAGATCCACTCGCTTACCTTCCGTTCCTGTGAGCGCGCGCGCCTGTGTGCGCGCGTTCACAGGAAATCTCGGCTCTCGCGGGAGGACGCGTATATGCGTCCACCCAGAAGAGCAGGGCCGCCGGCAGGACGCAATCCTGCGTACGGCGGTCCTGGAGTGGTTAAAGAAACAATCCACTTGCTCATTCATTTTGTCATACTATTGCTGGAGACTATCTACTTTTTCGTGGACCACCCTGTATTACCCCTTCTCAACACAGAGAAGGGATACATGATGACCTTTCTATGTGTGTCATTCCTATGCAACAACCTATTTGCGTATATTCTCCTACTAGTGACATCACTGTGTGCATTATTGCTATTTTGTGACACAACTGTGTAAATTATCTACAATATGTACAATAAAGTCACTTCAACTTTTACATTATCCTTATGCATCAGGGAGACCATAATAATCATAAAAATTTCTGGAATTGCTGCAGAAGGTGGCCATGATAGAGTGGGGCCCAAGTCAATTTTGCTATGAAGCCCCACGGTTACTTGCTATGCCCCTGGAATGTACATTATATATAGATTCTGCAAGCAGCTACATTCGGTCAGGGAGCTGTCAGAATGGCTAGAGCTGCTGCACAGATTTAGGGGGTCATTTACTATACTGAAATATCCGCCTCTTCATAACTTCGGCGGATACCCCGCTAGCTACAGGCTTTTATTATGACCGGCGTCTAAAACGCTGGTCCTAATAAATGTGCCCCTTAATTTCAACAGAACTTAAAGAGAACCTGTCACCTCACCACCTGGTGGCCAGGGCTGTGGGAGTGCACATAGGCCAGTCCCTTTTCCTATATTGTGTAAGCACGACCACTGCTGCTGGATTACAGGGGGGTCGTAACCATGGAAATGAGCAGTGTATAATGTGACTGAAAAATGAATTAAGCCAGCAAAGGAGGCAATATGGACAATAACAATACATTAGTATTGTGTTTTTGTGCTTCAGGGTATTAAACATTGATATTTTTAATTTAACATATATATATTGCTGTATCACATTTGTAATAAGAGGAATTCATGAAATTGCTGGACCAATTGATGGGAGGATCATGAAACCAGTCATGGAATGCCCAGTGTATGAGTCGAAGACACTCCTTTGTGAGTCCAGAAGACTGGAAAGCAAAAAAACAGTCTCCCATTTGAAAGGCTGACCTTTCTCCCCTGGCAACTAGAGATGAGTGAATTTTTCAAAAATTCGATTCGCCGTTTGGTCAAATTTTTTAGAAAAAAATTGGTTCGATCCGAATAAATTCCCAGCTAATTACATTTAAAAAACTGCTATTTCCTGGCTGCAGAGAGCCTTTATAGTGGTGTAGGACACTGTGCCTTGCAGTTACACACATATGGAGTCTGCTTTGGTAGTGAAATAATACTGTGAGTTCGTATGACATGCAGATGACAGGCGTCGCTCTTAGAATCACTGCGCACTTCACTTATTTGGGCAGTTATGGGGCCAGAACTGACCAAATAACTCAAGTATGAACTCAGCTGTCCGCATCCGTTGCTCCGTTCCGTAGACCTGCAAAAATGATATATCATGTCCTATTCTTGTCCGTTTTGCTGAAAAGAATAGGCATTTCTATAAAGGACTAGTGTTGAGCGCGAATATTCGAATATCGAATTTTTTTCGCGAATATCGGCACTTCGCTAATTCGCGAATATTTCGAATATAGTGATATAAATTCGATATTTCGAATATTCGTTTTTTATTTTTATTGTTATATTTTTTTCTTTCCCACTTCCCTAAAGTTGTTCTTACCTGTCCTTTGGATTCCTGGCTTCCTGGCTGCTCCAGTCAGTGCCCGTTGCCGCTTCTGCCGACTTCCATGCTCATGGAGCGTCCCCATCACCATGGGAACATCTCCATATACTAGAATGTACTGTCGGATTTGAGAATTACGTTGAAATCGCAATTCGATTTTTTCAAGTTATAATAATCGAATTTCGATTTTAACTTAGCACTGCTATATGCCATATTAGGCTAACTAATATGGCATATAGCAGTGCTAAGTTAAAATCGAAATTCGATTATTATAACTTGAAAAAATCGAATTGCGATTTCAACGTAATTCTCAAATCCGACAGTACATTCTAGTATATGGAGTCGTTCCCATGGTGATGGGGACGCTCCATAAGCATGGAATATGGCTTCAATGGCTTGGTAGAATTAGCGAATTGACGAATATATTCGTTATATTCCACAAAACGAATATAACGAATGTATTCGTCATATTCCACAAAACGAATATAACGAATGTATTCATCATATTCCACAAAACGAAGATAACGAAGTATTCTGCATCTTCGTTTTAGCTACCTATTCATCAATTTCGCTAATTCTAGCAATGATATAGGAAAGTTGACTATAGAGACAGCTAAGTTTAATTCGCTATGCGATTATATTACTGCTTTTTTTTAAAATAAATAGAATAATTATAATACCTGATAATTATTATAATTATACTATTTATAAAAAAAAGCAGTCATATAATCGCATAGCGAATTATACTTAGCTGTCTCTATAGTCAACTTTCCTATATCATTGCTAGAATTAGCGAAATTGATGAATAGGTAGCTAAAACGAAGATGCAGAATACTTCGTTATCTTCGTTTTGTGGAATATGATGAATACATTCGTTATATTCGTTTTGTGGAATATGACGAATACATTCGTTATATTCGTTTTGTGGAATATAACGAATATATTCGTCAATTCGCTAATTCTACCAAGCCATTGAAGCCATATTCCATGCTTATGGAGCGTCCCCATCACCATGGGAACGACTCCATATACTAGAATGTACTGTCGGATTTGAGAATTACGTTGAAATCGCAATTCGATTTTTTCAAGTTATAATAATCGAATTTCGATTTTAACTTAGCACTGCTATATGCCATATTAGTTAGCCTAATATGGCATATAGCAGTGCTAAGTTAAAATCGAAATTCGATTATTATAACTTGAAAAAATCGAATTGCGATTTCAATAGGAGAGTAGCCTTTAAGTTAAAATCGAAATTCGATTATTTAAATCGCATATTAATCGCGATAACAAGAATAATGACGAATATTCGATTTCGACGAATATAAAACGAATATTCTATCGAATATTCGCGAATTTCGTCGAAATCGAATATGGCACCTGCCGCTCATCACTATAAAGGACCATCCGTGTTTTGCGGATCCGCAATTTGAAGACCGCAAAACACGGCACGTTTGTGTGAACAAGCCCTTAATCTGAAGATATGCTAACAAATCAGAGGCCTTTGGCTAAAACTTCTCAAAGGGGTATTGCGGTAGGTGAAAGTTATCCTGCTCTATCTATTTCTATGGAAGTTCCGGAGATAGGCGAGCACAGTGCTTGGCTATCTCCGGAACAGCCATAGAAATGAATGGAGCGGCCGTGCGCTTGTGCGACCGGCCGCGCATGTCATTTCAGGGGAGCAGCAGGGGGCTTGCCGGGGGTACAGGGCCCTGTTCTTGTGATTGGTGGGGGTCCCACCGGTAGTACCCCCACAAACCTGATCTGAACTTTTTCCTCCAATACCCTTTTAAAGGAATATAACTAAATTAGTACATACTGTATATCAACTAATGATTTAATGATAGGGGCAAGGCGGAAATTGGCGCTTGCCCCTCATGGTGTCACTGAGACACGTTTTATGTTATGGCCATGTTCCCCCCCCCCCCCCTCCTTCTCTTTTCTCTCCTTGTTTTTTCTCCTCAGGTAAGCTGGCAACTGGACGGCAGGTGATTGGCTCAGGAGGGTTGCTGTCCGGTTGCTGGGCTTAGGCTATTTTTAGCCTGAAGCAAGGATTGGCCAGGAGGTGCTGTGGCGGGAAGGGAATCGCTATTTAAGGTCGGTCACTCACCTGGGTCCGGGCTGTTAGAATCTGCAATCAAGAAGGAAGCATCCTGTGTGAAGATATCGGCGGTGACGGCGGAGGCGACGGCAGTGGCAGAGGAGCTGAAGTTGCCTGAAGATTTCAAGGTCAGCGGCGGAGTGGAGCTTTAAGAAGCGGCCGGAGCGGCGTGTCAAGAGCGGCATCTGGCAGCGTGAAGCGGCGATCTGCGTGTCAAGTTGTCGGCCTGCTGAGGGATCTGAAGGCAGCGGAGCCAGAGGTCATCATCCCCTTCTGCAAACGAAGTGACCGGCGCGGCAGTATGGAGTTCGGCCCGCTCAATGCGCTCCTCAGCCAGATTCACAAAAGAGCTCTCACCTGTGGCGGCGAGGAATGGCTGCGCAGGTGTCTGGCTGAGGTAGCGCCGGTGTCATCTGTGAGCGGGCCTGCTGCGCTGGTGAATGAGGAGGAAAGCAGCGGAGGTCACATGGGCTTGGGGGAGGAGCTGGTTTGCAGAGAAAGCCGGAGTCTGCTGAGCAGTGTGCCTTCCTTTTGCCCAGATCCTGCAGCAGCGCCACCTAGTGGCCCCAGTGAGGTATTACGGCCTCTTTCAAAGAAGTCCAGCCAGAGGACCAATGATGTGGAGCCCCGCAGAAGCAGTGCCCGCCAAGGCAGGATGGTTTCTCCTGGCCCGTCGTCCAGATCTTCTGTCCCTTGAGGGTCCATGGCGGCTGGTGTTCCCGTGCGGTCTTCAAGCCGGAAGAAGAGGCCCAGGATAACCTACTCCCCGTCCAGAAGTCAAGAAGGGCGCCAGCAGTCTCCTCCCAGGTCGGCGGTCTCGCAGCCTGGTTCTGAGGAGATAGCTAGGCAGCCTGCTGAAGACACCATGGATGCAAGTCTTGGTGAGATGAATGATAGGCAGTTCACTCTGCCTGATTGTTTTCCGGTTAATGATAATCAAGGTTTTTCTTTTTTGCAGGGTTTAGCCAGGGTTTTTTCTGATCTGGCTCAAGGCGTTGCTGCTAGTTCTGGCATTGCCTGTCCGTCACCTGCTGCGGCTTGGACTGATCGTCCTGCATCTGTTGCTGTGAATGCTTCTGGTGCGGGGGGACCAGTGCTGGCCAATGCGGCTGGTGTGACGGAGTCATGTTTAAAAGAGGCAATGTCCTGTGAAGTGTCTCCTCTGGGTTTTCATCTGCCTAATGCGGTGAAAGAAAAAATCTGGAGGAGGGAGTATATTGATATATTATCATTGCTCCCTTCTTCCAGAGAGATTATTAAGGCAGAAAAGAAGGCGGATGAGAAATCAGAGGAGGATAGGAAACGGATGGCTCCAAAGTCTTTTAACAATTGGCTTCAAACCTTTTGTATTTATTCTTCTATTTTGGGATCTAAGTATCCGCAATTATGCTGTGGGTTGTTTCAGCATATTGATATCATTTTAGAGGCCTACCGTAATTTCGGAGGTTTCTCGTGGTTTCATTATGATGAAACATTTCGTCAAATTGGCTGTCCACCCAGGTTTGCAGTGGGGTAATAAAGATGTAGGTTTATGGCTGTCTTTGATGCTTCCGCAGAGATCTGGGGGGCTTCCAAGACAGCAGAGCACCAGTCAGAATGTTTTGCGGAGGGGCCTATGTTTTGCCTTCAACGAGTCGGCTTGTAAATGGTTAAATTCCTGTAAATATAGGCATGAGTGCTCGGTTTGTTTGGGCCCGCACCCGATGTTTCGCTGTTTTAAAAGAGTTTCAGGGGCCCAGCAAACCGTTAGTAGCACTGACATCGGTGAAGTTGCAAAACATGGTTCCTTGGTTAAACATATATCCAAACCAGGAGAAGGCGGAGCTAATTAGGAAGGGTTTTAGTGAAGGTTTTTTCGTTCCACAGTTTAAAGGGCCAGGGTGTGTTTGGTTGGAAAATTTGAGTTCAGTTAGTTTGAATATGGATATAGTAAGGGGGAAAATTCAGAAAGAGATAGATGCAGGGAGAGTGGCTGGGCCTTTTGCTTCCCCCCCTTTTCAGGACTTTCGTTTATCCCCCTTGGGTTTGGTCCCTAAGAAAGCAGCCAATGAATTTAGGTTAATTCATCACCTGTCCTTTCCGGAAAAACAGTCGCTCAATGATGAATTGGATAAGGGGGTGTGTTCAGTGTCTTATAGTTCGTTTGATGAAGCTGTTAGTTTGCTAGGTTCTTTTGGTAAGGGTTGTATATTGTCTAAGGCTGGGTTACTATGTATTCCGTTAATGTTGGCGGTTGTTTGCATTATTTAGATGATTTTTTTGTTTGTTGGCCCCCCTGATTCTGAGGTTTGTTTGGATTTATTGAAACGTTTTTATGATGTTTGTCGGTTTTTTGGCATTCCGGTAGCGGAAGAGAAAACGGTCCTCCCTTGTTGTGAAATTGAATTCTTGGGTATAACAATTGACTCAGTAGCTATGGAATTCAGGCTTCCTATGGATAAGGTGAATAAATTGTTGGAGTCAATTAGGAAAATGTTAGCGGTAAAGTAGACGACATTGCGTGAGTTACAGAGTGTTTTGGGTTTGTTTGTCTTTGCGTCTAAGGTAATTCCAATTGGGAGGGTATTCTCTAGGAGACTGTACATGGCAACTAGGGGTCTTAAGTCTCCATCTGCACATATTAGATTATCAAAGTCTTTGAAAGATGATTTGAGGGTTTGGGAGGAGTTTTTAGTGCACTTCAACGGGCGTAGCTTGTGGCAGAGGGAATTTGTTGAGTCGGAGGCGTTAGGCCTAGTCACGGATGCAGCTGGGTCTTGTGGTTATGGGGTTTATTTTCGGGGTCAGTGGTCAGCAGAGAAGTGGCATGAATCCTGGAAAGTTGATGCAGTTTTGAAGAATTTAGTGTTATTGGAGCTTTTTCCCCTAGTGGTGGCTTTAGTAATTTGGGGGCAGGAGTTAGCAGATAAAAGGGTTTTGGTATATACTGATAATAAGGGAGTTTTATTTGCCGTGAATTGCTTGTCATCTAATAATGAATTTGTGGTAAAGCTGTTGCGTTTTTTGGTTCGTTGTTGCTTGTCTAGGAATATTTGGCTTAAGGCTACTTATATTAATAGTAAGTTGAATGTAATAGCAGACTCTCTCTCTCTCGTGCACAGTGGGAGAAATTCTTTGCCTTGGTTCCCAATGCAGCAAAAGAAGGCATCCCGTGTCCACCTTACCTCTGGAGTCTGATTTGGCACTAATAGGCGAGCAGATTCGTAATTCGGTGGCTCCTAATACATGGAATGGTTATGCGCTAGCATGGAATAAATGGGAAGTTTTTTGTAAAGGTAATGGAGTTAATGTTTTTGAAGGTAAGGCTGGTCATGTCTTGAATTTTATTTGTAGTTTAGTTAGATCACGATTGGGTGGGTCTGCAGTTCAGAAGACATTAGCGGGGGTATCCTTCTTTTTTAAATTGGCTGGTTTTCCTCCTGTGAATAGTTCTTTTGCGGTTAGACAGTTTTTGAAGGGTTTTAAGAAGGGTAGAGTTTTTCTGGATAGTCGTCGTCCGATTTCCTTAGATCTGTTAGGCAGATTGTTGTCATCCTTACGTTTGTTTGCTGCTTCAGGTTACGAGTTTAAATTATTTAGGTGTGCATTCGTTTTGGCCTTCTTTGGAGCGTTTAGAGTTAGTGAGTTGGTGTCTCCTAATGTTCGGTCTGTTTCTCCTTTATTGTTGTCTGATATTCAGTTATTGCCGGCGGGCATTTTTATTACAGTACGGAAGTCTAAGACGGATCAGTTTGGACGGGGTTCTGTTATTAGTCTAGGGCAGTTGCCTGGTTCTGACATTTGTCCAGTCATGGCGGTAAGGGATTTTCTTGAGGTTAGGCCCCCTGGGCTTGGTTCCTTTTTAATTCATGCTGATAGTTCTGTTTTGTCCAAATATCAGTTTAATGCGGTTTATAAAAGATGTTTGTGCAGCCTTGGATTAGCGTCTGAGCCTTCATCTCATTCCTTTCGGATTGGTGCCGCTACTGAAGCGGCTAGAATGGGATTGGATAATGCTTTGATTAAAGAAATTGGAAGGTGGAGTTCTGATAGATATAAACTTTATATTAGACCTAATTTAGTTTTGTTATAACTATTTTCTTTTTCAGGTTCTGAGCAGATCAATGTGTGGATTTGCGGGCATTCCTTTATTTTCTGTGCTGAGAAGAGGGCCTGTATGCGTAACTATGCTCAGCAATTGTTTTTCGATCTGCCATTTGTTTATATTTACTGGTTGTGTTTTAGAGGGTTAAGGTGGAAGCAGGTAGTTCCTATTATTAAAGGTGAGTTACAATCTCGCCCCCCTCCCCAGGTGATTATTTTTCATGTAGGGGGTAACTATTTGGGGAAGGCGAAAACATTGGATTTATTAGCAGATATAAAAAGTGATTTAGCTTATATTAGTCAGTTACTGCCGGGAGTTATTTTAGTTTTTTCTGAGATCATTCCCCGTTTGTTATGGAAAAACTCACAACTTCGTTTTCTTGATAAAATTCGTAAAAGGGTTAACAGGGGTTTGGAAAAGTTCCTTCCCGCTGTGAATGGTTGGACCTTCCGGCATATGGAGCTGGATGGTTCTGTTGCTGGCCTTTATAGGAATGATCTGGTGCATTTATCGGACATTGGTCTGGATATTTTTAATACAGGTTTGCAGTCAATAATTGAAAAGGCCGCGTTTTTGTTGGGGGGGGCCAAGTCCGGCTAATGCTGGTCTTGGCTGGTGGGGTTAGTCGCCCAGTCTTTTGGGTGGACGGATATTAACTTAAGGGATTGTTACTTATTTAATTTAAAACTCAGTATGATTAATTCATTGTGGTAATATTTATTGGTTAACCCCCAGATTTTAATAAAGACCGCGGCCTTATTTATCCACAGTTGGTTGTCTGTCATTATTATAGGAATTAGTTATAATGGGTTTGTTAGTTGTCGATTGGGACACCATGATAGGGGCAAGGCGGAAATTGGCGCTTGCCCCTCATGGTGTCACTGAGACACGTTTTATGTTATGGCCATGTTTTCTTCCCCCCCCCCTTCTCTTTTCTCTCCTTGTTTTTTCTCCTCAGGTAAGCTGGCAACTGGACGGCAGGTGATTGGCTCAGGAGGGTTGCTGTCCGGTTGCTGGGCTTAGGCTATTTTTAGCCTGAAGCAAGGATTGGCCAGGAGGTGCTGTGGCGGGAAGGGAATCGCTATTTAAGGTCGGTCACTCACCTGGGTCCGGGCTGTTAGAATCTGCAATCCAGAAGGACGCATCCCCCGCCCGCCCTCCCTCCCAATTTTATGTCGCGGTCTTATGAATATGGGGGGGGTTAGTCGCCCAGTCATTTGGGTGGACGGATATTAACTTAAGGGATTGTTAGTTATTTATTTAATTTAAAACTCAGTATGATTAATTTATTGTGGTAATATTTATTGGTTAACCCCCAGATTTTAATAAAGATTGCGGCCTTATTTATCCACAGTTGGTTGTCTGTCATTATTCTAGGAATTAGTTATAATGGGTTTGTTAGTTGTCGATTGGGACACCATGCCTTGCGCAATCCATCTCTAAAAGGAGATGTTAGGATTAATATGCCTAATGCAGTTGTATATCTGATAATTCCAGTATGGCTCAACATCTTCCTCCTTGAGTCAGCCTCCACACATTAAAGTGGTTTTCTGGGAGTTTTATACTGATGTCCTATCCTCTGGATAGGTCATCAATATCTGATCAGTGGTGGTCTGACATCCGGGACCCTCGCTGATCAGCTGTTTGAGAATGCAAAAGACCTTCTCACAGTTTACCAATCAGAGAGCTGTACATTGTATAGAGCTGCGCCTAGGCCATGTGACCAATGAATGTGATGTCACATGGCCTAGGGAAAGCTGAGAGAAAGCTGTGGCACTACTGCCTTCTCAAACAGCTGATTGGCGGGGGTCCCGGGTGTAGTGACGGACGAACATCGTCCGGGACGGTGCGCGAACGCGATCAAATGTTAGAGAAGCTGGAATACCTCACAAATAGTCCCTCAACATGGACAGTGACATACCAGATGTATTATTCGAATTTGCGATCTCCATTACAGAGGGAAACATTTTTTCTCCCCACAGCATATAAAGGGGTTGTCCCACAGAAAATATTCTACAGTTTTCAAACCAGCACCTGGGTCTGAATACTTTTATATTTATATGTAATTAAAAAGTTAGCATAGCCACAGAGTTATTCAATAAAATGTATCTGTGTAGCGCCACCTGCTGTTTGCTTTTTTCTTATTTCTTTGACCTGCTCCCTGAGATGGCCGCACATGCTCAGTTTCATCCTCCAACTGGCTCCTGAGCTGGGATAGGGAGAGCATGGTCATGCCCCCTGAGCTGCAGCAGAAAAGACACTCCCCTTGAGCTGTCAGCTTGATATCAATCTAGCAGAGCATTGAATGGGGAGATCTCTGGATCCATGTGAGATACAGGGCTGGTTCTAGCTTTGTTAGAAAGAGGTTGTCATGTACTATATGATGTCTGATTTGATTTTTTTACATTAGTCATGGGATAACCCCTTTAAGGATAAAACAGGGTCAGTGTCTACCTGCTTCCACCTCAGAGGATCACACAACTGTGTTTACAGTCACTCCAATAACTGTAGAACGGTAGAACATGTCCTATTCTTGTCCGTTTTGTGGACAAGGATTGGAGATTTCTACAGAAGTAAAAAAATAAATGGTGCCATGATTTTGGCTGGGATCCGGCTTTTAGCGTATCCGCCATTTACAGAGAATAAAACACGACCGTGTACATGAGCCCTAATATGTATATTTACTCATATTCCTATGTAGACCTACAGCCTGTCCACCTCATGCTGTGAGCAGAGACTTTATCTCTAGACCTTCATACATTTCAATGGGATTAAGTGATTTGCTTGTGTGAAGATTGGTGCTTACCTGTCACGAGGGTGTCGGGAGCCACGTCTGACTCCGTTATACCCGGGGTCAGGAAGTCGCAGCGGGTGGCTGCGCGCTCTGTGTCTAAAGATCACGGTGTTTCTTAGTGTTTGTTTTCTGTGTTTGCCTTGCTATCCTTTTTGTCTCACTCAGGGATCCGTAGCTTCTCCTCCTCAGCTGTTTCTTGTCTGCCACTCCCAAACTCCTTATATTCTCCTCTCACACTTCTCTTGTTGCCAGTTATAGAGCTTCCTGCCTGGACATCTATGCTGACCCACTGGAGCTGAGAATCTGGTTGTTGTTCCAGAGTGCTACCCTCCGGATCCCTGTTGGGCTTTTGTTGTTTCCTGTTGTTGCCCTCCTGGGATTATATGTTTAGTTTGTATTGTCTGTCCTCCCCTTGGTGTTTTCCTTTAGAGCTAGTGGTGCGGACTAGTGTTCCCACCGCCCTGTTCACTATCTAGGGCTCATCCTAGGGAAAGCCAGGGTTTTAGGCACGTGATCGGCGTACGGGTGAGGAACCCGTCTAGGGACGACAGGGCAGCCAGGCGCCAGTCGCAAGGTGAGTCAGGGGTCACCACCTTCCCTCTCACTAGGGCAGGGCCTCCCTCTGTTCCTCCCTCCGTGTCACGTATGTGACAGTTACGCCGATCGTGATATTATAACTGGCCCTTATTTATTTTTTTGAGAAAAAAAAAAAATATATATATAATTTTTTTTTTTCCTCTACTTAGAATCCAATATGGATCCTATTGCTGCTTTGGCAAAACAGCTTCAAGGCCTGTCTTTGGAGGTGGCAGGATTGAAGGCGTCTGTCCTCCAACAGCAGCAGCAAATGCAGCAGACCGTAAGCCCAGCGGTTGCTATGGGTAACCAGGTTGTTACAGAACCCAAGGTTGTTCTTCCTGACAGATTCTCTGGGGGAAGGGACAAATTTGTGTTGTTCCGTGAGGCCTGCAAATTATATTTTAAGCTGCGCCCTTACTCCTCAGGTAATGAAGAACAGCGGGTGGGGATTGTTATTTCCCTGCTTCAGGGGGACCCGCAATCCTGGGCGTTCTCGTTACCCCCTGGTTCCCAGGCTCTCCGGTCAGTGGAGGGATTTTTTGGGGCTTTGGGTCTCATATATGATGACCCTGACCGTGTCGCCCTGGCTGAGTCGAAGTTACGGAGACTCCTACAGGGAGATCGGCCAGCAGAGGAATATTGCTCAGAGTTCCGCAGGTGGGCTACGGATACTCAGTGGAACGACCCGGCTCTCAGGAGTCAGTTCTGCTCTGGGTTATCTGAAAGGGTTAAGGATGCGCTGGCGCTGTATGAGACCCCCCTTTCCCTTGATGCTGTTATGTCCCTCTCTATCAGGATAGATAGACGTCTTAGGGAGAGATCGAAAATTCCTGAGCAATCGGTAACCTCTCCCAAGCAGCAGTTAGTCTGTACTGACTTGGATGAGCCTATGCAGCTAGGAGGAACTTCTCGTCAGGTCCGTCCTCCTGAGGTTCGCCGTAGGTGGGGGGCTTGTTTTTTCTGTGGGGGGAAGGGTCATTTCATTAATGTCTGTCCCTCCTTTTCCCAAAAACAAAAGACCGTTGGAAAACTACTAACCCCAGGCTGTGCGGAGGATGTCAGCCGGGGGGTATACGTTTCCTCCATACGAACATCACAATTTGTGTTGCCAGCGGTTATTGTTTTTGGTGTTAAGACGGAGTCTATTTCTTTTTTTCTAGACAGTGGTGCAGGGGTAAATTTGATAGATGCCCATTTTGCCCGCACTATGGGTTTGTCTCTCTGTACGCTGCAGAGACCCATTCCCATATTCGCTATTGACTCTGCTCCTCTGTCTCAGAGAAACCTCACTCACGTTGTCCATAACTTACATCTTCGGGTAGGGGACCACCATAAGGAGCGTCTTTCATGTTACGTTCTGGAGGGCCTTCCCTCTCCTGTGGTATTGGGTCTTCCCTGGTTGGTAGCGCACAATCCAGTGGTGGATTGGCAGGCCAGGGAGATATTGGAGTGGAGTGAGCATTGCAGAGAGAATTGCTTAAATAACAATTGCTTAATCGCCTCCATAGCTTCCCTACCTACATTTATTTCGGACTTTGAGGACGTTTTTTCTGAAAAGGGTTGTCAGAAGCTACCACCTCATCGTCCTTATGATTGCCCGGTTAACCTGATTCCCGGTGCAAAATTACCCAAGTCCAGGTTGTATAATCTTTCGGGTCCCGAGAGACAAGCCATGAAAGATTATATCTCCGAGAGTCTGGCCAAGGGACACATCAGACCCTCTTCTTCACCCGTGGCTGCAGGGTTTTTCTTTGTTAAAAAGAAAGATGGGGGCCTGCGTCCTTGCCTAGATTTCCGTGAGCTAAACCGGATAACCGTCCGAGACCCATACCCTCTTCCTCTCATTCCTGACCTTTTTAATCAGATTGCGGGTGCTAGGTGGTTCTCCAAACTTGATCTTAGGGGGGCCTACAATCTGATTCGTATCAAGGAAGGGGATGAGTGGAAGACAGCTTTTAACACCCCTGAGGGGCATTACGAAAATTTAGTCATGCCTTTCGGTCTGACCAATGCCCCTGCTGTCTTCCAACATTTTGTTAATGATATTTTTAGTCATCTCATCGGCAGGTTTGTAGTCATATACCTAGATGATATCTTAATTTATTCGGCTGATCTGAAAACACATGAAGTACATGTCAGGCAAGTACTGCAGGTCCTACGGACGAATAAATTATATGCGAAAATTGAAAAATGTGTCTTCGCCGTTCAGGAAATACAATTCCTGGGATATCTATTATCTGCTTCAGGTTTCCGTATGGATCCTGGGAAGGTCCAGGCAATTTTAGATTGGGATCTTCCTGAGAACCTTAAAGCTCTACAACGGTTTTTGGGTTTCGCAAATTTCTACAGAAAGTTTATTAAAAATTATTCAGTGATCGTTAAACCCCTTACTGACATGACTAGGAAGGGGACTGATTTTTCTAAATGGTCTGACGCCGCTAAAATTGCATTTTCCTCTCTAAAAGAGAGATTTACCTCGGCACCTGTCCTAATTCAACCTGATGTCTCCCAGCCTTTTATTGTTGAAGTTGATGCGTCGGAGGTGGGAGTGGGGGCTGTATTGTCTCAGGGTCCGTCTCCTGGCAAATGGCGCCCTTGCGCTTTCTTTTCCAAAAAATTATCTGCAGCAGAAAAGAACTATGATATTGGAAATAGGGAACTGTTGGCGATTAAACTGGCGTTTGAAGAGTGGCGTCACTTCTTAGAGGGAGCAATCCACCCCGTCACGGTAATTACGGATCACAAAAACCTTCTGTACCTAGAATCGGCTAAGCGTCTCACCCCTAGACAAGCTAGGTGGTCGCTATTCTTTACCAGATTTAACTTTGTAATCACCTATCGTCCTGGGGCGAAAAATACCAAGGCAGACGCATTGTCTCGTAGTTTCCCTGGAGGGGGTAATGTTAGTGATCCGGTACCTATTTTACAAAGAGGAGTGGTTGTCTCTGCTGTACACTCTGTTCTAGAGGGAAAGGTGTTAGAGGCCCAGGGGGACGCCCCGGCCTCTTGCCCCTCAGAGAAATTGTTTGTACCGTTAAACCTGCGTCTTGAGTTATTGAAGGAACATCATAATTCGGCACTTGCTGGGCACCCGGGTAGTAAAGCAACCTTGGAGCTATTGTCTCGTCGTTTTTGGTGGCCAAGGTTGCGTCAGGATGTAATAGATTTCGTGTCTACTTGTTCTACTTGTGCACGCGCGAAAGTCTCTCATACACGTCCAGCAGGGTCTTTATTGCCACTTTTCATCCCCAATAGACCATGGACACATCTATCAATGGATTTCATCACTGACTTACCTTTGTCTGCGGGTAAAACAGTTATCTTGGTAGTAGTAGACAGGTTTAGCAAAATGGTACACTTTATTGCGCTACCCGCACTTCCTAATGCTAAGACTCTTGCTCAGGTGTTTATCAGTGAAATCGTGAAGCTTCATGGGGTCCCTTCCGATGTGGTTTCGGATCGGGGAACCCAGTTTATTTCTAAGTTTTGGAAAGCTTTTTGTACCCGTTTAGGGGTACACTTATCCTTTTCCTCAGCTTTCCATCCTCAGTCGAATGGACAGACTGAGCGTACCAACCAAAACCTAGAAACATATTTAAGGTGTTTTGCGTCTGAAAACCAAGAGGTGTGGTCATCATATTTACCGTTAGCCGAGTTTGCCATAAATAATCGCCGTCAGGAATCCACTGGCAAGTCACCATTTCTTGGTGCATACGGTTTTCATCCCCAATTTTGTACTTTCAAAGAGGGGGGGTCTTCTGGGGTTCCCGAAGAGGAACGGTTTTCTTCATCTCTTTCATCGGTATGGCAGAAGGTGCAAGCTAACTTGAAAAATATGAGTGGTAAATACAAATGCATGGCCGATAAGAAACGGTCGCCAGGTCCGGACCTAGGAGTGAATGACTATGTGTGGTTGTCTACTAGGAATATTAAGTTGAAGGTTCCCTCTTGGAAACTGGGTCCTAGGTTCATTGGTCCTTATAAAATTGTAGCCGTCATTAACCCTGTGGCTTTTCGCCTGGAGCTACCTCAGACTTTTAAGATCCATAACGTCTTCCATAAGTCGCTGCTCAAGAAGTATGTTCCACCTCTAGAACCATCACCGCTGCCACCTCCTCCTGTTGTTGTGGATGGTAATCTGGAGTTTCAAATATCCAGAATTGTTGATTCTCGTCGGGTCCGCCGCTCTCTTCAGTATCTGGTGCATTGGAGGGGTTACGGTCCCGAGGAAAGAATGTGGGTTCCAGCGTCAGAGGTAAACGCCAACAGGTTGATTCAGGCTTTCCATGTCTCTCATCCGGAGAGACCTGGTCCTGAGTGTCCGGAGGCCCCTCGTGAAAGGGGGGGTACTGTCACGAGGGTGTCGGGAGCCACGTCTGACTCCGTTATACCCGGGGTCAGGAAGTCGCAGCGGGTGGCTGCGCGCTCTGTGTCTAAAGATCACGGTGTTTCTTAGTGTTTGTTTTCTGTGTTTGCCTTGCTATCCTTTTTGTCTCACTCAGGGATCCGTAGCTTCTCCTCCTCAGCTGTTTCTTGTCTGCCACTCCCAAACTCCTTATATTCTCCTCTCACACTTCTCTTGTTGCCAGTTATAGAGCTTCCTGCCTGGACATCTATGCTGACCCACTGGAGCTGAGAATCTGGTTGTTGTTCCAGAGTGCTACCCTCCGGATCCCTGTTGGGCTTTTGTTGTTTCCTGTTGTTGCCCTCCTGGGATTATATGTTTAGTTTGTATTGTCTGTCCTCCCCTTGGTGTTTTCCTTTAGAGCTAGTGGTGCGGACTAGTGTTCCCACCGCCCTGTTCACTATCTAGGGCTCATCCTAGGGAAAGCCAGGGTTTTAGGCACGTGATCGGCGTACGGGTGAGGAACCCGTCTAGGGACGACAGGGCAGCCAGGCGCCAGTCGCAAGGTGAGTCAGGGGTCACCACCTTCCCTCTCACTAGGGCAGGGCCTCCCTCTGTTCCTCCCTCCGTGTCACGTATGTGACAGTTACGCCGATCGTGATATTACCTTATTAAACAATACCACAATGGCCCAGTTGACCCAACATCTTGCATTAGCATAATTGAATTGGATCAAAAAATAGAGGTTCCTATCACCACACAGCCTCCCAGATACAGCGGAGCCGAAAGTCATCCTTTATCAAATACAGAAGGATCAGAAGAATATGGGATACAACTCACACAATAAGATATATAATACATGCTACAAGATAGGCCGTCTATCTATAGCAGGTCCGATTCTACCTAACTGGTCAGAAAATTCCATTCTGGATGAATAAACTCAACCCGAATTCAAAGTCCTCCAACTGTCCTGAAAATTCTTAGATGACTCTCAAAATGAAAGTCATAGCTTACTTCAGTGTAAGTGGTCATAGGGGAAAACAGCAGGATACTTTTATTTGGGCTCCCTATCACATAGAGAAATAAACATAAGACACGGTTATCCATTTCAAAATCATTTATTAAAACAAAATCCCTGCAGAGAAAAATTGTGATCCAGAAGAAGGCAAAAACCTGGACACATTTGGCCAGTTTGTGTCACAGGGAAAAAGACGAAGACTGTTGTGTTCTCTGTTGACTCTTGGTTTCTCCATCTGGGACGCTGGTCTGGGGCTTGTATCCTGAAAGCTTTCTTGCCTTAACTATCAGCCTGGCGTCCACCGGCATGCCACGCAGGTAGGAAGACTGTTGTAACCGTCTCCGTGTGGTTGGTGATTGAACCTGCTTGGTCGCTGCATCATAAATTTTGGTGATGCAAGGACTGCTGTGTGTTTAATCCATAAAGTTGAGTTCCTATAGAAGCACAGAAAAGCAGGGTCCCTTTCTTGAGACAGCAGCAGGTGTCACTACCAGTTCTGGCTGCTATGGCATGGCCACATGGGGAAGATTGCCCAACATGGACATTTTACTGCAGATTTTGCTGACATTCCACGGTGGATTTCGGTGCGGATTTACCAAAGATCTAACCCTACGCATTGCAAACAGTGAAATATACAGTGGAAATCTGTAGCATAAATTAAACCAATCAGATTCTATCTTTTATTTTGGACAGCTCCTTTGGAAAATGAAATGAGGAATCTGATTGGTTGCTATGGGCAACTAAGCCCGTTCTACTTTACACCAGTTTGATAAATGACCCCCTTAATTCTTCTCTGTACCAATCCTGATTCCTATTCGTTTTGAATGTGTACTCTTTGCGGAAGCTTCCATGCTATTTTTTTTTTACATGAGTTATTGGTCATTTCAAAGACAACGTATAAGAAACTGGTTATACTAAAATCTTGTTACTGTGATAGTTTGGTAGATCGCTACTTTTTGCCACCAAAAGAAAAGTCCACAGGAATCTGTGTAAATTCAGATGTAGCAAATGGACTTGAGGGCATGGGTGGGCATATTACACCTCAAATCTGTCACTACACTCCCTAACTTACTACTGTTAGGGCAGCTTTTAAATGCCATAGTGATTAGGGGCCTTTCTAGTGACAAGTATATTGTAGTCTCCGGTCAGTCAAGAAAGGGTTAATACTTGGGAACACTGTGGCTGACTTCACAGTTAAAGTGCATGAGGTAGGTATCAATAATGAGCCCCTGTAGTAACTATGGCAACTGTGTGCTGCTGATGTCATAGATGCATAAGTCTATGACATAAAGGACCCACAGATGAAGGTTCCATAACAGAAGGACAAACGGCCATTTGCAGAGCAATGCTTGGTGTGTCTGGAGACCTGGAGCTTCACCATCTGTAGAGGGAGGAAGGGAACGCCCGCCTAGCGTGCTCGCGCCATCCTCCCTGTTTTTTTAAAGGGCAAGGATTTTGAAAGGTGGGTACATTGCTTCAAAATACTGGGATGGTAGGAAAGACAAATAATTTGAGCCATAATTTCGGAGCGACAGCTACTACTTTGCTCCTGCGGCAGGTGCTGTGGTATTCTAACATGACCTCTCCACTGTGGTGAACTAAATAGGAGGCTGCTCAGATGCAGCTTGTTACCTAAAACCGCCCAAAACCAAACCAGCCCATTGGAGTCTACGGGTCCGTGAAAACCACTTCGTTCTCTCAGTCATATTCACTGACCACTGGTAGGAGCTGTGATTGAAACTTCATTTTCAGCCTAGCAGTGTATATGGAATACGGATGACACCTGGAGGGCAAAAAACGGACACACGGATCCTTCACAGACATTTTCACGGATGAAAGACTGACCAGCTTGTCACAGATGTCATCACGGACGTGTGAAAAAGATCTTATTGTTATTGGGGCATTTATATATCACGGGGCGGCCACCAGCTCTTATTTCTCTTCACCACTGTGATACTGCGCAATCAGTGAGGGCAGTGTTAGGCCTCATTCACACATCAGTGTTTGGTCAGTGATTTCCATCAGTGATGGTGAGCCAAAACCAGAAGTGGAGCCTCCACAGAGATAAGGTATAAGGGAAAGATCTGCTCCTGTTCTGTGGTTAGACCCGCACCTGGTTTGGGCTCAAAATCACTGACAGAAATAACTGACCAAAATATTAGAGTGGCAAATGCAATGTGCCGCGAGGTCTACCTTATCTTGCGTGTCCATGCTGTGCTCTCACTGCACTCTCTCACTGAGTTCATTTCATTGGTGCAGAAAACTTGGCTGAATCTGCGCTGAAACCACCTCCCATTGTATTCAATGGGAGGCCAAGCGGCAGTTCATGCAGCCGAGGGTTATTGCCCCCCCCCCACAAAGCCGTACCCGGAGCCTGCTAGTGGTTTAGCTCCATTCAGTGGCAGAAAACACAGCACAGCGGTTTCTGACGTGGGATACGCAGAGGATTATGGAGCTGACAAAACCTACCGTTAAAGGGATTGTGTCATTTCAGCAAGTGGCATTTGTCATGTAGAGAAAGTTAATGCAAGGCACTTGCTAATGTATTGTGATTGACCATATTGCCTCCTTTGCTGGCCGGATTCATTTTTTTTTACCACATTATACACTGCTCGTTTCCATGGTTACGACCACCCTGCAATCCATCAGTGGTGGCCGTGCTTGCACACTGTAGAAAAAAACACCAGCCTCTCTGGTGGCTGGTACAGTGGGAGCTTATATAGGCTGGTGCTTTTTCCTATAGAGTGCAAGCACAGCCAACGCTGATGGATTGCAGGGTGGTCGTAGCCATGGAAACGAGCAGTGTATAATGTGATGGAAAAATGAATCCAGTCAGCAAAGGAGGCAATATGGACAATCACAATACATTAGTAAATGCCTTGTATTAACTTTCTCTACATGATAAATACTATTTACTGAAGTGACACAATCCCTTTAAGGCCTCATGCACACAGCCGTTGCCCGGCTGTGGCCATATTGCGGCCCGCAATCCAGAGCTGCGGGTTCATACATGTTCTGTTTCTTTGCGGTGCGGACAAATCGCAGATCCCTTCAAGTTGAATAGGTCTCGATTCGTCATGGCCGCCGCACGGACATTGCCTGTGCGTTAGGGACCGCAAATTGCAGTCCCCAATGCACGGAACGACCACACAACGGCCGTGTGCATGAGGCCTAAGGCTGAGTTCACATGTATTTTAAGCATCTGTTATGCACACGTTGCCTTCGTTTTAGCTATTTCTGTCTACGATCCGTTATTTTAGACTGCAAAAAAAAAAATTATGTAGGAATTTTTTCCCTCTAAATTAACGGATCCCAGACGGAAATGGCATCACCATGGCAACTGCAGTAAACAGACAGCGATTGGTCGGCTTGAATCTAAAAATCATCAGTTGGCTCCTTGGGAGATGAAACTGATTTTATGGTTAGTAATGAATTTTGGAGACACCCGGAGGAGCTGCTTTTGCGTCCACTGCTCACGGTGGGATTTCTGGGGTAAGATACTGAGACATATCTAACTGTTATATTCAGGTGCGGGATATCTCCGTATAAAACTGCTGTGTTTTTAGTAAGCTACAATAAATACAATAAAACAGGAAAAGATGTTTAGCGTTTTCCCTAAATTTGAAGGGTCTATTATGTGTCTAGGGAAAATAGGACTTTTGGTCAGGTCTACAACACTTGTGGTGAAGTTAGCTACAGAAAGGTGAAGTATAAAGAATGGCAGACACTGCAGATGATTGCATTAGGGCCTTATTCGCACAGTCAGTGTTTGGTCAGTGATTTCCATCAGTAATTTTGAGCCAAAACCAAGTGCGGGTCCAAAACACAGAACAGGTGCAGATTTTTCCCTTCTACCTTATGTCTGTGTAGGATCCACTCCTGGTTTTGGCTCACAATCACTGATGGAAATCACTGACCAAACACTGACTGTGTGAATAAAGCCTTAAAATGTGAAAATTATTGGTGTCATTAAACTCATCTCATGTAGTTGCCTGTAAGTGAGGTTCTTCATATGCATTGCGGCCTTAGGCCTCATGCATTCACTTCAATGGGGCCGCAAAAGATACAGACAGCACTACGTGTGCTGTCCGCATCCGTGGCTCCGTTCCACGGCCCCGCTAAAAAAATATAACATGTCCTATTCTTGTCCGCGCTTTGCGGACAAGAATAGGCATTTATATTGCCGGCGCAAATTGCGGAAGGCAACGCGGGCAACTTCCGATTTTTGCTGATCCGCGGTTTGCGGACCGCAAAAAAAGCGGCACAGTCACGTGCATGAGGCCTTAGCTTGTGAAACCAGCTTTTTTGGACTGAACCTTTAAATGAAAATCTTGCTCTATTACTACAGGCACAGTCATATAAATATCAGAAAAACCCTCCCAAAAAGGGTAATTTTTTATTCAGACAGTTGGTTGGGCTGGTATGAGTTGATTTGCATACTCCCCTCCAAGCCTTAGGGTGCCGGTACACAGGTGTAGGGTAAGGAGCAGAAAGTCAGCGCAAATTTCTGTACGGATTTCTGTGCGCTTCTGTAACAAAAACCGCATGAGCAGAGCGGGCGCGCTATCCGCCAGGTGCCTTCTGTTTTAAACGGCAGGCACCTGGGACTAATGTAATCGTAATGACCAAGAATAAAAATAATAGGTCAGTTTTAATGCATAGGAAACGGTGTTAAAAAAATATAATATAAAACTGTTGCAGAATTGTTTCGTTTTTATAATTCCACCCCATTTGAAATTTGCTTTCCGCTTCCCATTCACATTGTATGCAACTGTAAATGGCGCCATTAGAAAGCACATCTTGTTCTGCAAAAGACAAGCCCTGATACGGCTATGTGAATCAAAAATAAAAGTATGCTTGATTCTTTTATTACCCAAATTGCTGTTTTATGCTAAATAGGGTCTCAGTGCACGATTTGGGAATACTTTTTATACTTCTTTTTGCAACCCTTTAAGAATCTCCATTGGGCTGAGACTCCATGTACATTTTTGATGTGGCGACATCAACAAAATCACAGAAAATGACAGAATGTTGGAAATTAGTGAGTATCAGAAGTTGCAGTTGTCCAGTTCACTTAGCAAATGAAAGGTGAGGTGTGACAAGTTACAATGGACATCGGGGTCACTCGTTGTTTGATACTAGATTGAGACACGGGGTCCATCCTGATAGACAGTATGTATTAAAGAGTCCATCAACTGCTGGAATATTTATGTCATGTTTTCTTTTTAATTCAGACACAATCTTCAGTCTCCGCAGTCTTCACAGAGAACCTTCTCACCGACCACAGGAGAAAACATCAACAGGCATTACATATATTCTCAGTGTATAGTATATTCTTAAATAGCGTCTGTCAGCATGATCAACCCTATTAAACCAGGCCTGTTGCCTGGTAGGGTTGATCATGCCATTAAAATGATACCTTAGTATCTTTGTATATAGCAGCATTCCTTAAATATCAGTTTTTTTATTATTATGCAAGTTCGCTCTTTCGACCAGAAGGGGATGGCCAGAAGCCTTGGAGCTCTGCTTTTGAAATGCCCATCTCCTCTCTGATTGACAGGGCCTGACATCTTGCCTAGCCCAGGATTTCCGTGCCCGTGCTGTGCCTCAGTTCTTGTGGACCTGATCTTCTGCTTCCTGAGCAGATTCCGACTGCACATGCACCGAGACACGTCAGTCCACCCTGAAGTGAAGGCGCCAGGTTCGGTGCCTTCACTTCCAGGTGAAGTCTTGCATTATTGGAGCATGCACTTCCTGGATCTGCACTGTTTGAGAAGTGGCAGCAGGAAAATGTTGGAAAATAGCTGCTGCCGTGAGTAATGTCACTGTCATGTGACTTAGGGCTCATGTGTGACGGCCTTGCCTCTGTTGCGGTCCACATGCACTACTTTTTTGCTGTGTAGAGGCACGGACAGAAAAATCACGGAAGCACTCTGTAGTGCTTTCATGGGATTCCAATCTGTCCCTCTGTCCCGATACCGCACCATATTTTCCGGCGTGTACATACAGTAAGTGCAATCTATATTGTCTCTATATAGGGTAAGTGTAGTCTATATAGTGGATGCATAGGGTAAATGTAGTCTATATGGTGGATGTATAGGGTAAGTGTAGTCTACATAGTATGCATGTAGGTTAAGCATAGTCTACATAGTGTTAGTGTACTCTATATAGTGTGTACATAGGATAAGTGTAATCTATATTGTGTCTGTATATCAGGTAAGTGTAATCTATATTGTGTCTGTATATCAGGTAAGCGTAATTTATATTGTGTCTGTATATCAGGTAAGTGTAATCTATATTGTGTCTGTATATCAGGTAAGTGTAATTTATATTGTGTCTGTATATCAGGTAAGTGTAATTTATATTGTGTCTGTATATCAGGTCAGTGATTTCTATATTGTGTCTGTATATCAGGTAAGTGTAATCTATATTGTGTCTGTATATCAGGTCAGTGATTTCTATATTGTGTCTGTATATAAGGTAAGTGTAATCTATATTGTGTCTGTATATCAGGTAAGTGTAATTTATATTGTGTCTGTATATCAGGTCAGTGATTTCTATATTGTGTCTGTATATAAGGTAAGTGTAATCCATATTGTGTCTGTATATCAGGTAAGTGTAATCTATATTGTGTCTGTATATCGGGTAAGTGTAGTGTATTTCGTGTATGTATAAGGTAAATGTAGTGTATATAGATAATGTATAGGGTAAGCGTAGTCTATGTAGTATGTATTAGTGTATAAACAGTAAGTGTACTCTATGTGTTGTGTTTATAGAATATGTCAGCTTTATAGTTAGTCGGTATATAGGGTAAGTGTATATAGTGTATGAATAAGGTGTAGTGTAATAGTGTGTATATAGGATAACTGTAGTGTATATAGCGTATGTGTGTAGGATAAGTGTAATCTATATAGTGTTTATATAGGGGTAAGCAATTTATATAGTTTCTGCATATAGGATAAATGTAGTGTATATAGTTTATGTATAGGTTAAGTCTATGTAGTATGTATCTACTGTAGCATAAATGTAGTATTTATGTTTTGTATATATGATAAGTGTAATCTTAATAACTAGTCTGTATATTAGGTATGTGTAGAGTATATAGTAAATGTATAGTGTGTATAGTGTTTGTACAGGGTAAGTGTTGTTTAATTTATATTTTATCTGCATATTGGGTATGTGTAGTGTGTGTGCATATAGATAAATATATTTATATATTAAGTGGGGTAAGTGTAATGTATATATTGTATGATGTGTAATTTATATAGTTTCTGTATATGGGGTAAGTTTAGTGTATATAGTGTATGTATATGACATGTGTAGTCATTATAGTGTTACATGCGGTATGTGTAGTGTATACAGTGTGTGTGTGTTGTGTATATAGGATAACTAATGTATAAATGCCTGTATATAAGGTAAGTGTAGCATATATAGTGTATGTATAGTGTATATAGTGTGTGTATAGGGTAAGTGTAGTGTATACAGTTTATGTGTATAGGGTAAGTGTAGTGTATACAGTTTATATGTAAGCTAAGTGTAGTCTACATAGTGTTTACATGGGATTAGGTGTAATCTATATAGTTATTTAATGTCTGTAAAAAAGGTAAGTGTAGCGTATATAGTGTGAATATAGGATAAGTAATCTATATAGTGTCAGCATATAGGATTAATGTAGTGTATATAATATATGTATAGTGTAGTCTCTGTAGTGTGTATATAGATGTAATCTTTATACTTAGTCTGTATATTGAGTATGTGTAGAGTATATAGTGGATATATTGTGTATATAGTGCTTGTATAGGGTAAGTGTCGTCAATATTTAGTGTATAAGGTATGTGTACAGTATATAGTGTATGTATAAGGCAAGTATAATGTATATAGTGTACAGTTAGGGTACATGTACTTTATGTAATGTATATATAGAGTAAGAATAGTCTAGTGTATATTTACGGTAAGTGTAGTCTATATAGTATGTATATCAGGTAAGTGTAATGTAGTATATATATATATATATATATACTGTGCATACACAGGGTAAGTGTAGTCTATATAGTGTATGTGAAAGGTAAGTGTAGTCTATATATAGGGTAAATGTATGCAGTGTGTATATAGGATCAGTGTAATTTATATAGTGTCTGCATATAGGTTAAGTGTAGTGTATATAGTGTATGATATCACTTCCTGCGTGATATCCATAAAATGTTACACAGTAATAGGAGAAAAGTTCTGTTCTAAATTTTACATTTTAGAAAAATAAAAGCTTGGCCTCCGCCACATAATGCACCAAAAACAAAAAAGCTTTTCCTCTGCAGTGACTGACTATACAAACATTGCATGGTGTACCAGTTGCAATCAATATTGTTATAACATTTCATGGGTTGAATTCTATTTCATATATTAAATTCACATCTGTTTTGTTAGCCCTTTTGCAGTGCTTAATCCCTCCTTGTTTAGGTGGGTCCCTACACTAACACGTTATACATATAACAGGATATATTGAGTGTAACTGGTGTTATCACTTGCAGTGTGCTTTTACATTATTTTGTATACAGTAGTCAGTTGTTATAGAGAAACGCCAATATACTGCTTATCAGTTTGGCTTTTCAAATTAATAGTGCAAATCAGTGTAAATCATGTTATTAAAAAAAAAAGAGTCTTAGGGTAGGGACCTATCTGAATGAGGTCGCCTTGACGTGGCAGATGGGCTCACACAATGTCATCAGATTGTGTGCTAAGAATCTCATATTTTTAAAAGTGTGGGTGACAAGAGTCTTCTGAGAGTTTTTGAGCTTCCATATGTTAAGGAATTAATCAGTTGTCCCTCTTGAAGCATAGATAGGTTCGTAGAGATAGATGGCATCATTTATTTTTATTAAGGCTACGCCATGAGTGGGCAGCACAGTGGCTCACTGGTTGGCACTGGTGCCTTGCAGTGCTGGGGTCCTAGGTTCAAATCTGACCAATAACAACATCTGCATGGAGTTTGTATGTTCTCCCTGTGCTTGTGTGGGTTCCTTCAGGTACTCCAGTTTCCTCCTACACTCCAAAGACATACTGATAGGGAACTTACAGTGGGATGCGAAAGTTTGGGCAACCTTGTTAATCGTCATGATTTTCCTGTATAAATCGTTGGTTGTTACGATAAAAAATGTCAGTTAAATATATCATATAGGAGACACACACAGTGATATTTGAGAAGTGAAATGAAGTTTATTGGATTTACAGAAAATGTGCTATAATTGTTTCAACAAAATTAGGCAGGTGCATAAATTTGGGCACTGTTGTCATTTTATTGATTCCAAAACCTTTAGAACTAATAATTGAACTCAAATTGGCTTGGTAAGCTCAGTGACCCCTGACCTACATACACAGGTGAATCCAATTATGAGAAAGAGTATTTAAGGGGGTCAATTGTAAGTTTCCCTCCTCTTTTAATTTTCTCTGAAGAGTAGCAACATGGGGGTCTCAAAACAACTCTCAAATGACCTGAAAACAAAGATTGTTCACCATCATGGTTTCGGGGAAGGATACATAAAGCTGTCTTAGAGATTTCAGCTGTCTGTTTCCACAGTTAGGAACATATTGAGGAAATGGAAGACCACAGGCTCAGTTCAAGTTAAGGCTCGAAAGTGGCAGACCAAGAAAAATCTCTGATAGACAGAAGCGACGAATGGTGAGAACAGTCAGAGTCAACCCGCAGACCAGCACCAAAGACCTACAACATCATCTTGCTGCAGACGGAGTCACTGTGCATCGTTCAACCATTCGGCGCACTTTACACAAGGAGATGCTGTATGCGAGAGTGATGCAGAGGAAGCCTTTTCTCCGCCCACAGCACAAAAAGTGCCTCTTGAGGTGGGCTAAAGCACATTTGGACAAGCCAGTTTCATTTTGGAATAAGGTGCTGTGGACTGATGAAACTAAAATTGAGTTATTTGGCCATAACAAGGGGCGTTATGCATGGAGGAAAAAGAACACAGGATTCCAAGAAAAACACCTGCTACCTACAGTAAAATATAGTGGTGGTTCCATCATGCTGTGGGGCTGTGTGGCCAGTGCAGGGACTGGGAATCTTGTCAAAGTTGAGGGACGCATGGATTCCACTCAGTATCAGCAGATTCTGGAGACCAATGTCCAGGAATCAGTGACAAAGCTAAAGCTGCGCCGGGGCTAGATCTTTCAACAAGACAACGACCCTAAACACTGCTCAAAATCTACTAAGGCATTTATGCAGAGGAACAAGTACAACGTTCTGGAATGGCCATCTCAGTTCCCAGACCTGAATATAATTGAAAATTTGTGGTGTGACTTAAAGAGAGCTGTCCATGCTCGGGAGCCATCAAACCTGAATGAACTAAAGATGTTTTGTAAAGAGGAATGGTCCAAAATACCTTCAACCAGAATCCAGACTCTCATTGGAACCTACAGGAAGCGTTTAGAGGCTGTAATTTCTGCAAAAGGAGGATCTACTAAATATTGATTTCATTAGTTTTTTGTGGTGCCCAAATTTATGCACCTGCCTAATTTTGTTTAAACAATTATAGCACACTTTCTGTAAATCCAATAAACTTCATTTCACTTCTCAAATATCACTGTGTGTGTCTCCTATATGATATATTTAACTGACATTTCTTATCGTAACAACCAACGATTTATACAGGAAAATCATGACGATCAACAAGGTTGCCCAAACTTTCGCATCCCACTGTAGATTGTGAGCCCCATTAAGGACAGTTGGATGCTAATGTCTGTAAAGAGCTGCGGTATATAGCAGCGCTATATAAGTGCATAAAATAAATAAATAAGGTCTGGACACCTTGGGAGACTTTTTAAAGAGTATGGGTTTTTACTGTAAAATACCAGAAATGCATTTTCATTCAGACATAAGGTGCAGCAAATAATGACTGTTGGGCTCCACGTTTATGTGGCCCACGAAAAAGTAGCCCACCTCCAGCGATAGTATGACAAGATGAATGAGCAAGTGGATTGTTATTTTTTACCCACAAGTCACAAAAGATGCTGAAAGTGGTCCCTGTTCCAGGCTATGCATCTTTGGGCACATAGGATTATGTTGGCCGATACTTCTTGCAGCTCCACAGCAGTGATGCTGCAGAAACAAAAATGTCCTGCTCTTTCCAACAAGATGGGACAACATGCCACACCTCACTGGCACGGATTCATGAACTGCTGATGTAGGAGCAAACTGTGAGCAAGGGGTTATGGCCACCACGTTCCTCAGACTTGTCCTCGTGCAATTTTTATCTGTTGGGAACTTCAAAACAGAAAATGTCCACTAACAATCCACCTCCCTGGATGAACTGAAGGATTCACAAACACTATCCGCAACATTACGAGTAGTATCAGCCGACATAATCCGACGTGCCCAAAAATGCATAGATATGAATGGGGACCACTTTCTGCATCGTGTGGCATGTGGGTTTTTAAAGAAACAATCCACTTGCTCATTCATTTTGTCATACTATTGCTGGAGACTGTCTACTTTTTCGTGGACCACCCTGTATTACCCCTTCTCAACACAGAGAAGGGATACATGATGGCCTTTTTATGTGTGTCATTCCTATGCAACGACCTATTTGCGTATATTCTCCTACTAGTGACATCACTGTGTGCATTATTGCTATTTTGTGACACAACTGTGTAAATTATCTACAATATGTACAATAAAGTCACTTCAACTTTTACATTATCCTTGTGCATCAGGGAGACCATAATAATCATAAAATTTTCTGGAATTGCTGCAGAAGGTGGCCATGATAGAGTGGGGCCCAAGTCAATTTTGCTATGAAGCCCCACGGTTACTTGCTATGCCCCTGGAATGTACATTATATATAGATTCTGCAAGCAGCTACATTCGGTCAGGGAGCTGTCAGAATGGCTAGAGCTGCTGCACAGATTTAGGGGGTCATTTACTATACTGAAATATCCGCCTCTTCATAACTTCGGCGGATACCCCGCTAGCTACAGGCTTTTATTATGACCGGCGTCTAAAACGCCGGTCCTAATAAATGTGCCCCTTAATTTCAACAGAACTTAAAGAGAACCTGTCACCTCACCACCTGGTGGCCAGGGCTGTGGGAGTGCACATAGGCCAGTGCCTTTTCCTATATTGTGTAAGCACGACCACCGCTGCTGGATTACAGGGTGGTCGTAACCATGGAAATGAGCAGTGTATAATCTGACTGAAAAATGAATCAAGCCAGCAAAGGAGGCAATATGGACAATAACAATACATTAGTATTGTGTTTTTGTGCTTCAGGGTATTAAACATTGATATTTTTAATTTAACATATATATATATTGCTATATCACATTTGTAATAAGAGGAATTCATGAAATTGCTGGACCAATTGATGGGAGGATCATGAAACCAGTCATGGAATGCCCAGTGTATAGGAGTCGAAGACACTCCTTTGTGAGTCCAGAAGACTGGAAAGCAAAAAAACAGTCTCCCATTTGAAAGGCTGACCTTTCTCCCCTGGCAACTAGAGATGAGTGAATTTTTCAAAAATTCGATTCGCCGTTTCGTCAAATTTCTTAGAAAAAAATTGGTTCGATCCGAATAAATTCCCAGCTAATTACATTTTTAAAAAAACTGCTATTTCCTGGCTGCAGAGAGCCTTTATAGTGGTGTAGGACACTGTGCCTTGCAGTTACACACATATGGAGTCTGCTTTGGTAGTGAAATAATACTGTGAGTTCGTATGACATGCAGATGACAGGCGTCACTCTTAGAATCACTGCACACTCCACTTATTTGGGCAGTTACGGGGCCAGAACTGACCAAATAACTCAAGTATGAACTCAGCTGTCCGCATCCGTTGCTCCGTTCGGTATACCTGAAAAAATTATATATCATGTCCTATTCTTGTCCGTTTTGCTGACAAGAATAGGCATTTCTATAAAGGACCATCCGTGTTTTGCGGATCCGCAATTTGAAGACCGCAAAACACGGCACGTTTGTGTGAACAAGCCCTTAATCTGAAGATATGCTAACAAATCAGAGGCCTTTGGCTAAAACTTCTCAAAGGGGTATTGCGGTAGGTGAAAGTTATCCTGCTCTATCCATTTCTATGGAAGTTCCGGAGATAGGCGAGTACAGTGCTTGGCTATCTCCGGGACAGCCATAGAAATGAATGGAGCGGGACATGCGGGACCCTCGCTGATCAGATGTTTGAGAATGC
The DNA here is from genome assembly GCF_014858855.1 of Bufo gargarizans. Lineage (NCBI taxonomy): Eukaryota > Metazoa > Chordata > Amphibia > Anura > Bufonidae > Bufo > Bufo gargarizans. The sequence goes on from NC_058081.1 coordinate 352,604,246, forward strand.
AACAGACCTTCTCACAGTTTACCAATCAGAGCGCTGTACATTGTATAGAGCTGCGCCTAGGCCATGTGACCAATGAATGTGATGTCACATGGCCTAGGGAAAGCTGAGAGAAAGCTGTGGCACTACTGCCTTCTCAAACTGATTGGCGGGGGTCCCGGGTGTAGTGATGGACGAACATCGGCCGGGACGGTTCGCGAACGCGATCAAATGTTAGCGAAGCTGGAATACCTCACAAATAGTCCCTCAACATGGACAGTGAAATACCAGATGTATTATTTGAATTTGCGATCTCCATTACAGAGGGAAACTTTTTTTCTCCCCACAGCATATAAAGGGGTTGTCCCACAGAAAATATTCTACAGTTTTCAAACCAGCACCTGGGTCTGAATACTTTTATATTTATATGTAATTGAAAAGTTAGCATAGCCACAGAGTTATTCAATAAAATGTATCTGTGTAGCGCCACCTGCTGTTTGCTTATTTCTTTGACCTGCTCCCTGAGATGGCCGCACATGCTCAGTTTCATCCTTCAACTGGCTCCTGAGCTGGGATAGGGAGAGCATGGGCACGCCCCCTTAGCTGCAGCAGAAAAGACACTTCCTTTCAGCTGCCTTCTTGATATCAATCTAGCAGCGCATTGAATGGGGAGATCTCTGGATCCATGTGAGGTACAGGGCTGGTTCTAGCTTTGCTAGAAAGAGGTTGTCATGTACTATATGATGTCTGATTTGATTTTTTTACATTAGTCATGGGATAACCCCTTTAAGGATAAAACAGGGTCAGTGTCTACCTGCTTCCACCTCAGAGGATCACACAACTGTGTTTACAGTCACTCCAATAACTGTAGAACGGTAGAACATGTCATATTCTTGTCCGTTTTGTGGACAAGGATCGGAAATTTCTACAGAAGTAAAAAAATAAACGGTGCCATGATTTTGGCTGGGATCCGGCTTTTAGTGTATCCGCCATTTACAGAGAATAAAACACGACCGTGTACATGAGCCCTAATATGTATATTTACCCATATTCCTATGTAGACCTACAGCCTGTCCACCTCATGCTGTGAGTAGAGACTTTATCTCTAGACCTTCATACATTTCAATGGGATTAAGTGATTTGCTTGTGTGAAGATTGGTGCTTACCTTATTAAACAATACCACAATGGCCCAGTTGACCCAACATCTGGCATTAGCATAATTGAATTGGATCAAAAAATTTATGTTCCTATCACCACACAGCCTCCCAGATACAGCGGAGCCGAAAGTCATCCTTTATCAAATGCAGAAGGATCAGAAGAATATGGGATACAACTCACACAATAAGATATATAACACACGCTACAAGATAGGCCGTCTATCTATAGCAGGCCCGATTCTACCTAACTGGTCAGAAAATTCCATTCTGGATGAATAAACTCAACCCGAATTTCAAAGTCCTCCAACTGTCCTGAAAATTCTTAGATGACACTCAAAATGAAAGTCATAGCTTACATCAGTGTAAGTGGTCATAGGGGAAAACAGCAGGATACTTTTATTTGGGCTCCCTATCACATAGAGAAATAAACATAAGACACGGTTATCCATTTCAAAATCATTTATTAAAACAAAATCCCTGCAGAGAAAAATTGTGATCCAGAAGAAGGCAAAAACCTGGACACATTTGGCCAGTTTGCGTCACAGGAAAAAAGACGAAGACTGTTGTGTTCTCTGTTGGCTCTTGGTTTCTCCATCTGGGACGCTGGTCTGGGGCTTGTATCCTGAAAGCTTCTTTCCCTATCAGCCTGGCGTCCACCGGCATGCCACGCAGATAGGAAGACTGTTGTAACCGTCTCCGTGTGGTTGGTGATTGAACCTGCTTGGTCGCTGCATCATAAATTTTGGTGATGCAATGACTGCTGTGTGTTTATTCCATAAAGTCGAGTTCCTATAGAAGCACAGAAGAGCAGGGTCCCTTTCTTGAGACAGCAGCAGGTGTCACTACCAGCTCTGGCTGCTATGGCATGGCCACATGGGGAAGATTGCCCAACATGGAAATTTTACTGCAGATTTTGCTGACATTCCACGTTGGATTTCGGTGCGGATTTACCAAAGATCTAACCCTACGCATTGCAAACAGTGAAATATACAGTGGAAATCTGTAGCATAAATTAAACCAATCAGATTCTATCTTTTATTTTGGACAGCTCCTTTGGAAAATGAAATGAGGAAGCTGATTGGTTGCTATGGGCAACTAAGCCAGTTCTACTTTACACCAGTTTGATAAATGACCCCCTTAATTCTTCTCTGTACCAATCCTGATTCCTATTCGTTTTGAATGTGTACTCTTTGCGGAAGCTTCCATGCTATTTTTTTTTTAGATGAGTTATTAGTCATTTCAAAGACAATGTATAAGAAACTGGTTATACTAAAATCTTCTTCCTGTGATAGTTTGGTAGATCGCTACTTTTTGCCACCAAAAGAAAAGTCCACAGGAATCTGTGTAAATTCAAATGTAGCAAATGGACTTGAGGGCATGGGTGGGCATATTACACCTCACATCTGTCACTACACTCCCTAACTTACTACTGTTAGGGCAGCTTTTAAATGCCATAGTGATTAGGGGCCTTTCTAGTGACAAGTATATTGTAGTCTCCGGTCAGTCAAGAAAGGGTTAATACTTGGGACCACTGTGGCTGACTTCACAGTTAAAGTGCATGAGGTAGGTATCAATAATAAGCCCCTGTAGTAACTATGGCAACTGTGTGCTGCTGATGTCATAGATGCATAAGTCTATGACATAAAGGACCCACAGATGAAGGTTCCATAACAGAAGGACAAACGGCCATTTGCAGAGCAATGCTTGATGTGTCTGGAGACCTGGAGCTTCACCATCTGTAGAGGGAGGAAGGGGACGCCCGCCTAGCGTGCTCGCGCCATCCTTCCTGCCGTCTTGTCGCGCGTTCCCGTACATAGACTTCAGCGGGAACGCGCGACAATGGGCGTTCGCTTGTTCTGGAGCCGCGATTGTAAACGCGCATACAATCGCTAGTGATTGCTGACTTATTGCTTGGATTTATGTCTCTGCTTCTGCCTAATGATATGGAATCTGACTTACTTGATTTTGACTCGGATAGTCTCTCCTGGTTTTGACCCAGTCGCTTGTTCGTTTTGCTTGACGTTTCTGGTGACTTTTTCTTTGTGTCTGTCTGTCTGTCACTATATTTGTTATTTTTGTTCTTGCTTTTCTCCCCGCATAGACCACAGCACTTAGTCGAGTATGGACTGCCGTCAAGTTGTATGCCCTTGTTTAGAACGGATTATGCAAGTAGGCAGAGACAGTGTGACAGGTGTTGCATTAACCCTATACTGGTTTCTGGACCTTTGAAGCTGCTCTGCTGCTGCAGCCTGCTAATGCACTTTACCTTCCTCCCCTCTAGGTAGTCCGACTTAGCATCGATTGTGAGATTACACATGTTGGGGCAGAGGTGCCCTTTATTTTTAGAATTTCTAAGATAACTATTTTTCTGAGTTGATAAATATTGTAAGAAGTCCAACTGCTACAAAACTTGGGTTGGACTTAAGAATGGTAAAGTTATATGTAATTCTAGCAAGAATAAAACGTTTTGCATACATTTCCTGGATATATTTCTCTCCTTTCATCCTGCTGGGGAATGCATCATGGCAAGCTTCTTAAGCTGTATGGTACTTATGCCCTCTATAAAATGAGATACTAAGAGTGTGGAATCCTAACCTGTAGGGCTTAAACAGTAGTTTCACCTTGTCATTTCAAGCCTTTTAATCTCTTAGATGTTAAAAACATCTCTGAGACAAATGATCCTTGATTCAGTTTCTCTGGAAACTGTTGACTACTAATGTCTCTCAACTAGGTTGAGAATCGCACCTGGAGGGACATACAGTCTGTCGGTTCTTGGAGTCCCTTGAGAGGTGTCCTCAAACTTAAATGGGTTATCCAAGTTCTCCAACAGCCCCCCCCCCCCCCCATGTGCCAGGCCCCTCATAGGTAATATACTTACCCTGCTCCCAGCTGCTGCTTCTCCCTGTACAGAGATGAAAACATACAGTGTCGGGGGGAGCAGCTAATGGCAGGCAGGGACGAGATGTTTTAATCCATGTACAGGAAGAAGCAGCAGCGGCAGTGCGGGGACCAGGAGCAGCGCTGGGAGCGGGCTAAGTATATTAAGTATATTACCTGTGAGGGGCCCAGCACATGGGGGGGGGGGGGGCTGGCTGTTGGAGAACTTGGATAACCCCTTTAAGAAAAAAACCTAAAGCTATAGAATATGATGTCTCTTACTCTCCCCGCAGACCCTGGGGAAAGTAGTCCATGTAAGGCCGGAAAACATTACCTCACTGGTCTATATAAACAGAGTAGCACCAAATTAGATCCCCTTCCCAGGGAAGTGGGAAGGATCCTGACATGGACATAACTGAGCCTGACCCATCTGTCTATACTACTCATTTGTTCTAGCAGTTCCAGAATGGTCCGGAATTCCAGAGATCTTCAAGCAGATCACCAAAATGTGGGAAGTACCAGCGATTGATCTCATGGTGACCAGGTTCAGTGCCAAGATGGAAATATACCCTTACCTTTATTAGGACAATCCCTTGGCAGCAGGTACTCTGTTCATTCCTTGAAGGTTCAGACTGGCCTATGTTTTCCCTCTGGTTTCCTTGATACGTAGGGTGTTGCTGAAAATCAAGGTATAGCTATCATACAGTTTGGGCAGAAGAAGTCATGGTTCCCAACTCATTTAAATGAGCCAATGGTGTTGCTGAGACTAGTACAGATCATGTATGTCTAGGGCACTCAACTCTACCAAGATCTGAAAAGATTCAGTCTAATGGATGACTAGCCTCTATTACTATTTAGAGGCCTCTATGATACAGTCATGAAAACCTTGCCACACTCTGGTTTTCAATCCACCAATATATCATGTTTGTTTTCCTAACTCAATTTTGTCAAATGTAATTTAGACAAGGGTATATCTGGAGTCTCCCCCCTTTGTAGATCGTGTGTCTGGAGCACTAATCTCTGTGAGGAGTTTCAAACAGACAGCCTCTACTGAAATAGAGAGGCCTCTTTGACATAGTCATGAAGACCTTCTCATAGCCAGGTCTCAAGCCACCTAAAATGTTTACACAAGGGTCAAGTGCATCTTTTCAGCTTGAATTCTACCCAAGGATTGGATAGGTCCAAACCACAGACTATGAGCTTCGTAGGAAAAGGCCTGAGTGTATCGGCCTAAAAAGTCTAAATTTAGGCCATATCTATCCTTTGAGTTTATCCTTGTCACAAGAGTCCTTCACGAAAAGAGGTTTGCTAAACTTTGGCCTTCCATGTCAAAATTGGTTTTAGCTTTAATCATAGACAGTTTAATCTCCCTTTGAACATCTAGAAGAGATCCCACATACATAATTTTAAAAGATTACATGTATTAACTCCTTGCCATGGCATCTGCTATGAGAAAAGGGGAAATCCTAACCTTGTCATCAGTGGATCTGTACAGATTTCTCCCTGACAGGGTTTTGCTAATGCTTTACTCCAAGGGATTCTTGGGGGAACTGCAATCAGCGTTGGTCCTGAACTTTCCTCTAATGAGATCTATTTAGTCTGCAAGTAAACAGATAAGGAAGATTTAAGCATGTATTACTTGATTTTAAGTTTAAGAGCCTCCATACCCTGGCTAGTTAGTTTATGGATGTCATTACACTGGCTTACTTTTTCCAGAACTCTGATCCACCTAATTTTATTAGAGCCACCTCTGTCAACCTCTTGGGTTGATTTTAAGGATACGGCTACATGGGGCTGATTTTCAACAGTGGTAATTTGCTGTGTTTCCATAGCAGACATTTTGATGCAGGATTGCTGTGGATTTCAGTCTGTACATTGCAAAGGATGAAATCTATGGTTGCATGGATCCATCTGCAGTCATTTTATGGACAAGACCTTTGTGAGGACAGCACAAAATACTTGGCAAACAAGGGGGCATACCATATGAAAAATAGAGAATGGCACAGAATTTAAACAAAGTCTATATAAGTATGTGCCATATTATCATTTTACAAACATATTGGTCAACAGTAACCAGAAAGTGGCCAGCCCCTTTAAGGACCAGGCCAATTTTCGTATTTTTGTTTTTACCTTCAGATCTTCCTCGAGCCATAACTTTCCTATTTACATAGCCGTATGAGAGCTTATTTTTGGCATCCAAGGCACAATTTCATTCACTGGTTCTTATTTTGGTTTTACGGTATTGACTGTGCTCTAAATAAAAACATGACAGTCATATTCTGCAGGTCAGTATAATTACATTTATTCAAAATTTATTGTTTTTTTATGTTTGAGTACTACTTTTTTATTTTTGTCAATTAATATTTAAGCAACCTTAATTCGTTTTTTCACTGGCATAGCTGTATAAGGCCTCATGCACATGACCGTTGTGTGTTTTGTGGTCCGCAAAACACGGATAGCGTCCGCGTGTGTTCCGCAAATTGCAGAACGGCACGGACAGCCATTTATATAACTGCCTCTTCTTGTCTGCAAAACGGACAAGAATAGGACAGGTTATATCTTTTTTGTGGACCACGGAACGGAGCAACGGATGCGGACAGCACACGGAGTGCTGTCTGCAACTTTTGTGGCCCCATTGAAATGAACGGGTCCGCATCCAAGCCCGCTCGGATGCGGATCAAAACAACAGTCGTGTGCATGAGGCCTAAGGACTAGTTTTATGCAAGAGAATTTGCTTTTTTGGTGCTATTTGAGGGAACATAAAAATTATTTTGTAATTTGTGTTTCAATTCATATAAAGCTAATTTTGACATTGCTTTACTTTATTGTTTACATTGTATTTATTTCACACTGACTAACCTGTTAATTGGTTAGGGAAACACTAGTATGCCCTAACAGCAGGATTACTAACTATTACTACCAGGTTTTCCGGGATTTTCATACTAATGACCTATCCTCGGGATAGGTCATCAGTATCTGATCGGTGGGGGTCCGACACCCGAGACCTCCTCCGATCAGCCGTTTGAGATAGCATCGGCACTCTTGTGAGAGCTTCGGCCTTCTCGTAGCTTACCAAGCACAGCGCCTACATTGTATTGGAGCTGTGCTTGGTACCACGCTCCGTCCATCACTTCAATGGGAGCGTAATAACAGAGACTTTTCTTGAGCTGTACCTGCTCTCTACAATGCACTTCCCTGGACAATCAGGTTAATTCCCAACTTCCTTAGCTTCAAACGTGCCTTAACCCCTTAAGGACACAGCCTTTTTACACCTTAGGACCAGGCCATTTTTTGCAAATCTGACCAGTGTCACTTTAAGTGCTGATAACTTTAAAACGCTTTGACTTATCCAGGCCGTTCTGACATTGTTTTTTCGTCACATATTGTACTTCATGACACTAGTAAAATTAAGTCCCAAAAATATTTATTAGCAAATTTCAAAGTTTCAGTTTCTCTACTTCTGTAATACATAGTAATACCCCCAAAAATTGTGATGACTATACATTCCCCATATGTCTACTTCATGTGTGAATTATTTTGGGAATGATATTTTATTTTTTGGGGATGTTATAAGGCTTAGAAGTTTAGAAGCAAATCTTGAATTTTTTCTGAAATTTACAAAAACTCAATTTTTAGTTGACCAGTTCAGGTCTGAAGTCGCTTTGCGAGGCTTACATAATAGAAACCACCCAAAAATGACCCCATCTAAGAAACTACACCCCTCAAGGTATTCAAAACTGGTTTTACATACGTCGTTAACCCTTTAGGTGTTGCACAAGAGTTATTGGCAAATGGGGATGAAATTAGGAAAATTTTTTTTTTTGCCTTATTTTCCATTTTAACCCATGTTTTCCACTAACAAAGCAAGGGTTAACAGCCAAACAAGACTGTATCTTTATTACCCTGACTCTGCCGTTTACAGAAACACCCAATATGTGGCCGTACACTACTGTACGGCCACACAGCGGAGCATAGAGTGAAAGGTGCGCCGTTTGGTTTTTGGAGGGCTGATTTTTATGGACCGGTTTATTTACACCGTGTCCTGTTTCAACCCCCCTGATGCACCCCTGGAGTCGAAACTCCCTAAAAGTGACCCCATCTAAGAAAATACACCCCTCAAGGTATTCAAAACTGATTTTACATACGTCGTTAACCCTTTAGGTGTTGCACAAGAGTTATTGGCAAATGGGGATGAAATTGGAAAATTTCATTTTTTTGCCTTATTTTCCATTTTAACCCATGTTTTCTACTAACAAAGCAAGGGTTAACAGCCAAACAAAACTGTATCTTTATTGCCCTGACTCTGCCGTTTACAGAAACACCCAATATGTGGCCGTAAACTACTGTACGGCCACACAGCGGGGCGTAGAGTGAAAGGTGCGCCGTTTGGTTTTTGGAGGGCTGATTTTTATGGACCGGTTTATTTACACCGTGTCCTGTTTCAACCCCCCTGATGCACCCCTGGAGTTGAAACTCCCTAAAAGTGACCCCATTTTGGAAACTACGGGATAAGGTGGCATTTTTTGGGGGAGTATTTTTAGGGTAAATATAATTTTTGGTTGCTCTATATTACATTTTTGTGAGGCAAGGTTACCAAAAATTGAAATTCTGATATTTCATCTCCATTTGCCATTAATTGTTGAGGAACACCTAAAGGGTTAATAAAGTTTGTATAATCAGTTTTGAATACCTTGAGGGGTGTAGTTTCTTAGATGGGGTCAATTTTAGGGAGTTTTTACTCTAGGGGGGCATCAGGGGGGCTTCAAAAGGGATATGGTGTCAATAAAAAAGGCCATCAAAATCGGCCTTCCAGAAACCATGTCGGTCCTTTCCTTTTGCGGCCTCCCTTTTACGGATACAGCAGTTTACGACCACAAATGTGGCGTTTCTGTAAACTGCAGTATCAGGGTAATACATTTTAACTTTTGTTTGGTTGTTAACCCTTGTTTTGTTACCGGAAAAAACGGACTGAAATGGAAAAGTGCCAAAAATAGCGGTTTTGGCACCGTTTTTTTTTTGACCGTGTTAATCTGGGTAGTTAGGTCATGGGATATTGTTATAGAGGAGATTCTTACGGACGCGGCAATATCTAATAAGTCTTTTTTGATACAACATTTTTTTTTGGGTATCTCTAAAGTCTAAGTGTCATTTTTTTTTTTTTCTTTTAGCCAATTATCTTATGTGGGGGCTCATTTTTTGCGGGATGAGCGGACGGTTTTATTGGCACTATTTTGGGGGCTATATGACTTTTTGATCGCTTGCTATTAAACTTTTTGTTATGTAAGGTGACAAAAAAAAAATTTTTTTGCACCTATTTTTATTTATTTTTTTACTGTGTTAATCTGGGAGGTTGGGTCATGGGGTATTTTTATAGAGGAGATTCTTACGGACGCGGCGATACCTAATAAGTCTTTTTTTTACAATTATTTAGGTTTTAGACTATATTATCCTTTTTGATACCCTAAAAAAAAATTTGTATCTCTAAAGTCTAAGAGTCATTTTCTATTTTCTTTTTTATCCGATTATCTTATGTGGGGGCTCATTTTTTGCGGGATGAGATGATGGTTTTATTGGCACTATGGGGGCTATATGACTTTTTGATCGCTTGCTATTAAACTTTTTATTATGTAAGGTGACAAAAAAAACATTTTTTGCACCATTTTTTTTTTTTTTTCTGGACCGTGTTAATCTGGGGGGTTAGGTCATGGGGCATTTTTATAGAGGAGATTATTACCGACGCGGCAATACCTATGTCTACTTTTAATAAATTATTTTAGTTTTTTTGGGTGTCTCAAGTCTGAGAACCATTTTTTTTTTTTTATCCGATGTCAGTGCTAAATTGGGATATAAATTTAGTACTCCATGGAAGTGTGATACTCCCTGAAGCAACCGTCAATGCAGAGGCCCGGATGATCGGGGCATGTGTCGCACTGAGTAGTCGTGTCCTTCCGTATCCCCCTCCTGCGACACACTCTGCACTTTTTTTGGGTTCGTCCCTTCTTTCCAGTATGGGGGACCACACCTGGAAAGTGTTGGCCAGGGACGATCCGGGCGCCTACAGTTCCCGAGGTACTCCGGCCTGCTCTTTCCCGGTCCGAAAAGATCAGGGCCTTGAGGACTGCCTCATAGAACTGGAGGAATGTCCCTGTGCTGCCAGCGCTTCGGGATAGTACAAAAGAGTTGTACATGGCAACCTGTACCAAGTAGACCGCAACTTTTTTGTACCATGCCCGGGTTTTGCGCATGGCGTTATATGGCTTGAGGACTTGATCCGAGAGATCAACTCCTCCCATATACTGATTGTAGGCGACGATACAATCGGGCTTGAGGACCGTTGCCGCGGTACCTCGCACAGGGACAGGGGTGATGCCGTTACCATGAATTGTGGACAGCATAAGGACATCCCTCTTGTCCTTATACCTGACCAGCAACAGGTTTCCAGTGGTAAGGGCACGGGTCTCACCCCTGGGGATAGGTACCTGGAGGGGGTGGGCAGGGAGGCCGCGTTGATTTTTCCGCACAGTCCCACAAGCGGACGTGGATCTGGCGGCAAGGGACTGGAACAAGGGGATACTGGTATAAAAGTTATCCATGTACAAGTGGTAACCCTTATCCAGCAGTGGGTGCATAAGGTCCCACACAAGTTTCCCGGTAACACCCAGAGTGGGGGGACATTCTGGGGGTTGAATCCGGGAATCTCGCCCCTCGTATACACGAAATTTGTAAGTGTACCCTGAGGTACTCTCACAAATTTTGTATAGCTTCACGCCATACCTCGCCCGCTTGGAAGGCACATACTGGCGGAAAATGAGTCTCCCCTTGAACGCAATGAGAGACTCATCAACCACGACCTCCCTTCCAGGTACATAGGCCTCCATGAATTTGGCCCCAAAGTGATCGATGACCGGCCGTATCTTATACAGACGGTCATGGGCAGGATCACCTCGGGGTGGACATGCTGCATTATCGGAATAATGCAGACATTTCCGGATGGCCTCAAACCGGGAGCGTGTCATAACCGTACTGTAAAGTGGGGTCTGATATAGGACATCCCCACTCCAGTACAGCCTGGCACTGGGTTTCTTGACCAGGCCCATATGCAGCACGAGGCCCCAAAATGTCCTCATTTCGGCTGCACTGACCGGCGTCCAGCCACCGGGCCTGGCCAAAAAGGAGCCCGGGTGTTGAGCGACGAACTGTTGGGCGTACAGATTTGTCTGCTCCACCATCAGATTTACCAGTGGGTCACTGAAAAAATGACAAAAAAAGTCATATTCAGTGTAGCCCACTGTGGAAATCTGGATTCCTGATTGGCCTACGAAAATCAGGAATCACGGGCTCGTATCGCTCTGGGCTACACCAGACAAGTTCACCGGCAGGGTGCTCCGGTGGATTTAACTGGTGGGCCGGGAAACCAGTACGAGCCCCAGAGCTGCTCGTACTAGTGTGGGCCACAGGGTCCCTAACATGGCGGTCCCCTTGCTCCGCCTGGCGGCGTCTCCGCCGCCTTGGGGGCTCATCATCATCGCTAGATGATGAGGAGGATGCGGATGACAACAGGAATGTGGGGTCATCCTCATCCTCACTGGGACTCTCGGACTCGGAGGCAAGCTGGGCGTATGCCTTCTCGGCCGAGAACGTCCGGCGGGCCATAGGGGAGTGTGTGTCTGCGTGTATATGTGCGTGTGTGTAACTCTTTATTTGGTGTGCGTGTTTGAGGGGGCACGGGTGTTCACGAACTCACCCTAAAACTAACAGAAAAAATAAATAAACTAACAAAAAAAAAGGGCAAAAAATGTGGGGGAAAAAAATTCAAAACTGCTGATCAACCGTCCGAAGTTGATCAGCGGTGGGGTGTGCGATGCGCTAACAGTGGCCGGACGCTAAGTGCCGGCCACAGTCAGCGTACGCAAAAAAAAAAAAAAAAAAAGCACCCCAAAAAAGGGGGGGGGGGGGGGGGCAAGTGGCAGCACCCCTGGGGGGTCTAGGGTCGCACAGCTGTGCTGTGGACCCCAGACACCCTAACTGGGGTGATGCAATAAAAGTTCAAAAAAACTACCTTTCCCTAGCTGTCCCTATGTACCTGATGGGGTGCTGGTGGCAGTGATCGGGTTCTGGGGGCACAGATCGGGTGCAGGCAGCGGTGCAGCGGTGGCAGCAGACACGTGCAGGCAGCTCCTCTCTCCTCCGGCTCCGGAACACAAAAGGAGGAGGAGAGGGGCGCCTGCCTCTTTTGAATCTGCCGCCGGACCGCCCACAGACCAATCAGAAAACGATCCTGAGTGGTGATGTCACCATCACCACTCAGGATCGCTGGATGGTGATTGGTGGAGTGAAATCACACCACCATCACCATCCTGTTCCGGGTTATCGGGTCTTCAATGATTTGAGCAGGCACGGGGCTCCGATCGCCGCCGGCCGCGCGGCGGTGATTGAAAATACACAGGGCGTACATGTACGCCCTGTGTCCTTAAGTACCAGGGCACAAGGGCGTACCTGTACGCCCTGTGTCCTTAAGGGGTTAAGCTACATGCACACGACCCACACGACCGTATGTGTTTTGCAGATCCGCAAAGAAACAGATGACATTTCGTATGGCATCCGTTTTTTTTTGGCGGATCTGTTTTTTTTTGCGGATCCATTGTAATAATGCCTATTCTTGTCTGCAAACTAGAAAAAAAAATAGTACATGCACTATTTTTTTTTGCGGGGCAACGGAACGGACATACTGATGCGGACAGCACACGGTGTGCTATCCGCGTTTTTTGCGGACCAATGAAATAAATGGGTCCGCATCCTGTCTGCAAAAAATAACGGACTGACTTCCCCTAGTGACATCCCAATCCCCCCAACCCTTAGGCCTCGTTCACACTTCAGTGTTTGGTCAGTGATTTCCATCAGTGATTTGTGAGCCAAAACCAGAAGTGGAGCCTCCACAGACATGAGGTAGAAGGGAAAGATCTGCTCCTGTTCTGTGTTTAGAGTTGTACCTGGTTTTGGCTCACAAATCACTGATGGAAATCACTGACCAAACACTGAAGTGTGAACGAAGCCTTGGCTACATTCACACGTCAGTATTTTCCTATATCCCGATTTTCGGTCCGTTTTTTGCGGATCAGTTGTTCCTGAAAATGTTTCCGTATGTCATCCGTTTTTTGCGGATCCGCAAAAAACGGAAACATGTATAAAGTTCAATAATCAAATAAAGTTGTTTGGATTTCTTTGAAAAAAATTTGAAAAAGAAATTGTGCTGTCCGATTTTTTTTCAGGACCCATTGAAAATGAATGGGTCCAGATCTGGTCCAGATCTGTTCCGCAAAAAACGGAACAGATCAGGAAAGAAACAGCGGACGTGTGAATGGACCCTAATCAAATAAAGTTGTTTGGATTTCTTTGAAAAAAAATTGAAAAAAATAAAAATTGAAAAAAATAAATAAAAATTGTTATGTGTTTCCAGGAACGGATTCCGCATAAAACGGATGACATAAGGAATGACATCCGAATGTCTTCCGTTTTTTGCGGATCCATTGACTTTGTATTGTACCAGGATCTGAATTTTGCGGACAAGAATAGGACATGTTTTATATTTAAACGGACATGCGGAACGGAACAACGGAAATGGACAGCACACATTGTGCTGTCCGATTTTTTCCAGGACCCATTGAAAATGAATGGGTCCAGATCTGGTCCTGATCTGTTCCGCAAAAAACGGAACAGATCAGGAAAGAAAAAACGGACGTGTGAATGGACCCTTATTCTGTACTGAGGTTAGGGTAGAAAAGTTGTGCAACATTTTTTAGAATGATAGTCAATGGTGTCGCACTACAACATGCGACAATTGCTACACGACAGTCGCAAAAATTCAATCCAAGTTGGATTTTTGTGCATCTATTGCGTCGCAGTGCGATACCACTGACTATCATTATAAAAACGTTAAACGATATTAGTGGTTGTACCCATTTTGTTGGGCGACACATGTCGCTGTGTAGCCCTAACCTAATCCCCACACTCGCTAGCTCATGCAGCTCGACCTGCGCAATTCAACTTTCCCATTTGTGTCACCCTCATTCCCTGAAAGATTGTAAGCTTTTGTGAGCAGGGCTTTTACTCCTAGTGTTTTAGTTGTCTATTTTTAAGAAAAAAAAATTTAAATAAAAAAAGACATGTCTTAGGCTACTTTCACACTTGCGGCAGTGTGATCCGGCGGGCAGTTCCGTCGTCGGAACTGGCCGCCGGATCCGCCGCTGACTGAAAGCATTTGTGAGACGAATCCGGATGCGGATCCGTCTCACAAATGCATTGCAAGGACGGATCCGTCTCTCCGCTTGTCATGCGGACAGACGGATCCGTCTTGTACATTTTTTCATATTTTTGCCGATCTGCGCATGCGCATGCCGGAACGACGGATCCGGCATTCCGGTATTCTGAATGCCGGATCCGGCGCTAATACTTTCCTATGGGAAAAAATGCCGGATCCGGCGTTCAGGCATGTATTCAGTTTTTTTGGCCGGAGAGAAAACCGTAGCATGCTGCGGTTTTCTCTTTTGCCTGTTCAGTCAAAACGACTGAACTAAAGACATCCTGATGCAAACTGAACGGATTACTCTCCATTCAGAATGCATGGGGATAAAACTGATCAGTTCTTTTCCGGTATAGAGCCCCTGTGACGGAACTCTATGCCGGAAAAGAAAAACGCAAGTGTGAAAGTACCCTAACCTACGGTTGTCACAATACCAAAATTTTGATTCAATTTCGATACCATAAAAAGTATTGTGATACTCCATACTACGCGAAAAAAATAAAACACCAAAAAAGCTGCATGCATTCAGCATTTTATGGAACGTCTGGACCATAATAGAACAGTCCGATCTTAATGTTTGTCGGGACAAGGTGACTAAAAATGGCAAATTGTTAATTTTTTTTTTTCTGTTACGGTGTTCACCGCATAGGAGATATTTTTAAATATTTTAATAGTTTGCACTTTTTCGGGCGTGGCGATATGTAATATGTTTATTTTTTATTGTTTATACATTTTATATGTAAAATTGGGAAAGGGGGTGATTTAAACTTTTTGTATTTTTTATTTTTTTTTACTTTCTATTTAATAACTATTTCCCCTCTTAGGGGCTAGAGCTCTATTAAGGTGAATAGGACTTTACACTATCTCTGCTGCCCTGTGCATAGTACACACAGCAGCAGGGAGGTTACCATGGCAGCCAGGGCTTCAGTAGCGGCACCTGAGGGGTTAATTGCAGTGGATCTCAGCGCGCAGTCATAGAGGCCGGGTATGGGATATGGCCAGCACCCGCAGCCTGCATTTGTATTCAATCATAAACTATATTCTTTTTTTTTTTTATTCTTTATTTCTATTTTGCAAAAAGTAACAAAATTATAGCATGTTGATTCACATACATTAGAAAGATAAAGTCGGAACCATGCCGACAGATAATAATGGGACACAGTCCAACAACACTCCAACAGTCCAACAACAATTACAAACACATACGTCTGTGTATGACACGCAGCCTGCGGTGATACTAGAGCACATCGATTCGTCTGACATAGAGCAAACAAAACTCAAAAGGCCAGAAATGATGCGGCCTCAGCATGAAAATAATAACAAGACAAACGTCAGGAATGGAGGGAGCACTGGACAAAGACACACTGGGAAAATTGGGGAACGAGGGGGGTCAGGGAGCAAGGGAGGCAAGTGAAGCGTACGGGAGTATCCAGACGACACCATCAAGCCAACAAGTTCCGATACGCCGAGGAGTCTTGAAAAGTAAACCAAGGGGACCAAGTAGCAACAAAAGCTGTGAGTTCCTCCATTCTCCGTATCTCTTCAACCTTCTGAATCCACATCCCCACAGAGGGAGGAGAGACAGACTTCCACTTCGCAGGGATACAAGACCTAGCCGCTATAACTAAGTGACGCAAGCAGGAGCGCCGAAATAGGTTCAACGGTAGATCCGAAAGAAAAAGTAAAAAAAACTCTGGTGTGTTAGGAATCGGAAAGGGGAGCGTTTGTGGACCTGTTCCAAATCGGAAATATCCTTTAAAATCTGGGATATTTCCAAAGCCCTCTCCTGCTTACGCCGTGCCCCATGTCTGATGAACCCCCCATCTTTTCACACACTTATGTGCTGCCCACACCATGAGGGGGGAGGCATTGTCGACCAGGTTTTCCTCAAAATAGTGCGAGAGGGCCGAGTCAATACCTTGCGCCACTTCCAGATCCTGAAGTAGGGACTCATTAAGACGCCACCTCCAGGACCGGGGCGAAGGAAGAGATTTCAAAGAGACATGCAGCATGGCGTGATCCGAGAAAGTGATTGGGTCAATAGAGGAAGAGGCAATGAGGGGAACTGCCGAGTGTCTAAGCAAAAAATAGTCCAATCTGGAGTAAATGTCCCTAGGGTTGGAATAAAACGTGAAATCCCTGGCCTCAGGATTAATCACTTGCCACACATCCACCCACTGATGAGAATGAAGGAGGCTCCCAATACGGCGAATGTAAGAATAAGGCAAGTGAGAGGAGCCCTTGGAAACATCCACCAATGGGTCTAGGGCAACATTAAGATCCCCCCCGACCAGAAGCGTGCCCTCCGCAAAACTATCCAATTTGGACAGGATTCCAGTTAGGGCTCTCAATTGCTTCGTATTGGGCAAGTAGACATTGGCCAGGGTGTATAACTGGCCCCCTATCTTGCCCTTAACGAATAAAAATCTGCCAGTATCATCAGAGCTAGAATCCAGAAACTCCCAGGGGGCTGATCTAGCAATGAGGATACTCACACCTCTTGATTTAGAATCACTATAGCAGCTGTGATAAGCGTCAGGATAACGGGGAGAGCTAAATTTCGGCATAGCATCCCTGCGGAAGTGAGTTTCCTGAATTAAGGCGATCTGTACCTTTTTACTCCACAGGAGCTGGAGAATGGAGGAACTCTTCTCAGGGGTGTTCAGCCCATTGGCATTAATGGACGAAAAAGTGATCTCCGACATGGTCCGGACCCATAAACTATATTCTATGGTGGTGCGGTGGCCACAGTCCCTCCCCTCCTCCTCGCTTCTATCAACCCATTGGTGGTGCAGTGGCCACAGCCCCTCCCCTCCTCCTCGCTTCTATCAGCCCATTGGTGGTGCAGTGGCCACAGCCCCTCCTCCTCGCTTCTATCAACCCATTGGTGGCAGCGGCACAGGGGGAGACTGCCTCCTTCTCCCTTGTGCTGTTGAGGAGAACATGGCACGCGCTGACAGCAGCACGTCCCATGTCAGTTCAACTCATGTGTCAAAGAGGTAGAGCAGCAGAGGGTCTAGGCGCAAATGGCGACAAGACTACAAAGTCTTGTCACCATTTTGCAATTCTAAGTCGCATTGGCAGATTTTGGTTGCCATCTGGAGCCCTGTTACCCTATAATTTTGTCATGTGCTTTGATTTGTACATGCACCCTCTGAATTGTAAAGCGCTGTGGAATATGGTGGTGTTATATACTGTACATATAGATTATTATTATGCTGTGATCACATACTGCAGTAACCAAAGGGTTAAGAGTTGGGATGCATAAGGATTATGATTGTCCAGTCATGATAGAAACGCTACCAACTATATTTTGTTTACCACTTTACAATTAGCAGGTGAATCCTTTCACTACCAGCGAGGTACATGCCGTTTCAAACAGCAGAGGCCCACGACTAATTTCAGCGAACAGCAATAATGCTAATCGCAGACATTACAACCTTTAGATGCCGTGATCACAAGCTTCTGGGTTAAGACTGGCATCCCCGTGTGGTGATCGGGGATGCCGGTCACTAATTCTAATAGGCTGGGACTCTGTGAAGTAGGGTTTCGATACAAAAATTTTGATTCGGTTTCAATACCATAAAAAAGTATTGTAATATTTGATACCATGTGGAAAAAAAAAAGCTGCATTTTATGGAACATCTGGCCCATAATCGAACAGTCCTATCCTATTTTTTAGTGGGACAAGGTGACAAAAAAAAAATGGTGAATCGCGCAGTTTTTCTTTTCTTTTTTTTTTCTTTTACGGCATTCACCGCATAGGAGATTTTTAAAAATATTTGAATAGTTTAGACTTTTCAGACATGGCGATATAAAATATATAAACAATAAATAAATAAAATATTACATATGTAAAATTGGGAAAGGGGGGGATTTATACTTAATATTTTGGGGTTTTTTTTAACTTTTTTTTTGACAGTTTATTTAATAACTATATCCCCCTTAGGGGCTAGAACCTGGGATCTTTTAATCCCTTGTCCTATTCACCCTGATAAATCTCTATTATGGTGAAAAGGATCTCACACCCTCCCTGCTGTCCTGGGCTTTGTGCACACAGCAGCAGGGAGCTGACTATGGCAGCCAGGGCTCCAGTAGCATCCTGGCTGCCATGGTAACTGATCAGAGCCCCAGGATTACACTGCTGGGGCTCCGATCAGAAGCTGCCACTGCCACCAATGAGAAGAGGTGAGGGGACTCTGTGCCCACTGCCACCATTGATTTTAATACTATGGAGGGGGTGGGTGGCGCACTGCGCCTCCAATGTTTTTAATACTAGGTGGGGGGGGGGGGGGCAGGGCGCACTGCGCCACCTGAGAAGTTAATTGCCGCAGATCGCAGCGCCCGGTCCAGAGGCAGAGTGACGGCAATGTGTTTCTGCCGCCTGCATTTGTAATGTATTAAACGTTAGTTATCATTGGTGGCGCAGTGGCCACAGCCCCTCCTCCTCCCCTCTGCGCTCTCAGTGGAGGCCGCGGCAGCAGCACAGGGGGAGGGAGAAACTGCTTCCTTCTTCCCTGTGCTGCTGAGGGAACACGGGGATTAGCCTAGTATCGATAAAAGACAAATCTCGGTATCGTATCCGAAACAACCCTACTCTGAAGAGAATATTAGAGCTGCAGTTCCTATGCTGGCCAGCAGGTGGCATGCCAACATAGGAGATCAGCAATCCAGTCATAGTAATATCCTATAAAAAAAACTAAGTAGTGCACACTGTAGCCTCCTAGGGGGCTACAAGAAAAAATTCATAAAAGTAAAAAAAAAAAAAAAAAAAAAAAAAAAAAAATTATATATATATATATATATACAGGTCCTTCTCAAAAAATTAGCATATTGTGATAAAGTTCCTTATTTTCTGTAATGTACTGATAAACATTAGACTTTCATATATTTTAGATTCATTACACACCAACTGAAGTAGTTCAAGCCTTTTATTGTTTTAATATTGATGATTTTGGCATACAGCTCATGAAAACCCAAATTTCCTATCTCAAAAAATTAGCATATCATGAAAAGGTTCTCTAAACAAGCTATTAACCTAATCATCTGAATTAACTAATTAACTCTAAACACCTGCAAAAGATTCCTGAGGCTTTTAAAAACTCCAAGCCTGGTTCATTACTGAAAACCGCAATCATGGGTAAGACTGCCGACCTGACTGCTGTCCAGAAGGCCATCATTGACACCCTCAAGCAAGAGGGTAAGACACAGAAAGAAATTTCAGAACGAATAGGCTGTTCCCAGAGTGCTGTATCAAGGCACCTCAGTGGGAAGGAAAAAGTGTGGCAGAAAACGCTGCACAACGAGAAGAGGTGACCGGACCCTGAGGAAGATTGTGGAGAAGGACCGATTCCAGACCTTGGGTGACCTGCGGAAGCAGTGGACTGAGTCTGGAGTAGAAACATCCAGAGCCACCGTGTACAGGCGTGTGCAGGAAATGGGCTACAGGTGCCGCATTCCCCAGGTCAAGCCACTTTTGAACCAGAAACAGCGGCAGAAGCGCCTGACCTGGGCTACAGAGAAGCAGCACTGGACTGTTGCTCAGTGGTCCAAAGTACTTTTTTCAGATGAAAGCAAATTTTGCATGTCATTCGGAAATCAAGGTGCCAGAGTCTGGAGGAAGACTGGGGAGAGGGAAATCAGTGTCAAGTACCCACAGTCAGTGATGGTCTGGGGTGCCATGTCAGCTGCTGGTGTTGGTCCACTATGTTTTATCAAGGGCAGGGTCAATGCAGCTAGCTATCAGGAGATTTTGGAGCACTTCATGCTTCCATCTGCTGAAAAGCTTTATAGAGATGAAGATTTCATTTTTCAGCACGACCTGGCACCTGCTCACAGTGCCAAAACCACTGGTAAATGGTTTACTGACCATGGTATTACTGTGCTCAATTGGCCTGCCAACTCTCCTGACCTGAACCCCATAGAGAATCTGTGGGATATTGGGAAGAAAAAGTTGAGAGACGCAAGACCCAACACTCTGGATGAGCTTAAGGCCGCTATCGAAGCATCCTGGGCCTCCATAACACCTCAGCAGTGCCACAGGCTGATTGCCTCCATGCCACGCCGCATTGAAGCAGTCATTTCTGCAAAAGGATTCCCTACCAAGTATTGAGTGCATAACTGAACATAATTATTTGAAGGTTGACTTTTTTTGTATTAAAAACACTTTTCTTTTATTGGTCGGATGAAATATGCTAATTTTTTGAGATAGGAAATTTGGGTTTTCATGAGCTGTATGCCAAAATCATCAATATTAAAACAATAAAAGGCTTGAACTACTTCAGTTGGTGTGTAATGAATCTAAAATATATGAAAGTCTAATGTTTATCAGTACATTACAGAAAATAATGAACTTTATCACAATATGCTAATTTTTTGAGAAGGACCTGTATATATATATATATATATATATATATATATATATATTACATAAATAATAAAAAAAAATATAATCATCATGGGCATCACTGCATGTGAAAACACCCATACTATTAAAATATAAAAATATTTTCCAATAGCATAACAGAAAAAAAAAAATCAAAATGTCGATTTGATATTTTTTCATCACTTCTCTTAACCCAATTTTTTTTTTATAAAATGTGATTAAAAAGTCACACACACTCCAAAATTGTCAATAAAACCTACAGATCATCCCGCAAAAAATAATTCCCCATACAGCTCAGTAGACATAACTATAAAAAAAAAAAAAAAAAAAGCTACAGGGGTCAGAATATGGGATGTAAAATAAAAAACATTTTTTTCAATGTTTTATTTTTTCAGTATGTAGAGATAGGAAACCTATACAGTACATATCTGGTAATGTTGTAATCGTACTGACCCAGAGAATAAAGGGCACAGGTCAGTTTTGCCGAACGTCGCAGGGACAAAACCCCTAAAACTGTGGAATAGCGTTTTCTTCCAATTCCATCCCATTTGGATTTTTTTTGCCCACTTCCCGCGACATTGTATGCCATACTAAATGGTGGCATTAGAAAGTACAATTTGTCCCGCGAAAAACAAGCCCTCATAAAAATACGTGAATGCAAAAAAAAAAAGTTATGGCTCCAGGAAAACAGGAAAGAAATATGAAAACATAAAAATGAAAAAATATAATAAAAATAAAACTATGGCATCCTAAGGTTTAAACATTACAGACCAGTGGATCTGCCTTCGATGGGGAGTCCCATACACTTCCTTCCCAAGTCCTGCAAACACAAACTCGCATTTAATTCCTATTGGTCTATCTATTGACATAGCAGAGTCCAGCAGTCTCACTACTGATAAGTCCATGAGCAGTAGGGTCCTTGTGATTTCAGAGTCACGTGACATGGAAAGCCTCGATGCGACTCACATTTTATATTATAGTAATAATCTTTACGAACACAGCACATGAGCTGTAGACTTCGCCTTTCTGCTACACACCCCGGCGACTGCTTCAAACCCACGTGACTTTAGCATCTCATGTGACTCTGTGACATCACAAGGTCCCTGCGGCTCATGGAGCTTCGACCATACCCTACTTTATTTTTATTTTTTTTATACTAACAACGTGACGTAACGCGCTTTGCCGTCACACGTCTACAGTCTACCAGTCCAAGCGCTTTTTGGTGCGCGTGCTGAGCCTGGGTACTGTAACGGCTTGTCTCTTATTGGCTATGCGGATGGCGGTCGCTGACTGGCTGGACAGGAAGCAAGGGGCGGGGTTTAGTCAGGAAGTGTTTGCCAGGGCTGCCTGCACTCTGTTTCCGGTAGCCAGAGAGGCTCAGCAGCTGGACGGCAGGGGCCGGCTCTTACCGTTTACCTGGCGGGGAGGTAATGCGAGCGGCTGTTTTCCTGTTATCACACCCGTCCATCCTCGCCCTGCTGCTTTACATCACGTCTCCCCGCCTGTTTACACTGCCCTCCGTATATGCCCCTCATACACACGGCATGTTTGCGTCTCTCTAGCTATGTGTGCCACCACAAGTGCCTGCATGATAATTCACAGTTGAAGTTGCACTGGTTCTAATCAGTGTTCTAGAAGTATGCCACCCCCTGCCATGTATTTTATTACATTTATAGGTCCCTTAAAGGCATCTGTCAGCAGTTCTGTACTTATGAAACAGGCTGACCTGTTACATGTGCACTTGGCAGCTGAAGGCATCTGTGTTGGTCCATGTTCATATGTGCCTGCATTGCTGAGAAAAGTGTATGCAAATGAGCCTCTAGGACCAACAGAGGCGTTGATATTACACCTGCCGACTCCCTGCACTTTGATAGGCAGTGAAAATGTCAGCTGTTCTTGTCCAGCTGAATCCTGGCATTTGTACCAGGGAGTGGCTGGATTATAGTCAATGGGGTCTGGTGGGCAGGGGGCACTGGAGAAGTCCGGCAGGCTGTGCCGCAGATGTGAAACTAACACTCGCGTTTGGTGAGGATCCGTCATGGATATGCACAGACGCATCTGTTCAGATAATACAACCGTCTGCATCCGTTCAGAACGGGTCCGTTTGTATTATCGGTAACATAGCCAAGACGGATTCTTCTTGAACACCATTGAAAATCAATGGAGGACGGATCCGTTTTCTGTTGTGTCAGTGAAAACGGATCCGTCCCCATTGACTTACATTGTGTGTCAGGATGGATGCGTTTGGCTCAGTTTCGTCAGACGGACACCAAAATGTCCGGCTCTAGAGCGGAATGGAGACTGAATGGATGGAAAAACGGATGCATTCTGAGCGGATCCTTTTCCATTCAGAATACAAGGCAAAACTGATCCGTTTTGGACCGCTTGTGAGAGCCCTGAACGGATCTCGCGAACTGAAAGCCAAAACGCGAGTGTGAAAGTAGCCTTAGTATGTTCTACATCTTTGTACAAGGTTTTGACATTTATTTCTTTTGGCTCTTTCTTTTCTAGGAAAGTTGCTTAGAGATTTAAGTTTTGAAGATGGGGCCTCGACGGAAATCTGTAAAACCATGTCGAATGAATGGCAGTGGTATGGAAAACGGCAAATCCATTGATCCTAAGGATTACATGAATCAGTTGTCACATGAAGTGCTATGTCATATATTTAAGTGAGTGCCTCTAAAGTCAACTCCTACTGGATTTCATGTTTTCTGTTCAATGTGATTAATTAGCTTGTCTTTGTGTGTGACCCAGTGTGCTGGGATGTGTCCATCATACCTGTCGTGGTCCTTTAAAAGGAATGTGTAATCAGAAATTGACCTTCTCTTTTTATCACGTTTTTAATGTTTAACGTATTTTTAAATCATTTTTGGTGGTTATTTTTAATATTCCATGTAAATTTCTATATTTAAACAAAAAACATAATCCTGCAGTTTTTCGCACTGGCCACTAAGCCTGATAAATAATAGGTGCCGGTTCATGGTCTATACAGATCACTATACTGCAGTTACCTGCTTATCTGTCATTCTAATCCTGTCTGGAATGATATCACCTGTGTATAGATAAGACATGATCCTTCGTTCACAATAGGTGATTGTCAGAGCTTATCTGTTCTTTCCTTGTACAAGAACCTCTGCACAAGTCACACAGCATGCCTAGAAAACATTCCCATAGAAGTCAATGAGGTCCCTTTCTGACCATTGTGTCTGGCTACTTTCACACTCGCGTTTTGGGCAGATCTATCATAGATCTGCAAAAATTGATCCGTTATAATAATACAACCGCATGCATCGGTCATGAACGGATCCGTTTGTATTATCTTTAACATAGCCAAGACGGATCCGTCTTGAACTCCATTGAAAGTCAATGGATGATAGATCCGTTTTCTATTGTGTCAGTGAAAACGGATCCGTCCCTATTGACTTACATTGTGTGCCAGGACGGATCCGTTTGGCTCAGTCTTGTCAAGCGGACAGCAAAACCCTGCAGGCAGCATTTTGGTGTCCGCATCCAGAGCGTAATGGAGACGGAACGGAGCCAAACTGATGCATTCTGAGCTGATCCTTTTCCATTCAGAATGCATTAGGGCAAAACTGATCCGTTTTGGACCGCTTATGAGAGCCCTGAACAGATCTCACAAACGGAAAGCCAAAACGTCAGTGTGAAAGTAGACTTTGGCCCATGGGGCTGCTGTAAAGCAATTTTTTTTAAATGCTGTGCAAATGTTATAAACAAGTCAGGCAAGATGGCCACCCCCATAATCATGTTCAGAAAATAGGAGAAATATGTAATCGGAAAATAAAATGTTTTAGAAAAAGACACATGTTACTATCTGGTTTTAAATGGCAGATACAATTTTGGGTGACACATTTCCTTTAAAGGAGTTGTCCGGGTTTAGAGCTGAACCCGGACATATCCCTATTTTTACCCGGGCAGCCCATTTCATGCTCCGATGCTCTCAGGGCAAGGGAGAGATGCTCCGATGCTAACATCAGGGGGGCTGCCTGGGTGAAATTATGGTATGTCCGGGTTCAGCTCTGAACCTGGACAACCCCTTTAACTAAAGAACTGGCAAGATTTCTGACCAATCATATGGTTGGTAAAGTTGGTATGACTTGGCTTTTTAAACACATAGATATTTTGTTAGGTAAGAATCCATTTTCATCTTTCCCATCGGTTAAGATAGTCCTAGAACAAAACTGTTTTACTCCTTGGGTCCGTGGCCCATGTTTTGGATGATCCGTTGTGCTTTTTGCACCCATTCACCAATCAGATTCCACCTTTCATTTTCCAAAGGAACAGTCAAAAATGAAAAGTGGAATCTTAATGGTTGCTATGGGCAACTAAGCCAGTTCTACTTTACACCAGTTTGATAAATGACTAAAGGTCATACAGATGTGCTTTGTTTCTCTACACACATGCTTAGTCAGACTTGAAATCTTCCTATAGCCATGGTCCATGAGATTTCAATGACCCATTCTGAAGAATATCTGTTTTTTTTAACTTGGTGTTCTAGTGCTCTTAAATATCTCCAGCCATTTCCTAACATCTTTAAAAATGTTGTTCCAAAAATATTTATACATGAATGCAATATCATTCATTTCTAAATGTAATTGAAATGATGAGGGTTTTATAACATCTAGATCCTCGCTCTCCTTATACTGCTCCAAATATTTTGGATAGGGATTACTCCCTCAATTTGCCTTCAGCTTTGTGATTGATAGAAAGAGATAACATACTGAAGTGGTGTTAAATGTGTTGCCCCAAAACTAAGCATTATATAATATACTGTTACGTAAAGTATTTAATGCAATTTCTGTTTTTTTGTGGTAGATATCTTCCACTGCAAGACATTATGTGCATGGAATGCTTGTCAAAGAAGCTGAAGGAAGCAGTGACTCTGTATCTGCGTGTTGTCAAAATGGTTGACCTCTGTGCTGGACGCTGGTGGGAGTATATGCCAACAGGTGAGCTGCAAATACATTCATATTTATTGTTCTTATGGCCAAAAACACTAATACATATAAAACAAAGCCATTAGTTAGTACATTTTATAAATTGTGTATAATAAAGTTTCAGGTCTCTTACGTTTTTTTAGTTATTGCATTATACTCATTTTGAGCTAAAAACATCTTTTCAATTGGTCTTTATTGAAAATGTTTAACACATTTCTCTGTACAGCCTTGAGATTCTCTAGTAAGCTGCTGTCTGTTTCCATTCTCTTCATCTCTGATCCCCGACCTTATAAACACTCATTATAGCTCAATTCCTATTTTTCCTATAAGAATGTGGCTTAAATAAGTGACTTTTTAGTAAATTACTGATAAAGGTTATTAGATGGCACAGCTAGACAAACTGTTAACCCTTTTTGACAGAATGGCAATTTTTTTTTAATGAAGACCAATTGAAAAAATAATTTTTAACCCAACATGTGTAAAATGCAATCAGAAAACAAATTGCCCCCGATGGTGCACGTAGCCTTTTATAGAAGGTGATGTTAATAAAAAGGTTTTTGGGCAGGGCATTGCCTCTAGTGATAAGGGTTCAACTCCTATGTATGGGCAGGACATTACCTCTAGGTGTAAGGCTTCAGCTCCTATGTTTGGGCAGGACATAACCTCTAGGTGTAAGGCTTCAGCTCCTATGTTTGGGCAGGACATAACCTCTAGGTGTAAGGCTTCAGCTCCTATGTTTGGGCAGGACATAACCTCTAGGTGTAAGGCTTCAGCTCCTGTGTTTGGGCAGGACATTACCTCTAGTAGTAAGGGTTCAGCTCCAGTCTTTGGTTAGATCATTACCTCTGGTGGTGAGGGATCAGCTTCAGTGTTTCGGTATAGCATTACCTCTAGTTGTAAGGCTTAAACTCCTGTGTTTGGGCAGGACATTACCTCTAGTGGTAGCGGTTCAGCTTCAGTGTTTGGGCAGGGCATTACCTCTAGTGGTAACGGTTCAGGTTAAGTGTTTGGGCAGGACATTGCCTCTAGTTTTAAGGGTTCAGCTCCAGTGTTTGGTCATGTTATTACCTCTGGTAGTAAGGGTTAAGCTTCAGAGTTTGGGTAGATCATTACTTCTGGTGTTTGGGCATGCCATCACCTCTAGTATTAAGGGTTCCGCTCCAGTGTTTGGGCTGAACATTATCTCTAGTGGTAAGGGTTCAGCTCCAGTGTTTTGGGCAAGTCATTACCCCTAGTTGTGAGAATTCATCTAGCCAATGTACTACCGCTGCCGTTCCGATAAAAAAATAACAGCTGTCAACATTTATTTTTCCAAATCCATCACTCATCAGAGAATGGTCCATAGACTGTGTGCACGGTTATTAGGCAAGTTGTGTTTTTGAAGGTTAATTTTATTATTGAACAACCACAGTGCTGTCAGTGAATACAAAATGTTAATAAACCTCAAACCTGAATATAAAAGAAAGTAAAATAAGGTTTTGGCTTATTTAGAAGAGTATATATGTGTGCAGAATTATTGGGCAACTATTAGTGTGCAGAATTATTGGGCAACTATTAGTGTGCAGAATTATTTTATAACTAAATGAAAAAGGGAAATTTCCCATCCCATTTTCATCTGGTAAAGTGAGAATAATAAACCACTCAAAATTTACAAATAAACATTTCTGACATTTCCCCAAAAAAATTGGTGAACATTATAGCCCCCTTCTTTTCAGTAACAGTGATGAGCCTTCCATCCATGGAGTCTGTCATTTTCATACTGATCAACATTTTGTGCAGCCGCAGCCACAGCCTCCCCACACACTGTTTAGTGTACCGTTTTCCTTCATAGTAAATCTCCCTTTTTAGAAGGGCCCACAAGTAGGGTTTAGATCAGATAAGGGAGGGGGCCATGTCATTATTCTTACGTCTGTAGGGCTGTTACTGTCTAGTCATGCAGTGGAGTACGTTGATGCATGGGATGGAGCATTGTCCAACGTAAGGCCTCTTTCACACGTACGATATGGATTGTGACACGATGCGTTCAGCGAAACTCTGTTTTCTTTGCAATTGCATTAATTTTTTTTTCTGCGTGACTACAAATAGTTTTGATGCATTTTTCACACACATAAAAAAAAAAAAAAACTGAAGATTTATAAACAAAATCTCCTAGCAACCTTCAGTGAAGAATGCATTGCATCCGGAGGCAATGCGTTTTTCACTGAAGCCCCATTCACTTATATGGGGCCTAGGCTACGTGAAAAATGCAACGCAGAAATAGTGTGTGCACAGACCGATTAAAATGAATGGGTCAGTATTCAGTGTGGGTGCCATGTGTTCACTTCACAGGAGTTGATTTTGAGTCCATCTTAAACAAAAAAAAAGGTCAAACTAGCTCATTTTTAATAATACCAGGCCCATAGCAGTACCCCACCTCCACCTTGCTGGTGTCTGAGTCAAAGTGGAGCTCTGTCCCCCTTACTGATCTAGCGATATGCCCATCCACCTGGTCCGTTAAGTCACTCTTATCTCATCAGTCTATAAAACGTTTGAATAATCTGTCTTCAGATATTTCTTCGCCCAATCTTGACCTTTCAACTTATATGTCTTGTTCAGGGGTGGTTGAGTTTCAGCCTTCCTCACTTTGGCCATGTGTCTGAGCACTGAACACCTTGTATGTACTTCTGGGCCCGGCCCTCCAGGGAGGTTGCAGTTCTTGAATATGACAGCACAGGAGGATAATGGGTTCCTGGTTGCTTTATGTTTGATTCTTCTCAAGTCTTTGGCAGTTAATTTGCATCTTTTTTTTTCAACATGTTTCTTGCGACCCTGTTGACTATTTGCAACAAAACGTTTGATTCTGAGATCACGCCTTATTATCTTATCAATTTCATGAGTGCTGCATCCCTCAAAAAGACTTAACAATTTTTGACTTTTCAGAGTTAGTTAAAGGGATTCTGTCATCAGGTTTTAGGCTATAGAGATACGGACATGCACGGCTAGATCCCCGCTAGCATGTCCCCAAGGAGCTATACGAACCTTCCTGGTGCCCAGCCACGCCCACCTGTGAAGGAGCCCAGCACCGCCTATGTCCTCTGAATCTCCTCCTTTCGTCACCGATAGATTGCTGAGCTCGCGCATGCGCAGTTCCTTCCCTAAGGCTGATGCCAGCAGAGGGAAGGAACACTATACCGGCACTGCGCATGTGCGAGCTCGCACATCGCGAGATTACGGCAATCTATCGGTGACGAAAGGAGGAGATTCGGAGGACATAGGCAGTGCTGAGCTCCTTCACAGGCGGGTGTGGCTGGGCACCAGGAAGGTTCGTACAGCCCCTTGGGCACCTTACAAGACTAATTTACATATCTCTAAAATCTTTTTTTAAAGAAAATAAAAGCACACAGCCCTATAGGTATATTGCGGACATGCTAGCGGTGATCTAGCCGTGCATGTCCGCAGCTCTATAGCCTAAAACTTGGTGACAGAATCCCTTTAAAGAGGACCTTTCATCTGGCAAAACATTGTGAACTAAGTATCATGATATATACAGCGGCACCCATGCATCTCACTGCACTTACTATTATCCCTGGGCGCAGCTCCATTCTCCTGCTATGCGCGCCGGTATCTTCGGTCACTTGGTTATAGTAGGCGGAGACTTGGGGGACTTGGTTATAGTAGGAGGAGACTGCCCTTGTTCTCCTGGGCATCTTCTTTTCCCAGGCTGTAGCGCTGGCCTATCACAGCGCAGAGCTTACAGCCTGGGAGGTTTCTTTCTCCCTGGCCATGTTGTCAATGTTTAAAGGACTCTTGAGGGACCATATACAGGAGTATGTGACTATAAATAATATTATAAGTGATAACCAACATGGGTTTACTAAGGACAGAAGTTGTCAGACTAACCTGATTTGTTTTTATAAGGAGGTGAGTAGTAGCCTGGACAGAGGGGCAGCTGTGGATGTAGTGTTTATGGATTTTGCAAAGGCTTTTGATTATGTCCCTCATAGACGCTTAATAGGTAAAGTAAGGTCTATAGGCTAGGAAAGTATAGTTTGTAATTGGATTGAAAACTGGTTGAAGGACCGTGTCCAGAGAGTTGTGGTCAATGATTCCTATTCAGAATGGTCACGGGTTATAAGTGGTGTACCCCAAGGTTCAGTGCTGGGCCCTCTGTTATTTAATTTATTTATTAACGATATCGAGGATGGGATTAATAGCACCATTTCTATTTTTGCAGATGACACTAACTTATGTAGTACTGTACAGTCTATGGAAGATGTCCATATACTACAAGCTGACTTGAACACTCTGAGTGATTGGGCATCAACTTGGCAAATGAGGTTCAAGGTGGATAAATGTAAAGTTATGCATTTTGGTAGTAATAAGCTCTGTGCTTCATATGTCCTAGGTGATGTAGCTCTGGGAGAGTCACTTATAGAGAAGGATTTAGGTGTCCTTGTAGATAGTAGATCAAATAACAGCATACAATGTCAATCAGCTGCTTCTAAGGCCACCAGGATATTGTCATGCTTTAAACGAGGCATGGACTCGCGGGGCAGGGATGTAATATTACCACTTTACAAAGCGTTGGTGCGGCCTCATCTGGAATATGCAGTTCAGTTCTGGGCACCAGTACATAGAAAGGATGCACTGCAGCTGGAAAAAGTACAGAGGAAAGCGACTAAACTCTTAAGAGGCATGGGGGGTCTTAGCTATGAAGAAAGATTAAAATAATTAAATTGAATTAGTCTTGAGATGAGACGTCTAAGGGGGGACATGATTAACCTATACAAATATATAAATGGACCATACAAAAAAATAGGGTGAAAAACAGTTCCATGTAAAATGCTCTCAAAAGACAAGGGGGCACTGCTTCCGCCTGGAGAAGGAAAAGTTCAGTCTCCAGAAGCGTTAAAGCATCTTTACTGTAAAAACTGTGAATCTGTGGAATAGACTTCCTCAGGACGTGGTCACAGCAGGAACAGTGGACAGTTTTAAAAAGGGTTTAGATGATTTCTTAAAAGTAAACAACATTAATGCTTATGAAAACGTGTAGAAATCCTGGGACTCACTTCCTTCTGGGATTGGCGTCCCCACCTATTCCTTGGTTGAACTTGATAGACTTATATCTTTTTATCAACCGTATTAACTATGTAACTATGTGAATATGCATACAACTGATATGGTCAAACTACTACATGCCTAAAAATTATGAACACAATGAAGAGTGCTGGTTATATATTGGGAGATCTTTCCTTTTCTGTTTTTACCTTCTTGGTATTGTAACTCTGTAACCTGAGGCAAGGAGTAAATGGAGAGGAGGGTCAAGTATAAATCCTGATTTATTGCCTTTCAACTGTTGAATACCTAACAGGACATGTTACATAATATGTAAGGCATAAATGGGGTCATTTATCAAACTGGTGTAAAGTAGAACTGGCTTAATTGCTCATAGCAACTAACCCAGTTCTTCTTTACATCAGTTTGATAAATGACCCCAAAAAAACTTACATCCACCCCTACACCTATTAATTCCTGCAACCTAAATGGAATCAAATGTGGACACTACAGAGTTCTGCCGAATAGCTGATCTTTTTAACGTATTTAATTATGTTTTCCATACCAATAGTGTAACTGATATAATGTTTTTTACTTTCCATTTCTGAAGGCTTCACGGATTCTAGTTTTCTGAAACTGCTTAAGAAAATGCCGGATATTGAACAGCTTTATGGCCTTCACCCAAGATATTTGGAGAGACGCAGAGTTCGGGGCCATGAGGCCTTCAGCATCCCCGGCGTGCTAGAAGCTTTACAGTCGTGCCCAAATCTTCTGGTGAGCTCCTCTTAAGCATATCCAAAAACACAGTGACAGACTCTGTGTCACCTGTTCCTGCTGTGCTGTCATCTGTCATTCCTGTTTAGATGTCTATTAAATGGGGTTTGGAAGCTGCTAATATAGACAACTTATCTTCAGGATAAGTTTTCAATATCTGATCATTAGTGGTCTGACACCGAGACCCCCATGATCAGTTGTTCCCTGCAGGTGCCAGAACTAGTACTTTGAAAGTGTGCTGGCTGTTAGAGATGGGCGAATTTCATATTTTGAAATCTGTTCACACTTCGTTTACTGGTAAAATGTGAATTGCGTTATGGATTCCATTACCACGGACCATAACGCAATTCTATGACGGAATGCATAACGGAATGCCTTTAGAGGATAATGGTTATCGTGTAGCAGCCTGTCTTTGTTGTGTGTGTTGATCACTGTAATTAGTTCTTGGATGGCACTTGTGTCGTTGTGTACCTGACTTATTAATGCCACCAGTTTCTTTTTATTATGATACTCCAGGGTGTAGAGACATCACATCTTGAACTTGTAGAAGCTATATGGACGTATATGCCACAAGTTCACATTTTAGGCAAGTTTCGGAATCGCAATGGAGCTTTTCCTATACCCCCAGAAAATAAGCTCAAGATACCCATTGCTGCAAAAATCCAGACCTTACATTTAGTGGGTAAGTATCTCATGGTCACAAACATGCTTATTCATTGCTTTTTAAAGAGAGCCTTACACCCCTTTTGACATGTCTGTATTAGAAACTGCTTGCATTCTACATGCAATAATGATTCAGGATTGTCTTTTCATGTAACTCTCATTCCGTTCCTCTGTTATTGCTGCTGAAAAAGTTGATTAGCGAATCTACAAATGGGTGTTACCACTTGGCGGAGGGTCGCTGCACAGTCTGACAATGAGCAGTCAGTGCGGACTGTGCAGGGACACCCCCTCAACTGGTAATGAACTTCTAGCTGCAATAGCTGAGGTACAACATAGGGTTATATGAAACTTTACCCCAGAATCTTTTTTGCATGGGAAATTAAATAAATTGAACAAACATATCAGGAGTGGTGACCGGTTCCCTTTAATCATTTATCATCTTCTTTTAATCTATATACAGGAGTGAATGTTCCTGAAATTCCCTGCATTCCCATGCTGCGTCATCTTTATTTAAAGTGGGTGCGTCTAACCAAACCTCAGCCTTTTAAAGACTTCTTGTGCATTAGCCTACGGACCTTTGTGATGCGAAATTGTGCTGGTAAGAACACTGGAGCAGGATGGAGGTCACTTTTCACTATATATATTATTTTAGCCATTTTATATTTGCTGTTAGTTGTTAGTGACAAATTAAAGATTTTATGATGGGATTAGTTTATACCACACAAAAAGGAAGATAAAGGTCCCACCAGTAATGCTCATAGCGTAATAAGGGAAGCTCAGATACATAATTACATAACCCACAGAGTTAATATCCCATTATAGGCTATACTTTGTTACTTATTGAGACAAGACATGTAACCAGTTTATATAAAGCATAGATATCAATGTACAGCCATACTGTCAAAATGTAGACGCCAGTACTGTATCCCATGGTAGTATATTATTACAATTTGCCATTTTTATGGTCATCTTGTTCCGCCCCCCTCCTCCCCCCCATAAAAAAGGAATAAAAAGTGATCAAAAAATCGTATGTACCCCCAGATGGTACCAAAATAATCTACAGTTCACCCCTCAAAAGACAAGCCCTCACACAGCTCTGTAGATGGAAATATATTAAAGTTATGGGTGTCAATAAATGGTGATGCAAAGAATTGTAATTATTTTCAAAGGTTTTTATTATATATTTATAAGACAGACAATGATTTACCCTTTTGACATGACGTAGTCCCATGCATTTACCTTCATTGAGATACCCAAGGATAGCATTTCTTAGAAAACCTTCTATTTATCAAAAGTGGGGGTTGATCTTACCGGCTTATAGTTATTTTTGGGCTCATTTCCCCCTTTTATAATCTTATCAGCATATTTGTTATGCAGCGGTCCTTTTGTTATGGAACAGACCTTGTCATTATAGCATTCTTAAATATGAACATCATCATTAATTAAGAGGTGGCGTGCTCTAAAATGGAAATTCCTAACCAGCTTGTGGTGCTAGTGTTGATTGGGAAATTCTGACAGCCCTGAGCCGCATAAAGGACCCTGGGGATGTCAGGTATTGGTTACTATTTGAGCATTCCTATAGCCTGTGCATGTTTCATGGAGAGGCAGTAATGTATTGTCCTGGAAATATTAAAAAGTTTAGCATGGTAATAAAAATAAAGGGAGTGATGGGTTTGCAAAAATAAGGGTCTATTCACATGTCCACAAGTGTTTTGTGGTCTGCAAATTGCGGATCCGCAAAACACGCACACCGACCATGTGCATTCCACATTTTGCTGACCGCACATGGTCGGTGCTTTAAATAGAAATGCCTTTTCTTGTCCGTGTCTGCAGACAAGAATAGGAAAAAAAATTCCGGAACGAAAGTGCGGCCCCATTGAAAATGAATGGGTCCGTATCCATTCAGCAACGTTGCAGAACGCATCCGGACGCATTTTGCGGACGTGTGAACGGACCCTAAAGTTGTATATTTTAAATATACACTCATCGTTAATCCATAGAAGGAAATGATGCTTCTCATTTTAATGATAAATGCCTATTTAAAAGAAAACTGCTTTATAGCCTTAAAAATAAAAAAAAATACAATGTTCTTGGCCCTAGGGGTGGGCGGTATAGGCGATATGCGATATGAATTTGGGCCACGATATGGATTTTCGCCATATCACCTATATCGCCGGACCGCGATATGATCGCGCGCACCATGTTCTGAGCCGGCCGGCACAGAGGAGGGAGGAGGAGGGAGTCTCTCCCTCCCCACTGTGCGCGGCTGCCGCTGAACACCAATGAGGACAGAGTAGGAGGAGGAGGGGAGGGACTGTGGCCACTGCACTACCAATGAATGTGCCGGCCATATCCCTCAGGGTCCCCCTCCTCCCCCCCATCATTGGTGGCAGTTTGCAGTTCCGATCGGAGCCCCAGCAGTGTAATGCTGGGGCTCCGATCGGTTACCATGGCAGCCAGGAGTCACGCTGCTGAAGTCCTGGCTGCCATGGTATGTTAGTGAGCAGAGAGCAGCGCATTATACTCACGTGCGCTGTGGCCGGCGGTCGCTCCTTCTTCTGTCTGTGCGGCGGATAGCTAATGCTTACAGCATTAGCAATGCGCCGCACAGACCTATGAGAAGAAGGAGCGACCGCCGGCCACAGCGCACGTGAGTATAATGCGCTGCTCTCTGCTCACTAACATACCATGGCAGCCAGGACTTCAGCAGCGTGACTCCTGGCTGCCATGGTAACCGATCGGAGCCCCAGCATTACACTGCTGGGGCTCCGATCGGAACTGCAAACTGCCACCAATGATGGGGGGGGGGGAGGGGGACCCTGTGGCCACTGCCAACAATGATTAATACTGGGGAGGGGGGGGTTTGCGTTACCAGAGGGGGCAGATCAGAGGCTGGGGAAGGGGGGCAGATCAGAGGCTGGGGAAGGGGGGCAGATCAGAGGCTGGGGAAGGGGGGCAGATCAGAGGCTGGGGAAGGGGGGCAGATCAGAGGCTGGGGAGAAGATCAGAGGCTGGGGAAAAGATCAGAGGCTGGGGAAGGGGGGCAGATCAGAGGCTGGGGAAGGGGGGCAGATCAGAGGCTGGGGAAGGGGGGCAGATCAGAGGCTGGGGAAGGGGGGCAGATCAGAGGCTGGGGAAGGGGGGCAGATCAGAGGCTGGGGAAGGGGGGCAGATCAGAGGCTGGGGAAGGGGGGCAGATCAGAGGCTGGGGAGAAGATCAGAGGCTGGGGAAGGGGGGCAGATCAGAGGCTGGGGAAGGGGGGCAGATCAGAGGCTGGGGAAGGGGGGCAGATCAGAGGCTGCCGCCATGGTCAGCTCCCTGCTGTTGTGTGCACTATGCACAGGGCAGCAGGGAGAGTGTAAAGTCCTATTCACCCTAATAGAGCTCTATTAGGGTGAATATGACAAGGGTTCTAGCCCTTAAGGAGGCCAATAGTTAATAAATAAAAAGTAAAAAATAAATAAAATTTAAACACCCCCCCCCCCCCAATATAGAAAACAATATATCGCAATATATATCGCATATCGCACATGCTTAAAATTATATCGCAATATAGATTTTAGGCCATATCGCCCACCCCTACTTGGCCCTTAAGAGGTTGATGGTCTACCAATAGACCTTCAAGTCCTTGAGAGAAATCTTTTGACATTTAATGTTTCCCATGTAGTTTAAAAAGTAAAGCTAAACTTTAATACCAATACTATGTCTTCATGAGAGGTCTAGGCCATATGAAATGGGTCGTCCCAGTGGTAACATTGACATTGAGAGGTAACAGGTGATCTTTTGGGCCAGCTTCAATTGACAAAGGGTTCTGTTTTTTTTTTGGATGCACAACAACATAAATTTCCAGTCCCTTTTTATTTAATTTTTCTCTACATATAAACCTTTTGAAAACTTTAAGCTTGATATTTTCATTTCACTTTATTTTTGAAGGGCCCACAAACTCCTTAAAGTATGTGCCACTGGTCACTGGTTTGGCATCTGCTCGCAACTTGGAACATTTAGAGCTGGTCAGAGTTCCTTTCCTAGGCGGCCTTATACAACATGTGGTGGAAGACAGCTGGAGATCTGGTAAGTGGGAAATCCCAGGGTATTGAAATTCCTATCTTAGGAAGTGATGGCATATCAGCGGGGATCCAACTTCTGGCACCCCCACCAAGCCAGAGAATGAAGGGACTGCAGATTTTGTGGGTTTTCCCTGTACAGTGGTGCCCTGACAGATGGCCAGGAGCAATGCATGGAAAACTTATAAGGGGATGCAGAGCTTTAACACAGCCTCTTCCTTCTCAGTATTAGTGGGGGTCCCAGAGATTGGACCCTCACCAGTTTGGTGGCATGGCCTAGCTTTCATACAGTTATTTCAATGTGTTGAAGGCATGATATCCTTCCTCAGATTACTGACCGCAAACAGATACGTTAGTCTTGTATGTCCGCACATCAAAAGAATTGGGTGCTACACTTTTTTAATGATTGTGAACATTCTTTCCAGACCCGATATTCAACATTGTGGACTAGATGATGATTTATAAAATCTCACTCATCCCATTTCATACCGCTCTTTAGTGATTCTTCCACCTAGAATTCATGAGTTGAAGAAAAAAATTATTTATTTTTTCCTTTTATTTGAACATAAAGTATTTTTTACACGCTTGTATTTGTTTTCAGGAGGCTTCCGGAATTTGCACACAATCGTTTTAGGAGCATGTAAGAATGCTTTGGAAGTTGATCTTGGCTACCTCATAATTACAGCTGCTAGACGGTATGTTACTGGAGTTAAAGGGATTGACTAGGGTTTAAACATACAGGTGAATATCAGTAGATTGGAATATGGACACCAGGAGTGGTGGGGACATATGGAATCGGTAAGGTAAAGGTATTGCAGAGTTAGCTTTTTTTCCAGTTTTGAGCCCTAGGGTATATGTTCTCTTTTCGATGTGTCCAGTGCTCTAAAATAAAGCTGGACGAACTTTACAAATAATATTGATTTCAAAATATTCTGTTTCTGTTCAACAGCTATACAGATCTATGTGTCTCCATGGTTGCAGACTCAAAATTAACCCTGTGTAGTCTCATCTTTCAGTCACTTCCTTCACTGTCCCTGAATTTTTCCAACCTACTAAATTCATGTTAGCAAAAAAAGTAGAAGACTGATGAAAGTGAGTGACTGCATGATTGGCAGGACATTTTTAATAAAGACTTAGGGGGTCATTTTAAAATTATACACCACTTTTTGGCATATTTAAGGCGCTGATTTTGTCACAAAAGGGGTTTTTCAGCAATATCTGCGACTTGTCTCCATTTGCGCCACTTTTACAAGGCGGCGGGAAAAGGGGCATGGTGATGGTGGGGAAAGGGGCCGGCCTCTCTAATTTACCATTTTCTATGCCAATTTATGGTGTGGAAAATGGTCTCAAACTACACCAGCAAAGGGAGCTACGTAGTTTAAACCTTGTCGCAAGGCCAAAGTCCACCGCCAGAGAATGGGGATTTATACGCCGGTCTTAATAAATGACCTCCTTGGTTGTTTCATTTTTTATTTTAAATGCATTCCAGCAATTTACAAAAAAGATGGTTGTAAAGGTGGACATAGATTAAATGGGTTGGCTCCTTACAAGCATACATGACTTTGTACTGTCCTCCAGCTGTCATAGAGAAGGCCCTCCGTTGCCCAGTTATTGGCTGAGTAAGCATAATAACAGGGTATCCTCCACATGCATAGGCTCCAAGAGAGCTGCAGTAAAGTGACTTCTTCCCAATCCATAAGATGTATTCTTATCTGTTCACTGAATATTCTATAATTGATAGATAAGGTTCCCACTTGTGGGCTACAAATGAGTGGAACAGCGTTCTCGTGCCTCTGCAATACAAGTTGGAATAGGGGCTGCCAGCCTTGCTTGGATATTTCCGCAACGCCAATAGATTTTTATGGTGTAAGTCTGTTTAAAAAATAGGCTAAAGTATTCAGTCCCCATGTGGTTTAAGAAGCGGAGCACTTGAAATGTGCAGTCTACCTGGATTGTGTGTGCTGCTAGATTTTCATGTTTTGTAGCGGTACACTTCGGTTGGCTTTTTATAATGACTTTTTTTTTCTTCTCTGAGCTAACAAGGATGTTGTTACCTTATCTGTTTTTCTATCAAGGTTACATGAAGTACGCATCCAACCTTCATTGACCAAAGATGGAGTTTTCTCTGCGCTTAAGATGGCTGTGCTAGAGTTTCCACAGTTTGAAACTTTACATTTGGGCTATGTGGATGAATTTTTGTTACAATGTAAGTGAAAACTTGACCAGACATCTGGTTTACATATTACTGTAGAAAAATATCCAAACTGTCCATGGTGTCTGCAGTATGACCATGATTATGCCAAGTCGGGCTGTGGCAGTTCCACGGTCCTGGCTTAGATACCTTATTTTAAGTCTTTCACGACCAATGATGTAATAATATGGAGCTGACAGGGTCCTCAGATGTCCAGCTCCATACTATAGAGGCGCTATGATTGCATCAGCACAGGATTAGCAGGATCACAGCTGCAATTGTCAATAGTGACTGTGCCATCTTCATTATAGTCCAAGTCCCCAAATATGTAAAAGAAAACAATGCAAAACACATTTTTGCCCCATAAAACTGTACCATGTGAAAAATACCCATAATTGGTATCCATAACAACCCGAACTATAAAAGCATCAGGATATTCACACTTACATTGATGGAAACATATAAAGTTCTGTCTGTTTAATACAGTAAAAAAGTGAAAAAAAAAATGTTTGGGCCTAAACAGGCTTGTCTTTAAGGGGTTAAACCACGAATTTTTATTTTGCATTAGTTTCGTAACTAATTTTTTTTCTTTTTTTCTTTTTTCCTGTGTTATATTGGGTTTGTACAGGTAAGATGACCAATGCAGATCTAATGAAGTACGGCTTGGCTGATGTGGCTGAGAATCCTGGCATTATCACCGATATTGGGATGAAAGCTGTAAATGAAGTCTTCTCCTGCATCAAATACTTAGTAATTTACAACTGTCCCCACCTTCATAATCCAAAAAATTGGATCACAGGTACAGAATAATAAAAGTGAACATTACATATTTTTAGCATTTCCTTTTTAAATCAAACGTATATGGAACTATCAACATACCTATGATGGCATTGGACACAGAGTTGAAATACAGTTAATAGAACCATAATTCACAGGTACACTCACAAATCGCAAAAAATGGATTATATTCCCAGAAAATTACCGTATAATTCCTAATGTCAGCTGTGTTTCGAACACACCACTGAGCCTCTGTGGTAACGTGCCGCTTGGTGACATGTCCCCACTAAGACTAAAACTAGTTTCACACTGGAGCTCGTCAGTTACTGGCAACAGCCTGCCGGATCTCACTGTACCTGTCATTGCGGGAAGCTACAGCGAAGCCGTCTGGCCCATTATTGCTGGATACAGAGAGATCCCGCAGCCTGCCAGATCTGACAAGCACTAGTGTGAAACTACTCTGAATGACCTGTGTTCATGACCACAGACTGGACGCCATGCTTCCAGTCCACAGGGCATCGGAAGGAGTGGCAAAGAACCTTGTGTTTTTTTGTTTAACACTTTCCCAACCATAAGTAAATTTGCAAATAAGCAATGTTAGGAAGAGTATCAGCAATCCAGCCAAGAGCAGTTGCCTTCATGGAACATTCTTTCTGAAGAAATATTCTTTGATCATGGAACCTTTGAATTTCATCCACCACCCTACATAAGCAAATTGGCAGATCAGGTGGAAGTGTGGTTTCCATAATGGTATTGAGGCACTGGAGGACATCTTTCAGAATTGGCATATAAAGACATCTGGCACAGTCTTCACTAGACCCTGAGTCCATCTTGTGCAGCCAGCTGGCATTAAGTATGCCTGATGGGTGATGTACAGCTGACTGACATGGTTTTTAGCAGCAGATTAAACCACAGTAGCAGACAACAGCGTGTCTCCCAGTCACCCAATAATCATTAGTCATATGATGTAACTGGACTTTCCACTTAGACTGGACCACTGAGGGATGGTTTATATATACCTTGTTTATAAGGTCGTGTAATTGTTAGGTGCTGAGGCTCCTTGGTAGGTGTGTAATTAATGACAGGTCTTGTGACAGTTGTAAGGCTTTAGGGTAATCCTTGAAGGTGTGTTTGAGTTGCATAAAGTGTTAAGACACCGTAGCAAATTCAATAGGTGTGCTGAATTTGTTCAAAGGTGAGCCACATGGTTTTCTCAGTTGAGCTTTGCCCACAAAGGGGTTTAGGGTTATTCTATATCAGCCACTGAGTTAGGACACCCTCAGCACAAGAGATTTTCTTGGCGTGAAACCAAACCTGTTTTGCCAATAAATGTAATGCCTGTATTAGACTGGCCAATTGTCGGACAGTTCACTGTTAACGAGCGTTCTAATACTGCAGTGGAATGCCTGATTTTCTTGTTGATGGGACAATCCAGAGCTTTAAGCTTGTTTAATATTGTTTGCCAGTAGCCGATTTATGCTGTGTAATCACGATCTGCTACTAGCAAACAACTAGACAGCATGGGGACGAGTGATGGCATAACGATCCCTCCTCCCTATACTGAGGAGGAGATTGCTGGATATAATAGCAACAGTCTCCTCCACTAGTGAGCAGGCGATTGCCGGGAAGGAATGCTTCCCTACTGACAATCGCCTGCCTTATCTGGCTGTCTAATACTGCCTTAAATGTCTTGGTGCTCCCACCAGTTACTGCTGGTGTCCTTCTGTGTTTATTAGCAGGCTTGGAGAGCCCCCATCGAACAAGCCAAAGTAAAAACATAGGCCCAAGTATTTAACCCCTTCCCGATCAGCACCGTAATAGTATGGCATAGCGGGACGTGACTTGCCGCCCATCGCCGTACTATTACTGCAAGGAACCGACTGTCCCCGTTATCCGGACCCCTGCTGTATGCGCCGGCATCGGTGAAAACACAGATGCCGGCAGATTAATCCATTCTATGCCGCGGTGAGCACTGACCGTGACACAGAAGGGGCTTGCTGTGGGTGAGAGAGCCCATCAGGTCCCCGCGCTGCTGTAGCGGGGACCCGATGGGTGAGAAGGCAGCCCGATGCCGTGCAGAGGCTGCCCAATGCCTTGCATGGCATGTGGACCTGCCTTCTACTGGTGCCCAGGAGATCCAGCCTCAGGCTGGGTCTCCCAGGCAACCTGTTAGTGTAATATGCTAACAGGCAATGCATTACAATGCAGATGTATTGTAATGCATTGCAGAGGGGATAAGACCCCCAAAAGTTGAAGTCTCAGAGTGGGACAGAAATAAAGTAAAAAAAAAAGTGTTTTCAATAAAAATAAGTTTCAAGTAAAAAAAAGAAAAAAAAAAGCCCCTTTCCCTTGATCTTATAATAAAAAAAATGAAAAAACATACATATTAGGTATTGCCGCATCTGTAACAACTGGCTCTATAAAAATATCACATGACCTAACCCCTCAGGTGAACACCGTAAAAAATGAAAACTGTATTAAAAAAAAGATATTTTTGTCACCTTACATCACAATGTAACCCCCCCAAAATAGTACCAATCAAACTGTCACCTTATCCTGGAAAAAATGAGACCCTAACTAAGACAATCAAAAAGGTCAAAAAATAAAAAAAGCTATGACTCTGACAATGGAGACACTAAAACA
Organism: Bufo gargarizans; assembly: GCF_014858855.1. NCBI lineage: Eukaryota > Metazoa > Chordata > Amphibia > Anura > Bufonidae > Bufo > Bufo gargarizans. The sequence continues at coordinate 352,646,044 of NC_058081.1, forward strand.
TATTTTTTTTTGTTTCGAAAAATGCTTTTATTGTGTAAAAACTTAAATAAATAAGAGAAAGTATATATATTTGGTATTGCCACATCCGTAACGATCTGCTCTATAAAAATGTCACATGACCTATCCTAACCAGATGAACGTTCTAAAAATAAAAAAATAAAAACTGTGCTAAAACAACCAATTTTTGGTCACCTTGCCCCATAAAGTGAAATAATGTATGATCAAAAAATCATATGTTCCCAAAAATGGTACCAATAAAAACGTCAACTCTTCCTGTAAAAAACAAGCCCCTGCACCAGACGATCGGCATGAAAAATAAGTCCTTCAGAAAATGGAGACACAAAAACATTATTATTTTTTTAAATGCTTTAGTATGTAAAACTGAAACAAACAAAGTAAGTAGACATATTTGATATCATTGGTCCGTAACTACTTGGTCTATAAAAATAGCATATGATCTACCCTGTCAGATGAATGTTGTAAAAAAAAAAAAGCAATTTTTTGGGTTACAGTGCCTCCCAAAAAATGCAATATAGAGCAATTAAAATTGAGATGTACCCTGGAATAGTACCAATAAAACTGGCACCTTATCCCCTAGTTTCCAAAATGGGGTCACTTTTTGGGAGTTTCCACTGTAAGGGTGCATCAGGGGGGTTTCAAATGGGGCATGGCATCTAAAAACCAGTTCAGGTAAATCTGCCTTCCAAAAACCATATGGTGCTCCTTTTCTTCTGCGCCCTGCCGTGTGCCCTTACATCACTTTACGACCACGTGTGGGGTGTTTCTGTAAACCGCAGAATCGGGGTAATAGAGTTTTTTTTGGCTGTTAACCCTCGATGTGTTAAAGAAAAATGGTTTAAAATGGAAAACCTGCCAAAAAAGTGAAATTTAGAAATGTCATCTCCATTTTCCTTTAATTCTTGTGGGACACATAAACGGTTAACAAAGTTTGTAAAATCAGTTTTGAGTAACTTGAGGGGTGTAGTTTCTACAATAGGGTAATTTATGGGAGGTTTTCACTATGTAAGCCCCAGAAAGTGGTTTTTTTTATGTAAACCCACAAAAAGTGGGTTTTGAAAATTTTCTTAAAAATTTTAAGGATGCTTTTAAAATTCTAAGCTTTCTAACGCCCTAAAAAAATAAAATGACATTTACAAAATGTTAATAAATATTTTATGAGGTATCACTTTCTGTTTCAAAGGCAGAGAAATCGGAATTTTGAAAATTACAAATTTTTCTAAATTGTTGGTAAATTATGGATTATTTTATAAATAAAGTTGAAATATATTGACTCAAATTTACCACTGTCATGAAGTGCAATGTGTCACAAGAAAACAATCTCAGAATGGCTTGGATAAATTTAAGCGTTCCAAAGTTATTACCACATAAAGTGACACATGTCGGATTTGCAAAAAATGACCTGGGCATGAAGGTGAAAACTCGCCCGGGATTGAAAGGGTTAAACTGTGACATCTAGGTAGTAATTAGAGATGATCGAATTTCTTTTAATTTCGATTCGCCGGTTCATTGAATTTTTGGGAAAAAATAGGGTTTGATCCAAATTTATTCATGGCAAATTTTGTTAAACGGCTTTTTCCTGACTGCAGAGAGCCTTTATAGTAGTGTAGAACACTATGCCTTGCAGTAACACTCATAGGGAGTCTGCTTTGGTAGTGAAATAATATAATAATACTGTGAATCCATATGACATGCAGATGACGGGTGTCACTCTTAGAATCACTGCACACTTCACTTATTTGGGCAGCTACGGGGCCAAAACTGACCAAATAACTCAAGTGTGAACTCAGCCTCACACATCCACGGAGTTAGTTCATTACAAACCGAATTTCAGCAGCTTACAGATGCTGCCTTCTTATAATCTTATACAACACCGCAACATAAAAGCTTTACTATAATCTTCTAGTTCCATTGTCTGCCAAGTATAAACAGTGCTTTCTTGATTCCCTTACAGATCACTCCCGGTGGAACCGCTTGGTTGATCTTAGCTTGGTGCGATGCCATGCCATTAAGCTGGAATCCTTCAGTCAGTTTGTTGAGCTACTCCCCAGTTTAGAATTTATCTCTCTGGACCAGATGTTTCGGGAGCCCCCTAAGGTTAGTTCTTCAGAGTCATCCGAAGGTATTTTGTGTTACTATCCAAGTACAGCAAGTAAATTATGATAAAATCCCTGTGGCTTGTCTTTTACTTTAGTGGCTACTGTGTGAATAATCAACATATCTTAGTTGATTCAGGCTGGTATAAAGAGGAACTGCATCTGCTGCTGCAATTCTTTTAAATGGTCACTAACTTTTCACACAACTGTGCATAAGTTGTACAGGTGAATATAAGAAACCTTGTAATATATGCGATCAGTGAAAAATGGCTCTTTTTCCACTTACATACATACACACAAAAATATATATATATATATATATATATATGTTCCCAAATTGGAAATGACTTTATTTTATTTGTTTATTTGCTTGCTAAAATTGGGGCCTCTACCCCTGATAAATAACTCAGGCTTATGAGGGAGATCAAAGTGAAATAGGGGGTTATTTTTATAATATTATGTACCCCCTCTCTACTTAGTGATATGATATCACCCCCAAAAAGATTATATTTAATAACTAAAATTTCTCGCCCAGTTTCCTTGGGGGACACAGAAGACCTTGGGTATAGCTCATCTCCCTAGGAGGCGTGACACTAAGTGAAAACTGTTAAGCCCCTCCTCCACAGCTATACCCTCAGCCTGGAGAGAGAGGCTGCCAGTTTTTTGCTTAGTGTCCAAGGAGGCAAGACACTCCCTGCTACTGCAGGGCTGTTTTCTCCTTGTTTTTAATTTTGATTTTTACTTTTTCTTTTCTTTTTGTTCCAGACATTACGGGACAACAGAGTCGCACTAGACTTCTCTGTTTCTCCCGGGGTTGAGCTGCGCCAGTGCCGGTCATCCGCACTGCTGCCTCCCCCACAGAAGGCAAGGTGGACCAGGGCAGCCCAGCTCCCCTGCATCCCGCCAGCGCAAGGGTCGCCCGCACGCCAAGTCCCTCTTCCAGCGTCCTGCCACTACGGTGCCAGTAGCTGAAGGGGCGACCCCTTCCCCCACCCAGGTCTCCTGCGTGACTGACCCCCATATTGGTCCCTGCTGGTCCTAGGCTGGCCCCATCCTAGCTTGTTTTATTAGCTCCCTCTCCTCCCCTCCACAATAGGTGCCCACTGAGGGGTTATGCTGGCGTCCCTATCATGCCGCCCAGGGAGCTGCCTCTATGCGGGCACCCGGTCACAGGGTTCCCCCCCCCCCCCCCCCCCCCCCTTATCGCCTTACCGGTGCGCTGCTCAGGGCCAGAGGCCCTCTCCTGACGGCTGCAGCGTAGGGCCCTTGTTTCCGGTCCGCGGGGTGGGCACCCGCGGCCGGAATGACTGGTGCGGTGTCCCAGCAGACCCTGGCCGACCACTGCTGCTCTCAGAGGCTGTCTTTCCGGTCGGCCGGGCGCCGCAGAAAGATTCTTTCCACAGGATTCCGGCTCCTTCCCGGGCCCCCTGACTGTTCCGGCCCGCGGGGTGGGCTCCCGCGGCCGGTATTATGCACGCGCCGCCCCGCTCCCTCCAGGTCCCGGCCGGTACCTCCGGGCACCGCGAAAATTTAGGCGGCCGCGGAAATTTAGGCCCCGGCTTCGCGGCCTAGTAGGCCGCAAATTTCCGGCCTCGATTGGAGGGGGCGGGCACTCTCCAGGCGCGAATTCTTCCCGCCGGAGGTCCCCCCGCCCCCAGGGCATCGCTGCACCGCTCTCAGGTCGGATCCCTGTTAACCTCTTGGATGCCGACGGCTCCCATCTGGAGGAGACCCTAGGATGGCTAGCCTCTCAAAGAGGCTGTGCCCTTATATGGTGGCCCCTTCCTGCCTCAAAGAGGCTGTGTTTTAGAATAAAAAATAAAAAAAAATATATAAAATAAAATAAAATAAATATATATATATTTTTAATAAAATTAAATAAAAAACATAAATACAGAAATAATATAAGAATTAACAGTATGTGTGTGTTTGTTATATATATATATATATATATATATATATAAGAGGTATCTGTATTTTTTTGTTGGCTGCGCAGGATGCTGCAGCCTGACCTTAGAGCGCTGGCCGTATGCCTGCCCCTATTCCATAGGCGGCATGTTGCGCTCCGTGGCACTGGCCAGGTATACATGTTCCCCTTCTAGGCGGACCCTTGCCCTCTCCTGGGATACGGCGCTGGCCAGGTGCAGGCCGCCCTTTTCTATAGGCAGAATTAGTCGCCTTCTCCAGTCACGGTACTGGCCATGTGCATGACCCCCCCATTATAGGCGGCATACTGCACTCTCTCTGGCTGCGGGCTGGCCTTGTGCATGACCCCCTTCTGTAGGCGGAATACTGCTCTTTTACCGCATACGATGCTGACCATGTGCACGACCCCCTTCCATAGGCGGAACGCTGCACTCTCGCTGGGTTTGCTACGGCCATATGCGTGACCCCCTTCCATAGACGGGACGCTGCACCCTCGCTGGATTCGCTACGGCCATATGCATGACCTCCTTCCATAGGCGGAACGCTGCACTCTCGCTGGGTTCGCTACGGCCATATGCATGACCTCCTTCCATAGGCGGAATGCTGTACTCTCGCTGGGTTCGCTACGGCCTTATGCATGACCTCCTTCCATAGGTGGAATGTTGCACTCTCTCTGGCTTCGCTGCTGGTCATACGCATGACCTCCGTCCAGAGGAGGGCTGCTGCGCTCCCTCTCTCTGGATTCGCTGCCGGCCATATGCATGACCTCCGTTCATGGGCAGAACGCTGCACTCTCGCTGGATTCGCTGCCGGCCATATGCATGAGCCGGCCATGTGCATTGCCTCCTTCCGTAGGCGGAATGCTGCACGTTTTGGATTCGCTGCCGGCCATACGCATGACCTCCGTCCGTAGGCGGAATGCTGCACTCTCTCTGGATTTGCTGCCGGCCATGTGCATGAACTCCTTCCATAGGTGGTTTGCTGCACTATCACTGGATTCGCTGCCGGCCATGTGCACGACACCTTCCTTGGGTGGTGTGCTGCACTCACTGGAATCGCTGCCAGCAATGAGCATGTATCCTTTCCTCAGGCGGCATATGCACAACGCCACTGACTGTGGTTGTTTTCTCGCCAGTGCGTTGCTGGCCATGTGCATGTCCCGCATCCTTGGCGGGGTGCTTGCATTTTTGCTGGATGCGATGACGGCCGTGTGCATTACCCGCCCCTTTCTGGGTGGAATACTGCTCTTTCGCCGGATATGTTGCGGGCCATACACGGCCCACCTCATCCATGGGCAAGAATTTGCACCCTCACGTGACCCATGGCTGTCCTTGAAATGCTGTGCGGGATTCTTGCTTGTTCTCCTTCGTTGTGGAGTAGTTGCACTCTCACAGTATTCGGTGTTAGGTGGGTTATTGCGCACTCGCTTTATGGTAAGATAACCCGTGCATGTCCCCCTTTCTCTGGGCGGACCTCCTGCGTTCCCGCTGGGTACTGTGCGGCCATGTGATTAGTCACCTTCTGGGCGAACTATGGTATGTTCTACTTCTCTGAAGTTGTTACTGGCCTTGGGCAACCCCCCTTTGGGACGGGCCTTTGCATTCTTACCAGCTGCAGTGTTGCCAGGTACATTTCCCCCTTTTCTGGGGGGCCTGCCTGCGTTCCCATCGCATGCCATACTGATGTCTTGTGCATCACTCCCTTTCAGGTTGCACTTTGCACTTCCGTTGATACTGTTGGGCTCTGTGGCTGATCCCCTTCACTGGGTGACTATTTTTTTGCAGTGAGCGGAATTTTCTGGTGCGCTCTGTCCGTTGTTTGGGCCGTGTATGCCTTCTCCTCCCATAGGTGGGTTGGCCTTCTCACTGCTTGCGGGGCTGTTCGTACGTATGCCTCACTTCCTCCTGCGACATACCCTTTTTTCTCTTGGGATGTGGTGCTGTCACGGGCCTTGCACTCTTCTCTAAAGAGATCATTCTGTCCACCTGTATGACCCTTGGTGCTGTCATACAAGCATTACAAGTATGCCGTTGTATTCAAAGGTGTATTCTTTAGATATGAGTAGATGGGCTCTACTTGCTCTCTACTTCGCCGAGCTGGGTGGTGCTCATTTTCTGGTTTGGCCTGTATATTGTGGTCCCGTTGTTTCGGCATCCACCATGTCCGTTGGCCTTTCCACTTGGGGAGTGTTCGTGGTTCTTTGATACGTACCCTTTCGTTCTCCCGTGCACTCGCTTTCCGGCGCAAGTGGTCACTGGGTCGAGAGTGCCGTTTGCAGTGCCACTCGATTTCTGCGTTAGCTCTGGCGGGACTGCTGTTCCCTCGCCTGCTACTGTTTTCCTCCTCTTCGGGTGTCGTGCAGTATGAGTTTTTTCTTTTGGCGCCCCCTCTGCGCTTTAGGCTGGTCCGCTACCGGGTTCGGGCCGCTTTTCTCGGGATGGTCACCCAGCTGCTCTTGGGTGCTCACTTACCCAGGTCCGTAGGACCTCCACCTTGGGTTCTTCAGGGTACTCGCCTTCTGCGTGGCAGTGAACCGGGCGTCTCGGTGAGCGGGGTTCTGCCTTTGAGCTGTCCTATGGCTTCCCTGTTGCCCACTCCTCCTTTCAGTTGTAGGGTGTTATGCCGGCCTCTGTCTCGACTGCCTTTTTTCGCCGGCTCTGCTTGGCTCCCACTCGGTTTGGCTCGGCTCCCTCCGATGTGGCTTTTGCCCCGGCCGCGCTTCAGTGGCTGTTCCTTCGCTGCCCTTCCCTCTGGGGAGAGCTTGGTTGTTCATGTGGATGGTTCTGATGTTCCTCTTGGCCTCGTACTGTCTCCCTTGGTCACTCTGGCTGTAACTTGGGAGGACCCCCATTCGGTCGAGATTGTCATTAGATCTCCCACACCGGGACTGTAGGACGTCTTCCTGTGGTGGCTACATCGGCATGGATTTTAGCCTGTCTTGTCCTGGCGGTTGCTGGGCGGACCCTTCGGTTCCTTTCCGTCTGTCCTTCTGCTCCCCCACTCCGGGTGGTTACAGGACTACGTTGCTCGGGGGCCGACGGGACCAGTTTTGCCGACCGTTCTGCCCGTGTTACTGGTCTGCGCCTGTTCGCATTGGGTTTCACCCGCTTGCCCAGGCGACTCTAGCGGGCTCGCTAGTGTTCGCTCCTGGCCGTGTTTTGTCCAGGATCTGTTGTAGGACTTAGGGGTTTTACCGGGGGTTCTGTGGGAAGCTGGGCGTTCCCCCACTCTGCCTTTCGGCGTTCCCCGGCCCTCTGGGCCTGTCAGGACCCTTTTCCGTGGAGCGGCTTTGGGGTTCCCTCGTACTGCCCCTGGGTACCGCCCTGGGCATTGCATACTGGGCTCTTGGCGCTCCAATCGTTCCCTTGGAGCCGTTACAGGAGTTCTCTCTACTACTTCTGTCCTGTACGGTTATGTTTCCGTAGCCGTCGTGTCTCTGGCGGGTGCCTGGGTGGCGGCCCTTCTTGTTCCGAGCCTTCTCTTTCCTCGGGACGGGGCTGTTCTCCATCCCGTCTCTTCCTTCCTTCTGAAGGTGGTGTTTGTCTTTCATTTTAACGGGGCTTTCGTCCTCCCCTTCCCACCCCCGGGAACGGACACTTCACCGATTTGGGAGTTGTTTGGGCCTTGCGGTTTTTACTTGGAGATCTCCGACTCTTGTTGACGTTCGGTCTCTTGGTTTTCCAGGAGGTCCGCGCAACGGGTTGGTGGCCTCCGGGGTGGCTTTCCTCCGCTTTCTCACAGTGGTTGTTGCTGTGGTTACCGCGCCAGGGGCAGGGTTCTGCTTTTGGTGTCACCGTTCGTTTCACCGGAGCGGTCGGTGCCTTCTGGGCCGGTGGCATTTGGTTTCGGCCATGCGTCTGTGCGCGGCGGTCACTGGTCTGCCTTACAGCGTTCTACAGGGTGCATACTCTGGCTTCGGCAGATGCTGCCTTGGGCCGCCTGGTCTGCGGGCGGCGGTTTCTTGATGCCTTCGGGTGATTCGCCTTGGTGCTGTGGTCCCTCCCCCTTTTGGACTGCTTTTGAACGTCCCAAGGTCTTCTGTGTCCCCCAAGGAAACTGGGCGAGAAAACGAGATTTTTGTATAACTTACCAGTAAAATCTCTTTCTCGCTCTTTCCTTGGGGGACACAGCTCCCACCCATTCTTTGTTTTTTCTCTACACGGTTTCCGAGTTGTTTTACCCGTTGGGTAGTTGGCTTGTTGGTTCCACTTTTGGACTTTGCCTTTTTTTCACTACTTGGACACGCAACTGGCAGCCTCTCTCTCCAGGCTGAGGGTATAGCTGTGGAGGAGGGGCTTAACAGTTTTCACTTAGTGTCACGCCTCCTAGGGAGATGAGCTATACCCAAGGTCTTCTGTGTCCCCCAAGGAAAGAGCGAGAAAGAGATTTTACTGGTAAGTTATACAAAAATCTCGTTTTTGTGAGATGGAGAGATGGACTGTCAACTCACTAAAGGATCAGATTACATGGGGGGCTTAGAATTCCCTGCTTGGCTACTCTAAAGCCTAGCACAGCAGATCAGTGCATGGTATCCTGCACACATGTTCTGTGACTGAACCTTCATCGGAGGGCATAGGCTTGAGCAGAAATGTGAGCTCCAACCAGCACAGTACTACTCGCTGTAGAGCATACTGTAGAAATCAGATCTTGTACATCAGATCTGTATGTGCTGCAGGAAGGCCCCAACTTTGGGGGCCACCTTTGCCTTTGAAACAATAAAATCAGTAAGTAGCTTATCTTGCAAAACTTATTAGTTTTTAAACTATTAGAAATACACAATGGGGGATATCTATCAAAACTGGTTTAGTTGCCTAAGACAGCCAATCAGATTTCACCTTTGGAAAATGAAAGGTGAAAACTGATTGTTTGCGATGAACAACTAAGCCAGTTTTGATAAATCTCCCCTATCTCTTGAAAGTTAGGTACACAAATCAGCAAATTGCACTTACCATGTAGAAAAAATGAATACAAGTCACTTACTAATGTATAGGGATTGTCCATATTGCTTTTTTGCTGGTTTGATTCATTTCCCATTTCTAAATTTAAGATCTTTTGTGCTGTTATTAAAAAATACATATCCTGAGGTCTTTTTCTGTCCCCTTCCAGGGTTGTGCTCGTGTAGGCCTTAGCGCAGGAACAGGTATTGGAGTGTCCTCCGCCCTTGTGAGCAATCAGAACTCTAACAATGAGAATGAAAACAACAACAATCACCAGAACAACAACAACCTGCAACACAATAACAATAATCAACAGCCACAAAATATCCCTCCACCTCAACATGAGGAGGGAAATGAGGATCCTGAAGTCAGAGCGGAGAACCATGTAGAGGAACCACATATAGCCGCTGAAGGTGCAACACTTTGTGCTAAAATACACAACAATTTATCAATGATTGACTTAAAAGGGTTTTCCAAGACATTAATACTGATGACCTATCCTCTGGATAGTTCATCAGTATCTGATTGTGGGGGTCTGACACCTGGGATTCCTGCCAATCAACTGTTTGAGAAGACACTTGTGCTCCTGTGAGTGCTGCAGACTTCTCCGTGCTTACCATAGTGCCGTACATTATATAGTGGCTGTGCTTGGTATCAGGATCAGCCCTATTCACTTCAAAGGGGCTGGGCCTAGACCTGGGGTGCACAACATTTCCTGGTTGGGGGCCACGATGCCAGACTGAACCAATGACGAGGGCCGAAATTAAAATTTAAAGGTGTATTAACAACTGAAATATTGTACTTATGGCATTTTGAACACACATTATATACCATTAATGTCTAGTTACACTTCCAGGACTCCCATCTAATGGGAGAAATACATAAAAAATACATGTGAGCAGCCACAAGACATAGGCATACATGTCTGTTACCAGATGGTTGGGGGCCGCACAGAATGGTATCAAGGGCCGCATGTGGTCCCTGGGCCACAGGTTGTGCACCCCTGGCCTAGACCATGTGACCGATGAATGTGTTGTCACTGGCCTAGGAAAAGCTGAAGAAGGCCGATGTGCTACTGCAAGTACCGCTGCCGTCTCAAACAGCTCATTGGCGGGGGTCCCAGTTGTTGGACCCCTACCAATCAGATACAGATGACTTATCCTAAGGATAGGTCATCAGTATTAAAATCTCGTAAAACCCCTTTAGTAGAATTGGAATTCTGCAGAAGAGTTTAAAGGGAACCTGTCATGTGGATATTCTAATCTAACTAATTATATACAATCATTAACTACTAAAAAGTGCCTTAGATGTATTCACTTACTGGTGTGACAGATGGTTACCTCATAATATACACACAAAGATGCCGCATGCTAATGAGCTGATTTGAGTCCAGCGTGATGTCATTTAGTCCAGTTTTTTTTATTTATTCAGAGCTATGGCCACTCCCCTGCCCACCTGCTGCTGATTCATATGGAAAATAACTGTCAATCAGCAGCAGGTAGGTGGGAAGAGTCAGGAGCTCATGAATATTCAGGATTCATCATTATGAGCTAGAGCTTTTCAATACAAGATGTTGGCAGATTGACTGGGTCAATTAAAGAAAGTGACCCAGCATTTTGCTAAGAGAGTCAGTCATTTATGTTACCCTTAGGCCTCATGCACACGACCGTTGTGTGCATCCGTGGCCGTTGTGCCGTTTTCCGTTTTTTTTCACGGACCCATTGACTTTCAATGGGTCCGTGGAAAAATCGGAAAATGCACCGTTTGGCAGCCGCATCCGTGATCCGTGTTTCCTGGCTGTGAAAAAAATATGACCTGTCCTATTTTTTTCACGGCCAACGGTTCACGGACCCATTCAAGTCAATGGGTCCGTGAAAAATCACGGATGCACACACGATTGTCATCCGTGTCCGTGATCCGTGTCCGTTTTTTCCTATCATTTCAATGGCAAACTTGACTTAGATTTTTTTTTCATTTTTCATGTCCGTGGATCCTCCAAAAAACAAGGAAGACCCACGGACGAAAAAACGGTCACGGATCACGGACCTACGGACGCCGTTTTTGCGGACCTTAAAAAAAAACGGTCGTGTGCATGAGGCCTTAGTTAGGACACCATAAAACTGGTGACAGGATCCCTTTAAAGATGGAATGCCTCACTTAGCTTGCAGATGTTATCCCTCTACCTCATACGGTGGAAAGATGGCTTGAGCCCTACAATTTTAGTCTTGGGTTAGATATGATATATGAACAACAAGCTTGCTTTATCCTGCAATACATAAAATATTTTCATTTATATGTAGCAGTGATTGTCCCCATCTATTCACTTTGTGCTTGCTTCAAATGGGCAGCTCTAAATGACATGGAAGACGTTCCACAAGAGGATGTTAGACCAGCTGCGCAAGACAATGAAGCTGGAGTTCCGAATTTGGCCATTATACCAATGGATGTGGATGAAGAACGAGCAGGTTGGGCTTATAAAGTTTCATGTATTTTCCATTTGGAGCTGCATTTACCTACTGTCTACATACATTTTATGTTACATACAAATGAAGTGGTTTCATCAAAACGTATCTAAGTATTGGAGCAGGGGTTTGCACGTGTGGGTAGTGAGTATGCAAAGTCCATATATGTGCCTCATAATCTAGGTACGACAGCAAAAAGCTGGTGACAGAATACAACTGAAGCATAAACTAGTGACAGATCCCCTTTGTAAAACCCTGTGATGCCTTCTTTTAACTGCTAGAGCTGTTTTGCTAAAATCCTATATTGAACAGGTCCAGCGCTGGAGCTGTACAATACACAGTATGAGCCGATGAGTCCTGATATTTAAAAGGACCCAGCTCTCCCGCCACTGAACCCTAAAGAAAAAAAAATGTAAATCAGTGACTAGGGGTTGGAAAGTGGAAAGGTCCTCATAAATTAACAGGACTCATAGTCTCATGCTGTACGCTGGATCTGTTCAGTATACAAGAGTTTAGTAAAAAGTGACACAGTGTTTTGCTAACTGGATCTGTCAGTAGTCTGCCCTTAGTTAGTGCAGCAAAAACAGACTCCCTTTGCATCTTATATTAGAGAATTGTAAATTTAAAGTAAAAATCTTTTTCTAACACATTGGGGGAGATTTATCAAAACTGGTGTAAAGGAAAGCTGGCTTCATTTTCCAAAAGATCTCTGAAAAGTAAAAGGTGGAATCTGTTTGGTTGCTATGGGCTGCCAGTTTTCCTTTACACCAGTTTTGATAAATCTCCCCCCCCCCCCCTCCCCTTCCGATGCTTCTTGCCAACAGATTACCACTTTAAGCATTTAGGCTACGGCGACCCCAATCGCGACCAGGATCGCTGGGTAGCAGTGACGCCATACAAATGCATGGGATCGCCGTGACAGTTGCACAAAATCCAACAAGGCTGTATTTCTTGCAACTGCCAAGGCGATCCCATTCATTTCTATGGGAACCCTGCACATGTGTCGCCGTGTAGCCCTAGCCTTACTGGTAACTAGTACAGTTGCAGTCTTTTGGTATGTAGCATAGGGCAGAATTTTAGTTGGGTGTGGCAGATGTTAACCAAACAAGCTTTATCCTTTTAAATAGCAACGGCAATAAAATGTTACTACCGGAAATGTGGTCCGAAATAAATGCATGGATGAACAGTGTCCTCTAGAGGGCAGGAGTGCTCTTCGTAGTACTGTAAGTCTACTTGCAGAGTGATTACTGGAGGCTCTGAGTGTAAGCTCTCTTTTTATAAAAAAATAAGTTTTATATATATAGAGAGAGAGAGAGAGAGATGAAAACGGACCGCACATTCAGTAGAAAATTTATTCAACCACAGCGGCACAGTGAGGCGACGTTTCGGCTTCACTGTGCCACTGTGGTTGAATACATTTTCTACTGGATGTGCTGTCCGTTTTCATCTACATTATGGGTAAGCAGTGACAACCCTGGACATAGCACCCGCTATTTTTCATTGTGAATTGGTGCTGCCACATATTTCCATATTTTATATATATATATATATATATATATATATATCTATCTATATCTATCTTAGAGAAGAATTTGGAATTGCCTACAGCCCTGCATGTGTATTTGACTGCTTTAGTTTTAATTTAATCACATTTAAATAATGATAATGAATTTATATTTTCCAATGGTTGAGTTCCACTTTACTAATATTAACCCTTTCGCTACCGAAATTTTTTATATTTTTCATTATTATTTTTCTTCCCTATCTTCCTTGAGCCATAACTTTTTTATATTTCCATTCACATAGCTGTATGAGGGCATATTTTTTGTGGGGCAAGTTGTACTTTCTAATGCCACCATTAATTATGGCATAAAATGTAGTGGGAAGCGGTAAAATAATTCCAAATGGGGTGGAATTGGAGAAAAAAAAGCGCAATTCCTTGTTTTACGGGTTTTGTTCCCAAGGTGCTTTGTTTGCGGCAAAACTGACCCATGCCAGTACACCCAGTACGATTTCAACGATACCCCATATGTGTAGTTTTTTTATGTCTAAATAGTGTAAAAATAAATGTAAACTTTGATAATTTTTTTTATTTTGCATCACTGTATTCTGACCCCAATAACTTTTTATACTTAGGTCTACTGAGCTATATAAGCAATAAAAAAATAGCAAATCGGCCATTTTGACCATTTTTTCCGTTATGCTATTTGCAGTATTGGAATGTCTTTTTATGCTTTAATAGTACGGGCGTTTTTGGTCGCAGTGATACCCATGATGTTTATATTTGTTTTTAATTGGGTATTTCTTTTTATACGGAAAGGGGGGTGATTTTAACTTTTATGTTTATTTATTAAATTTTTTGTGGTGATTTTGAAGCTCATATATGAGCCTATAAATTCGGGTCTTTAATTTTTTCATTTTGTGCTATCAGTGATTTTTAAAATGAGTTTTGGACTGCAGATTGTTCATTTCTTATTCTGGCCTGTCATCTGGTGGCCAAAATAAGAATTGCAGCATGAACACTATAAGCCTCATCAGCGAGACTTTTGGGCTTTGGGCTTTGGGCATTGGCCGCAGGGGGCATCAGTAAGAAGCCCGGAAGCGCCAGCCTTTAATTACCGCAATCAGCATTATTGCTAGTCACGGTAATTAGCCGCAGGTCTCTGCTGTATGAAACAGCAGAGACCCGCCAGCCGTGGCGCACGCTGCACGTGCGAGCGGCCGCCATGATTGCACATCGCTCCAGCGCCGTTCATATACGGAGCTGGTAGCAAAAGGGTTGAGGTATTAAAATGAATGGCTGTCCTGACACATCTGTACATGTACTGCAGGTCCCAGTGGTTTGCAGCCTGCTGTAAAAACTGCACCAATCACTGTCCATGATTCTGACAGCGAGGATGAAGATGACCTTGGAAGTGGCTCCAATGCTGGTAACGCATCTGTCAACAACTATCCTCAAGAGGAAGATAAAGGTTTTCAGTTGTCTGGACCTCAGGACACCACGAATGATTGTGGTGAGTATATTGTGTTCTAGTGCAGTCAACTGTTTCTGAATCCGGCCTTGTTCGGCCAGTAGTTGTGTCTCAACAGGCAGCTCCTACAACATGCAGTTAATAATAATAATATTAATACTAATGTATTTTATTCTGTTTATGACCTAAAAACATTCCTAGAAACTCCATATCTAATATAGTCCATAAAGCTTAGATTGCAGTGCTTTTCAGTGGAGTCATAAGGTAGGAAAGTCTTTATATGTCCTTATACCTGCAGAATTGCATGTGAAGATCATGTTTTCCCTTGACTGGCTACAATTTTAACCCTTAGGATGCCAGAGTTTTTTTTCTTTTTTAGCGGTTTCATTTTTCTTCCCCATCTTCCTTGAGGCATAACTTTATTTTCCTGTTCACATATCCATATGAGGGCTTATTTTTTCGGGACAAGTTGTACTTTCTAATGCTACCATTTACTATGGCATACAATGTAGTGGGAAGCTGTAAAAAAAATTCCAAATGGGGTGGAATTCTATTCCTTCACTATTTTACAGGTTTTGTTTCTGCAGCGTTCCTTTTGCAGTAAAACTGACCTGTGCCCTCCATTCTCTGGGTCAGTACAATTACAACGATACCACATATGTATAGTTGTTTTTTTTGTCTAAATAGTGTAAAAATTTAAACTTTTTTTTTTTTTTTTTTTTTTACATTGCCATAGTCTGACCCCCATAACGGAGCTGTGTGGGGGCTCAATTTTTGCTGCAGGATCTGTAGTTTTTATTGATTTTTGGAGTGTGTGTGACTTTTTTTTTAGCATATTTTTGGGTAAGAGAAGCGATAAATATTATTATTTTTTTTCGTTACCCCATTCGCCACATTGAAAAAATATTTTTATATTTTAATTGTACAAGCGTTTTCGGATGTGGTAATGCCAATGATGTTTAACCCCTTAAAGACAGACATATTTCACCTTTAAGGACCAGGCAATTTTTTGCAAATCTGACCAGTGTCACTTGGTGCTGATAACTTTAAAACGCTTTTACTTATCCAGGCCATTCTGAGATTTTCGTTACATATTGTACTTCATGACACTGGTAAAATGGAGTAAAAATAATTTCTCCTTTATTTATAAAAAAATACCAAATTTACCCAAAATTTTAAAAAATTTGCTAATTTCCAAATTTCAATTTCTCTACTTCTATAATACATAGTAATACCTGCAAAAATAGTTATTACTTTACATTCCCCATATGTCTACTTCATGTTAGGATCATTTTGGGAATGACATTTTATTTTTGGGGAATGTTACAAGGCTTAGAAGTTTAGAAGTAAATATTGAAATTTCTCAGAAAGTTTAAAAAACCAACTTTTTAAGGACCAGTTCAGGTCTGAAGTCACTTTGTGAGGCTTACATAATAGAAACCACCCAAAAATGACCCCATTCTAGAAGCTACACCCCTCAAGGAATTCAAAAATGATTTCACAAATGTTGTTAACCCTTTAGGTGTTCCACAAGAATGAATGGAAAATAGAGATACAATTTAAAAATGTCACTTTTTTGGCAGATTTTTCATTTTAATATTTTTTTTTCCAGTTACAAAACAACAGCCAAACAAAACTCAATATTTATGGCCCTGATTCTGTAGTTTACGGAAACACACCATATGTGGTCGTAAACGGCTGTACAGGCACACGGCAGGGCGCAGAAGGAAAAGGAATGCCATACGGTTTTTGGAAGGCAGATTTTGCTGGACTGTTTTTTTTTTTTACACCATGTCCCATTTGAAGCCCTCCTGATGCACACCTAGAGTGGAAACTCCAAAAAGTGACCCCATTTTAGAAACTACGGGATCGGGTGGAAGTTTTGTTGGTACTAGTTTAGGATACATATGATTTTTGGTTGCTCTATATTGTACTTTTTGTGAGGCAAGGTAACAAGAAATAGCTGTTTTGGCACAGTTTTTTTTATTTATTTTAGAATTTTTTTTATTTACAACACTCATTTGACAGGTTAGATCATGTGGTATTTTTATAGAGCAGGTTGTCACGGACGTGGCTATACCTAATATGTAAAACATTTTTTTTATTTATGTAAGTTTTACACAATGATTTCATTTTACTCTCCATAGTCTGAGAGCCATAGTTTTTTCAGTTTTTGGGTGATTATCTTGGGTAGGGTCTCATTTCTCGCCCATTTCCTTGGGGGACACGGGAAACTTTGGGTATAGCTCATCTCCCTAGGAGGCGTGACACTAAGTGAAAACTGTTAAGCCCCTCCTCCAGCAGCTATACCCTCAACCTGGAGAGACTACCAGTTTTTGCTTAGTGTCCAAGGAGGCAAGACACTCCCTGCTTTGCAGGGCTGTTTTTCATTCTTCATTTTTTATTTTAGATTTTATTTTTTAAAAATTATTTTACTTTTCACAAGGACAACAGAGACGCCCTAGACCTCTCTGTTTGTTTCTCCCGGGGTCGAGCTGCGCCAGTGCCGGTCATCCGCATGGCTGGCTCCCCAACAAGAAGACGAGGACCAGGGCAGCCCAGCTCCCCTGCATCCCTCCAGCGTAAGGGTCGCCCACACATCAAGCCCCTCTCCAGCTTCCTGCCACTGAAGTGCCAGCAGCTGAAGGGGCGACCCTGCTGGAATGGACAGAGGGTGAAGACTTTAGGATGGTGAGAGTGGCTGTCACTTGGGCTCCAATTCACCGCAAGAGCAGCCCCTGCTACTACAGGCTAAGTTTCTTCTTCAGCAAGCAGCCGGCACACTCTCACTGCCGCACACAGGACTCGCGGCGATCACTTTATCTGTGGGGGTGGACAGGCTCTCTCTTACCGCGCACCGTGTAACTAATGGAGGGAAACTCGGGCCATATGGAGTCGTGGTCTCTCATTTACAGACCGCCCCCCCCTCTTCTTCTTCCCTTCTCTATATTTGAATCACGCGCGTGAACGGAGCATCGGCGGGGACAGGGCTTCGCTCGCAGTGCAGCTGCTATGCGAGAAGTGTCTCACATCCTCCGCTGGGCAGAAACTCATGTTCCGGCCCTGTCGGCAATTTACATTCCGGGGGTGGAGAACTGGGCGGCGGACTTCCTCAGCCGGACCACGATCGACCTGGGCAAGTGGTCTCTGCATCTTGACGTGTTCGAGTCCATTTCCCTCTGTCCATTTCCCGGATGTGGTTCTCATGGCCTCCAGCTTCAACCACAAGCTCCCCACCTTCCTGTCCAGGTCCAAGGACCCAAGGGCGTACGGCGCCGACGCTCTCGTTCTTACGTGGACGGAATTTTCCCTCCGGTACGTGTTTCCGCCCCTCCCCCTTCTGCTGCGGGTTCTCCGGAAAATCGCAACAGAGGGCATGCCTACGACCTTGTTAGCCCCAGATTGGCCTCGCCGGCCTTGGTACGCCGACCTGATGCTGCTCCTGGGAGACTCGCCTTGGCCGCTGCCTCTAAGAGAAGACCTTCTCTCTCAAGGGCCGATCTTCCACCAGCATTTAGGGTCGCTACGTTTAGAGGCATGGCTGTTGAGACCAAAGTTTTAACGCGACTGTGTTTTTTGGCAGATGTGGTTCGTACCATGGTCCGCGCACAGAAGCTGGCCTCGTCCAGGATTTATTACCGGACTAGGCGGTCTTACTTGGGTTTTTGCGAAAATCGGGATGTTCATCCTCTTTGTTTTTCCGTCCCCACGATCCTGTCCTTTTTATTTACAGTCTGGCCTGGACCTGGGTCTTGGTCTCAGCTCGTTAAAAGGTCAGGTCTCGGGGCTTTCCATCCTCTTCCAGCATCCTTTGGCCCCTCTCGGACCTGTCAAAACCTTCATCCAAGGAGTCGCTCACTCTGTTCCTCTGTATCGCTCTCCCATTCCACCCTGGTACCTTAATGTTGTGCTCTCGGTGCTCCAGTCCTCCCACTTCGAGCTGTTAAGGAGGATCTCTCTTCGCCTTTTGTCCTGCAAGGTCATGTTCCTTGTGGAAATCATCTCTCTACGACGGGTGTCTGAATTGGCGGCGCTTTCCTGTACTGAGCCCTTTTTGGTCTTCCACCAGGATAAGGCTGTTCTCCTCCTTCTGATTCCTTCCTTCCTCCCGAAGGTGGTCTCCGCCTTTCACCTCAATGAGGACATCGTCCTCCCTTCCTTTTGTCCGTCTCCTTCTCACCCTCGAGAACGGGAGCTTCACTGCCTGGTTGTCGTTAGGGGTCTGAATATTTACCTGGAGTTCACTGCACCCTTTCGGCAAACAGACTCTTTTTGTGGTTCCGGAAGGTCCAGGGTTGGCGGCGTCCAGGGTGTCTATTGCCCGCTTCATCAAGATTGCTATTGCCGAGGCTTACCGCGCCAAGGGCAAGGAGACGCCTTTTGATGTTACCGTTCATTCTACCAGAGCGGTAGGTGCCTCTTGGGATCAGAGGCATCGGGCTTCGGCTGAACAACTGTGCAAGGCGGCTACCTGGTCTTCCTTGCACACCTTCACCAAGTTCTACAGGGTGAACACCTATGCATCGGCGGATGCTGCTTTGGGCCGCCTGGTCTTGCAGGCGGCGGTTTCTTGATACCTCCGGTGGTTTCGTCTTGGGCTGTAGTCCCTCCACTCTTGGACTGCTCTCGAACGTCCCAAGGTTTCCTGTATCTCCCAAAGAAAATGGGCGAAAAAACTAGATTTTTGTATAACTTGCCACTAAAATATCTTTCTCGCTCTTCCTTGGGGGACACAGCACCCACCCATTGCTCTGGTTTACCGTTACAGTTTAGTAGCCCCTGTCGGGTAGTTGACTTGTTTGGTTTCACATGGTTGGTCATTGCCTTTTTTTCACTACTTGGACACGCAACTGGTAGTCTCTCTCTCTCCAGGCTGAGGGTATAGCTGCTGGAGGAGGGGCTTAACAGTTTTCACTTAGTATCACGCCTCCAAGGGAGTTGAGCTATACCCAAGGTTTCCTGTGTCCCCCCAAGGAAGAGCGAGAAAGAGATTTTACTGGTAAGTTATACAAAAATCTAGTTTTTTTTTTTTTTGCGGGATGAGATGACTGTTTGGCACTATTTTGGGGTGCATATGACTTTTTGATCGCTTGCTATTACATCTTTTGTAATGTAAGATGACATTGTTTATTTAGCACAGTTTTTATTTTTTACGGTGCTCATCTGAGGGGTTAGGTCATGTGATATGTTTATAGAGCCGGTCGATACGGTGGTGGCGATACCTAATATGTCTACCAATTATTTTTTTTACTTTATTTGGGGAAAATGAAGTTTTTGTTTCTTTTTTTACTGAAACTTTTAATTTTTTTTTGGGGGGGGGGGGGGGAACTTTATTTTTCAACTTTTTTTAACTTTATTTTTTTGACTTAGGAATTAGACCCCTAAAAGTTTTTACAATGCATTCCAATACTTCTGTATTGTACTGTGTGTATTACTCATACAGCTTCCGGCCTGTGATATCCAGGGGGCTGGATCTCACAGGCTCGTCACCAAAGGCCTCCCATGCCATCGGGTCCCCCCTACAGCCGCATTGGAACCCGATGGCATTGCAGCCGCAAATCATAGGTCTGAAGCAGGCATCCGGGGAGGGGGGGTGGGGGGGGGCGGTGATCAGAAATACACAGGGCCTACAGGTACGCCCTGTGTCCTTAAGGGGTTATGTTAATGTTTGAGTCTACAAAACGCATTATTATATATTTTTTTTATATATATATTATGAACCATCTTGGTTTTTACAGATCCATAATGAGGAGAATTGCTAATTTCTTATGTTGGCGCCTGCCACCTACTGGCCAAAATAAGAATTGCAGCTTCCATACCCTGAGTCTTTTCAGAGAGACCAACTGTATTGAATTCAATTACCGGCATCCTCATTGGCTGCAGAGGATGCCGGTAAGAAGGTTTTTGTGCTTTTTGATGCCGTTATCACACTTGATCACGGCATCTAAAGGCTTTAATGACCACGATCGGCATTATTGCCGATCGCGGTCATTAGCGGCGTGTCTCTGCTCTTTGAAACAACGGGGACCCGCTGGCCATGTTTGCCCATCGTTTCAGTGCCGTACAAGTACATCGCGGGAAGCGAACGGGTTAAGCAAAAGCTAATATTTCATTTTCCCCTATGTCTAATATATAATGAGTGGTTTTGTGCAGAGCAGCATCCTGTGTGAGGACTCCAGAGAACAGCATTCTGATCTTAGCATTATAAGTTCCTGTATGATCACGAGTGTCTACTGTACTGTTCTGAGAGCAGTCTTTAAAAAGCCTGAGTTCCCCTGTTAACAGTGATCACAAACCACATATTTGTCCATTTTTACCCTTTTTTTTTTTTTTTTTTTACCTTCCTTCTAGCTGTAAGTGGTAAAGGTAAAACACCTTTGAGGAAAAAGTGCAATGTTGCCTTGAAGAGTCCAGCTCAGCAAACTGCACCAAGTGAAGAAAGTAGCTGTGAAAAGGGGTGCCAAGTGACAAGTGAACAGATAAAAGCGGATATGAAGGCAGCCAGTGACCCCTCTGACAGAAGCAAAGGAAAAGATTGTTCCAATGAAGTGAATGCAGCAGGTGACATTATAGATGCAAATGACCAAAATATGGAGACAGATCAGTCTTTGAATGAGAGCCCTGATTCTGCCGTGGAAGTAGATTTATGTACTTGTAATAGATCAGAAGATTTGGAGCTCAATGCTGCTCAGGGACAAGAGACAGGTACATTATGTCCTCATTGCTCCAAAAATGTGAAGCAGGAACAAAATTCACAAAGGAGAAATAGCGGAAGTTGTGACCTACCACAGCCTTCAACCAGTCACTCCTCTCCAGGGGATGGCTCTGAATGCACTCTCAGGACTCCATGCAATGGAGCAAACAGGACTAATTCAGGTATAGGGGTGGATTCAAATGCATCTTCTGTAAACAGGGTACAGCAAGGGGGTGCTAATCCAAACAGGCCTCTCACAAGAGCAAGAACAAGGCTGTCTCAGGTGTCTCTTATTTCTGATGGGGGTGAGTTCCATTTGTATTTTATTTTCTGTTTCTGTCAGTTTCCATCTTGTCATAAGTAGTCAGTTTCATCATTCTAATGTAATATTTTGTTTTAAGAATCCACACCAAAAAGCCGAAAAGCTGTAAAGAGGAAACGCACGGCTGATAAATCTACAAGCACCAGTGATCCAGTTATTGAAGATGACCATGTCCAGGTAGATTCACAATATATATCTATATCTATATATATCAACATTTACACAGTGTATAAAATATTGTATACCAAATGTAGGAGATCTCACAGTGCCATCAATATTACACACACATTAGTCAATGAATTGTTTCATAGTTTCTTCAAGATAAACACACTTGAGCTACATAATAATAAGTAGCAGGGGTTACATACAACAGAAATGTTTGTGGTGTATAGGAGGCTATTATTAAGGAATTCACAATTAACTGCACACTAATCCTAGATATTGATACAACCTAGGCACCATAGAAATGCAGTAATCTGCAGGCAGCATGTTATAGAGCAGAAGATGCTGAGCAAATTGATAAATTTGTAGTCCTGTTCAATGTTTGGCAGCCGCCCCTACATGACAACATACAGAGGCAGCTGTCACTGATAGAACCGCCTACTGGGCGGTTTTCTGAGATTTTTATGCTGATGACCTATCCTCATAAATCTGATGGGTAGGGATCCGACTCCAAGGACCATGGACAATCAGCTACTTGAGAAGGCAGCGGTGCTACTGTGAGCGCCACTGCCTTCTCTCTGCTTTTCTTAGGCTGAGTGACGAAACGTTCATATGTCGCATGGCTTAGGCACAGCTCTGCCCCATTCAAGTGAATGGAACTGAGCGTAATACCAAGCAAAGCTGCTATACAATGTACGGCGCTGTGCTTGGTAAGCTCACAGGAGCACCACTGCCTTCTCAAACAGCTGATCAGCTGGGGTCCAGGCTGTTGGACCCCCAACAATTAGATACTAATGACCTATCCAGAATGGTTCCTTCTGATATCTACCATATTCATCTTGTACAGAGGCAGCACTCCTAGTAGCAGTATTTAGAGGATCTGTTGGAAGGGTTGTTATTTTAAAGAGAACCTGTCGCCACAAAATGCAGTGCAATCTGGAAGCAGCAAATTGTAGAGCAGGAGGAACTGATCACATTGATATATAGTTTTATGGGGAAAGATTCAGTAAAACCTGTAATTTATACATTTATATCTGTTTTTCCACCTCATCACCACAACGGCCACTAGGAGAGAGATTGACCCCTGACCTCTGTAGGGGCAGGAACAGAGAGAGGGTTTAACCCCCCTCCCACCACCAACACCAGTGTTTCCTGTCCCTACAGGGGCAGAGAGAGTCTCCCCTGTGGGAGATGAATATGATGGAGCACCGTTACACCTTACCTGGTGTTCCCCCTGCGGTCCTAGTACTAATGGTGGGCAGGGGTGAAGGAGGGAGGCCTCGCTCCATTACGATATGTGAGCCTGCTCCTGGGCCGGGATCTCCCGCCGGGCCTCCGTGGCTGTAGCCGGGTGCGCGCCTAAGCGCTTCAGTTAAGCGGCAGACGTCACTTCCGGTGTCTTTCAGGATGCGTCTCCCTGTTAAAACATCGGCACAGCAACATGGAAGTGCCGATTGATTCAGCAGTGTGTGCACTGTGTGTGCCGTCATGTCGACTGAGCCTCGCTTTTCTGGAGACCCTTCCATGCCGCCTGCCGTAAGTTCCCCTGTGGGGAAGCGCTTATTGCCCTGTTACTCCTTTTTTAAGCACGGTACCAGGTTGCTCGTTTCCGCCTCCTCCACTTCTCTGGCTTCTCTGCTCTGTATCCCCGTGTATGGTTCAGCATCGCTGATTGTGGTTATTCTTCCAAGTCCCTAAGGAGGCTCATAAAAAAGTCAGGAAGTCAGCTAAGTGTGTGTCCTGTCTTAAATGTTTTCCGGATGACTACCGCAAGAGATTGTGCAAAGACTGTATCTCTAGCGTTTTGTGAAGAACAGCCTTCCTTTTTTGAAGAGTTGAGATACATGAGGAAGTAAAATCCTCTTTATCTCAAATTTCCTCCTTACCCAGGGACCCGCCTCCACCTAAAAAACGGAGGGAGACAACTTTTTCTTTATCAGACTCGGAGGAAATAGCAGGAAGTGCTTCATCCTCCAGAGCCTGGGAGGATGAGGAGGCGTCCTCTGATATTGAGACTCCAGAATCAGACAGGAGATTTTGTTTTTACCCTGGACGAAATGCCAGATCTACTGAGCGCAGTCCGGGCCACTATGGGGGTAAAAGAAGCTCCAAAAGCCCATTCCGTACAGGATGAGATGTTCGGGAGACTCCGGGTAAAAAAAAAAAAGTTTTCCCGATCAACGAAAACATTCGAGATGTGGTGCTTGACGAATGGTCCAATCCAGAAAAGCGCTTGGGAGTGTCCAAGTCCTTCAGGAATCGTCTATTGTTCGACCCTAATGAAGGCAAAATATTCAATGAAACACCAAAAATTGGTGTTCGGTGGCAAAAGTCAATAAAAAGACTGCTTTGCCCTTCAAGGACGCCCCCCAGTTACGCGACCCCATGGATAGGAAGGTGGATAGTCTCTTAAAAAAGATCTTAGGAAGCCGCCATGTTTAACTTGAAAGCGAATATCGCTGCCACCTTGGTGGCAAGGTCCATGGGGCTGTGGCTTAATGAATTGGAGTCTCATATTAGAGACAACACCCCTAGGGAAGAAATCCTAAGGTCCCTTCCTTTACTGAAGTCCGCCACGGCATTCATGGCAGATGCTTCGGCAGAATCTGTCAGATTTGCTGCTAAAGATGCCGGCCTCTCCAACACGGCCCGCCGGGCTCTGTGGATGAGGAGCTGATCAGGAGACAACACTTCAAAAATGAAGTTATGCTCCATTCCGTTCTCAGGAGAATATGTCTTCGGCCCTGTCCTGGACCGTATCTTAGAGAAGGCTGCGGACAAGAAAAAGGGCTTCCCGTAGGAAAGACCCTATAAAAGAAAGTATCCTTTTCGTGCCCCCGCCAGCCAGAACAAATCTTATAGGGATAAAGGAAAGTCAGGACGATGGAGCTATCCGAATGGCGGCAAGGGTAGAAGCGCCCCTTCCTCCTCTCAAAACAAATCCTGAGATAAACAATGATGCCAGAGTCGGGGGGAGATTAAAGAATTTTCTGGCTCCTTGAGAGTCCATTACCCCGAACCCTTGGGTCCGGGACATCATAAAATTCGGATACCAAATCAAATTTTTTCATCTCCCCCGCTTCATTGTTACCAACCTGAGCTCCTCCAACGTACGCAAGAAGATTCTGCAGGGAATTCAGAGCCTTCTGGAAATGGAGGTGATAGTACAAGTTCCATCAACACAGCTAGGACAGGGGTTCTACTCGAACCTCTTCCTTGTAGAAAAGAAAGAAGGCTCATTTCAGACTATCATAAATCTAAAGGCCCTGAACAGGTTCATAATATACCGAAAATTCAGGATGGAATCCCTAAAATCCCTAATCCCTTTAATAGGGAAGGATGCTCTGATGTGTTCAGTAGATCTACAGGATGCTTACTACCACGTCCCAATCCATCCAGATTCTCAATTTTTTTTAAGATTTGCTATCCAAGACCACAGGGGAGTAACCTTTCACTTCCAGTTTACGGCCTTTCCCTTTGGGATATCATCTGCGCCCAGAGTCTTCACGAAACTGGTGGTCGAAATGGTGGCCTTCCTGAGGCACAAGGGACTGGTGATTATACCATACCTGGACGATTTCCTCCTGATTGGGAATTCAGAGAGCCAACTCAGAGCAGACTTACTAACCTTCCTGTCTCTCATCCAAGACCTAGGGTGGTTGGTGAACCAGAAGAAATCGAATCTTCTACCCTCCAGCACAATCCAGTTTTTAGGTGTCGTCCTGGATTCCTGGGTTCAACATACCTTTCTTCCACCAGACAAGGTAAGAAACCTCCAGTTGAAAGTCCGACTGTTTCCGAACAGGAGGTCTTGTCCCATAAGGGAGGCCATGAGTCTTCTGGGTCTTCTCTCTCCTGGAACAGGCAGCAGTCTTCTCTGGATCACAAGGTGCTAATCCCTCCAGCAGTGAAGGACTCCCTAGACTGGTGGAAGAGCACAGAGAACCTGTCCATAGGAGTTCCCTGGGTAAAGACTCCCTATATACAAGTGCTTACAGATGCACGTGAAAAAGGATGGGCAGCGAAAGTGGGAGATCACTTCTTTCAGGGCTCCTGGATGCCAATGACCCGCTCCCAATCTTCCAATTTCAGAGAACTGAAAGCGGTTTGGAAGGCTCTGAAAGCCGCAGAGTACCTACTCGAGGGCCGGCATGTAAAAGTGCTTTCCGACAATACTACGACGGTAGCATACCTCTCTCACCAAGGAGGGACGAGATCGGAGAAGCTGATGGCGAGGAAGATCTTCAATTGGGCGGAATCCCATGTAGGATCCATCTCCGCAATTCACTTGAAAGGAGTCCTGAATGTGGAAGCGGACTATCTCAGTCGCCAGTTAAGACCACACCGAATGGTCTCTAAACCAGGACGTGTTTCAGATTCTCGTAGAAAAATGGGGCACCCCATGAGTGGACCTCTTCACCTCCAAAAAGAACACAAAGGTAGCAACGTTCTGTTCCTTGAACCCATGGGACAAGCCTTGGGCGCTGGACGCGCTCACGATACATTGGGACTGGGATCTCTGTTACGCCTTCCCACCCCTGCCTCTACTTCCCAGGATAATTCAGAAACTCAACCGAGAGGATACAACTCTAATACTAATAGCCCCTTATTGGCCGAAGAGGAGCTGGTTCCCTTCCTTAAAAAAACCTGTCAGTGGAGGACCCATGGCCTCTTCCTTCCAGGAGGGACCTACTTCATCAAGGGCC
The DNA here is from genome assembly GCF_014858855.1 of Bufo gargarizans. Classification (NCBI taxonomy): domain Eukaryota; kingdom Metazoa; phylum Chordata; class Amphibia; order Anura; family Bufonidae; genus Bufo; species Bufo gargarizans. The sequence goes on from NC_058081.1 coordinate 352,672,339, forward strand.
AATCTTACACCCAAACCCTGGTTTCCTCACGTTATCTGCTTGGATCCTGAGGCCCAGAGGTTAAAATCACAAGGTCTTTCCGATCAAGTAATATCTACCCTGAAAGCAAGTAGAAAGAAGGTTACCTTCTCGATCTATCTGAAGATTTGGAAGAGGTTCTGTTCCTGGATTGGTAACCCTGCCCCAAACTTAGAGCCGCCTAATTTTCAGAAGATCCTGGACTTCCTCCAGCAGGGTCTTGAATTAGGTCTTGAAGGTACAAGTCTCGGCCCTAGCTTGTTTCTTTGATCAGGATCTAGCCAATCACCACTGAATCAGAAGATTTATGAAAGCAGCCTCTCGGCTACGCCCTTCTCTTAAATCCCGGATCCACAACTGGGACCTCAATACAGTGCTCACAGGCCTGACACTCGCCCCCTTTGAGCCCCTGTCAAGTTGTTCCACCAAACCTCTATCTCTAAAGACCACGTTCCTGGTCGCCATCACGTCCGCAAGAAGGCTAGGTGAAATTCAAGGCTTATAAATACAAGAACCCTATGTCCGCATGACCGACGACAGAGTTATCCTTAAGCTAGATCCGGGGTTTCTCCCTAAAGTGGTATCCGATTTCCACCAAAACCAGGAGATAGTTTTGCCTTCTTTTTGTGATAATCCCTCTAACGATAGAGAATCTAGTTTCCACTCACTAGATGTAAGACGCTCGGTCTTATGGTATCTTGAAGTTACAAAAGGATTCCGTAAAACCAACAATCTATTTGTCCTATTTTCAGGTAAGAATCGGGGTCTAAAAGTTTCTAGATCTTCTCTGGCACGTTGGATTAAGGATTCCATTTCAATCTGTTATGAGATCCAAGGCCTTCCTTGCCCCTCAAATCTAAGAGCTCACTCTACCCAAGCTATGTCCTCCTCCCAGGCCAAGTGGGCCGGAGCTTCCCTAGAGGACATCTGTAAAGCCGCTACTTGGTCCAACATTCACACCTTTACGAAACACTATAGACTAGACCTATCTAGTTCAGACTTGTCTTTTGGACGCAACGTCCTTCAGGCGGTCGTCGTCCCCTAAGTTGTAATTTTTTATATCTCCTAGTGGCTGTCGTGGGGATGAGGTGGAAAGCCGGAATTAGATTTACCGGTAATTCAGTTTCCACGAAATCACCACGACGGCACATATTCCCTACCCTTAATCTAGTTCTTAGATGGGAGGTTATGAAGTAATACCCTCTTGATTCATTCATTTATTTATTTTTCTCACCACCTTTCTTCTGTCTCTGTAATTTTGGACACACTTGTGTTGGTGGTGGGAGGGGGGGATTTAAACCCTCTCTCTGTTCCTGCCCCTACAGAGGTCAGGGGTCAATCTCTCTCCTAGTGGCAGTCGTGGTGATTTCGTGGAAACTGAATTACCGGTAAGTCTAATTCCGGCTTTTCCATTACTTAAGAAAAGCTATCTGCACAGGGAGGAGGTGTTATCAGTGACTGACAGAAAGTGGAAAAATCAGAGATATAGATATATAAATTGCAGGTTTTACTGAATATGTTCCCATAAATATATATATCGATCTGCTCTGCTCCTCCTGCTCTATAACATAGTGGAGTCTTCCACATATTTCACTGCACTTTGCTCCCCACAGGTAAACCTCTGGAATGGATGGGATCATGTGCATGCTGCAGCCAATGACTGGCCTCAGCAGTGACGGGTAATACAATAAGTATGGTTCCCTTCACAGGTCCGGCAGGGCTGGATGATTTAAAATAGAAGGGAATCCTGAGCAACCCATTTAAAGGGTAACTGTCCTGTTTTCATCAAAAAATCTATTTTAGCATATGTTACGACTGCTGCAACATTATGCATAAAGCAATCTTTAGTTTCTTCACATACCACTGTTTTCCTTGATTTTTTTTTCCCCCTTAGTTACAGCTGTTTAAACATTTACAATATGAGGACCTTCTCAAGATGGCTCCTCTGTCAGTTCTCTGAGGCCAAAACTGCTTTCCCTCACTTTCTATACACACTCGCTGTAGCCAGCAGCTCCCTCCCAGCCAATCGGATTGGCTTACTGAGAGACATGCCTCCTCACTCTGAAGCCTGTGAAGGACCGCCCCTCTATCTTCCGTTTTACATTAAGTTGGGAGACAGAAAAGCCCTAGTAACGGTCTTTTAAGGCAGTGTTTCCCAACCAGTGTGCCTCCAGCTGTTGCAAATCTACAACTCCCAGCATGCCCTCACAGCCAAAGGCTGTCTAGGCATGCTGGGAGTTGTAGTTTTGATACAGCTGGAGGCACACTGGTTGGGAAACACTGTTCTAAGTGAGCAGTGGAAAGGGACAGGGGACATTCATGAAAGCTGTTATTAAAAGGTAATTACAGATCTTTTGACAATCATTGACAGACTAACTCAGGTATACATGCCTAGCTCTAATAAACTAGCAAAAAAAAAAAATGAGTTACCCTTTAAAGGCAGAATGGCATGTGCAGTGGTCTGCACTCCTTTAACCTCTTACGGACACAGGGTGGCGGGCGGTGATCGGAACTGGGTGCCTGCTGAAATCAATTAGCAGGCACCCTGGGTCAATGCCCCCCCCCCCACCCGCCCCCCGTATTGGCGATCGCTGCAAACCGCAGGCCAATTCAGACCTGCGGTTTGCAGTGCTTTTGGAAGTTTCTGATACCCGCGGTCCGTGACAGTGGGGATCAGAAACTTCAAAATGCAATTTTTTTGCTGACACTCTGCTTGAAACGGCTGACATCATCACACAGATGTCAGCCGTTAAACCCCTTCCATGCAGCGGTCTGTAGGGACCGCTGTATAGAAGGGGTTAACAGGGAGGAAGTTCCCTCCCTCTATCATCAGGGCCTGCTGTGCCTCTCCAGCCCCCGATTCTTGACGGGATCACAGAGGGAGGGGGCCCCCCTCCCTCCCCATCACCCGCTGCTCTGTTGTGGCAGCGATTGATGGTTACCATGCCAACCGGGCACCTTCACAAGCTTCTGGCTGTCCATGGTGCTGATCAGACTTATGCTAAAGTGTAAAGTGAAAATACAGTACAGTACACTATACACTCACCGAAAGAATTATTAGGAACACCATACTAATACGGTGTTGGACCCCCTTTTGCCTTCAGAACTGCCTTAATTCTAAATGGCATTGATTCAACAAGGTGCTGATAGCATTCTTTAGAAATGTTGGCCCATATTGATAGGATAGCATCTTGCAGTTGATGGAGATTTGAGGGATCCAGATCCAGGGCACGAAGCTGCCGTTCCACCACATCCCAAAGATGCTCTATTGGGTTGAGATCTGGTGACTGTGGGGGCCATTTTAGTACAGTGAACTCATTGTCATGTTCAAGAAACCAATTTGAAATGATTTGAGCTTTGTGACACGGTGCATTATCCTGCTGGAAGTAGCCATCAGAGGATGGGTACATGGTGGTCATGAATGGATGGACATAGTCAGAAACAATGCTCAGGTAGCCCGTGGCATTTAAACGATGGCCAATTGGCACTAAGGGGCCTAAAGTGTGCCCAGAAAACATCCCCCACACCATTACACCACCACCACTAGCCTGCACAGTGGTAACAAGGCATAATGGATACATGTTCTCATTCTGTTTACGCCAAATTTGGACTCTACCATTTGAATGTCTCAACAGAAATCGAGACTCATCAGACCAGGCAACATTTTTCCAGTCTTCAACAGTCCAATTTTGGTGAGCTCGTGCAAATTGTAGCCTCTTTTTCCTATTTTAGTGGAGATGATCGGTACCCGGTGGGGTCTTCTGCTGTTGTAGCCCATCCGCCTCAAGGTTGTGCGTGTTGTGGCTTCACAAATGCTTTGCTGCATACCTCGGTTGTAACGAGTGGTTATTTCAGTCAACGTTGCTCTTCTATCAGCTTGACTCAGTCGGCCCATTCTCCTCTGACCTCTAGCATCAACAAGGCATTTTCGCCCACAGGAATGCGCATACTGGATGTTTTTCCCTTTTCACACCATTCTTTGTAAACCCTAGAAATGGTTATGCGTGAAAATCCCAGTAACTGAGCAGATTGTGAAATACTCAGACCGTCCCGTCTGGCACCAGCAACCATGCCACGCTCAAAATTGCTTGAATCACCTTTCTTTCCCATTCTGACATTCAGTTTGGAGTTCAGGAGGACCACAACCCTACATACATTGAAGCAACTGCCATGTGATTGGTTGACTAGATAATCGCATTAATGAGAAATAGAACAGGTGTTCCTAATAATTCTTTAGGTGAGTGTATAGTGTACTGTACTATACTGTATTATACAGATATCAGTTCCACTGGATCTTCAAGAACCAAGTGGGACTCGGTAAAAAAAAAAAAAAAACACTTGTCACGGATTTAAAAATTAAAAAAATAAAATTTCCTACACTTGTTTGATATCACCGCGTCCGTAACGACCTGATCTATAAAACGGTCATGTTAATTTCCCTGCACGGTAAACGCCAGAAAAATAAAAAACTATCATGAAATTTTGCCCACCTTACTTCCCAAAAAGGTAGTAAAAGTGGTCAAAAAAGTTGTATGTATGCCAAAATAGTACCAATCAAACCTTTGCCTCATCCTGCAAAAAATGAGCCCCTACTTAGAACAAGCTGCCAAAAACTGAAAAAAAAACTGACTCTCAGACTATGGACGTGGTAAAGATGAGGCACACAGTTTTCAGTGTTGCAATTTTTAAAAGGATTTATTCATTCAAATCATATAGTAGGTTCATCCATTTGCCCAATACTTATATTAGTGAGTATGAATAGTATTCTTAGACCGGACGTTTCGGTCACATAGGACCTTCATCTGCGGTCAAATTTTTATCTATAACAAAATAACATGAGCTGGATTAGAACTACTGAAACAATCAAGCTAGATACATATAGTCAAACATATTACAGTGAGTAAGTCCTAAAAGGTCGGTGCTAAATAGCAAGTATCTATATGAAGTGAGAAGTCCACAATGGGGAATTCTATTAGTGCTAGGTACTTATTTCGTATCAACCATATAATACACGTCTATATTTATCAAAAACGATGATAATATGCGCAATGCTGGTTCATTAGTAATGGAACATTTGTCTATATAGTGCCCCCCAATCTCCTAACCAATAGATGCTAAATCTATGTACAATAAAGTGTTAATTATCACCTAATAAGCGATAGGGTTTGGAGCATCTGAAACTAGTTTAACCACTTCAGCCCCGCTAGCTAAAACCCCCTTCATGACCAGGCCACTTTTTACACTTCTGCACTACACTACTTTCACCGTTTATCGCTCGGTCATGCAACTTACCACCCAAATGAATTTTACCTCCTTTTCTTCTCACTAATAGAGCTTTCATTTGGTGGTATTTCATTGCTGCTGACATTTTTACTTTTTTTTGTTGTTAATCGAAATTTAACGATTTTTTTGCAAAAAAAGACATTTTTCACTTTCAGCTGTAAAATTTAGCAAAAAAAAACGACATCCATATATAAATTTTTCGCTAAATTTATTGTTCTACATGTCTTTGATGAAAAAAAAAAATGTTTGGGCAAAAAAAAAAATGGTTTGGGTAAAAGTTATAGCGTTTACAAACTATGGTACAAAAATGTGAATTTCCGCTTTTTGAAACAGCTCTGACTTTCTGAGCACCTGTCATGTTTCCTGAGGTTCTACAATTCCCAGACAGTATAAAAACCCCACAAATGACCCCATTTCGGAAAGTAGACACCCTAAGGTATTCGCTGATGGGCATAGTGAGTTCATAGAACTTTTTATTTTTTGTCACAAGTTAGCGGAAAATGATGATTTTATTTTAAAAAAAAATTTTTCTTACAAAGTCTCATATTCCACTAACTTGCAACAAAAAATTAAAAATTCTAGGAACTCGCCATGCCCCTCACGGAATACCTTAGGGTGTCTACTTTCCGAAATGGGGTCACTTGTGGGGTAGTTATACTGCCCTGGCAATTTAGGGGCCCAAATGTGTGAGAAGTACTTTGCAATCAAAATGTGTAAAAAATGGCCTGCGAAATCCGAAAGGTGCACTTTGGAATATGTGCCCCTTTGCCCACCTTGGCTGCAAAAAAGTGTCACACATCTGGTATCGCCGTACTCAGAAGAAGTTGGGGAATGTGTTTTGGGGTGTCATTTTACATATACCCATGCTGGGTGAGAGAAATATCTTGGCAAAAGACAACTTTTCCAATTTTTTTTATTCAAAGTTGGCATTTGACCAAGATATTTTTCTCACCCAGCATGGGTATATGTAAAATGACACCCCAAAACACATTCCCCAACTTCTCCTGAGTACGGCGATACCAGATGTGTGACACTTTTTGCAGCCAAGGTGGGCAAAGGGGCACATATTCCAAAGTGCACCTTTCGGATTTCGCAGGCCATTTTTTACACATTTTGATTGCAAAGTTCTTCTCACACATTTGGGCCCCTAAATTGCCAGGGCAGTATAACTACGCCACAAGTGACCCCATTTTGGAAATAAGACACCCCAAGGTATTCCGTGAGGGGCATGGCGAGTTCCTAGAATTTTTTATTTTTTGTCGCAAGTTAGTGGAATATGAGACTTTGTAAGGAAAAAAGAAAAAAAAAGAAAAATCATCATTTTCCGCTAACTTGTGACAAAAAATAAAAAATTCTAGGAACTCGCCGTGCCCCTCACGGAATACCTTGGGGTGTCTTCTTTCCAAAATGGGGTCACTTGTGGCGTAGTTATACTGCCCTGGCAATTTAGGGGCCCAAATGTGTGAGAAGTACCTTGCAATCAAAATCTGTAAAAAATGGCCTGTGAAATCCGAAAGGTGCTCTTTGGAATATGTGCCCCTTTGCCCACCTTGGCTGCAAAAAAGTGTCACACATGTGGTATCGCCGTACTCAGGAGAAGTTGGGCAATGTGTTTTGGGGTGTCATTTTACATATAACCATGCTGGGTGAGAGAAATATCTTGGCAAAAGACAACTTTTCCAATTTTTTTATACAAAGTTGGCATTTGACCAAGATATTTTTCTCACCCAGCATGGGTATATGTAAAATGACACCCCAAAACACATTGCCCAACTTCTCCTGAGTACGGCGATACCAGATGTGTGACACTTTTTTGCAGCCTAGATGCGCAAAGGTGCCCAAATATATAAATACCCCACATGTGACCCCACTTTGGAAAGAAGACACCCCAAGGTATTCAATGAGGGGCATGGCGAGTTCATAGAATTTTTTATTTTTTTGCATAAGTTAGCGGAAATTGTTTTTTTTTTGTTTTTTTCTCACAAAGTCTCACTTTCTGCTAACTTAGGACAAAAATTTCAATCTTTCATGGACTCAATATGCCCCTCACGGAATACCTTGGGGTGTCTTCTTTCCGAAATGGGGTCACATGTGGCCTGGCTTTTTAGGGGCCCTAAAGCGTGAGAAGAAGTCTGGAATATAAATGTCTAAAAATGTTTACGCATTTGGATTCCGTGAGGGGTATGGTGAGTTCATGTGAGATTTTATTTTTTGACACAAGTTAGTGGAATATGAGACTCTGTAAGAAAAAACAAACAAAAAAAAAATATATATATTTCCGCTAACTTGGGCCAAAAAAATGTCTGAATGGAGCCTTACAGGGGGGGGGGGGGGGGGTGATCAATGACAGGGGGGTGATCACCCATATAGACTCCCTGATCACCCCCCTGTCATTGATCACCCCCCTGGTAAGGCTCCATTCAGACGTCCGTATGATTTTTACGGATCCATGGATCGCATCCGCAAAACACATGCGGACGTCTGAATGGAGCCTTACAGGGGGGTGATCAATGACAGGGGGTGATCAGGGTGATCACCCCCCTGTCATTGATCACCCCCCCTGTAAGGCTCCATTCAGACGTCCGTATGATTTTTACGGATCCATGGATACATGGATCGGATCCGCAAAACACATGCGGACGTCTGAATGGAGCCTTACAGGGGGGTGATCAGGGTGATCACCCCCCCTGTCATTGATCACCCCCCCTGTAAGGCTCCATTCAGACGTCCGTATGATTTTTACGGATCCATGGATACATGGATCGGATCCGCAAAACACATGCGGACGTCTGAATAGAGCCTTACAGGGGGGTGATCAATGACAGGGGGGTGATCAATGACAGGGGGTGATCAGGGAGTGTATATGGGTGATCACCCGCCTGTCATTGATCACCCCCCTGTAAGGCTCCATTCAGACGTCCGCATGTGTTTTGCGGATCCGATCCATGTATCCGTGGATCCGTAAAAATCATACGGACGTCTGAACGGAGCCTGACAGGGGGGTGATCAATGACAGGGGGGTGATCAGGGAGTTTATATGGGGTGATCAGGGGTTAATAAGGGGTTAATAAGTGACGGGGGGGGGGGTGTAGTGTGGTGTTTGGTGCGACTTTACTGACCTACCTGTGTCCTCTGGTGGTCGATCCTAACAAAAGGGACCACCAGAGGACCAGGTAGCAGGTATATTAGACGCTGTTATCAAAACAGCGTCTAATATACCTGTTAGGGGTTAAAAAAATCAGATCTCCAGCCTGCCAGCGAGCGATCGCCGCTGGCAGGCTGGAGATCCACTCGCTTACCTTCTGTTCCTGTGAGCGCGCGCGCCTGTGTGCACGCGTTCACAGGAAATCCCGGCCCTCGCGAGATGACGCGTATATGCGTCGTCATGCGCAGGGCTGCCGCCTCCGGACCGCACATCTGCGTTAGGCGGTCCGGAGGCGGTTAACAACGTATCTGTGGTTACATTAAATGAAATACATATAATCTAATGAGGTACATGTGATTTTATATTTGGATTACTGCAGCTATGTATACCTTATTGCAATATCTAAGCAGGTTCTCCAAATATAACATACAGATTTCTCCAAAATTTACGTTTTACATTTTCACCCCTTGCAGCCTGTTGTGATCCACCCATGTCATAAAATACATAATAACTTCACCCCTAGCGGCCTGCTCTGTGATCCTATACTGGTCGAGCGCTGAATATCGATAACCTGTGGGATATAAAAGTCTAGTGAAGGCTGGGTAGTGTCAGCGATACCTGTTCTGACGGGTATGAAGGCTTGTGGGGCGCTGGATGCATGGCGTCTGGATCGCCCTGCCGCGGTTTAAAATCGTATGGGCTAATGGTAGTTCCGGTCATGTGATCCGAAGTCACGTGACGCCTGGGACGAACGTGTGCGTTCCACCATTCTGCACTATGGGCACGGCGCTAGTTCTAATGTTGGGAGAGGGAATATCCATAGCAACGTCACATGAGAGCTGCGTTCCACATTCTGCACTATGAGGACTGCGCTAGATCTAATCTTGGGAGAGGGAAATTTTATATCCAATATAAAGGGAATTAATGGGAAATGTAACTCGGCATAATCAGGTAGTAAATAAATGCATGATAAGGTAATAAATAAGTACTATGTGGAAATATATAATATAATAAAGGTTAGTTCACTATAAAAGGGGAGATGAAGAGCAGGTAAAGCAGGGTGAAAAGAAAAAGGGAGATGGAAAATCGGGCACAAGCGGAGAAGAGGGGGGGGGGGGGGGGGGGAGATGATCTCACCCGATGCAGACAAAAATTATTCTCAGCGAGTCTGTGGAGAAAATGGAATAATATTTAGACCATACATAACATTTACAACAGTACAATCATGTATTGATAAAAAAAAGTCACATTCGCGATTCAGAACATTAGGTGAAAGTGTCCCTAATGTGTGGATCCAGAAGGCCTCCCTTTGTTTCAGGAGGAGTGTTTGGTTACCACCTCTCCTGGGTCAATCCACTTGTTCCAAGATCTGGAAACAAAGTTGCGAAATTAGGTGTTTCTTGTCCAAGAAATGATGTGGTATTGGCAGAAAATTATGACCAAGTCTAATGGTTGATTTATGTTTAATTATTCGGTCTCGCACATGTTGAATAGTCTCTCTGACATATGCAAGGCCGCACAGGCATTTTATCAAGTAAACCACATAACTAGAATCACAGGTATAGAATCCTCGGATTGGGAAAATCTGTCCGGTACGTGGATGAGTTGCGTATTCCCCTTTTATCACACTTGAGTTTTGAGCACAGTGTAAGCAGGGATATGTGCCTTGTCGTCTGCTCCGTAGATGGGTCTGTATCAATGGTTTAGTGAGGCTCCCTATATCAGCCTTGACCAATTTGTCCCTAATATTGGGGGGTCTTTTGTAGCAAGTTAATAGGGGTTGTTTAAACTCTTGTATCCCAGGATAAGCTTTAGCCAATAATGGCCAATGTTGTTTAATAGCCTGTTGTATCTTTGGTATTAAAGGGTGCTATGTGATTATGCATGCTATTCTCTTTTGACTGGTAGGTTGCGGCCTGCGGGTCTCTTTGAGACTATGTAAGGCCCTTTTTAGAATAGTCTCAGGATAGCCCCTGTGTGAGAATGTTTGGGTCATCATGTCAAGGCGCCCGATTTTGGTCATGTCGTCAGTGACGATCCGATCAACTCGCGTGAACTGTGATCGTGGTAGGGAGTCCTTCGTGGCTCGGGGGTGGCAACTCCTGTAATGTAGGAGACTGTTGCGGTCCGTGGGTTTATTGTAAAGGTCTATTGATAGTGCTCCTGTTTTGGTCAATTTTTATGAGTGTATCTAGAAAACTGATCTCGTCTTTGCTAGTATGTGAGGTGAAACCTAGCTCGTTATAGACCTGATTAAGGTCCTCTACAAATCTGTGTATAGTAGATGTCGGTTCCCTCCAGATGCAAAAGACATCGTCTATAAAACAGTACTGTAACGGACCGTTTCAGCAGACAAGGGGTTAAAATCTGTTTAGGCGATATGCCCCTTTCTGAGAGACAGGCACAGCTACTGCAGAACACCAACCTCCCGAACTGGATACAAAATAGCACTCCAAACTGGAACCTCGCGAATAGCTGCCGGCAGACGAACAGGAAAAGCGTACAGTCAGCTTACACTCCTGGCAATCAGTCTCCAACAGCATACAAGGAATCCCCCCAATAACGAGACAAGGCTCCGTCTTGAGGGTCAGCAGTGGTCTGATGTGCTGGCACCCCCAGTCTGGTTTTTATTACAGTTTTGCAAATACAGAACAGATACAACACATCCCCACAATGCATCATGGTTTCCTCCTCTCTGTCCCAGAGACAACCGAAGGCAATCCAATTATCTCTCAGGACAAAGGGAGATCACCAATACACATGTGGAGACAACAGGACAGACATCACCATTTAAACACACAGTGGCACACCCCCACAGCAAACACAGACATTTAACATATCCCCAGATAGCTCAAGTCTGAGTGCATATCATTAGGTGAATGGCACTCAGAATACACGAATACAATAATATTAGCTATCTGGGTGCCCTCACATAACATACAATTTAACCGAACGCATAATAACATAAAATACAATTCTACAGACAGATTTAAGCTGTGCGGCCGGTCTGTTTTCTCCTTTAAAGTTACTATGGGCCATAATCCTGAGGCAAGAGGCTTTTAAACAGCCCCCTCCAAAACCCAGTGGCGAGGTTGGTTTCGCCACAAGTACCATACATCAGCGTATTGACAGAACAAGGGATTCGTGTAGATGAAATCCTCCTCGAATGCTTTCATGAAAGCATTTGCATAAGGCGGGGCCACATTGGACCCCATAGCGGTACCCCTTTTCTAGCCATAGTAGGTGTCACCAAATAGGAAAAAAAATTTCTTGAGTATTATCTCAAGAACCGTGAGGAAAAATTCCTGCTGTATGGCAATCAAGTTGGAGATTTTTTGTATACTGTATGGAGGCAGCCATATGGGGGCCGCCACAAGGAGACATTATACTGTATGGGGGGCTGCCACAAGGAGACGTTATACTGTATGGGGGGCTGCCACAAGGAGACATTATACTGTATGGGGGCCGCCACAAGGAGACGTTATACTGTATGGGGGCCGCCACAAGGAGACGTTATACTGTATGGGGGCAGCCACAAGGAGACGTTATACTGTATGGGGGCAGCCACAAGGAGACGTTATACTGTATGGGGGCAGCCACAAGGAGACGTTATACTGTATGGGGGCAGCCACAAGGAGACGTTATACTGTATGGGGGCCGCCACAAGGAGACGCTATACTGTATGGGGGCCGCCACAAGGAGGCGCTATACTGTATGCGGGCCGCCACAAGGAGACGCTATACTGTATGCGGGCCGCCACAAGGAGACGCTATACTGTATGGGGGCCGCCACAAGGAGACGTTATACTGTATGGGGGCCGCCACAAGGAGACGCTATACTGTATGGGGGCCGCCACAAGGAGACGCTATACTGTATGCGGTCCGCCACAAGGAGACGCTATACTGTATGCGGTCCGCCACAAGGAGACGCTATACTGTATGCGGGCCGCCACAAGGAGACGCTATACTGTATGCGGGCCGCCACAAGGAGACGCTATACAGGGAGTGCAGAATTATTAGGCAAGTTGTATTTTTGAGGATTAATTTTATTATTGTACAACAACCATGTTCTCAATGAACCCAAAAAACTCATTAATATCAAAGCTGAATATTTTTGGAAGTAGTTTTTAGTTTTAGCTATTTTAGAGGGATATCTGTGTGTGCAGGTGACTATTACTGTGCATAATTATTAGGCAACTTAACAAAAAACAAATATATACCCATTTCAATTATTTATTTTTACCAGTGAAACCAATATAACATCTCAACATTCACAAATATACACATGACATTCAAAAACAAAAACAAATCAGTGACCAATATAGCCACCTTTCTTTGCAAGGACACTCAAAAGCCTGCCATCCATGGATTCTGTCAGTGTTTTGATCTGTTGACCATCAACATTGCGTGCAGCAGCAACCACAGCCTCCCAGACACTGTTCAGAGAGGTGTACTGTTTTCCCTCCTTGTAAATCTCACATTTGATGATGGACCACAGGTTCTCAATGGGGTTCAGATCAGGTGAACAAGGAGGCCATGTCATTAGATTTTCTTCTTTTATACCCTTTCTTGCCAGCCACGCTGTGGAGTACTTGGACGCATGTGATGGAGCATTGTTCTGCATGAAAATCATGTTTTTCTTGAAGGATGCAGACTTCCTGTACCACTGCTTGAAGAAGGTGTCTTCCAGAAACTGGCAGTAGGATTGGGAGTTGAGCTTGACTCCATCCTCAACCCAAAAAGGCCCCACAAGCTCATCTTTGATGATACCAGCCCAAACCAGTACTCCACCTCCACCTTGCTGGCGTCTGAGTCGGACTGGAGCTCTCTGCCCTTTACTAATCCAGCCACGGGCCCATCCATCTGGCCCATCAAGACTCACTCTCATTTCATCAGTCCATAAAACCTTAGAAAAATCAGTCTTGAGATATTTCTTGGCCCAGTCTTGACGTTTCAGCTTGTGTGTCTTGTTCAGTGGTGGTCGTCTTTCAGCCTTTCTTACCTTGGCCATGTCTCTGAGTATTGCACACCTTGTGCTTTTGGACACTCCAGTGATGTTGCAGCTCTGAAATATGGCCAAACTGGTGGCAAGTGGCATCTTGGCAGCTGCACGCTTGACTTTTCTCAGTTCATGGGCAGTTATTTTGCGCCTTGGTTTTTCCACACGCTTCTTGCGACCCTGTTGACTATTTTGAATGAAACGCTTGATTGTTCGATGATCACGCTTCAGAAGCTTTGCAATTTTAAGAGTGCTGCATCCCTCTGCAATATATCTCACTATTTTTGCCTTTTCTGAGCCTGTCAAGTCCTTCTTTTGACCCATTTTGCCAAAGGAAAGGAAGTTGCCTAATAATTATGCACACCTGATATAGGGTGTTGATGTCATTAGACCACACTCCTTCTCATTACAGAGATGCACATCACCTAATATGCTTAATTGGTAGTAGGCTTTCGAGCCTATACAGCTTGGAGTAAGACAACATGCATAAAGAGGATGATGTGGTCAAAATACTCATTTGCCTAATAATTCTGCACTCACTGTACTGTATGGGGGCTGCCACAAGGAGACGCTATACTGTATGGGGGCTGCCACAAGGAGACGCTATACTGTATGGGGGCTGCCACAAGGAGACGCTATACTGTATGGGGGCTGCCACAAGGAGACGCTATACTGTATGGGGGTCGCCACAAGGAGACGCTATACTGTATGGGGGCCGCCACAAGGAGACGCTATACTGTATATTCCCCTTGGGTCTAGTACATCCCCATCTATGTGCACTGTACAAAGTACACTGTATTCAGGGGTGGCCGGGTGCAGTACACTGTATATGAGGAGGGGTCGGGCGTTCATGTGTATATGGGGGCAGTAAATGGTAAAGTGGTATATTTTTGTTTTGAGTGCTATTTCTCAATGCTAGAGCTGACACTGCCATATGAAGGGGCTGCTGCAAAAACCGATAAGCTTGCCAATAGATGGTAAGGTAGGATAGGAGATGGTATTACCTAGGAGACATGTTTATTTATTACCCTAGTCCGCATGTGTTTTCCCCCGCTGTGGACAATGGTACAGGCCTGGCTCGCAGCTGGCCTGTGAGGATGCCGTTGTCTTTTCTCCTCTCTCATTGGCTGCTAAAGTTTGGGCCTTCAGGGTGGCCTATGAGTGCCAGTTCCCCGGTAGGTAAAGTCCAGGTAAAGTAAGAACGAGGAAGGGGCGATTGCAGTGAGAACTGGCAGGCAATGTGCACAGGCGGCCAGACGCAGACATTTTAGAAGCGGTCAGTGCAAGTGCGATCACTCCTATGATGTCACTAATATACCGCGGTAATTAGGAAACGGTGATATCGCCATATCACAGTTTTTTAATACCGCGGTATATCGTTAACACCGGAATATTGCCCAACCCTACACCCTCCTGAAATCAGTCAGCCCCTTAACCGTATGGCTACCTGAAGTTTTTTCGGTTTTGCGTTTTCATTTTTCTTCCCTATGTTTTGTAAGCCATAACTTTTTTATTTATTATTTTTTGCGAGACAAGTTGTACTTTCTAATGCCACCATTAATTATGGCATAAAATGTAGTGGGAAGCGGGCAAAAAAATTCCAAATGGGGTGGAATTGGAAAAAAAAAATGCAATCACTCCACCATTTTAAGGGTTTTGTTTACAGCTCATACGGGTCATTACGATTGCAACAATACCCCCATATGTATAGGTTTTTTTATGTGTAAAAAGAAATGTAAACTTTGAGAAATTTTTATTTTATTTTTTTGCATCAATATATTCTGACCCCCATAACTTTTTATACTTATGTCTACTGAGCTGTTTAGGGGCTCATTTTTGCTGGACAATTCATAGTTTTTTTTTTATATCATTTTGGAGTGTGCGTGACTTTTGGATCACATTTTATTTCATTTTTTTTGGGTAAGAGAACCAATGAAAAAAATGGCAAATTGGCCGCCATTTTGACCCTTTTTATTTTAATATTGTGGGAGTTTTCGGTCGTGGTGATATATATTTATTGTTATTTAGTTTTTTGTTTTTTTTTATAATTATTATTATTATTATACGGAAAGGGGGGTAATTTAAACTTTTTATATTTTATTTTTTATATATTTTGTAACTTTTTAAAATCATTTTAAGGCTCATAAATGACCTTATAAATGATATCTGTAAAGAATAAATCAAGGCAACTGGACGTACTGTAGATTTCTTGAAAACGTTTCACTCGTTCTTCCAACGAGCTTTCTCAATTCTTATAAATGATGTTTTTTTAATTTTGACCTATAAGGGATTTAAAAAATGACAATTTCTTAGCATTTTGCTCATTTCTTATGTTGGCCTGCCATCTGGTGTCCAAAATAAGAATTGTAGCATTAATGCTCTGAATTTCTTCATAGAGACTCAGCGCATGTACTGAAGTCCCGATTGGCCACACGGGGCTTCAGTACTAAGCGCTTCCGGGTTTTTGCGTATTCAGGTGCCGTGATCTCACTTGATCACAGCATCTAAAGTGTTTAATTACCGCGATCGGCATTATTGCCGGTTGCGGTAATTAGCCGCAGGTCTCAACTGTTTGAAACAGCAGACACTTGCTGGCCATGATGCCTGCTGCACTCGCGAGCGGGCGGCGTGCATGTCCGGCGCTGGTGGTGAAAGGGTTAAAAACTACTCAGGAAATTTACCTCCATTCATATGGAAAACTGGATAACAATTAGTCATTTAGCAGTTTTAACCGTTCTTTACACAAGAATGAACAAGTAGCACATTAGTATCATCACCGGATCAGGCTAGCACCTTACAGAAAATAATGGTGTTATTTACAGAGCACACTAATTTGAGTCATTTAGACTTGCATTTGTCCCCAGTAGTCGTGCAGCGGGAGCTTCTCATCACTATTTCTGCATGACGATAATTACTAAATTAAGTTTCTTTTGTCTATCTGTATTTGTGCCAGCAAATAAAGTCTTGTCTTCACCACATAATCACGCTATCCACACTGATAATTTCATTGACTATAGGTGGTTTTTAATTAACAGTTTAGCCTCCATTTAGACTGTGTAGAATCTATAACTGAGCATCATATATTTTGTTAATTCAGCAATATATATGGATGTTTTTATTTTATTCATACATATTGGTGAATGACAAATGAGCTTTACAACTTTAAGGCCCAGTTCAGTTTTTTCCAGTGGATATTACACCTGCATAGTTTCTGCATCCGTTTCAGTGGGAGGCAGCTCTGAAGATCACTGAGTTTGGCTATGTTCAGCGCTGCTTTCCTTTAACCGCCTCCGGACCGCCTAACGCAGATCTGCGGTCCGGAGGCGGCAGCGCTGCGCACAATCACGCATTGGCGTGTCATCTCGCGAGACGCGAGATGACGCGCTTAGCCGGCCCGCGCATGCGCAGTGCGGGCCGGCATTTTGTCAAGGGGGGTCGCGTCATCAGCTTGCCAGCCAATGATCGTGGCTGGCAAGCTGATGATTTTTAAAAAATCCAATCAGAAGCCACATAGCAGATCATATTAGTAAATATGATCTGTTATATGGCTGCCCTGCTCCTCTGCTGGTCCTTTTCGTCAGTTGGATCCAGCAGAGGAGCAGGCTTCACAGTGAGTAGCACCAAACAGCACACACTAGCCCCAGATCACCCCCTGCACCCCAATTAACCCTTTGATCGCCCCTTTGATCGCCCCTGTCAATCACTAGTGAAAGGAAAAAAGTGATCAGTGAAACTGTCACTTTTTTTTTTCACTGGTATTGACTGTTAGGTTTTAGGGATAGTTTAGGCCCCTTGGTTAGGTAGTTTAGGGATCAGTTAGCGCCCAGCCCACCGCACCGCAGTCACTGATTCGCTGATTAGTGTATCGCTAATCAGCATTTGTACTTTTATAGTATCTGGAAGTGATCAAAACTGATCACGGTCAGATCTATAATAGTATTAGTGTCACTTTAGTTCGCCCTCCACCCAAAACGCAGTGTTTGCCCGATCAGGCCTGATCGGTTGCCCACACGTGCGTTCGCCCACACCCGCCCCACCGCAGTGACAAAAAATATATATTTTTTGATCACTGCACATTCACTTTACACGCGCTGCGGCGATAAAAAAGAAATCAGTTTTGATATTTTTTATCAACTGCAGCGGCCTCCGGTACTTCGCTAGCCTCCCATTTGTAAGACAGGCTTGCTTTTTTTCTTGGGTAGTCTCAGGGAATACCCCTAAATTTAGTTGCCCAAATGTCAAACAGGGGGTGTTCTTCTGAAGAGGCCTACAGGCTTCTGACCCAGTCGGATGAGGAATGGGAACCCTCATCTGACGAATCTAGCGGGTCAGAATATGAACCTGTAGAAAGCAGTGGCATCTGACCCAAAGTTCGGACGAGGAGGCTGAGGTCCCTGATAGCACCAGGCGTACCCGGCCCTGTGTCGCTGGACCACAGGTTGCGCAGGATCCGCTTCAAGGGCAGCAGAGTGGGGCTGGCGCTGTCGGATTACGTGGTGAGGCATACACCAGCAGCGCAGCCCTCCCTGGACCTAGTACCAGCACTGCCGTAGAACATGGTAAAGTGGCGAGCACCAGAAGGGCAGTTGAAGCTGGTACGGTGGCACGAGCAGTAGTGACCCCATCGCAGCCACCGCAAAGACGGGCCCGTAGACCCCCTAGAATCCCTGAGGTGCTGGCAAACCCTGATTGGCAGTCCCCAACTTCAGCCGCACCTGTAGTTCCCCCTTTCACCGCCCAGTCTGGAGTTCGGGTTGAGACGGCTCAGATCGGTTCGGCCCTGGGATTTCTTGAGCTTTTCTTGACTGCGGAGCTCTTGGACTTAGTCGTGGCCGAAACAAACCGGTATGCCACACAATTTATAACCACCAATCCGGGAAGCTTTTATGCCAGCCTTTCCGGTGGAAACCAGTCCAAGTTTCCGAAATTAAAACTTTCCTGGGCCTTCTCCTCAACATGGGTCTAACTAAAAAGCATGAATTGCGGTCATATTGGTCCACGAACCCAATTCATCACATGCCCATGTTCTCTGCTGCTATGTCCAGGGCACGTTTTGAGGCCATCCTGCGTTTCCTGCACTTTAGCGACAATAGCACCTCCCGTCCCAGAGGCCACCCGGCTTTTGACCGGCTCCACAAAATTCGGCCCCTCATAGACCATTTCAACCAGAAATTTGCAGATTTGTATACCCCAGAGCAAAACATCTGTGTAGACGAGTCCCTAATACATTTTACCGGGTGCCTTGGCTTCAAACAATACATCCCAAGCAAGCGCGCCCGGTATGGGGTCAAATTAAGCTCTGTGAAAGGGCCACAGGCTATACCCACAAATTTCGGATCTATGAGGGAAAAGATCAGACCCTGGAGCCGGTCAGTTGCCCTGACTACCTGGGGAGCAGTGGGAAGACAGTCTGGGACTTGGTGTCACCCTTATTCGGCAAGGGGTACCATCTTTATGTTGACAATTTCTACACAAGTGTGGCCCTCTTTAGGCATTTGTTTCTAGAACAGGTTGGCACCTGTGGCACCGCGCGAACTAGTCGCGCGGGCTTCCCCCAACGGCTCGTTACCACCCGTCTTGCAAGGGGGGAGAGGGCTTCATTGTGTAACGAAGAACTGCTTGCGGTGAAATGGAGAGACAAGCGTGACGTTTACATGCTCTCCTCCATTCACGCAGACACGACAATACAAATTGAGCGAGCAACCCGTGTCATTGAAAAGCCCCTCTCAGTCCACGACTATAACCTTCACATGGGAGGGGTGGACTTCAATGACCAGATGTTGTCTCCGTATTTAGTTTCCCGCAGAACCAGACGCTGGTATAAGAAGGTGTCTGTATATTTAATTCAATTGGCTCTGTATAATAGTTTTGTTCTCTACAGTAAGGCTGGGAGTACACGATCCTTCCTCAAATTTCAGGAAGAGATCATCGAGAACCTCCTGTACCCAGGAGGTTCCGTGGCCCCATCCACCAGTGTAGTTAGCCGTCTACACGAGCGACATTTCCCCAATGTCGTTGCCGGTACCTCAACCCAACCGTCACCCCGAAAAAGATGTCGTGTCTGTAGCAGGAGTGGAATAAGGCGTGACACCCGCTATTTCTGTCCTGACTGTCCTGACCACCCTGCCCTATGCTTAGGGGAGTGTTTCCGGAAGTACCACACACAGGTACGCCTAGCATAGGGATCACATCTCACCAGGACAGGCACACAGGGCTATTAGGGCCCATTCACTCACTGCTGCTGCAAACGTCTCCTTTCACCTGGGACAAAGTGCATAACGCACTTCGCCACATCTTTGGGCGATTTGCGCTTTGCACATTGACCCATGGGGAAGGAGAGGTTTGTTCTATAAAGTTAAAAAAAAAAAAAACACCAGTAAGCAAAAAAATTAATGTTCTGTTCAAAAAGTTAAAGTTTATATGTTCTGTTCCAAAGTTAATAAAATTATTGCGTTGCTGCCTTTTTTTTTTTTTTTTTTAACCTTCCAGGTGGACCAACCGATCGACTAGCTGCAGCACTGATGTGCATTCTGACAGAAGCATTGCGCTGCTGTCAGATTACACGCAAGTCGGTGTATGCAGCGCTGCAAGACGAGATTTCTCCTCTTCAGTAAAAGATACGTTTGCCAAGGCATACGAGCTGAGGAGGAGGCGGCGTACCTATGCTTTGGCAAACACTTTGTATATAAAAATAAAATAAAAATCCCGGCAATGATTTATTCATCCACATCGATTGATGTGAATGGAGAAATCTGGTTTGCCAGGGCATACGAGCTAAGTGGGTATGGATGTTGGGTGGAGCTCCTATGTCCTGGCAGACGACTTTCCCCTCCTTTTTTTTTTTTTTTGGCAGAGATTTTTTCATCCACATTGATTGATGCGAATGAAGAAATCTGTGCCGTTCATTTTTTTTTTTTTCAGCCCAGAGGCTGAACGGAAAAAAAAATCTCATTACCTGTATGCTCAATATAAGGAGAATAGCAGAAACTCCTAATGCTGGCCATACATGTAATGATTGCGGAGACCCTCAAATGCCAGGGCAGTACAAACACCCCACAACTGACCCCATTTTGGAAAGAAGACACCCCAAGGTATTCGCTGAGGGGCATATTGAGTCCATGAAAGATTTTAATTTTTGTCCCAAGTTAGCGGAAAGTGAGACTTTGTGAGAAAAAACAAAAATAAATCAATTTCCGCTAACTTATGCCAAAAAAAAAAAAAATTTCTATGAACTCTCCATGCCCCTCACGGAATACCTTGGGGTGTCTTCTTTCCAAAGTGGGGTCACATGTGGGGTATTTATACTGCCCTGGCTTTTTAGGGGCCCTAAAGCGTGAGAAGAAGTCTGGGATCCAAATGTCTAAAAATGCCCTCCTAAAAGGAATTTGGGCACCTTTGCGCATCTAGGCTGCAAAAAAGTGTCACACATGTGGTATCGCCGTACTCAGGAGAAGTTGAGGAATGTGTTTTGGGGTGTCATTTTACATATACCCATGCTGGGTGAGAGAAATATCTTGGCAAAAGACAACTTTTCCAATTTTTTTATACAAAGTTGGCATTTGACCAAGATATTTCTCTCACCCAGCATGGGTATATGTAAAATGTCACCCCAAAACACATTCCCCAACTTCTCCTCAGTACGGCGATACCAGATGTGTGACACTTTATTGCAGCCTAGGTGGGCAAAGGGGCACACATTCCAAAGAGCACCTTTCAGATTTCGCAGGCCATTTTTTACACATTTTGATTGCAAAGTTCTTCTCACACATTTGGGCCCCTAAATTGCCAGGGCAGTATAACTACGCCACAAGTGACCCCATTTTGGAAAGAAGACACCCCAAGGTATTCCGTGAGGGGCATGGCGAGTTCCTAGAATTTTTTATTTTTTGTCGCAAGTTAGTGGAATATGAGACTTTGTAAGGAAAAAAAAAAAATCATCAATTTCCGCTAACTTGTGACAAAAAATAAAAAATTCTAGGAACTCGTCATGCCCCTCACGGAATACCTTGGGGTGTCTTCTTTCCAAAATGGGGTCACTTGTGGCGTAGTTATACTGCCCTGGCAATTTAGGGGCCCAAATGTGTGAGAAGTACTTGGCAATCAAAATGTGTAAAAAAAAAAATGGCCTGCGAAATCCGAAAGGTGCTCTTTGGAATATTTGCCCCTTTGCCCACCTTGGCTGCAAAAAAGTGTCACACATGTGGTATCGCCGTACTCAGGAGAAGTTGGGGAATGTGTTTTGGGATGTCATTTTACATATACCCATGCTGGGTGAGATAAATATCTTGGTCAAATGCCAACTTTGTATAAAAAAATTGGAAAAGTTGTCTTTTGCCAAGATATTTCTCTCACCCAGCATGGGTATATGTAAAATGACACCCCAAAACACATTCCCCAACTTCTCCTGAGTACAGCGATACCAGATGTGTGACACTTTTTTGCAGCCTAGGTGGGCAAAGGGACCCACATTCCAAAGTGCACCTTTCGGATTTCACCGGCCAATTTTTACAGATTTTGATTGCAAACTTCTTCTCACACATATGGGCCCCTAAATTGCCAGGGCAGTATAACTACGCCACAAGTGACCCCATTTTGGAAAGAAGACACCCCAAGGTATTTTGTGATGGGCATAGTGAGTTTATGGAAGTTTTTATTTTTTGTCACAAGTTAGTGGAATATGAGACTTTATAAGAAAAAAAAATCATCATTTTCCGCTAACTTGTGACAAAAAATAAAAAGTTCTATGAACTCACTATGCCCATCAGCGAATACCTTAGGGTGTCTACTTTCCGAAATGGGGTCATTTGTGGGGGTTTTCTACTGTCTGGGCATTGTAGAACCTCAGGAAACATGACAGGTGCTCAGAAAGTCAGAACTGCTTCAAAAAGCGGAAATTCACATTTTTGTACCATAGTTTGTAAACGCTATAACTTTTACCCAAACATTTTTTTTGTTATCAAAGACATGTAGAACAATAAATTTAGCGAAAAATGTATATATGGATGTCGGTTTTTTTTGCAAAAAATTAGCAGCTGAAAGTGAAAAATGTCATTTTTTTGCAAAAAAATCGTTACATTTTGATTTATAACAAAAAAAAGTAAAAATGTCAGCAGCAATAAAATACCACCAAATGAAAGCTCTATTAGTGAGAAGAAAAGGAGGTAAAATTCATTTGGGTGGTAAGTTGCATGACCGAGCGATAAACGGTGAAAGTAGTGTAGTGCAGAAGTGTAAAAAGTGGCCTGGTCATTAAGGGGGTTGAAGTGGTTAAAAAGAATGGGAGGCAGAAATGATGCGGCTGCCGGTGCAATTTCAGGGTTGGTGTTGTCTTCCGAAATTCCACGGGGGGGAAAAAAAAAACAATGTGAACAGGCCCTAAAGTGTAACTGTCATTTCATTTTATTTCTAATATTGTGTAGGGACAGAGATACTAAATGGGTCGGCAATGATGTTGGATAGTTTAATATGAATAAATCATGTATACACACAGGTCTGCTAACCAGTATGCTGGTGCTGCACTCGGAAAATTGCTGCTGATGGAGGGTTTCGTCAGTCAGCGTCCTCCATTCGAGTACACTGGAGACAGGATGCACATGCAGTAGTTTCCTTATCTGTGCCAAGTGTAAGTGAATGGAGGCCGCTGATGGACAGCATCATCCATGAGTGGCCATGTTCTGCCTATTGCTAGCTGCATGCATGAGCTGTTATCAGCACATGTACAAATAGTAATATAAACAGGCCAACCCCTTTAAACATTTTTATTAGGGAAAGAAGTTTCTTTGTACTAGAAAACAGGGCTTAAAGAGACTTAGCAAAGCTGTAAGTGAATGTTGCCAAGAAGAGTCTGTCTTCATTTCTTCCGAATGCTCAAGATGCATAAGTGTAACGTACAGAGACATACAGCCTGCCATTTGTAACTAACCAAGCCCCTTGGTATGTACGTGTGACCTAACTATCGCTATACATCACGCTGCCTATCTGACTTGTTACACCCAGGCATCTTCAGCACGTAGTAGAACGCTGAAGACAGACTCTTCTTAGTAACACTCACTTAGAGCTGTGCTAAGAAGACTCTTGACTCCCTATTTTATGGTATAAAGAAACATCTTTCGCTAGTAAAGCATACTACAAAAATGTTTAACATCTCTGTCCCTACACTATATTAAAAATAATCTAAAACAACAGTTACACTTTAAAGGCTATGGGCATCTCTGAAGTGACTTTAATATTGTTTCCTAAATAAAAACGTGTCCGAAATAAAAAATTAAAGCAACGTTCTATGTAGTCTTATGTCTGTATAGTCAGTATGTGTAACTACATCACATACTGTAGGTGGATGTCCATTTGTAATAGTTTTGATAGTACACTGTTCCCGGCTTTGTGGGCTCTTTCTGTTCTCCACTTCCCTACTGTCCAGATTAGTGTCTTATTACACTGCTCTATATTCAGACAGGACGTGCATGGCTAGACAGTAAACACGTTCACAACGCTCATTTGCATCAGCCTGTTACACAGTCAAATGCAAAGTGAATTTTCTGTTCTATTCAATATCGGCAGCAATAGGTGGCAATAGTTTTGCATCTTTCATCCTGAGGCCTGGGTCTCCTAGGCAACTGTCAGCGTCTTACTGTGTAAGACGCTGACAGTTCAATTCAGTACAATACAGAATGTATTGTACTTAATTGAGAACCAACATATACCTCAGATAAATATAAATGACAGAGGGGCCTAGACATACATAATGCAACGCCTACACGAACCAACCCAATAGCCCTCATGAATAATGCCAGAAAATACCCATATAATATATCCTGAATCTTTTATTATACCAAATAAATGTTAGGAAAAGGTGAAAACAAAAGAAAAGGGGAAGGACATATTGATCTCCTCACTCCTGATACCCCTGATAGAGGGAATCGCACAGGTACTCAGCTGATTATGATTATGATGTAAAGTGTCCCTGGGTAAAACATGTAAAAATAGCTCCCACAATGCACAGATGATCGTAGTTGATGGTGCAACAATAATATACACACGATGAATGGGGACCACAGTGTCCGGTTTAAAATAACACAAAATGGATAAAGAGGTCTGCATATCAAAGTCATATAGGGGTCAAATGTGACATAGCAGCTTAAAATTATCCCAGTGAAATCTGCCCTCCAAAACCCATATGGCGCTCCTTTCCCTCTGCACCCTATCATGTACCCATACAACAGTTTACAACCACATATGGGGTGTTTCTGTAAACTGCAGAATCAGGGTAATAAATATTGAGTTTTCTTTGGCTGTTAAACCTTGCTGTGTTGGGGTCCATTCACACGTCCGCAAAATGGGTCCACATCCGTTCCGCAATTTTGCGAAACAGGTGCGGACCCATTCATTTTCAATGGGGCCGGAATGTGCTGTCCGCATCCGCATTTGCGGATCCGCACTTCTGGATCTGCACTTCAGTTCCGCAAAAAAATTGAACATGTCCTATTCTTCCGCAGTTGCGTACAGGAAAAGGCATTTCCTATGAATGTGCCAGCGATGTGCGGTCCACAAAATGTGGAACGCAAAACACATACAGAAATGTGAATGTACCCTTACAGGGAAATAATAGATTAAAATGGAAAATCTGCAATAACAAAAAAGTGAAAATTTGAAATTTCACCTCTAGGTCCACAAGAATGAAAGGAATATAAAGGGTTAACAAAGTTTTCATATATCCGTTTTGAATCTCGTTCCTTTTCCCTGGCTGTGAGCGGTCCGCTTTGATTGGATCGCGCTCACAGGCAGGGAGAAGGAGACGCCCACAGCGGAAGACTGTGTCTCCTCCCATTGCGAGTTTACTGCTCATTATAATACAGCGCGCCAAATCATCGGGGGCCCCCATGCAAGGTAATACCATAATTAGCCTATGTCAAAACTGATGAAAGGTCCTCTTTAAAGTGTTTCTGTGATCAGAAATAATGTTAAGTAGCTGACTGACATTAGCGATGGGCTAATGTCAGCAGTACATAACAGTGTGCTTTATAACTCCCTGTCTGCCACCGTTCGCGCTAAATAAACTTGTAAAATATGCTAATGAGTCTCTAGGTGCTATTAGGGCGTTGCTTCAGCACCTAGAGGCTCGGTCTACACAACCTTTGGCACGCCCAGGTCCAGTTGATTGACTCTCGAGTTCTCCTCAGTGTCCCATAAATCCTGCACCTGCGCCGTCTCGTTTAGTATTCGGCGCAGTGAGTGACGGACGCGCTCCTGCTGCCGGCTTCCTCACTGCGCCTGCGCCAAATACTAAATGGAATTGCGCAGGTGCAGGATTTACGTGATGATGAGGAGAACTCGACAGTCAATCAACGGGACCTGGGCATGCCAAAGGGTGAGTAGACCGAGCCTCTAGGTGCTGAAGCAACGCCCCAGTAGCACCTAGAGGCTCATTAGCATATTTTAAAAGTTTATTGTAAGAGAAGGGCAGCAGGCAGGGAGTTATAAAGCACACTGTTATGTACTGCTGATATTAGCCCATCGCTTATGTCCGTCAGCTACATAACGTTATTTCTCATGACACAAACCCTTTAACCACTTGCCTACAGCTGCACAACTTTATACATTGGGACGGTAGGCTGTCAACTGTAATCCACCGTGTATAGATGATGGGTTACATAACGATCTGCTGGCACTCTGTGGCGCTGCTGATCGCTGCACTGTCATTAGACAGCTGCAGTCGCAGTGAAGATCCCCAAGACCAGCCAAAGTGGTCTCCGAGCATGTGATCATTGTGACAAGTGTCACAATGGTCCTGTGTGAAGTAAAAGTAAATAAAGCTAGCAAGGGCACTTTTAGTTATGAGAGCGTGAACCCTGCTGGCTGTAAAGTGAACTGTGAATTAACCCCTTCATGTCTTGACTGTGTGTCTTTTCTAAAAAAAAATAATAGATAAAAAGTAAAAAGGCAAAAAATTATAGCTATAGTTATTTGTTTTAGGAATAGTATAGCACACTTTGTAAACACAGAAAAATAATAGTTATTTTTTGTAATAGTAAGGGTACTTTCACACTAGCGTTTTTCTTTTCCGGCGCTGAGTTCCGTCCTAGGGGCTCAAATCCGGAAAATAACTGATCAGTTTTATCTCCATGCATTCTGAATGGACAGCAATCCGTTCAGGATGTCTTCAGTTCAGTCTTTTTGACTGATCAGGCTTTTCAGAAAACCGTAGCATGTTGTATTTTTACCTCCGGCCAAAAATCCGGAACACTTTGACTGAATGCCGGATCCGGCCTTTTTCCCATTGACTTGCATTAACGCCAGCTCCGGCGCCATGTGTTCCGTCAAACCGGATCAGGCTTTTGCATGTTAAACCCGAAAAATGTGAAAAAAAAGTTAGTCCATAAATGGCGGATCCGTTTTTTTCAATGCCTTTTTTCATTGTGATCAAAATCCTGATCAGGATTCAAATGTAATCCGTTTTTCCGGATCCGGCGGGCAGTTCCGGTGACTGAATTGAACGCCGGATTCAAACAACGCTAGTGTGAAAGTAGCCTAAAGCAGACTTTGTGTAAAATATAC
The DNA here is from genome assembly GCF_014858855.1 of Bufo gargarizans. Taxonomy (NCBI): domain Eukaryota; kingdom Metazoa; phylum Chordata; class Amphibia; order Anura; family Bufonidae; genus Bufo; species Bufo gargarizans. Next base: position 352,699,334 of record NC_058081.1, read on the forward strand.
AAATGCATTTTTTTCCCTTTTCTTTCATAAAAAATGGAGTCAAGTCTAGCAATATACCGTATTTATATTTTTTTTACCACAAAACATTTAATTTTAACCCCTTCAAACCCAGACCTGTTTTGACCTTCCTGCCCAGGCCATTTTTTGCAAATCTGACATGTCACTTTGTGTCGATAACTTTAAAACGTTTACTTATACAGGCCATTCTGAGATTGTTTTCTCGTGACAGTGGTAAAAAAATAAAAATACCAAATTTATCCCAATTTTTTTTACATTTGCTAATTTGTAAATGTATCTACTTTTATAGTAGATAGTAATACCTTCAAAAATAGTAATTCATTTACATTCCCCATATGTCTACTTCATGTTTGGATCATTGTGAAAATGACATTTTATTTTTTGGGGACGTTAGAAGGCTTAAAAGTATAGAAGCAAATCTTGAAATTTTTCGGAAAATTTCCAAAACCCACTTTTTAAGGACCAGTTCAGGTCTGAAGTAACTTTGTGAGGCTTACATAATAGAAACCACCCAAAAATGACCCCGTTTTAGAAACCACGCCCCTCAAGGTATACAAAACTGATTTTTACAAACTTTATTAACCCTTTAGGTGTTCCACAAGAATTGATGGAAAATGGAGATGACATTTCAGATTTTACATTTTAATAATTTTTTTCCCAGTAGCAAAGCAAGGGTTAACAGCCAAATAAAACTCAATATTTATTACCCTGATTCTGCGGTTTACAGAAACACCCCACATGTGATCATAAACTGCTGAACTGGTTTTTAGATGCCATGTCCCATTTGAAGCCCCCCTGATGCACCCCTACAGTAGAAACTCAAAAAAGTTACCACATTTTGGAAACTACGGGATAAGGTGCCAGTTTTATTGGTACTAATTTGGTGTACATATGATTTTTTATTGCTCTATATTACATTTTTTGTGAGGCAAGGTAACAAAAAAATAGATGTTTTGGCGCCGTTTTTATTTTTACAGCGTTTACCTGAGGGATTAGGTCATGTGACTTTTTTATAGAGCAGATCGTTACGCACGTGGCAATACCGAATATGTCTACTTTTTCTTATTTATTTAAGTTTTACACAATAATAACATTTTTGAAACCGAAATAAAGCCATAGCTTTTTTAACTTGCTGTTGCAATTTTTGTGATGTAATGTGACAAAAATTGCATTGTCTTAGATAGGGGCTAATTGTTTGTGGGATTAGGTGGCTGTTTTATTGATCGCTTGGTGTTGCACTTTTTGTTATGTTAAGTGACAAAAATGGCTTTTAAATTTTACACTGTTTTAATTTAAATTTTTTATGATGTTTATCGGTCAGGGTGGATCATGTGATATATTTATAGAGCCGGGTATTACGGACGCGGCGATACCTAATATGTGTGGGGTTTTTTTTCTGTTTTTTATTATAAAATAAGGGGAAAGGGGCTTTTTTTTTCTTTTTTACTTTATTAATTTTATTTATTATTTTTTTTTTTTACTTTTTCTACTTTATTTATGACATTCACTTTTGGGCGTCTGATCCCCTCTGCAATGCATTACAATACATCTGTATTGTAATGCATTGCCTGTTAGTGTGTGACAGCAAGTCATAAACTAACAGGTTGCCTGAGGCTGGATCTCCTCTGCTCCCGTAGAAGGCAGTTCCCGATGCTATGTAAGGCATTGAGCAGCCTCTGCATGGCATCGGGCTGCCTTGTGTTGCATCGGGTCCCTGCCACAGCAGCGCGGGGACTCGATGCGATCATTCACCTGACACAAACCTCTTCTATGTCGCAGTCAGTGTGGACCGCGGCATAGAAGAGGTTGGTGCGCCGGCATCGGCTTTTACAGCGATGCCGGCGGATACAGCAGGGGCCCGGCTACCACAGACTGTCGGGCCCCTGCAGTGATCGCGCGCACCACTCCTGTGCCCGCGCGATCACTATGACGTACTATTACGTCAAATTGCGGGAACTCAGTGGTTCCCATGACGTAACAGTATGTCAAAAGTCGGGAAGGGGTTAATTGAAAATACTTTAAGAATCAGTCATCAGAAAGCAATACACAAATAATCAACATACATAGATAGCATTACAATGCAACATCATCAATTAGCTGTAACATTAAAGTGGTTTTCTGGGATTACTAGGAGCAGGAAAGGTAAAAGAATTACAGCTACCTAGATGATCTGCATTTGTAACACCCCAGAGTGGTGTTACCACTTCTGCACCTTGCTACTGTCTTTATTGGTCTAACCTCATGTCATCTTATGCATTTATTCCAGGTCCTCCACATTGTGAATTTTTCTTTGTTTTCAATAAAAAAATAAAATAAAAATTATTCTCCATACATCTCCAAGATCATTATTACTTTTCTTCCTTTTTACCCCTACCCATAATACCCTCCCAACCCACCCTCCCCTTTGTGATGCGTCTCTCTGAAGAGGAGTCAAAACGAGGAGGACTAACATTTCCAAACACCCCATATCCTAGTCCTTTTATCCTCTATATTTCTCTGTTTATAAAGAACCTCATATCTCTTGATCTTATTCACCAAGTTTAACCATGTAGTCAGATTTGTTATATTCCGTGAAAACCAGACCCATGTGATCAGAAGTCTTGCCAAGAACATTACTTTTAACAAGAGAATCTTTTTAGGGCTCACTACTTTCAGTTTTTCAGTAATAGCCGTGTCAATTGCTTCATGTGCAAAAAATCTGCCCCAGGTGAATCACACTGTGGGCAATTAGATGTATATTCTATGTAGAATGTTAGATTGCACCAAGACGTGGTTAAAATTGTGAGACACTAATCTTAAATTAGACAATATACTTTCCCAGTCATCTACTTGTATCTTTGGACATTCAGTTCCCCAAGCTTTTTGACCGGGAGAACTTATATTGTTAAATCGTGCTTTAACTAATAATCTATAAAACTGAGCAATCCTAACCTTGTGACCTAGATACTCCATTAATTCATTGAAAGGTGTAGAAGTGTCTATATCTAACAAAGATTTATCTTCAAGACTAGAAAGTGCCAAACGAAGCTGAAAATACCTAAACCATGATAAATTAGTTATATTCTCTGTTTGTGCTAACTCCAATAGCAAAAGTATATCTCCTTTCTTCACTGCCCGTGCAACATAGAAAATATATATTTTTTGCCAATATTGCTCTCCTACTAATTCATCTAAAACCTGTAATGTGATAATTGTGCCAAAGGGGTGTACAATATAGGGATCGCTTTTTTCCCAGCCATGCTCTAAACAGTTTCCTTATTATATCCCCATAATCCTGCCGCTTATTAGATATTTGCCCAGATTCCAATAGAGTAAACGTTATCATAACCAGATCTACTAACCAAAGTCCTACAGAGTGGACTTTACTTCCATTGGGAATATAGCCATAACTGAGCCAATATAAAATAACCCTTGAAGTAAGAAAGAAAAAGGAGGATTGCACCTATCGGCCTATAGAGATGTTCCACTTTTAATCTTAAGCGCTTTATTCCCCAAATTAGATCATTAATAATTCCCTCAATTAATTTGAAGTATTTATCCTCAATCCATATTGGTAAAACACATGTGCGGTGTCACTTTGTAGAGAGTGGTTTGATAAAGGTTAGGGTACGCTTACCATCTGTGGTTGTGAGGAGTCACAACCACTGTAGAGTCTTGCTGGTAATTATAGTTCGCCGACCAGCACACCGGTTTGTTTCAGGCTGCAGCCGTAGTCACTCTGTGGTGCCCCAGTAGATGAGGTGTACACAGTGGAAGTATCAAAAGGAAAACTGGTAAACGTATTTTGACTGCTTTTTCCGGCGCTTAGTTGGAAGGATTCTGACCCAAGTCATCGGACAGATAAGGGGTTGACTTTTATTTGCAGGGTACTCAATGCGTTTCGAGGGCTGGATTGCCCTCTTCTTCAGGACTGTATACATTTATGATACCTTGATGTCTCATGTCCTTTTTCACTGCTCCCTTTTCAGAGTACAAACAGACAGTAATAGTTTTTTTGCTTTGAAATCTTTTGTAACAGCTAGAGAAAAAAAATCAATAGGAAAGGAAACATTTTCCATAATTTTATTTTTATTTTTTTATTATTGTATCTACCCTCTAATTGAAAAAAGAAAGGTCTAATGTGTCATATGGGAAATTTCAAATAAATGTATGTTGGCTCAGAATTTAGTTATTTGCAGTTAGCTATAGGCACATGGCTAAAACTGAAAACTTGGCCTGGTAAAGAAAGGGGGTAAACACTCTGGTAGTAAAGCAGTTAAGATTGTATTACTGAGAGGCACATGACAATAGTCTATAATATGCATATCAGAGGTTCTGAAAATGAATGAATGAAGATTGCAGTCTGAAATTTATTTAGGATAACACTAACATGTAAGAAGCATGTCCGTAGATAAGCACGTGATGTTATTGGAAATAGACTGTCTAGTCTGTATTACATTCTATACACGGATTAAATATGTTTTTCTAGGTTTTGAATCTTAAATCGAAGAACCTTGTGGGTATTACCTTAACTAACTGTGGCATCACGGATTTGGTCCTAAAGGATTGCCCCAAAATGATGTTCATCCATGGTAAGTTTATTTCAGATTGCTGGTCCGTATGAAAAAAAAATAATAATAATTGCTCTGCAAATACTTTGATAATCAAAGTATTAAAGGGCTTCTGTCACCCCACTAAACCTTTTATTTTATTTTTATTTTTTTGTTTACTTATAATCCCTACACTGCGATTTATGCCTACATAATCTAATTAATCATTTTGGTCCAGTAGACTTTGTTTAAAACATGCTTCAAAATATGCAAATTACCTTGCTACCAGCAAGTAGGGCGGCTACTTGCTGGTAGCAGCCGCATCCTCCGATCCTAAAATTGTGATTGACAGGGCCAGGGAACGGAATCGTTCTCTGCTGGCCCTGCCTCTTTGCATTTAAAACAGGCGCACTGAGAGGCGGCCGCTCCATCCTCAATGCGCCTGCGCCGGGTGTAGATGTGATGTCATCGGCGCATTGAGGATGGAGCGGCCGAGCCTCTGCGCCGATTGAAGACAGGTACGGCCGCGGCGCAGGCGCCAGATTGCATGAATGCAAACAGGCAGGGCCAGCAGAGAACGATTCCGTTCCCTGGCCCTGTCAATCACAATGCGGAGGGGGCGTCTTTAGGATCGGAGGATGCGGCTGCTACCAGCAAGTAGCCGCCCTACTTGCTGGTAGCAAGGTAATTTGCATATTTTAAAAGCATGTTTTAAACAAAATCTACTGGACCAAAATGATTAGATTATGTAGGCATAAATCGCAGTGTAGGGATTATAAGTAAGCAAAAAAAAAAAAGGTTTAGTGGGGTGACAGAAGCCCTTTAATGTAAATGTGCATAATGCTTGGTCATTTTAAATCTACCTTAATTCTCTCCACTTTTGCAAGGTTCGTATTTTGCTTTTGTGTTACTTCCTGGGATATGTCCATATGAATTAAAGGGTTTGCCGTAGGGCTTGGCTATGCCATCAGTGTCCTGCAGAGTCTAGTGGCAGCTGCGCTAGGAGAACATTGTAAACTTAGAGGTTATCCCATGATTAATGTAAAAACTGAAAATCAGACATCATATAGTACATGACAAAGCTGGAACCAGCCCGGTACCTCACATGGATCCAGAGATCTATCCATTAATTTCTTCAATTGCTCTGCTAGCTTTATATCAAGCTGGCAGCTCTTGGGGCATGTCCTTTGTGCTGCAGCTCATGGGGCATGTCCTTTCTGCTGCAGCTCTCTCCCTGTCACCACTCAGGAGGTAGTTGAAGTATGGAACTAAGCATGTGCATCCATGTCTGCAACGATAAGTAAAAGAATAAACAGCAGGTGGTGCTATACAGATGCATTTTATTGAATAACTCAGTGGCTATGCTAAATTTATAATGCAATTACAAAAGTATTCAAATCAAAGTGGTGATTTAAAAATTGCTGAATATTTTTAGTTGGACAACCCCTTTAAATTGCAGTCTCTACAACTTTGTCCTATCAAGGGAGGTCATATCAGTCCACCCATCCTCCCCTTCATCAGACACGGGTGACATCTTCTAGTGATATGCCTCCAATATCTTTAGTAAGACAACCCCCATTAAAGAGAAACATGCAGCTATTAGTATTGGTCTTTTATTGAATGTACTAATGTGTAGATAGAATCATAATGGGAATCGGTTTCAGACATACCAGTTGCTTATTGACTTGGTCTATGGTTTTTAGTATGTGTATAATTTAAAGTTTTAACGATTGATCTGTATTATTTTTCATTTTACAGCAACACGATGCCGTGTACTGAAGCACTTAAAGGTGGAAAATGCTCCAATAGTCAATCGCTTCGATTATGCTCAATGTAAGAAGCTTAACATGGAACAAGTTCTTGACCAGATCCTTAGAATGCCCCCTGAACGAAATCGAATCATCTACCTACGTCCCATGCAGCAAGTAAGCTTTTATTATCGAAACACTTGTTAAAAACTGTAGGATTTCTTATTAAATATCTATGATTAGCGAACAGGTTTGATACTAGAATTCTTGGAAAATGTTCAGTTTTAGCTTCCATTCCTGGAATAGTCTGTTAAGTAAGTGTGTCATGCAATTGGATGTCTAATATATTTTTTTTTAAATCCTCTTTAGCGTATTTATTTGTAACTGAGCTTTATTTTCAGTCCTTTAAATAAAACTGAAAAAATAACACTTAGCTTCAGTTTAATGGTACGGCAGACACTAAGGAAATTTCCATCCCTGACATGGGATGTTAGGGCAGCCTTGCAACAGCTTTGGTGTCAGGCTGCCTATGTTACATAAGAAAGTTAACATTTAAATCGATGGTTGGATGGTTAATTAGATTGCTTTCAATTCCTTATATTAATTTTAAAAAAATTACAGTTTTTCTTAATTTTAATGAGAGAGATAGGAGATGGAGTTGAAACCAGAAGTTTACATACACTATATAAAAAGACACATATGCATTTATTTTCTCAATATCTGACATTAAATCAGAATAAACCTTTCCGGTCAATTAGTATTACCATAATTAATTTTATTTGCCAAATGCCAGAATAATTTGAGAGAGAATGTTTTAAGACATTTTTATTACTTTCTGCAATATCATGTTTACATACACTAAGATTACTATGCCTTTAAACAATTCTTGACTGCCCATATGATGATGTCAAGTGTTTGGAAGCTTCTGTTAGGTTTTTTGGCAACATCTGAGTTAGAGACACACCTGTGGATGTATTTAAATGCACACCTGAAACACACTGCTTCTTTGTAGCATCATGGGAAAGTCTAAAGAAATCAGCCAAGCTATCAGGAAGAGAATTGTGGACTTGCACAAGTTTGGCTCGACCTTGGGTGCAATTTCAAGATACCTGAAAGTGCCTCGTTCATCTGTACAAACAATTATACACAAGTACAAACAAGATGGGAATGTCCAGCCATCATATTGCTCAGGAAGGAGACTGGTTCTGTGTCCCAGAGATGAACGTGCTTTGGTCCGACATGTACATATAAACCCAAGAACAAAAGCAAAAGACATTCTGAAGATTATGGTGAAAGCTGTTAAGATTGTGTCAATATCCACAGTGAAACGAGAACTGTATCAACATGGGCTGAAAGGCCACTCTGCCAGGAAGAAGCCATTACTCCAAAAGTAACGTAAAAAAGCCAGATTAATGTTTGCAAATGCACACAGGAGACCTACATTTTTGGAGACATGTCATGTGGTCTGATGAAACTAAAATTGAACCTTTTGGCCATAATGACCATTGTTACGTTTGGAGGAAAAAGGGAGAAGCTTGGAAGCCTAAGAACACCATCCCAACAGTGAAACACGCATCAAGTTGTGGGGTTGTTTTGCTGCAGGAGGGACTGGTGCACTTCACAAAATAGATGGCATCATGTGGAAATACTGAAGCAATATATCAAGACATCAGCCAGGAAGTTAAAGTTTGGGCGGAAATGGGTCTTCCAAATGGGCAATGACCCAAAGCATATGCCAAACCGGTTACAAAGTGGCTTAAGGATAACAAAGTCAATGTTTGAGTGGCCATCACAAATCCCTGATCTCAATCCTATTGAAAATTTATGGGCAAAGCAAAAAAGCAGATGCGAAAAAGCAGATGCGAGCAAGGCGGCCAACAAACATGGCTCAGTTACACCAGTTTTATCAGGAGGAATGGGCCCAAATTCCGACCAACTATTGTGAGAAGCTTGTGAAAGGATATTCAAAACGTTTGACCCAACTCATACAGTTTAACGCCAATGGTACCAAATATTAATGAAATGTATATAAACTTTTGACTTTTCAGAAAGTAAACATTCCTTAAAACATTCTCTCTCTCATTATTTTGGCATTTAGCAAATAATAATTATGGTGATCCTAATTGACCAAAAACTGAAAAGGTTTATTCTGATTTAATGTCAGATATTGAGAAAAACATGCGTATGTGTCTTTTTGAATAGTGTATGTAAACTTCTGGTTTCAACTGTAGATAGGGGGGGAATATATATATATATATATATATATATATATATATATATATATATTAGGGATCGACCGATAATCTGTGAACTTTCAGGCTGATAGCCGATAATTTATACCGATATTCTGTTTTTTTTTTTTTTTTTTTTTGTAAAAAAAAAATCCTACACAAATCTGCTGTAAAATTAACATTTTTTTTGTTAACATTTAGATTTTTTTGTAAATCTTTCTTTTTCATTGGTGATATGAGTCAAATACAACAAATTGTACCACTTCTTTTTTTTTATTTTTTTTTTATATCAGTCAAAAGGTAACGACTAACAAGAAAGAACAACAATGTTTAAATGTGGACATCACCTGATTCAACTCCCACCACCACAGGTTGACATGTTTCAAACTGTAGCGTTCTTAGGCTACTTTCACACTTGCGGCAGAGAAATCCGGTAGGCAGTTCCGTCGCCAGTTTTTTTGGCCAGAGATAAAACCGTAGCATGCTGTGGTTTTATCTCTGTCCTGATCAGTCAAAAAGACTTAACTGAAGAGTCAAGACATCCTGATGCATCCGGAACGGATTGCTCTCAATTCAGAATGCATTAGGATAAAACTGATCAGTTCTTTTCTGGTATATAGAGGCCCTGTGATGGAACTCTATGCCGGAAAAGAAAAATTAAAGTGTGAATGTACCCTTAGTTGTAACCTCCTGGACATTCGAAACATGTTATCCTGTTATGGTGGGAGGTGATGTCCACAAGATGAAACCTGTGATATGAAATTAAAAATAAATACAATGCAAGTGCAACGGTAAATTTATCCAGTGCTGGAATTTATCCTTTCGAGCCCGCCTTGGTACACAATGAGAGAATATTTAGAATTTCTTCAATACTTCCAGTTGAGAAGGAGTACATTGTAGTGCAGAAAGCACAACATTTCTGCATGTTCTCCTGTTAAACGGCTTCTGTTCCTTTCGTAGATTGCTGACACTTCACTAAAAACATGCTCACTAGCTACAGAGGAGGGTGGAGAGCAAGGGTTTTAAAGCGTGCCTCATTTTCTTTCCACCACTCAAGTGGATTGTCCTTTCTATTGATCACTGGTTCTTTCAAATAAAGATGAAGCTAATCATCAAGGCAGACTTTTGGTATAGTTAGAGAATCCTCTACATGAGGCCCCAATAAAACGCTGAACATGGCATTAATTTGGCCATGTTTAAGCCTTTTTTCCATGTGTTACCTTTTTGGGAATTTGTATGTTTCTGTGGCATCATCATCCTGCTCTTCCAGACTAGTAGAACTAGTACTAGTAGTAGGCTCTTCCAGACTAGTAACATCAGGCTCTTCCAGATGTGACCTATCTAGAACCTGCAACTCCTTTTGCATATCTTCTGTCAGCTATTCTTTTGCCTTGCTCAATACATTATCAGAAGAGAAAGCATGTTGGTTTTAATCGAGTATCTAAAAGACATGCCAACACTACGTTTATATTCTCTTCATACTTCAAAAAACGTTTGTTGAGGCTTTCCTTCATGACATCCCTAAGCTTTTTAATGCCTCGTGTAGTGGGCCCTTCATTCTCTTGAAGAAGCATCTTCAGCACTCTCACACATGGAATGACGGATGACACACTTGAGTCGTTATGGCTAGCCTCTAGGGTCACTTCCTCTATTGGGAGGAGGGTCTGAATCAGATTTGCTACAATCTCCCACTGATCAGCATTAGGGCAAGAATATCCTCCATGTTCACCAGCGTAGATGCTAAGAGCTCGCTTTTGTTCCAGCATTCTTTGTAGCATATGGAGTGTGGCGTTCCACCGTGTTGGAACAGCCTGAATCAGGCTGTTTTGCGGCAGGCCAAGATCTGACTGAATGCACCTCAGTCGGTGCTTGGCAATGAATGAATGGTGGAAATGACTTGCGCACTTCTTTAGCATGGCAATTATGTCGATCACAGCTCTCTGGCTTGACAGACCATCATTTACTACAAGTTGCAGGGTGTGTGCCATGCAGCTGAGATCTGACACTTCAGCAAGCTTCATTCCTTTTATCATGTTTGCTGCACTGTCTCGAAGCTCAAGCAGCACTCGATCTTTGGTTATCCCCCAGTCATCAAGCATGCCTAGAAACATTTCTTTAATGTACTCGCCAGTGTGGGATCCTTGCATCACCTTTGTGTTCAACACCAACTGCCTTTTTGTCCACCCATTATCAATGAAGTGACACGTAAGACTCATTAGTGATTCTGTTGATCCAGACCAGCAGTCAGTAGTGAATGAGTGTGAATTGCCAGCATCCTCTGGTTGTAACATTGTTTTCATTTTCTGAACCACCTTGTGATGAATCTTTGGCAGCATTTCCGTTCTGTAAAACTTTTCATTTTTCATTGTGTACCATGGCTCAACTATGGACATCAAGCGCTTAAAGCCAGAGTCAGACACCATTGTAAATGGCTGGTTATCCGTAACCATCATCTCTGTGATTGCTCTGTCCAGAAGTTGGGATCTTTCATCTGAATTTTGCCACTTTGTGTGTTTCTGAAATAGGTCTTTTATTTTTGGCTGGAGTAAGGTTGGTGTTTGAGATGATTGTCTTTCTTTTTCTGCGTCATTAAATAATTCAACATGATTAATTCTTAGATGGGTCCAAAGATTTGATGTATTCTTTGTTTTTGCAGTTGCAGATCCCATGCTCACATTGATTTTGCATGTGTTGCACATTGCCCGTCCTGGGGTGGGTTGACTAAAATAGTCCCAGACTATACTTTTATTTTTTCTTTGTGCATCCACCTGCATTGAAAGAAGAGGGTAACATGACTACTAGTGCTATTAGCCTTTTAGGAACAGTACAGATTAAGGAACAGTGCGCAACTGCGCAAGAAATATGTGGAATTGAGGGGGGAGTAATATATATAATATAAATAAAACAATAAAAGCTTGTGAGGTGGAGTGTATGATGTAGTATGAGCTGAGGTGTGTGTGTGTATATATACATATATATATCACACTGTAACTGTATATGTATAATATAATGAGGTATATCTGTGAAGGTTCTCATTTATCCAGGTCATGGTATATCTGTAAAGAATCAATCAAGGCAACTGGACGTACTGTAGATTTCTTGAAAATGTTTAGGCCTCTTGGTAGCCTCCCAGACCAGTTTTCTTCTTGTCTTTTCATAAATTTTGGAGGGACGTCTAGTTCTTGGTAATGTCACTGTTGTGCCATATTTTCTCCACTTGTTGATGTCTGTCTTCACTGTGTTCCATGGTATATCTAATGCCTTGGAAGAACGAGTGAAACGTTTGCAAGAAATCTACAGTACGTCCAGTTGCCTTGATTGATTCTTTACAGATATATAATGAGGTATAGTGTGTTAAACCTCATACTACATCATACACTTCTTAGGCTTCATGGCATGCACACACAGCTGTTTTGGTCCGCATCCAAGCCGCATATTTGGCAGCTCAGATGCATACCCATTAACTTCAATGGGGCCGCAAAAGATGCAGACAGCACTCCGTGTGCTGTCCGCATCCGTTGCTACGTTCCATGGCCCCGCGAAAAAATATATAACCTGTCCTATTGTCTGCGCTTTGCTGACAAGAATAGGCAGTTATATTAAAGGCTGAGTGTCCGTGCCGTTCCGCAAATTGCGGAACGTGCACGAACGCCATCCGTGTTTTGCGGAGCCACAATTTGTGGACCGCAAAACACACCAAGCCAGTACTTGCCAGATATTCCTGCCACTCCTTTAATGTTGCTGTAGGCCTCTTAGTCGCCTCCCAGACCAGTTTTCTTCTTGTCTTTTCATCAATTTTGGAGGGACGTCTAGTTCTTGGTAATGTCACTGTTGTGCCATATTTTCTCCACTTAATGATGACTGTCTTCACTGTGTTCCATGGTATATCTAATGCCTTGGAAATTCTTTTGTACCCTTCTCCTGACTGATACCTTTTAACAATGAGATCCCTCTGATGCTTTGGAAGCTCTCTGTGGACCATGGCTTTTGCTGTGGGATGCGACTAAGAAATTTTCAGGAAAGACCAACTAGAGCAGCTGCACTTTATTTAGGGTTAATCAGAGGCACTTTAAATGATGGCAGGTGTATGCTGACTCCTATTAACATGATTTTGAATGTGATTGCTTAATTCTCAACACAGCTACATCATCAGTTATAAGAGGGTGTGCACACTTATGCAACCACAATTTGTTTTCTTCCCTCCACCTAAAAGATTTCAGTTTGTTTTTCAATTGAGTGGTACAGTTTATAGGTCACATTAAGGGCTGTTTCACACCAGAGGATCCCGTGCATGTCATCCGCAGCGCGAATAAGAGCCAAGCCGCGCTCCGGACAGCAGAGACACGGAGCTGTGTGTGTGTGTGTACATATATATATATATATATATATATATATATATCGGCTATGGCGGTAATCGTCGCATTTACAATCAGGTAGATCAGGTGTCCAGGAAGGTTTTAGACCAGTCTCGGCTCTCTAGGATGTACCGTTCCTGAGATATTTCCAAAAAATGCATTAGCCAATAGAAGCTTGGTCACATCAGCCAATAGAAGCTTACAGGGCCTCCAGCCTCCACATACAGTTTTACTTCAGGTTTCCATAACAACCCAGCCATTTATCTTCACTGCTGTAGGAGAGCTTTAAAGGAAATCTGTCACAAGGATAATCGCTACTGAAGTAAAGTCATGGCCTAATGGCACTTAGTACCTCATTTACCTTATTTCCAGATGTGCCTTTGTTCCAGCAATAGATGTTTTTATCCTCTGAAAATCCAGTTTATTTGATATGCAAATTATCCAGTAAAGTGCTCAGAGGGGCATCGCACTTGCAGGAAGGAGCCCAAGCACGCCCCCTGCCACAATGTGTCCACCTAAACCCCCCCCCTCATGTCCAGTTAAGCCACACACCCCAATCTGGTTAGGACACGCCCCTCCCACTCCTAAGTCAGCGGAGATTGAAAAAATGAAGGTAAAAATCAACTTCTATCAGCTGCAGGGGTGGGAGGGAGGGTGACTTTGTCCCTGCAGCTCACACTCACTTAGGCTCCACTACACTTAGGCTCCCTTCAGATGTCCGTAGTGCATTGCGGATCCGCAATACACCCAGCCGGCACCCCCATAGAAATGCCAATTTTTTTCCGGAGCTGCAGACCGGAAGATCGGGGCCGCGCTATCCGCATGTCTTCCGGCCCCATAGAGAATGAATAGGTCCGCACCTGTTACGCATAATCGCATAATTGCGGAATGGATGCGGACCCATTCTACGGACGTATGAATGGAACCTTAGAGTGAGCTGTTCAAAAGGACAGCCGAGTGATATTTAAAAAAAATGAAGTTAAAAATCAACTTCTAGGTCCCAACAAGCCACACCCATATCTGGTTAGGTCACGCCCCCCCCTCCCCCTTTTTAGCCGACAGGGATTTAAAAAATGAAGGTAAAAATCAACTTCTGTAAGCTGCAGGGTTGGGATGGACGGTAACTTTCTCCCTGCAGCTCACGCTCAGACAGTACAGTGCTGCTGTCTTAGAGTAAGCTGTTCAAAAGGACACGCCCCCGATCCAGTAAAGTCCACTGTTAAGGGGGAGGGCCCCTGTGGAGGTCACTGTCAAGGGGGTGGTATGCTGTGAAATTCACTGTTAAAGGGGAAGGCTGCTGTAAATGTCAAAGTGGGCTGCTGTGGAGGTCCAATTTTAAAGGGAGTCTGTCAGCAGATTTACTTTTTAACAGTTGCCATACCGCTGTAGCCGCAAAACAGATGATTAACACAGTACCTTTATATGCTTTGGTGGACTTTTAAATATGCCAAAAATGAACTTTGATGAGGGCTCGCAAGTGCCCAGGGCGGAGTCCACCGGGTTGGAGCCCAGGCAGCTCTGCCTCTTCGGCTCTTATTCCAGCCCAGCCTCTTCCTCTGCCCGCCTATCTGTTGTATCTCCCCCTCAGCGAGATCCCGCGCCGACGCGATGACTTCCTTTGTCGGGGCATGTGCATAAGCTACTGCGATGCCGTGTCAGCAATGGGCATGGCAGTGCGCATGCCCCGGCCAAGGAAGTTATCGCATCGGCGCGGGATCTCGCTGAGGGGGAGAGACAACAGATAGGCGGGCAGAGGAAGAGGCTGGGCGGGGATAAGAGCCGAAGAGGCAGAGCTGCCTGGGCTCCAACCCGGTGGACTCCGCCCTGGGCACTTGCGAGCCCTCATCAAAGTTCGTTTTTGGCATATTTAAAAGTCCACCAAAGCATATAAAGGTACTGTGTTAATCATCTGTTTTGCGGCTACAGCGGTATGGCAACTGTTAAAAAGGGGTAAATCTGCTGACAGACTCCCTTTAAGGGACGGGGCACTGTGGGTGGGTCAGTGTTAAGGGGTGGGGGGGCTGTGGAGATCACTGTTATAGTGGATAGTGTTGATATCTTTAACGACACAAACAGATATTAAATTAAATAGATTAAATATACCCAAGCAAAGCTGGGTCCTTCAGCTAGTGGAATAATAAAAGCCAAGTTTTAGATATTTTATTACTGTGCTGGATCAATCTCTTGTTTGTTCGTTAAATTATTGTATTTCTTTGTTTTCACTTTCTTCATTTTCTGTCTATACAGGTAGACACATTGACATTAGAAAGAAAAATATTCAGTGGTCCATACCCTTATCACATCTGTATGATACATGAATTTAGCAATCCTCCTAATGTTAGAAATAAAGTGCGCGTCCGCAGCTGGATGGACACTATAGCAAACGTCAATCAGTGAGTATATGTTGTGTTTATGTCCTCCTAGTGCTCTGGGGTGTCATTTATTTTATGTTGAAACTTACAAGAGCCCCCTAATTAATTAAGCCCACAGGCTTTTAGAAATGCTGTTTGCTACTGATAGACAGATCTCTGTTCTTATACTTGCTATTCAGTAATTTGTGCTGGTTCTATTGTAAAAATTATAAAAGGAGCACTAAATCTAAACTATATAAACTGTATCATTCATACACATGTAAATATTTCTGGACCATCTCGGAGCTATAGATATGCAAGGCAAAGAAGTAATTATAGTGACAGATTTTTTTCTTCTTATTAATCCTATTAAAACATTACAGCTAGTCTCCCATAAATGTGGACATACACATTTAGATAGAATTAGGTTTTTTGGTGTGTGAACGATCGTTTTGTAGACAAAACTATACACATTTTAAACCAAATTGACCAATACAGTATTTCAGGCTGGACATACAACGAAAAATTAAAAACAGCTGTTGGGCAAAAAAAAAAATCAAACATGGATGACTTTTTTTTTTAACCAAAGAGGAACAATAATTTAAAAGGGGTTGTGCAGTGTCCAGATATTGATGACCTATCCTCGTGATAGGCACCCCCAGCAATCAGCTGTTCAAAGGGGTCACGGCACTCAGGCGAGTGTTGCGCCCTCTTGAGCGTTTACCTGCATGCCTGTGGCAGTGCCATGTAATTACAACTGCTCGTCACATTCGCTGCATGAACCCTTCAAAAACGAAGCAGAACAATGCTAGTACACATTTACCCGGTATATAGTACCCTGGGCATCAACCACTACACTTAGAAGCCCGAAGAGCTTGAATCCCGATTCGTCAGAACTTACTGCTGGGGAAGGTGCGCTTGGATGCTTCCTGAATCTTTATTTTGTATTTTTTTATTTAATCAACTGGTATACAGTAGATATATGAGAAATGCACAAATTGCTTGCATTACCCCAGACTTCTAGAGTAATCTTTCCTTTTCTTGTGTATCTGTCTTTTTACTAGACAATGACTGTTTGTTATTGTTGGCCAAAAGAGTCATTTTATATACAATTTCACCTACAAACGATTGTTTTGGCTGAATTTGTCTGTTTTGATAAACTTTTTTAGTATTTATCAACTTTTAATGTATATGGTAGTATATGGCGATCTTTAAAGGGAACATGTCTCCATGAAATGCAGAACGGTCTGCAGGCAGTTTCTTATAGAGCAGGAGGAGTTTGATATATAGTTTTATGAGAAAATATTTAGTAATACCTGTAATTATTCATTTATATCTCTGCTTTCCCCAAGTTCAGTTGCCAAGTGGGGCGTCTTATCAATGACTGGCCCTTTCTGTGTATATATGGTTATGCCAGGAGGCTGTCAGTCACTGATAAGATGGCCCACTGGACTTCTAAGCTCAAAAAGAGATTTTAATGTAAAAATTACATGTTTTAGACTTGCATTGTGGGTCATGACAGATCCGTCTTGCTCCGCATCTCAGGACGGAAAGCAAACTGCAGCATGCAGCGGTTTGCTCTCCGGTATGAGAACGGAATGGAATGCATTTTGGAGCATTCCGTTCTGTTCAGTTACAATTTGTCCTTATTGACAGTGAATGGGGACAAAACGGAAGCGTTTTTTTTCCAGTATTGAGCCCCTATGATGGATCTCAATACCGGAAAATATTAATGCTGGTGTGAAAGTAGCCTAACTGAATCTTTTCTAATAAAAAAAAATATATATATATATATATATATATATATATAATCTGTCTGCTCAGCTCCTCCTGCTCTATAACATGCCTGCAGATCGTACTGCATTTCATGGTGACGGGTTCCCTTTAAGTCTAAAATGCTGTTAGCAAGGAACAACAGAATTGTGAAGTACTCCTAACTGCCTGCTGTGTAAATTTAGGCATCCCTAAATAAACAACAGTTCCAGCCTGTTAATGGCAATCTCACCAGTCGTATGGTGTCCTAACTTAGGGCAGCATAAACTACTGAGAGATCCCTTTATCAATATGGTGGATCATGTTTATTAATTGACCTAGCTGTTTTGCTAAAACCCTGTATTGAACAGCCCAGCCCATGACTATGAATCCTGATATTCATGAGCTCCTGGCTCTCCCCATCCACCTATGGCTGATTTCAGTAGAGAAAAAAATGTTAGTTAGGGGTATGGGGAGAGCCAGGAGCTCATGAATAGCTGGACTCGTCAGCATGCCTCGGAACTGTTAGGATGGCAAAATAAAACTGGTAACAGATTCCCTTTAAATGACAGTTTGCCAGGCTCCAGCCATCAAGTGCAAAACTGGGCTGAAGAAACCAGGCTGAATCTAGGTATACCCAACTGTTACATATATTGTTCAACTATCTAACTCACAAACTTTGGCATTTGTCTATAAAAGGGTCACTGAGTTTTCAGAAAACGTTTGCTATGTTATAGAGGCCTATCAATAGTTTTGATTGGTGGAGGTCTAAGTGCTGAGACCCCTACCGATTACTGTAATGGGGAGAGAGAAAAGCTCACATTTCGTGCTCACTCTCTTTTCTGCAGGAGAGGAAGCGAGACAGACTCCATATAAAGTCTATGAGCCCATCTCAGTTCCAGCTTCTGGGGGGGGTGACAGCGCGATATGCAGGCACCCCCCCCCCCCCCGTTCTTGCAATCTGTGAGGGTCTCAGCACTCAAACTCCACCAATCAAAACTTTTGATATGTTTCTATGATTCTGAAAACTCAGTGACCTTTTAAATTACTGGATTCAGCCTCTATATAAGAAGAAATACCCACTACCAGTTTTAAAGAAAACGTGAGTCACAATTAGCAAAAATAAATATTTATTAGACGTTATAATGCCCATTTTATTGCAAATACAATTATTTGGAGTATCCATGGGAAGATTGGTAATTTTTTTCACTGAAAGTGTTAATTATTCTCTAAAAAACGAAGAAAAACACTTAATACATCAGAATGCATCCGTTTGATGTAGTTGTATTAAATTGAAACTGAACACCAGTCTCTAAAAACGATGCAAGTCCAAAAGCAAGTCTTGCTTTTTTTAGGATCCGAGAAAAACTGATCCGACACCATTGACCTACATTGTTTTTAGTGCCGAATCCGGTTTGCTCCATTTCGCAGACCGGACACAAAACCGCAGATTGCAGCGGTTTTGTGTCAGATCACAAACCGGAACGGAAAGCACCCTGATGGATTCTGATCTGTTTAGTCTCCATTGACAATGCATGGGAAAAGAATTGAAGCGTTTTGCTCCGGTTTTGAGATCCTCTGCCAGATCTCAAACCAGGAATACAAAGCGTATATGTGAAAGTAACCTTAACATGGGTCTACTGAGCTATGAGTACAGTTCAGCAGACCCGTTGTCTGTCAGGAACACACAGCATCATAAATCATTATGATGCTGAGAGTTCACGTCAGAGGGGCAGTGTTCAGTCCGGGAAATAGTCATCACACAAGCATGTTTCTCATGTAAAATTGCTCGTGGGGCAATGCTTCCCAGGAACAGATATGCAAAGTAGTACTTTTAAAGAAGGGCAAAAACTGACTGCCTCTCTTTGTCTCTCACCCCCTCCCCCCCTCTCTAGGTAGCACTAGACAGGTTATTCTCTGGCTAAGATTTATTCCTAGAATAATCATCTCTCCATTTTCCCTTTTCTTTTACCCTTGAAACTATTAAGCTACAAAGCTTTGAATTGACTTATCTCTTTTTGATATTTTCTCTTTAGAGAGCTCATTAAATACGAATTCTTTCCCGAGGCCACTCGCACGGAGGAAGATGTAAAAAAATATACAAAATATCCCTGGGGTCGAGACATTTACACCCTGGAAGGTAATTCAATTTTTTTTCCTTTTTAAAGATTTAGAAAGATGTTATTACCCGATGAAACTAGCTAATAACTGATTTGTGGTCAGGACTATTTTTTTTTAACTTTACTTTGGTCAAAAGGGATGTTTATTGGTGAAAAGTGGACACCCATTATGTGAGAAACAGATATGTCCTTGACCGGTAAGGGTCTTTCCACATTGCAATTGCAGTGTATTTTGTAGGTATGTATTGTTTTTATACAGTGGCAAAAGTCAATCATAAATCATAATCACCCCCCCCCCCCCCCCCCCCCCAAAAAAAAAAAAGGGTCACAAGCCCTCTATATGATCTCTATATGTCCCTTGTGGCATACTGAGTTTTGATTTGAACTGTTTCTATCAATTTATTATCCAGGTGTTGTGGATGGTGCTCCGTACTCAATGATCACAGACTTTCCTTGGTTACGCTCACTGAGAACTGCTGAACCAAACAGCTATGCAAGATATGACTTTGAGGATGATGAAAAAAGTAAGTTGAATTAAAAAGGTCCTCTTTCGAACAACAATCCATTTACATATATTTTTCGACATAATGTCCCAATGTAGAGATTGCTTGTAAATGTACAGATCCCAAGTTACACCCTGTTTTATAATCCAGAGCTGCATCACACTTCAAATCTCTCCGCATCCCTTGTTCAGTGTCTGTACAAACCTTGCTCAGGTGATTTGTCTTCTGAGTAGTGCAGCATTTACACTAGGGACAGTACAGCAATCTGGTGTACAAAAGAAATGAAGCTCCGTGGCGTGCGCGGTGTTTCAAGTGATAAACAGCAGACCTGTGAATATAACACTGGGCTATATTACAGGCTGTCTCTGTGGACCAATGAAAGATGCAGTATGTAATAAAATTTATTTTCAAAGATACACAGCCTTTTATGTTGATATATGTGAAGTGTACTATAGTGTTCAAAAGCGCTACCCAAATAGGATAATGATAGACTCACCGGGAATTGTGTATCCCCTCAAATGAATCCTATTTGAATAGTATGTTGCATATGTTTCTTAAAGCAAACTTGTCACCATTAAATGCAATGCAATCTCCAGGCATCATGTTCTAGAGCAGGAGGAGCTGAGCAGATTGATATAGTTTTATGGAAAAAGATTTAGCAAAACTTTTTTGGCTGAAAATCATTTTTTCAATTGGCTTTTAATACAAATATTGAGCCATTCTGTGTGACTGGTATTTTCACTTTCACTTTGTGCCGTCATCTATTAAACCTTATTTCTGAACTACTAAAAGGTCATAAACACTTATTTAAGCCACATTCTTATCAGTAAAATAAGAGCTGAGCTATAACGAGTGTTTATAATGTCAGAGATAAGGAGCCCGCCTGCTCCTGGTCTGACGGAAAAGACAGAAAATCCAAAGGGTGTTACGAGAGCATGTCAGCTGTGCACAGAAAAAGGACGCCATATTTTAATAAAGACCAATTAAAAAAATTATTTTTAGCTCAAAATGAGTAAAATGCAATATTTAAAAATTGCCCCCAAAGGTGTACATAGCCTTTAAAGGATAACTGTCACACTTAGACCCTAATTTCAATTTTCATATATGTAGTTACTAATAACATGATATTCCAGAATCAGTTACTATTAGACTGACTTACCCCATATTTAATAAGATTCAGCCCTTAGCAACCAGTCTGCATAAAACTGCAATTTCACTATTCAGTTAAGATGGCCGCCACTGCCCTCACCCTGAGGCTAATCCCGCCTGCCCTCACTAGCCAGTAACAATAGCCCCCCAAAAGTGTCAGTAACCAGAGCCCTACCCCCTAAAAGGTTAATCTCCTGCAGCACAAAGGGGTCCTCTTACCACGTTTCTTTCATTTATAGACTGAGCAGATGGCAGATCTCCCTTCCCTGCTCTGCGCTGCTTCAACCCTGCATCCTCCAGCTCTGCTGAGTGAGGGAGCGTCTGCCAAGCGCAGGGACAGTGCACACAGCCCAGGCACTGTTATCAGCTGCTGGGGAGGACCTGGCTTTAATCTTTTACTTACAGTCCCTGGCTGTCTGTAATCTGACCTTGCACGCTGCGTGCTTCTGCGTCCTCCGTCCTTCAACACATAGACGGACCATGCCTAGCAACACTATTTGAAGCACAGGTAAAAATAGGCAGTACAGGGAACAAAACTGTGGACTTAAGGGGTAATTGAATACACAGTGAAAAGTTGAAATAGGACCACCAAGGTGATATTAATCACCACAATCCAATACTCCAAAAAAAAATATATGACAGTTATACTTTAAGTATGCATTGTCATACAGTTAGCATTAAAAAAAAAGTATATATTTAAATGAACAAATTACCAGTTTTATGTAATCTTTTCACGTAAAACTATATATTAATCCTCCCAGCTCCTCCTGCTCTGTAATAATATGGTGCCTGCAGACTGAACTGTGTTTTCATGGTGACAGGTTCCCGTTAACATGTGGCCTTGAATTTAATTTACACATTGTTTTTTTTTGTTGGTTCTTTTCTATTGCCAGCTACAATATATGCACCAAGGAGGAAAGGGCAGCTTTCTGCAGACATTTGTATGGAAACAATCGGTGAAGAGATTTCAGAGCTGCGGCAGATGAAGAAAGGGGTTTTCCAACGAGTTGTTGCCATATTTATCCATTATTGTGATGTTAATGGAGAACCTGTAGAAGATGACTATATTTAGACAGAACTTATTGCCATCATTGCATCAGTTTTATTTTATCTAGCTGCATAGGCTAGAGATGTGGCAAGTAAAAGGTTGATCTAATGGCAATTGTCAACATTCCCCATTGGATCCTTTTGCAGCAAGCTACAGAGTGGGGCAAGTACATTCCCCGAAGACCAGCAAAGAAAACCGTACAGCAGCTCGGCATTATTAATCCCCAACTTTCTCCATTGGCATTAAGTCTTCCTAAGAGCTTGGATTCAAAGGTAGTGCTTTTGCATAGGACTGTGTGTACTCATCTCAAAATTTGATTATGAAAGATAGCTTCCATTAAGTTCATCTATTTAGTGTCATAGGTCCCCTTAAGAATCTGGCTTCTTCATTTTCATAATTCTGCAAAATTAAAATATAATGTATGATGTCTTTATGGTGGTAGCCCTCCACTCTCAACTAAGACGGCTAAACATTTAGTAAAACTGTTTAGTGCTAGTTAGAATACTAGATATTCCCAGGGGATGGATACCCTTCTTCAGGTATTGACACACTTAAGCCTACAGGTTAACGTTCGAGCCAGGAAAGCTTTGGAGAAGTATGTATATCATGGTGGCGTAGCTGAATGGGGAGTCCTTTAGTAGATGCATAAAGGCCTTAAGTTATTGTCCAGTATGGAAACAGTCTGAAGAAAGATATATACAAATGAACAGGTCATTTCCCAGTATCTTGCTGTGATCTTAACAGAAAAGGATGCAACTAGTCTGTATGTTATCCTTACCAGACCGATATGCAGCACTGACAGTCCTGTGAGGTGCGAAGGGTTAATTGCAAAGTACTTAGTGCTTGTGCTAAGTCTTTAGATAGGATAGGAGATAATTAGCTGATCGCTGGGGGTCCGACAGCTGGGACCTTTGCATATGATAACGGGTGTCCTGTTCCCCCATTCTGATGGACTTGCAGATCTTGAATGAGACCCACTGCTCCATTAATTCTCTAAGGGAGTTTCTGACATAGCTGAGCACTGTACTCTGCTATATACAGCACTCCCATAGAGAGTTAGTGCGCATGCCCAACCTGCGGAAATTGGGAACAGGACCCCTCTTCTCATGATCGGTGCAGGTCAGCTTAGTTATCCCCTATCCTGCGGACTTAGAAACCTAGCACAACCTCCTTAAGCATTTTTTTTTTGTAAGATTCTAATTTGTTCTGATTAGTTGCACTGAGTTGAAGCTGCCATATTCTAGAAGGTAAATCACGTTTCAAATGAGCAGTTTCTAGTTAATGTACAAATTTGTATTTTTTGTATAATTTTTTTTTTTTCTAATTGCACAGAGCAGATTGTAAAATGTATGACAATGGTTTGTCTGGATTTTTAATTCTATCTTCACCCTTCCAGATATGGTAAAACAGTGTCAAGTAAAAAGTAAATGAACTGTCGCACGTTTCATTGCACGTTCTGATCTGTGAATTCTACAGCAAAAGAGAGCAGATTATTTGATGGCTCGCTAAAAGTGTTGTGACTGTCAGTCCCGCTTATTTGGCAGAATGATAGGGTGTACAAACGCAAGCCATGTGTTTACTGTGCTGTAGACCAAATTGTTAAAAGTAAATTGGTTTCCACAGCATGTAATGGACACAAATAACAGGGGTGGACATGGACAACTGATGGTCCCTGTACAAGAACAGTATGTGGGCTCTCTATGACCTGCATGTCTGCAACTAACTTCCCGCATTTAAATGAATAGTGGCTGTAAAAAAAACTATTGCTATCATCTCAAACAGTTGGATATTTGTAATTTTCCCTGAAGTGTTGCTGCCCATTCAAGGTAGGTAAATCCCTCTGTAGGTTCTCTCCACTCTGGCTGATGGGTGTATTTCTAGTGATTTCGGTCAATGCTGGGTTAACGATACCCCCTGCTTGACCCTAGCCCTCCAGGGATGTTAACACCCCCAATATCTATACTGCAGGAGGTCAATTCACAGTGGAAGAAGCAGAGAAGCAGGATATCTCTTTTAAAACTTATGTCAATCAGTAGAAACTGGAGAGGTGAGCTGACTGCATTTGTTAGATTCATCAGCACCAACAGCTGGTTGAAGAACTTGCACAAACTCTACAAAAGGAAAATGGTATGGTTTTTTTTTTTTTTTTTTTACTGAATTTAGAAACTTTGCCTTGTCAAATCAAATAATAACACAATTTCAGCGCAAATGGATTAAAATAAATGAACAGATTTATCTGTTTAACGTAAAATGACCCAGAAGCATTGTTTTGCTGCTGGATATGAGAATCCATATCTTTTCTGTGATACCACCACTACTTTGGACAGCGGACATGACAGTGGATCTTGTTGGATTCCCATCTTCAGAATTTCAGTGTGGACAACTGTGTTTGATGTCCCGAACAGATTGCATCAATATGTACTACATAATCTACACCCTATGTGGTGCCATCATTAGGCATCGGTTTGTGTCCAAAACATTTACTAAATCCTAAATCATTTTGGAATCCCAAAAAAGAACACAATGATCACTTGGCCTCCAGTAGAACATTCTGTGCAAAGCAATCTTTCGATATACTGACATCAGATCATTAGGAAGCATAAGAAGGCGAACATGAAGATGTTATGTGTTAACATGACCTCACAAGCTGTAGCATTAAACTATGGCATAAGCAGAAACAAAATGACCAATTAAAAAAAAAAAAAGATAAGAAATTCAGAAATCTTGCAGTTGTCACTGTGACCACTAAGGCTGGCACTCCCTGTTCTGTAGAGATCAATTTTCAGTTGTCATCAAATTATCATCACAGACGGGATTACAATGGTAAAAATATAAATCATGCAGGATCCTCCATTAACAATCGGTGATGGTCACAGCTTATCTCCTCCACCATCCTGCACAATGACCTCTGCATAGGTTACAGAGCATGCTTTCCACACTCTTGTAGAAGTCAATGAGCCTCTCTTGTTAACAGGATCCTACGGTTGATGTAGCTGCTGTAAAACATATTCCTCTCTGGATATTTTTTTTAACATGGCTGCCTCATAATCTTGCACAGAAGATGGAATAAAGGTATCTAAAATTTAAAAAAACAGACTAATGGGGTCATTTATCAAACTGGTGTAAAGTAGAATTGGCTTAGTTGCCCATAGCAATCAATCAGATTCCACCTTTCATTTTCCAAAGGAGCTGTCCAAAATGAAAAGTGGAATCTGGTTGGTTAGTATGGGCAACTAAGCCAGTTCTACTTCACACCAAAATGTGTTGGCCCCTCTTAGACTTTGGCATATTGCTAGGCCATGAGGGTGGTGCCCTTAACTATTTGACAGCCCCCATAATGCAATGAGGGACTCAATAAAGTGCATGGGCCGCTAAGGCAATGCTCACATGCGTTCAGAGCCTCCATGGATGATTGTCATTTTTGAAGGAAAAAATAGTGCTGCATGCAGAGCTGCCTTTACTGTGAAAATTACTGACACCTTAGTAGAACCTGACAGACTCCATTATATTAGTCAGTGGGGCCCATTATCAGGAGATGACTCTGGCGTGACATTATGGCTTCCATTATAAACATCAATGCAGATGTGAACAGAGTCTTAAATCGATTTATAATTAAACTAAAAAAAAAATATATTAACCCTCCCATATCCTGAATAGCAGTAAAAATATACAAGAAATATATAAAGAAATATAAAGGGGCTCACACCCGGACGTAATGGATATTGAGGGTTCACCACCTTACTGGTTCACCCAGTCCTGGTAAAGAATAATAGATGAAGCTTAAAAATAAGGTGTGCACACCTTCTTCTAGTTTTGCATATAGGATTAAGTATTTGTTAATAGAAAACTAAAACAACATGTATATACACTCCCAAAATATCAAATTAACGATAAATAAAAAAAATTATATACACAGCTCATTCCCAATTGCAGTGCATGATTCTGATCTTAATACATTATTGTATGAATAGACCAATCATAGAAAAAAGTGAAAAATATATAGATGCCTATATTGATAAGTACTTCATACAAAGATGTGGATCATCATATGCATACATAATTCACTCAATAGCAATACACGATCAAATGATGGTAAATAAGTGCCAATTTCAGTACACTATTGTATGGATGAATTGATTGTACAGAGAAATATCTATATAGATATATAATTGAGTACCTATGTGGTAAGCACTCAAAATCACACAAGGATATAGAGCATTGGCATATAATTTACTTGGTAGTTCACAATATAGCATATATCCACAACAATGGTTATATATAATATAAATGACCAGAATGATTATGGTGAGTCTTTATACTAAAAAATGCCCAAAAAAAAGACTGTTTGATGCCTAATGCATATATTCAAAATAAGTCACTCCACATTTATTCAACAGAAGCGCTGATCTATTGATGTGAGCCAGGTACACGTGTTTTGTCTGTCTTACAGAGCTCCGCAACACTCAATAGGAGGCAGGAAGCAAGTTCAGCAATATTGACATGCTCGATATCAATGTCCTGCTTCAGTCATTCAACATCAAAGGCTCATATCGCCAGCACTATGCATAGTGTCATTTTCTCACCTGGAGCGCAGGCCGTCAATCTCGCAGAATCTGTGGGGTTTGTGCACTTACCCCTGCTTCTTTTTTATTAGCGCTGGCTAATCCTTATAGAGATTCTTTAAGGCTGTAGGTTTATGTATTGAATTTTAACACGTTACCTCTTTCAACCACAGCCAGTTCGCTCCACATTGAGCAATACCGTATATATCTTAGGTCTGGACCGTATACAAAAAATATATATAGGTATATTCCAAGTAATTGCCAGTTGGTAAATGGCAACTAGAACAGTTATATCCTCTAGAACAGTTATACCCTCTATTCTAGTTGTCATTCACCGAGATGGTTACTGAACGTTCATATAAGCCAATTTCGTTGGTTAAAAAGGAACTGCACTATAGAAATGCATTTTTGAAAAGGAGGCTGAACAAATGTTGAAAGAATTCACTATTAAGAATTACCTGCAGAATTTATTAACAATCCTTTTTAAATAGAGTTAGAATAATGGATAAAGTAGAGGTTTTTTTTAAACAGAAAGGAGAGATGGATAAACAAACAGAAGAGACGATGAGGATGAGTCTTTCTTTTAATTCGCAATATAAAAAGATGGATAGAATAATAAAAACACATTGGCATCACCTACTTGAGGATAAAATTGTAGGTCCTCTCCTACCCCAGGTATCCTAAAATTACATATACTAGAGTAACATCGATAGGATTAAAGGTAGCTCCAACGACTAGATGTTAAGAAAGAACAAATACACTAACCAAATGGGTAAATCTGAAAGGTTTCTTTAGATGTAATAAATGTGGAAATTGTAAAATCACTATGGATATATTTTACACAGAATACATATAAATGAGAGATTAAAGAATTTCTTACCTGTAATACTACTGATGTTATACAGTTGTGTTCAAAATAATAGCAGTGTGTTTAAAAAAGTGAATAAAGCTCAAAATCCTTCTAATAGCTTTTATTTCCATACACACAAATGCATTGGGAACACTACACATTCTGTTCCAAATCAAAACATGAAGAAAAATATAACAAATTTGTGTGAATTTTAGACTGTTCGAAAAAGTGTTTGTATTCTTCTTTACAAACTCAAACATTCACTATATAAACTGAATTTGATTGGACTACATTTCACAGTTCTTCTCTATTTCTTGGTTTTGCCTCAGAAACTGTATTTTTGATGTCACCCCACAAGTTTTCTATTGGAATTAGACCCGGGATTGGGCTGGCCACTCCATAGCGTCAATCTTGTTGGTCTGGAACCAAGATGTTGCACGTTTACTGGTGTGTTTGGTGTCGTCTTGTTGGAACACCTATTTCAAGGGCATTTCCTCTTCAGCATAAGGCAACATGACCTCTTTAAGTATTCTGATGTATTCAAACTGATCCATGATCCCTGGTATGCGATAAATAGGCCCAACACCATAGTATGAGAAATATCCTGATGCTTGCGCCACCATTCTCCACTGTCTTCACAGTGTACTGTGGTTTGAATTTAGTGTTTGGGAGTCATCTAACAAACTCTCTGGCCACTAGACCCAAAAAGAACAATCTTACTTTCATCAGTCCACAAAATGTCTCTATAGGCCAGTCAATGTGCTCTTTGGCAAATTGTAACCTCTTCAGCACATGTCTTTTCTTCAACAGTGGGACTTCGCGGGGACTTCTTGCAGATAGCTTGGCTTTACATAGGCGTCTTCTAATTGTAACAGTACTCACAGGTAACGTTAGACCTTTTTTGATCTTCCTGGTGCTGATTGTTGTCTGAGTCCTTGCCATTTTGGCTATTCTTCTATCCATTTGAATGGTAGTTTTTCGCTTTCTTCCACGTCTTTCAGGTTTTGGTTGCCATTTTAAAGCATTTGCGATCATTTTAGCTGAGCAGCCTATCATTTTCTGCACTTCATTATATGTTTTTTCTTCTCCAATCAACTTTTTAATCAAGGTACGCTCTTCTTCTGAACCGCCCCATTTTCCTGGGGAAATGCACTGTAACCAGCATGTACAACATTTGCTCCTTCCTTCCTTAAATAAGGGCAATAATTGCCACCTGTTTTTCAAAGAATGAAAGACCTCACTCATTGAACTCCACACTGCTATTATTTTGAACATGCCCCTTTCAATAAGTGATTGAATTACATAGAATCAGCAGCATGCGTGTCATGACTGTTGGGTCTGTTGGGTTTCTATTACTCTACTACACCTGCTAGTAAACTATTTGCCATGTAGAAATATCATTTCTACCAAAAACAGTGATTGATCAGGTTAGTGATGTCTGACTGCTATCATTCTAAACACAACTGTTAACGTGATAGTGTCCATGCAGAAAACAATACATAGGGAGAACACAACGTACCTTTAAAAAAATAGGATTTTAGAACATATCAACATTATTCAAAATGGTTTTGAAAAGCACACCGTATCAAAACACTTCAAGGAGTGTCACAATAAGGACCCTAGTGTACCGTATTAACATTTGTAGCAATAGAAAGAATTAAACCACATTGGAGAGATGGAAATCATGTCCCGAATGTCCCGTACTGAAGCAAGAAGAATTTTTGAGTTTAAGGCTACATGCACACGATCGTAAGGGCTCTGTGCCCGTGCGGTCCGCAATGCACGGGCACAGACTGGGGCAGCCGCATGGGGATCCCGGACCCATTCACTTGAATGGGGTCCGCGTTCCACATCCGACGATCCACACCGCAAAAAAAGTAGTGCATGCGCAACTTTTTTGAGGTGCGACTACATGGCCAGAAACACCACGGAAGCACTCCGTAGTGCTTCTGTGGCTTCCGATCCGTGCCTCCGTTCTGCATCTCCGTGATTGCGGACCGTGATGCGGCATGCACACGGCCAGTGCCCATGTATATTGTGTGCATGTAGCCTAATACATTACTTTCATTGGGTTTAAACTCTGATATGGAGCTATTCGGGTTTCTCTGAGGAAAGTTTTTGGGGCTGGAGCTGATGGGACATCGAGGTCAGGCTGTTCTATACCAGCACCTCGATCTCCCCCTTGGCTTTAGGCCCTTTCTCTATATCTCCTCAAGATAATTCGAGCAATTCAAACCATCTGCCATAGAAGTGCAACCCTCATTTAGATCTGTTAGATAGACTTATCGATATTAATTTTTTCATATATACTTTTTCTTTGCAGTATTTAGCCTTAGCTTTAGACTGTTATATATGTCCTCCTTGGATTGAAAAGAAGATATTAAGTCCCCCTAGGGAGAATATATTTTTTTTTTTATTTATAATTTTTTATTCTTGTTTTTTGAGTTTTTGTTTTTTAATTGATGGGATGTGGATTAATATATCAAGTAATTGATAAAGAAAGGTTTTTCATAGAAAACACATTTAATTGCACAAAAAAACACAAACTGCATGAAAACATTGGCTTAGATCAGGCATGCTCAACCTGCGGCCCTCCAGCTGTTGCAAAACTACAACTCCCAGCATGCACGAACAGCTATCAGCCTATAGCAGGGCATGGTGGGAGTTGTAGTATTACAACAGCTGGAGGGCTGCAGATTGAGCTTGCCTGGCTTAGAATAATGGTTATATGAAGCTTTATGTACAATAATTTGCTGAAATTAACATAAATGGTGAAGCTATATGTCTACAATAGAAATATATGGAAATATTGCAACAATAACAACTGCAGTGATAGAGTAGAAAACTATTCCATTTACGGGTTTTATTAATAACCTGAATTGTGAACTAATCCAGTTCAGCTTTGCAAATGCTCCAGATCACTATAAAAAAAGATGGTATTGCCACACTTAAAAATGCAAGCCACTGAAGGAGCTAGTGCCCCGAAACGCATCTGGAATTACTTGGAATATACCTATATATATTTTGGTATACCTCCTAAGATATATACGGTATTGCTCACTGTGGAGCGAACTGACTGTGTTTGAAAGAGGTAACGTGCTACAATTCAATACACAAACCTACAGCCATAGAGAATCTCTATAAGGATTAACCAGCACTGACATAAAAGAAAGCAGGGGTAAGTGCACAAAGAGATTGACACTATGCATAGTGCTGGCGATATGAGCCTTTGATGTTGAATGACTGAAGCAGGACATTGATATCGAGCATGTCAATATTGCTTAACTTGCTTCCTGCCTCCTATTGAGTGTTGCGGAGCTCTGTAAGCCAGACAAAACACGTGTACCTGGCTCACATCAATAGATCAGCGCTTTAACTGGCCAGCGCTTCTGTTGAATAAATGTGGAGTGACTTATTTTGAATATATGCATTAGGCATCATCATACAGTCTTTTTTTGGGGGGGCATTCTTTAGTATAAAGACTCACCATAATCATTCTGGTCATTTATATTATATATAACCATTGTTGTGGATATATGCAATATTGTGAACTACCAAGTAACTTATATGCCAATGCTCTATATCAGGCATCCTCAAACTGCGGCCCTCCAGCTGTTGTAAAACTACAACTCCCACAATGACCTGCTGATACCTGTAGGCTGTTCAGGCATGCTGGGAGTTGTAGTTTTGCAACAGCTGGAGGGCCGCATTTTGAGGATGCCTGCTCTATGTCCTTGTGTGATTTTGAGTGCTTACCACATAGGTACTCAATTATATATCTATATAGATATTTCTCTTTACAATCAATTCATCCATACAATCATGTACTGAAATTGGCACTTATTTACCGCCTTGTTCATTTGATCGTGTATTGCTATTGAGTGAATTATGTATGCATATGATGATCCACATCTTTGTATGAATTAAGTACTTATCAATATAGGCATCTATATATTTTGGTCTATTCATACAATCATGTATTAATTTCAGAATCGTGCACTGCAACTGAGGAGTTATTTTGGGGAGTGTATATACATGGTTTTAAGTTTTTTGTTTTTGTTTTTTTTAGTTTTTTGTTAATAAATACTTAATCCTATATGCAAAACTAGAAGAAGTTATGCACACCTTATTTTTTTAGCTTTAAAAAATATACAATAACTATTGCATGAAACCATCTTAACACTAGATGGCGCTGCTGTCCAGTAGGCTGTTTGCTTAGTTTCAATTCATATTTTCCTGGCATGAAGTCGTGACCTTTTATAATACAGTGTAAAATAATTTAGGTAATTGCAATTGATGTATCCCCTCAACATTAAAAAACACAGATGTAGCCAAGTTTTTTAGAACAGCACACGATTGGATAGAATGT
Organism: Bufo gargarizans; assembly: GCF_014858855.1. Taxonomy (NCBI): domain Eukaryota; kingdom Metazoa; phylum Chordata; class Amphibia; order Anura; family Bufonidae; genus Bufo; species Bufo gargarizans. Next base: position 352,730,919 of record NC_058081.1, read on the forward strand.
TCTACTATCTGGTTTAGTTAAGTAGCTAAGACAGGCTTGTTATGAGGTATAGCTATGAAATTACACTGACACATAGAATTTGTATCCCGAGACAATGTTCACATATACTGTTCACTTTTCCAGCTAGCTGTGCAGGATAGCTACATGTGGTTCACCATGTGCTCCCAGGGTCATATCTTCGTTTTTTCTCAACCAATGGCAGGTTGCAAAACCACTGCTTGTTTCCATTGTGTTGGTAATGTATCACTGTATCACTAGGCCTTGATGTTTATGACATCAAATATCCCTTTATTGGGGGTAAAAAGATTCAATCACTTTCCAAAATACTGTACTTTTCGCTATATAAGACGCACTTGTTCATAAGACTCACCCCAGGTTTTAAAGGAGGAAAAAATAAATAAATATTTTTCATCAGACCTCATATCAGATCAGATCAGATCCCCATATCAAATTCTCAGATCTAACCCCATATCAGGACATTACATCAGACCCCCATATCAGGACTTTATAGCAGACCCTCACCAGAACCCCATGAGACCTTCTTCAACCTCATATCAGCTCTTCATTTCAGACCTCAGATCAGACCTTAAAATAACAAAACTTCTCTTATCTCTTCTGCACAGTGGCTCCACATCACATCCAGCGGTCTCTTTAGAAGTCGCGCTCCCTTCTTTGTCTGGTGCTGCACAGTCACCTGACTGTGTGCAGCATTGGGTCATAGTGCGCTCACTACGTCCTGATTCTGTACGCAGTCAGGACAGTACGCCTGCGGCCCTAGGGAGGGTGAGTACAGGAAGTTCTCCCAGTGCTGTACTCCCCTTTTCCCGACACCTAATGCATACTAGTGAGCCCTTCCATAATTTAAGTGCTCACTAGTATTCACTTTATAAGACACACAGCCATTGTGTGAGAAGGTTTTGGAGAGGGAGTTTTTTTTTTATGTTCAGGTATGTTTTTGGTGCTCAGAGTGATACACGGGAAGAGTTTTTTAATGAGTCTACGTGTAACATAACTGATGATGTTTGGTAGAGAGTGCGGGAGGTATAGGAAAGGTACATGAACACAAGGCAAGGACACAGGCAGAGTGGAAGGGATTCACACTGACTGTTACAAATAGGGAATCAGCACTGCAAAGGATTCTGGGACTGATTTAAAGGCGTCAAGAAGCCACTTCCAAATAGGAAATGATACATCTGTGCCGACGATAATGGAGGCCTCAGATAACAACATATAAAACAGAGAAAATAGAAAACTGCACAGGGACATAAAAGAAGATGCAGATTTTTATTTTACTTTTTATTCAGTGGATAAGCCCTTTAACGTAGCTCCTAATTCAGATTATTAGTACAAGTAAATGTAATAAACTTTGCAATATATCTTATTACGGAAAAATAATTCCTTCTCCACTTATCACCCTCCTCTCCTGCTCGTCACTCATTTTCAGTTCACTTCTAAAATTAGCTCACTGAAAGATCGGGTCACATGCTGCCCGTAGGAGGATGGAGCTGTTTGGACAGAAGAAGACACATAGTCCATGCTGCTGGCTCTAGCATGTTCTAGCAACATCTCTCCTCAGTGCTGGATTCATAGCTACACTGTTTAGAACTTCTATACTATTCTGTATTATGTTCTCCATGTTGCATCTGCGCTAAAGAGAGAGAGGGGAGCAGGATCTCCTCTGTGCTATCCATGGGTGATATCATAGCACCTTATCAGCAGCCACTACTCAGGGAAAACTGTATGATGGAGCCTGTAGAGGGGAAAAATAGTGATAAATGCAGAGTGCAAGTCATATAATGGCCACATATACTCCTCTTGTACACCCAAGGTAAATTTACCTCCACAGTTGATTATTTAAAAATGGTGCCCGTTTGCGGACGCCATAGCTGCCAGGTGCCTGCCGTTTTAAACAGCAGGCACCTGGGATTAATGTATACCATTCCAAATCACCCCCCCTTTCCCCCCAAAAAAAAAAAAAATGTAATTAAAAAAATAAACCACTGCATGCAAAAATGCCCGTATTATTAAAATATCCCATACGGCCTATTCGCCCATTTTTGGTTGCTTTACCTCCTGCATTTTTATTTTACACGTTTTGTAGAATCTATGCTTTTTCCCCCTCTGGTATCAGCACTCCTCCCCATTCGGCCTAGGTGCTTTTAATTTACAGGAGTCTGTATAAAGCCTCATGCACACAACCGTTGTGTCCATCCGCGGCTGTTGTTCCGTTGTCCGTTTTTTCCCGCGGACCCATTGACTTTCAATGAGTCTGTGGAAAATCGGAAAATGCTCCGTTTGGCATCCGCATCCGTGTTTCCAGTCCGTGAAAAAAATATGACCTGTCCTATTTTTTTTAACGGACAACAGTTCACGGACCCGTTCAAGTCAATGGCAATAGGTCTGTGAAAAATCACAGCTGCACACGCGATTGTCATCCCCGTCCGTGATCCGTGTCAGTTTTTTCCTATCATTTCAAAGGCAAACTTGACTTAGATTTTGTTTTTTCATTTTTCATGTCCGTGGATCCTCCAAAAATCAAGGAAGAGCCACGGAAGAAAAAACGGAAACAGTTTGCTGGGTCACGCTGCCTGCTTGTGCTGTGCTGCGGCGCCGGTGGTCACAGCTCTACACCAAATTTAGAGTGGGGGCCCATTCAGAGAAGCAGCCTTGTCGTGGTGAGTGGGCCTATGCTTTTTGATCAAATTGTATATTGATGCCTCATGTACAGCATGCAACATAGGGGTAGGTATACAATAAATTGCGCTGAGAAGCGATGTTGGTTGTGCTGAGAAGCATTTATTAGATAAAAGCATAGTATTGCGGATGTGCGATCCAGTTTCACTCTTATATTTTGCACAAAAAATCATACACACGTCAAAATGAAAAGTACAGATCGGCCCGCCCAAAAAGTTAGCCCTCACATACCTCCATACACATAAAAATGAAAAGTTATGGGTGTCAGAATATGCAGAATGCAGATGCATTTCCAGAGTTTTTATATTTTTTTCAGTCTTAAAATGCAAGAAAAACTATACATATGTGGTATCATTGGAATGGTACTGACCCGGAGAATGAAAGTACCAGGTCAATTGTACAGCATAGAAAACGCTGTAAAAACAAAACTGCAGCCGTAAATGATGCTATTAGTAAGTACAACTTGTTCCACAAAAAATAAGCCCTTATACGGCTAGGTGAGCGGAAAAATAAAGAAGTTATGACTTTGGGAAGGCTGAGAGTAAAAAATGGAAAAACGCTTGGTCTTGAAGGGTTTTAAAGTAAATTAACAGGTAGCTATAAAAACACTGTAAATGCATAAATGTTTTTAATGACCTTGTAGGGGGATTACACAACAGTATATATATTTTTGCTGATGATACTAAACTGTGTAAAGTACTTAAAGAGCTTCTGTCGGCATAGTCAAAGCTATTAAGCCAAGTATACTGCCTGGTAGGGTTGATCATGCTAATTAAAACGATGCCTTTCTTTTGTTAAACAGCAGAAGGAATATTTGAATTTCATTAATATGCAAATGATTATGTTGGAGCACTAGGGGGCAGAACAGAATCCTTGGAGCACTGCTTTTGTAATGCCCCTGTGCTCTGCACACTCCCCCCTCCCCTTAAATGATGGGTCTAAACATCAGCATGCTAGGCAGAGCTGTGTCCTGGCATGTGCATAACATATACACTACTTATTATAGCCTTATCATGTTGAGAATAAAGGTTTTCTGTGCTTAGAAAGCTAATGCATATTACTGATTTATTCACAGGTACAATATTTGATTATAAAGAAACCAGTAATATGTATTAGCTTTCTAAGCATAGAAAAAAAACACAGTTTTCAATATGGTAAGGGTAACCTGGTGGTCAGTTGTCAGCCATGCATGTAGAGACCCTAGGTTCAAGTACCAGGAGAGATTTCTAGATATATTTTTCCCCTCTCTCTTTTAACCCATAATAAAAGGACATAGTCTATTGGGGGTAGTGTATGTTATGCTTAGAAAGCTAAAACATATTACTGGTTTATTCACAGGCACAATATATGATAATGAAGAAACCAGGAGTATCTATGAGCTTTCTAAGCATAAAAAGTCACTAGTCTCAATCTGATAAGGTTATGGCATTTTATTATGGGTTAAGCGATGGAGAGAAAAAAACTCTCTCTCCCTAGATTAATTAAATGTTGCTATTAAAAAAATACTTGTCCCGCAAACATAAGCCTTCATATGGCTATTTGAATAGAATATTTAAAAAGTTATGGCTCTTGGAACATGAGGAAAAACACATGAAAATAAAAAAGCCCTTATTGAGTTGATTGGAAATATTTGAAGGACCTGAGTGCATTCCTTCAGTGTAAAAATGACACATTTGGGACCAGGAACAAGTTTTTTTCCATAAGATTGCAGATTCTCACCTCTGGATCAACATTGCAAGATAAAAGGCTTAAGTGGATAGATTTTTTTTTTTTTTTTTTTTCTTTCAACCATTCAGATTGTGTTACTTTGATATGTTTTGTTTGCCTCCTTTCTATTACACTTGGTCATTGGGTAAAATGGGGAAAAAATGCTGAGCTCAATAGTTATGTCAATAAACATTCAACAATTACCACCAAAACCAACAGAGTTAAAGAGCACCTGTCACCACTCCAACATGTTACTTTTATGCCCCTGGTATTCACAATTCTGGAGCATCTCTACTTTTAACTCCATGTTGTCCCATTATTTAGAATGTATAGATGAATTGCTAGCAGCTTGTAATGATGATCCATCTGGGTTTTATCAGTTTGGAATGTGTCCATGCATAGTATAATTATTGCTCTATCCAACCAGTGCTTACCAGGGTCAGACTATGCAGGGACACAACCCCAACTGGTGAGACCTGTCTAGACCTTCATTGCAAACTGCTAGTATTGCATTCATTAACTTCCAGCAGGAATGATTAAGGAATGGCACAACATAGTCATAAGAATAGATGTTCCAGAATTGCTGTTACCTTGGTAATGGAAGTAGTTAGTTATTAAAACAGACGTGTCAGGAGAGGCTACAGGTCCTCTTTAAAGTAAATCCATGTGCAATATGGCAGGGACATCTATGAGTATGTGTGCACATTATGTATTTGTTGCTGAGCTTTCTAAAACAAACAAAAAATAAATAAAAACATATGAGTGGGATTATTTCTGCAGTAATTTTATGGATTTTTAAGAACTCTGTTCAACTGAGTGGAATAGTCACAGATCTGTGTAACAGATATTCCATGTGTGACCATATCCAAGTTGTATATGAGAGATATCGCAGCGCAATGAAAGTGTGCTCTAACCAGCTTTGGTTTGGGGTGGGGTTCCTTGATCTCCTTGCTACGCCAGCTTTTTAATACTTTATTACTGGGAATGCTGAATATTCATCTGCTGTCTTGTTGATTTGTAAGCCCTCACAGGCAGGGTCCTCTCCCCCTCTGTCCTGGTCTGTCACTCATTTAGTTGATGTTTATTGTACTTGTATTTTACCTTTTCATATGTATATCGCCCTGGGATTAATGCCACTTTAGTAATACTAATAACACATTTATCTGATATTAGATCATCTTTAGGGATCCTCTTCCAACGCCTAAAGAAAACTGTGTTGTGTGAACCTGGCCTACGAGACGTATGTCTGCAGGAGATTCTATCCCTTCTTTTTACATATGTGTTTTTATCTATGTGTAAAGTGGACTAATGAAATATGGGTGATAGGTCTAGTGATAAACAGCAGACATCTACCGAGGACAGTCATGACATTTAAAAGGCAATTTTTGTCACTTGTCTTCTTTAGCTGTTAACAGAATGTGTTGGACCACTTCTTTGCACCACTGTCTTTTTCTAGAGGTCTTCAGCCTACTCTTAAAGTACGGCAAGACTCATTAGTGGAAGATTTTTAAAAGTGAATAAATCCATTGCCTTACATTGTGCTAAGTTTTCTACTTAAAAAAAAAAGTAAAGTCTTGTACTACTTTATTTTCTGATCATATAGGATAGAGTTTCTAATCCAAAACACATTCTAAACCTGCATCTCAGGAGCGGTCACTTGGATCTTGTAATCTCAATTTCTATTGCTTGTGTAGAAGATAAAGAAAATTTCTTACTCTACTTTCACACTCGCGTTTTGGCTTTCCGTTTGTGAGATCCTTTCAGGGCTCTCACAGGCGGTCCAAAACGGATCAGTTTGCATTCTAATGCATTCTGAATGGAAAACAATCTGCTCAGAATGCATCAGTTCAGTCTCCATTCCGCTTTAGAGACATACACCAAAACGCTGCTTGATGAAACTGAGCCAAACGGATCCGTCCTGGCACACAATGTAAGTCAATGGGGACGCGTCCGTTTTCACTGACACAATCTGGCACGATAGAAAACGCATCCGTCCTCCATTGACCTTCAAAGGTGTTCAAGATGGATCCATCTTGGATTTGTTAAAGATAAGGTTAACTGCCTGAATGAGACGCTTAAAAATACTTTTATTTAATTACATTTAAAATGCTGTCACTTATTTTAACCCCTTAAGGACATAGGACGTACCGGTACGCCCTATTTCCCGAGTCCTTAAGGTCCGAGGACGTACCGGTACGTCCTGACTTAAAAATGTAATTCCGGCGCCGCGGGGGTTAATCGGAACGGGATTTCGGCTGAAATCATTCAGCCGGCATCCCGTAACAACGCGGGGGGGGGGGGGTCATTGGACCCCCCCCGTATCGGCGATCGCAGAAAACCGCAGGTCAATTCATACCTGCGGTTTTCTGCGTTTCCGGTCCATTCGGGTGTCCTGTGACCCGATGAACCGGAAAAAGACTGCGATCGGTGGCGTAATTTTACACCACCAATCGCAGTCTGAGGATTTGAGGAGGCGGTGCTGGCCCTGGTGCTGAACACTGCTGTCCAGGGTGCTGATTGGTGCAGGGGAGAGAGGCGCGAGATTCAAACTTCCTGCACTCCTCTCTCCCCTCCTCTTCCTGTTCTGCACGAGCACCCGGCAGCATCGTCCAGCACCAGCTCCTGTGTCCCCCTAATCGCCATCCATCACCCTCCTGCACCCATCGCCACCCAGGTAGGTTAGGGTCAGTGAGGGAGAGGCACCGTTAGGCAGGGAAAGAAGGGAAAAGTAAGTTAGGAAAAAAAAAAAAAAAGGTACTTTTATTCCAAACTTCCATCTAACCCTAACCCTGACCCCCCCCCTGCCACTTGCCCCCTTGCTAGGGATCCTGTGGCCCACCCTAGTGCGAGCCGCCCTGGGGTTCGTACTGGTTTCCCGGCCCACCAAATAAGTCCACCGGAGCCCCCTGCCGATGAACTTAGCTGGTGTCCCCCAGTGGACTTTGAGCCTGAGATTCCGGATTTCGCTGGCAATCCTGGAATCCAGATTCCCACAGTGGGGTTTACTGAAATAGACTTTTTTAGTTTTTTTTTCAGTAACCCACTGGTGAATTTGATGGTGGAGCAGACGAATCTGTACGCCCAACAGTTCGTCGCTCAAAACCCAGGCTCAGTTTTGGCTAGACCCGGTGGCTGGACGCCGGTCAGTGCAGCCGAAATGAGGACATTTTGGGGCCTCGTGCTGCATATGGGTCTAGTCCAAAAACCCAGTGTCAGGCAATACTGGAGTGGGGACGTCCTGTACCAGACCCCACTGTACAGTATGGTCATGACACGTCACCGGTTTGAGGCCATCCGGAAATGTCTGCATTATTCCGATAATGCAGCATGTCCACCCCGAGGTGATCCTGCCTATGACCGGCTGTATAAGATACGGCCGGTCATCGATCACTTTGGGGCCACATTTCAGCAGGCCTACGTACCTGGAAGGGAGGTCGCGGTTGATGAGTCTCTCGTTGCGTTCAAGGGGAGACTCAGTTTCCGCCAATACATTCCCACAAAGCGGGCGAGGTATGGCGTGAAGCTATACAAAATTTGTGAGAGTACCTCAGGGTACACTTACAAATTTCGTGTGTACGAGGGGCGAGATTCCCGTATTCAACCCCCAGAATGTACCCCCACTCTGGGTGTTAGCGGGAAACTCGTGTGGGACCTTATGTACCCACTGCTGGATAGTGGTTACCACTTGTACGTGGATAACTTTTATACCAGCATTCCCTTGTTCAGTTCCCTTGCCGCCAGATCCACGTTCGCTTGTGGGACCGTGCGGAAAAATCAACGCGGCCTCCCTGCCTACCCCCTCCAGGTACCTATCCCCAGGGGTGAGACCCGTGCACTTACCAGTGGAAACCTGTTGCTGGTCAGGTATAAGGACAAGAGGGATGTCCTTATGCTGTCCACAATCCACGGTAACAGCACCACCCCAGTCCCTGTGCGAGGTACCGTGGCAACGGTCCTCAAGCCCGATTGTATCGTCGACTACAATCGGTATATGGGAGGAGTTGATCTCTCTGATCAAGTCCTCACGCCATATAACGCCATGCGCAAAACCCGGGCATGGTACAAAAAAGTTGCGGTCTACTTGGTGCAGGTTGCCATGTACAACTCTTTTGTACTATCCCGAAGCGCTGGCAGCACAGGGACATTCCTCCAATTCTATGAGGCAGTCCTCAAGGACCTGATCTTTTCGGACCGGGAAAGAGCAGGCCGGAGTACCTCGGGAACTGGAGGCGCCCGGATCGTCCCTGGCCAACACTTTCCCGGTGTGGTCCCCCATACTGGAAAGAAGGGACGAACCCCAAAAAAGTGGAGTGTGTGTCACAAGAGGGGGATACGGAAGGACACCACCACTCAATGTGACACGTGCCCCGATCATCCGGGCCTCTGCATTATCGATTGCTTCAGGGAGTATCACACTTCCATGGAGTACAAAATTTTTATAATCCCCAACAGTTCACTAGAGAACATAAAACACTATGGCTCTCAGACTTTGGAGACACGAAAACAATTTTTCTTTCCCCAAAAAATATTAGTTTTAGTGCAGGCATCCTCAAACTGCGGCCCTCCAGATGTTGTAAAACCATAACTCCCAGCATGCCCAGACAACCTACAGCCATCATCAGGGCATGGTGGGAATTGTAGTTTTACAACATCTGGAGGGCCGCAGTTTTAGGATGCCTGCTTAGCGTCTCCAAAGTCTGAGAGCCATACATATTGGGCATCGTCGCGTGCGTAAAAGTCGTCGCTATAAAAATAACTTTTTACCAAACGCCTCGGATGAACGGTGTTAAAAATATAAAATAAAAACGGTGCCAAAACACCTATTTTTGGGCAAAATTTAAATCCATTTTGCCGGTAATAAAGCAAGGGTTAACAGCCAAACAAAACTAAACATTTATTGCCCCAATTCTGTAGTTTGCAGAAACACCCCATATGTGGTCGTAAATGGCTATATAGCCGCACGGCAGGGCATAGAACGAAGGGAACTCCATACGGTTTCTGGAAGGCAGATTTTGATGGACAGTTGTTTTTTTTTTACACCATGTCCATTAGAAGCCCCCCCTGATGTAGCCTAGACTAGAAACTCCAAAAAAGTGACCCCATCTAAGAAACTACACCCCTCAAGGTATTCAAAAGTTACTTTACAAACTATGTTAACCCTTTAGGTGTTCCACAAAACTAAATAGCGAATGTAGAAACAATTTTAGAATTTAATTTTTTTTGTTACATTGCCTCAAAAAATAGTAATATAGAGCAACCAAAAATCAAATTTACCCCAAAAATAGTCCCAAAACAACAACCACCTTATCCCGTAGTTTCCTAGATGGGGTCACTTTTATGGAGTTTCTACTCTAGGGGGGCATCAGGGGGCTTGAAAGGGTACATGGTGTAAATAAACCAGTCCAGCAAAATCTGCCTTCCAAAAACCATATGACGTTCCCCTTCTTCTATGTCCTGCCGTTTAGCCAAATAGTAGTTTACCACCACATATGGGGTGTTTCTGCAAACTACAGAATCAGGGCAACCCATTTTGAGTGTTGTCTGGCAGTTAACCCTTGTTTTACTCCTGGAAAAAACTGATTATATTGGAAAATTTTCCAAAAAATAGAAATTTCAAAATTGTTTCTCCATCTGCCATTAACTCTTGTGGAACACCTAAAGGGTTAACAAAGTTTGTAAACCCAGTTTTGAATACCTTGAGGGGTGTACTTTCTTAGATGGAGTCACTTTTTTGAAATTTCTATTCTAGGGGTGCAACAGGGGGCTTCAAATGGGACATGGTATAAACAAAACCAGTCCTGCAAAATCTGCCTTCCAAAACCCATATGGTGTTCCCCTCCTTCTATGTGCTACCGTTCGGCCAAACAGTAGTTTACGACCACATATGGGGTGTTTCTGCAAACTACAGAATCAGGGCAACCCATTTTGAGTGTTGTTTGGCAGTTAACCCTTGTTTTACTCCTGGAAAAAATTTATTATATAGGAAAATTTTCCAAAATATAGAAATTTCAAAATTGTTTCTCCATCTGCCATTAACTCTTGTGGAACACCTAAAGGGTTAATAAAGTTTGAAAAAACAGTTTTGAATACCTTGAGGGGTGTAGTTTCTAGAATGGGGTCATTTTTGGGAGGTTTCTATTATCTAAGCCTCACAATATGACTTCAAACCTGAACTGGTCCATAAAAAGTGGGATTTTGAAGATTTCTCAAAAATTTCAAAATTTGCTTCTAAACTTCTAAGCCTTGTAACATCCCCAAAAAATAAAATATCATTCCCAAAATGCTACAAACATGAAGTAGACATATGGGGAATGTAAAGTCATCACAATTTTTGGGGGTATTACTATGTATTACAGAAGTAGAGAAACTGAAACTTTGAAATTTGCAAATTTTTCTAAATTTTTGGTAAAAAATTTATTTTTTTTATGCAAAAAATTTTACTTTTTTGACCCAATTTTAGCAGTGTCATGAAGTACAATATGTGACGAAAAAACAGTCTCAGAACGGCCTGGGTAAGTCGAAGCGTTTTAAAGTTATGAGCACTTAAAGTGAAACTGGTCAGATTTGCAAAAAATGGCCTGGTCCTTAACCACCTCCGGACCGCCTAACGCGCCGATGCGTCCGGAAGGTGGTTGCTTTTCTCCTCCTGGACGCATATACGCGTCATCTCGCGAGACGCGAGATTTCCTGTGAACGCGCGCGCGCTCACAGGAACGGAAGGTAAGCGAGTGGATCTCCAGCATGCCAGCGGCGATCGTTCGCTGGCAGGCTGGAGATCCGAATTTTTTAACCCCTAACAGGTATATTAGACGCTGTTTTCATAACAGCGTCTAATATACCTCCTACCTGGTCCTCTGGTGGTCCCTTTTGTTAGGATCGACCACCAGAGGACTCAGGTAGGTCAGTACAGTCGCACCAAACACTACACTACACTACACCCCCCCCCCCCCGTCACTTATTAACCCCTTATAAACCCCTGATCACCCATGATCACCCCATATAAACTCCCTGATCACCCCCCTGTCATTGATCACCGCCCTGTCATTGATCACCCCCCTGTCATTGATCACCCCCCTGTCAGGCTCCGTTCAGACGTCCGTATGATTTTTACGGATCCACGGATACATGGATCGGATCCGCAAAACGCATACGGACGTCTAAATGGAGCCTTACAGGGGGGTGATCAATGACAGGCGGGTGATCACCCATATACACTCCCTGATCACCCCCTGTCATTGATCACCCCCCCTGTCATTGATCACCCCCCTGTAAGGCTCCATTCAGACGTCCGCATGATTTTTACGGATCCATGGATACATGGATCGGATCCGCAAAAACACATGCGGACGTCTGAATGGAGCCTTACAGGGGGGTGATCACCCATATACACTCCCTGATCACCCCCCTGTCATTGATCACCCCCCTGTAAGGCTCCATTCAGACGTCCGCATGTTTTTTGTGGATCCGATCCATGTATCCATGGATCCCTAAAAAATCATGCGGATGTCTGAATGGAGCCTTACAGGGGGGGTGATCAGTGACAGGGGGGTGATCACCCCCTGTCATTGATAACCCCCCTGTAAGGCTCCATTCAGACGTCCGCATGTTTTTTGTGGATCCGATCCATGTATCCATGGATCCGTAAAAAATCATGCGGATGTCTGAATGGAACCTTACAGGGGGGGTGATCAGTGACAGGGGGGTGATCACCCCCTGTCATTGATAACCCCCCTGTAAGGCTCCATTCAGACGTCCGCATGTTTTTTGTGGATCCGATCCATGTATCCATGGATCCGTAAAAAATCATGCGGATGTCTGAATGGAGCCTTACAGGGGGTGTGATCAGTGACAGGGGGGTGATCACCCTGATCACCCCCTGTCATTGATAACCCCCCTGTAAGGCTCCATTCAGACGTCCGCATGTTTTTTGTGGATCCGATCCATGTATCCATGGATCCGTAAAAAATCATGCGGATGTCTGAATGGAGCCTTACAGGGGGTGTGATCAGTGACAGGGGGGTGATCACCCTGATCACCCCCTGTCATTGATAACCCCCCTGTAAGGCTCCATTCAGACGTCCGCATGTTTTTTGTGGATCCGATCCATGTATCCATGGATCCGTAAAAAATCATGCGGATGTCTGAATGGAGCCTTACAGGGGGTGTGATCAGTGACAGGGGGGTGATCACCCTGATCACCCCCTGTCATTGATAACCCCCCTGTAAGGCTCCATTCAGACGTCCGCATGTTTTTTGTGGATCCGATCCATGTATCCATGGATCCGTAAAAAATCATGCGGATGTCTGAATGGAGCCTTACAGGGGGTGTGATCAGTGACAGGGGGGTGATCACCCTGATCACCCCCTGTCATTGATAACCCCCCTGTAAGGCTCCATTCAGACGTCCGCATGTTTTTTGTGGATCCGATCCATGTATCCATGGATCCGTAAAAAATCATGCGGATGTCTGAATGGAGCCTTACAGGGGGTGTGATCAGTGACAGGGGGGTGATCACCCTGATCACCCCCTGTCATTGATAACCCCCCTGTAAGGCTCCATTCAGACGTCCGCATGTTTTTTGTGGATCCGATCCATGTATCCATGGATCCGTAAAAAATCATGCGGATGTCTGAATGGAGCCTTACAGGGGGGGTGATCAGTGACAGGGGGGTGATCACCCTGATCACCCCCTGTCATTGATAACCCCCCTGTAAGGCTCCATTCAGACGTCCGCATGTGTTTTGCGGATCCGATCCATGGATCCGTAAAAATTATACGGACGTCTGAATGGAGCCTTACCAGGGGGGTGATCAATGACAGGGGGGTGATCCGGGAGTCTATATGGGTGATCACCCCCCTGTCATTGATCACCCCCCCCCTGTAAGGCTAAATTCAGACATTTTTTTTGGCACAAGTTAGCGGAAATTTTTTTTTGTTTTTGTTTTTTCTTACTAAGTCTCATATTCCACTAACTTGTGTCAAAAAATAAAATCTCCCATGGACGCACCATACCCCTCACGGAATCCAAATGCGTAAACATTTTTAGACATTTATATTCCAGACTTCTTCTCACGCTTTAGGGCCCCTAAAAAGCCAGGGCAGTATAAATACCCCACATGTGACCCCATTTCGGAAAGAAGACACCCCAAGGTATTTGCTGAGGGGCATATTGAGTCCATGAAAGATTGAAATTTTTGTCCTAAGTTAGCGGAAAGTGAGACTTTGTGAGAAAAAAACAAAAAAAATCAATTTCCGCTAACTTATGCAAAAAATAAAAAATTTCTAGGAACTCGCCAGGCCCCTCATTGAATACCTTGGGGTGTCTTCTTTCCAAAGTGGGGTCACATGTGGGGTATTTATACTGCCCTGGCTTTTTAGGGGCCCGAAAGTGTGAGAAGAAGTCTGGGATCCAAATGTCTAAAAATGCCCTCCTAAAAGGAATTTGGGCCCCTTTGCGCATCTAGGCTGCAAAAAAGTGTGACACATCTGGTATCGCCGTACTCAGGAGAAGTTGGGGAATGTGTTTTGGGGTGTCATTTTACATATACCCATGCTGGGTGAGAGAAATATCTTGGCAAAAGACAACTTTTCCCATTTTTTTATACAAAGATGGCATTTGACCAAGATATTTTTCTCACCCAGCATGGGTATATGTAAAATGACACCCCAAAACACATTCCCCAACTTCTCCTGAGTACGGCGATACCAGATGTGTGACACTTTTTTGCTGCCAAGGTGGGCAAAGGGGCACATATTCCAAAGTGCACCTTTCGGATTTCACCGGTCATTTTTTACACATTTTGATTGCAAAGTTCTTCTCACACATTTGGGCCCCTAAATTGCCAGGGCAGTATAACTACGCCACAAGTGACCCCATTTTGGAAAGAAGACACCCCAAGGTATTCTGTGAGGGGCATGGCGAGTTCCTAGAATTTTTTTTTTTTTTGTCGCAAGTTAGTGGAATATGAGACTTTGTAAGGAAAAAAGAAAAAAAAAGAAAAATCATCATTTTCCGCTAACTTGTGACAAAAAATAAAAAATTCGAGGAACTCGCCGTGCCCCTCACGGAATACCTTGGGGTGTCTTCTTTCCAAAATGGGGTCACTTGTGGCGTAGTTATACTGCCCTGGCAATTTAGGGGCCCAAATGTGTGAGAAGAACTTTGCAATCAAAATCTGTGTAAAATGGCCTGCAAAATCTGAAAGGTGCACTTTGGAATATGTGCCCCTTTGCCCACCTTGGCAGCAAAAAAGTGTCACACATCTGGTATCGCCGTACTCAGGAGAAGTTGGGGAATGTGTTTTGGGGTGTCATTTTACATATACCCATGCTGGGTGAGAAAAATATCTTGGTCAAATGCCATCTTTGTATAAAAAAATGGGAAAAGTTGTCTTTTGCCAAGATATTTCTCTCACCCAGCATGGGTATATGTAAAATGACACCCCAAAACACATTCCCCAACTTCTCCTGAGTACGGCGATACCAGATGTGTCACACTTTTTTGCTGCCAAGGTGGGCAAAGGGGCACATATTCCAAAGTGCACCTTTCAGATTTTGCAGGCCATTTTACACAGATTTTGATTGCAAAGTTCTTCTCACACATTTGGGCCCCTAAATTGCCAGGGCAGTATAACTACGCCACAAGTGACCCCATTTTGGAAAGAAGACACCCCAAGGTATTCCGTGAGGGGCACGGCGAGTTCCTCGAATTTTTTATTTTTTGTCACAAGTTAGCGGAAAATGATGATTTTTCTTTTTTTTTCTTTTTTCCTTACAAAGTCTCATATTCCACTAACTTGCGACAAAAAAAAAAAAAATTCTAGGAACTCGCCATGCCCCTCACAGAATACCTTGGGGTGTCTTCTTTCCAAAATGGGGTCACTTGTGGCGTAGTTATACTGCCCTGGCAATTTAGGGGCCCAAATGTGTGAGAAGTACCTTGCAATCAAAATGTGTAAAAAATGGCCTGCAAAATCTGAAAGGTGCACTTTGGAATATGTGCCCCTTTGCCCACCTTGGCAGCAAAAAAGTGTGACACATCTGGTATCGCCGTACTCAGGAGAAGTTGGGGAATGTGTTTTGGGGTGTCATTTTACATATACCCATGCTGGGTGAGAAAAATATCTTGGTCAAATGCCATCTTTGTATAAAAAAATGGGAAAAGTTGTCTTTTGCCAAGATATTTCTCTCACCCAGCATGGGTATATGTAAAATGACACCCCAAAACACATTCCCCAACTTCTCCTGAGTACGGCGATACCAGATGTGTCACACTTTTTTGCTGCCAAGGTGGGCAAAGGGGCACATATTCCAAAGTGCACCTTTCAGATTTTGCAGGCCATTTTACACAGATTTTGATTGCAAAGTTCTTCTCACACATTTGGGCCCCTAAATTGCCAGGGCAGTATAACTACGCCACAAGTGACCCCATTTTGGAAAGAAGACACCCCAAGGTATTCCGTGAGGGGCATGGCGAGTTCCTAGAATTTTTTATTTTTTGTCGCAAGTTAGTGGAATATGAGACTTTGTAAGGAAAAAAGAGAAAAAAAAAAAAATCATCATTTTCCAATAACTTGTGACAAAAAATAAAAAATTCTAGGAACTCGCCATGCCCCTCACGGAATACCTTGGGGTGTCTTCTTTCCAAAATGGGGTCACTTGTGGCGTAGTTATACTGCCCTGGCAATTTAGGGGCCCAAATGTGTGAGAAGAACTTTGCAATCAAAATGTGTAAAAAATGACCGGTGAAATCCAAAAGGTGCACTTTGGAATATGTGCCCCTTTGCCCACCTTGGCAGCAAAAAAGTGTGACACATCTGGTATCGCCGTACTCAGGAGAAGTTGGGGAATGTGTTTTGGGGTGTCATTTTACATATACCCATGCTGGATGAGAGAAATATCTTGGCAAAAGACAACTTTTCCCATTTTTTTATACAAAGTTGGCATTTGACCAAGATATTTTTCTCACCCAGCATGGGTATATGTAAAATGACACCCCAAAACACATTCTCCAACTTCTCCTGAGTACGGCGATACCAGATGTGTCACACTTTTTTGCTGCCAAGGTGGGCAAAGGGGCACATATTCCAAAGTGCACCTTTCAGATTTTGCAGGCCATTTTTTACACATTTTGATTGCAAGGTACTTCTCACACATTTGGGCCCCTAAATTGCCAGGGCAGTATAACTACGCCACAAGTGACCCCATTTTGGAAAGAAGACACCCCAAGGTATTACGTGAGGGGCATGGCGAGTTCCTAGAATTTTTTATTTTTTGTCGCAAGTTAGTGGAATATGAGACTTTGTAAGAAAAATAAAAAAAATAAAAATCATCATCATTTTCCGCTAACTTGTGACAAAAAATAAAAAGTTCTATGAACTCACTATGCCCATCAGCGAATACCTTAGGGTGTCTACTTTCCGAAATGGGGTCATTTGTGGGGGTTTTCTACTGTCTGGGCATTGTAGAACCTCAGGAATCATGACAGGTGCTCAGAAAGTCAGAGCTGTTTCAAAAAGCGGAAATTCACATTTTTGTACCATAGTTTGTAAATGCTATAACTTTTACCCAAACCATTTTTTTTTTGCCCAAACATTTTTTTTTTATCAAAGACATGTAGAACAATAAATTTGGCGAAAAATTTATATATGGATGTCGTTTTTTTTGCAAAATTTTACAGCTGAAAGTGAAAAATGTCATTTTTTTGCAAAAAAATCGTTACATTTTGATTAATAACAAAAAAAGTAAAAATGTCAGCAGCAATAAAATACCACCAAATGAAAGCTCCATTAGTGAGAAGAAAAGGAGGTAAAATTCATTTGGGTGGTAAGTTGCATGACCGAGCGATAAACGGTGAAAGGAGTGTAGTGCAGAAGTGTAAAAAGTGCTCTGGTCATGAAGGGGGTTTCACCTAGCGGGGCTGAAGTGGTTAAGGTGAAAATGAGCCTGGTCCTTAAGGGGTTAAATAGCAGACCATAAGATGAAAGCGATATTAGGCAGGGAACCTATGGTCTATAGTTGACAGGTATTTGCAGTGTGGGGGACGTTATGGGCTACTAGATGTTAAGTGCAGCACATAGAAAGCACTTTGCCTATTAAGAATACGTTCCACACACACCCCCTGCCATCTATAGAGTGCTGCCAACATAGGCTGGTGCAAGGAAACAGTGCGTCTCTTTAGCTGCTATTTAAAATGAGTGACAGCAGTTTGTACTTTGTGTTTGGCAGCGCTGCGTTTAGTGTTCCAGCGACACTGGAGTATTAAGTCAAGCTCCTCCAGCTGGATACACCATTTCTATTACTGTGGATGAGTTTGGCTGCACCATATATATAACGAAGTGTGAACCACTCCTCCATAAGTCAGCCTGACAAGTGCAATTCTGGCGGATAGCCACACATTTTAAATGTAATTAAATAAAAGTATTTTCAAGCGTCTTTCAGGCAGTTAACCCTATCTTGGTATTGAACACAAATAGTTTCCCCTTTTGTGCAGTAAATCATTATGTTAAAGATAATACAAATGGATCCGTTATGAACGGATGCATGCGGTTGTATTATCTGAACGCACAAACCGCAAGTGTGAAAGTAGCCTTACTTGGAATTTTGCTTTCCTCAAGTCAGAACGCAGCGCAGAGGGGGATATTTTATCCCCTAGACTCCACTTTATGACAAGCTCACTAGAATGATAAATTAAGAATTAGCATAATTAATTGCTGGTGCTTACTGAACCCACTCTAGTAGCTCACACATTTGTAATACAGACAAAAAGCTGCAAATATTATTGGGAGGGTATGCATGTGCTGCCTTCGGACTCAAGAAAAGCTAAATTACAGCTAAGACAAATTTTCTCTTCATCATCAAGCTGCACAGAGCCAGATGTAAATAGCAAAATAAAAAAGTTTGATGTTGCAGAACAGCACTAAGAACATCTGAGCCAAAGACTGAACACATGAGTAGATCGTACGGACCAGGCAGCTGTACTGTAGATACTTAGGCATAGATTTGTGCCCTTTCTGCTTAAGAGGTTAAAGCTGAATTTGCGAATTAGGCTCTTGCTGGCAAAAGAGGATAGGTCCCCTCCTTTCTGATAATA
The DNA here is from genome assembly GCF_014858855.1 of Bufo gargarizans. Classification (NCBI taxonomy): domain Eukaryota; kingdom Metazoa; phylum Chordata; class Amphibia; order Anura; family Bufonidae; genus Bufo; species Bufo gargarizans. The sequence goes on from NC_058081.1 coordinate 352,749,413, forward strand.
GAACCTGGTTGGCCTCCTGTCATCTCAAGAAAGATTATTTCATGTTTCCTGTTAATGTCTTCTATAAAAGAGAGACCTTTGGTACTACTGAGGGCAAGTCCCAGAGACAAGAAGAAAGAGAAGGTCAAATGTCTTGCCTAAAGTTTCTGAACACAAAAAATAAAATAAAAAAAATCTTGAGATGATGGGCTGATTTTTTTTACCTCCAGTCACATTATTGAAGACCTGAGGTTTAGGCCGAATGCACACGGCCGTTTTTCACGGTCGTGAGCGGTCCGTGGAACAGCGGCCTGGATTCCTGCTGAGAGCAGGAGCGCACGGCGTCATTGGTTGCTATGACGCCGTGCGCGCCCTGCTGCCGCCACAGTACAGTAATACTGTACATACAACCGATACCTCTTGGAATAGTCCCAGTGCAGTTATCAGCTGGTGACCCACGGTGGGCAGAGACACCATTTCAAAGCACCAAGGGGTCAGGCAATACTTGTAGTCTATGCAAATATGTGAAACTAATCCAAGGTCATGACAGACAGGAAAGGGTCAATATGGTAGACAAGCTAAGGTCAAGATAAGCAGTGGCGAATCAGAGTTGATAAACAGGCAGTGGTATGGTACACGGGCAAACAGGCTAAATCAGAATTGTACACCTTCACTGGTAAACTAGCAAGCTAGGAACCTAAAGCTCAGGCACCTCTTCTTTTGGAAATGCACCTTAAAGGGAGTCTGTCACAAAAATTTGACAATATAAACTGCTTATATGGTGCTCTAGCACAACTACACAAGATTCCAATGGTACCATTGTTTTATTCTTCTGACTTTCACCAGCTGAAAAAAAAGCAGTTTTATCTATATCAAATGAGTGCTTATAAGTGCCCAGGGGCGGGGTTCTTGTAGGTACTCAGGCTACTCTGCCTTCTTTTCATATTACCCCTCCCAGCCTCTTGCTGGTCCTGCCCTGTAAGGCAGTTTCATCATCCCAAGTACCAGCTGAGAATCCGTGCATGCGCAGTTCACCACCGGCCTGGGCATGTGCACTGCAATGCCTATTGTGGGCAGCGGCATGGCTTCATGTTGTGCGCTGGCGAATGGCACAAAACCAGCGATGAGGGGGCGGACTAGAGGCAAGCCGAGCGAGAGGTAAGTATATCCTCATCGCGTTGCACATGTCAAAGCCAGTAGTGAACTGCGCACGCGCAGAACCTTGGCTGGTACTTGGGATGGTGAAACGGCCTTACAGGGCCGGACCAGCAAGAGGCTGGGGAGGGGTAATATGAAAAAGAAGGAAGAGCAGCCTGGGCACCTACATTAAGAACCCTGCCCCTGGGCACTTGTGAGCCCTCATTTGATAGAGATAAAACTGCTTTTTTTCAGCTGGTGAAAGTCAGAAGAATAAAACAATGGTACCATTGGAATCTTGTGTAGTTGTAACTTTATGGTTAAGTGATCCTGAGTCAGGATTATATTATGAAAACTAACTTCCACATACACAGTAGAGACTGCAGTCATATTATACATTACTAAAACTAACCCCCACATGCATAGCAGAGGCCACAGCTGTGTTATAGGAGAACATTAGATCTTGCTCATACACAGTAGACGCTACAGCAGTGCAACAGGAGAACATCATCGGTCATACACTGTAGAGGCTGCAAATGGAAACAAAGCACATGTTTTAGGGTTTGTACACAGGTGGAAGATTTATTTCTGTGTTTAAAAGTCTGCCCCATATAACTAAATGAGGTTCTTTCCGAAGCATGTACATACTTTTCTTCATGACTCATTTAGATTATTGGGATGGTCAGAGAAATTTCATGTGAGTGAACCCTGAGGCTGGAATCATTAATGGAGCTTTTGTAGCAGTATTTTATTTTAGCTATTGCCAGAAATGGATTCAGAAGGAATGGGAAATATAATGAAAGCTCATACACTAATCCTTCCAGTGGCGTAACTACCACCATAGCGGCTGCTAAGGGGCTTACACCAGCAAAGGACTCAGCCACCAGGCTCTGCTTATGGCTGATAACAGAGAGAACAAGAGAGCTCCACACACAACAGTAACTACCAACCAGGAGCTGCTCTGTACCTGCTACACTGTGAAAGTTGAAAGACCTGTGATGTCATATGATCAGCACAGAAGGGGGCAGAGATCAGCAATGAAGAGGAGAAGTGGTGGTGAATGGCCCATGATGATGTCACCACCATGTGACCTTGCAGGAGGGAGCTGAGCTCAGCAGTATGGAGAAGTGGTGGCTTGTGTGATCTGTGATGATGTCATATGACGGGAGGGGAGCTTTATGTGGAGAAGCAATGGATTCAATGTGAGCCAGTGAAATGCTTAGAGTTATAGTTCTCCCCTCTTACACCTTCTCCCTGTAATGTCCTCTGATATCATATAATGGCCTGGACATTCTGGGAGCTATAGTCCTCTCCTCTTATACCTCATTTCTATAATGTCTTCTGATATCACAACATAATGGCCTGGACATGCTGGGAGTTGTATTTCTCTCATCTTACACCTTTTCCTTGTAATGTCCTCTGATATCACATAATAAACATACTGGAAGTTTTAGCTCTCTCCTGTTTTACCTCCTGCCTCTAATGTCCTGATATTACACGATAATGGCCTGGACATGCTGAGAGTTATAGTTCTCTCCTCTTATACCTCCACTGTAATGTCTAATGGCAAACTCTTGGAGGCAGTGAGGAGTTAAATATTGCAAGTATGTGCCATGTGTGGTAAGAAAAATAAGTATATGTAGTAGATTTCTAGTTTAATTTGGCTGCTTCTGTTATATAGATTATTATTTCTGTTATAGTATCATGCTGCACAGTCCTGGGTTTTGTTGGGGTTATGAAAGTAGTCACCCTAGGACTAAATTCTAGGACTACTTTGAGGTCCCCTCATATGCCACAGCAGGGGGTCTGTGCCAGAACATATATCCTACAGTGGCACTGGCGTGTATGGGCTCATGAATAGTGTCTACTGGCCTGAAAGTGCTTCTGACAACACCGTAATACTGCTGACAACGTTTGGGGGTATTTACATTGCTGTGTGGGACCTACTAAGGGATTCTATCAATAAAGGGGTTGTCCACCATTTTTTCAGATGCCCTCTATCGCGCACAATCCCGTGGTGGTGATCATACTTACCTGATCTCCACTGCTGGCTCTCTTGTTCCCTGGCCTCCCACATCAACATCCTTTTTAAGGAAGGGCATGTGACCACTGCAGCCAATGACTGGTTGCAGCAGTGATGGGTCACGTGCTACACAGGAAGAGGGGGTTACTAGGGTGGGGTTTTGGCCTGTTCAAAACTTTGCTATGGGGCCCATTCATTTCTAATTATACCTCTGTCTCCTTTCTGTTAAACAAACTTCAAAATTTGGCAAAAAAAAAAACCTGCCTTTGTGTTTTCAGACTTAAACTGGTGTCACACATTGGTTTCTTGCAGTTTGTGGTGCATTTTTACAGTTTTTTGACAAAAATGTTGCATGGAAGTCTACAGGAAATACGTGTATCACAAGCAGGACAAACAAGTATTTTTGTAGTGGAGTTTTTCAACCTTGAGGTGAGTTTCTTTAGTTAATGGCATTTTCTGAAATGACAGCATGCTTTGGATCTGGTGTTTTTTTCCCTCATTACCTGGTATTTTTCTCCTATAGACCTCCATTGTTTCTTTTGCAACTCTAAAAAACACAGGAGCAATTTTTTTTTTTTTTTTACCAATTCCTTTTATCCCCATACAGTTACAACTACAGAGGAAGCTAGTCTCCCTAGGATCAGCTATTGTTTAGTTTGAGTAGTCTCGAAGGCATTGCTCCCGGTTAGCCAGAATCCTACTCCACACTGATGAGGGACAACACCCTTAAACAGCTGTCTGTGGATGGATAACTGGCTTAGGTCTCCCCTGTCACATCCTTAAGGCCTCTTTCACGAGTATTCTGTGCGGGTGAAATGGGCTGTGTACATGAGCGTTGTTTTTCACGCAGCACTTGTGTCTTGCGTGAAAATTGCAGCAGGTTCTATATTCTGCGTTTTTCCCATAGGGCTGTGTGAAAATTGCATAGCATCCGCAAACAAGTGCGGATGCGGTGCGATTTTCACGCATGGTTGCTAGGAGATGATGTTAGTAAATAGGGATGAGTGACCCCGAACCCCATTAAAGACAATTTAATGTATTATTTTCCCTCCTAACATGGTTATAAGGGAAAATAATAGCATTCTTAATACAGTCCATAATGTCCATTGAGGGGTTAAAAAAATAAAAAATAAACTCACCTCATCCACTTGGCAGCGCAGCCGATATCGTCTTCTTTCTTCTTCCTGCAGGACCTGCAAAAGGACCTGCGCTGAAGTCATTGCGCTCACCACGTGGTGAGCGTGGTGACGTCAGCGCAGGTCCTGCTGAATGAAGATAGAAGGTCTTCAAATGTGACATGGCAACTTAAAAGTATCCCAGTGAAATCTGCCTTCCAAAAACCATATGGCGTTCCTTTCCTTCTGCGCCCTGCCGTGTGCCCATACAGCAGTTTACAACCACATGTGGGGTGTTTCTGTAAACTACAGAATCAGGGTAATAAATATTGCATTTTGTTTGGCTGTTAACCCTTGCTTTGTTAGCGTAAAAAAAATGGATTAAAATGGAAAATCTGCCAAAAAAGTGAAATTCTGAAATTTCATCTACATTTTCCTTTAATTCTTGAGGAATACACCTAAAGGGTTAAAAAAGTTTGTAAACTCAGTTTTGAATACCTTGAGGGGTGTAGTTTCTAAAATGGAGCAATATATGGGTGGTTTCTATTATGTAAGCCCCACAAAGTGACTTCAGACCTGAACTGGTCTTTTTAAATTGGGTTTTAGAAATTTTCTTAAAAATTTTAAGATTTGCTTTTAAACTTCTAAGCCTTCTATCGTCCAAAAAAAATAAAATGTAATTTACAAAATGATCTAAACATGAAGTAAACATATGGGAAATGTAAAGTAATAAATATTTTAGGAGATATCATTATCTGTTTTAAAAGCAGAGAAATTGAAATTTTGGAAAATTGTGAATTTTGGAAAATGTTTAGTACATTTTTTTTATAAATAAAAATGAAATTTTGACTCAAATTTACCACTGTTGTGAAGTACAATATGTGCCGAAAAAAAAATTCAGAATGGCTTGGATAAGTAAAAGCATTTTAAAGTTATCACCACTGTAAGAAGGTACAAGGAATCATTGTGGCCTCAGTGGAGTAAGTGCCGTTTTTTATGTGTCAGCAGCAGTAGCTGTTTGACACCTTAATACTTAGTATGGTTGTATAGCTGATCTGGGACGGCTCTTACTGGGAGTAGTCATAGTGCTGGGTGGGTGACTAATCCCCATGTTCCAGGCCGGGTTTTGCCATGAGGGCTGGAGGGCTGAGACCTGTCTGTAAAGGAAACGTGCTCCCTAAAAGCCTGCTATCGACTGCTGAAGGCAGAACTGCCAACAAGGTGATTTTTGCTATGTGGACTTTCCATTGTGTGTGAACTAACACCAAGACTGCAAAGTGACATTTTGTTTTTGCTCTATGTGTGAATAAACACGGAAGTTTGATTTAAGAACTGGTAATTTGCCTCTATACTGCATACGCACACACTGTCTACCAGAGCGAATCCCCACACCACATAAAGTGACACATGTGTCAGTATGGGATCTGCGTCTCCAATGCAGGGAGGCAGATCGCTGTCTACACATTGCAGCACTATGGGTCCCAGTACTGGCTTACCTTGTAGGAGGTGCCCGCCAGCATACCGCCGCATCCGTCCTCTTTGCCAGGTGTCATCTGATGCACTATAGCACGCGCGCGCACCTCTCCCTTTCTTATAGGAGTAGGCAGCTGGTTCCTGATTACCATCCCCATCCGGAGGCAGGACTATTTTGTATTTAAGGCAGCTTCACTCATCATGAAGTGCCTAAGCGTGGTTTTTGTACCTCTTGACTCCTGCTGAAGCATTCCACTGTGTCTGTTTTTTGGATCACCTGGAGTATAGACCTCTGCACTGCCTGACTACGTGTCTGCCCATCTCCTCCTGTGAGTCTGCCTGGATCCAGACCCTGTGCTGCCTATGAGACTGCTTATATCTGCACGCTATATTGCTCTGAACTTTGTGTTGCCTGTATCTGTCAAGTGACTTTTGAATGCTGTCTGCCAGTAAAGACCATCTGTTACTTTATTCTGCCTTTTATTCTGCCTTTGTTGGACTCTGTTCACACTACTGCAGGTAGCTGCATTCAAGGTAACAGGTGCAGACACAGGTCCTGTCTCTGAGAGTCAGCAGTCAGCAATATTGGACTAATTCCCAGTCCTCTATCAGCTGACAGAGGATCCATATCCTCTGGTCGTAACACATGTCAGATTAGCAAAAAATGGCCTGGTACTTAAGGTGAAAAATATCAGGGTCCTTAAGGGGTTAATAAGTATATCCTTTGTACACGCTCATGTTTATTTTGTGTAGGATCTTGCAGTTTGTTATAAATCACCTAATAAAATCTGTGTGAGGAGGACAGGCTGCAACAAATGGGAAAAGTAGCAAGCAATAATGGAGTCCTTTTTTATGGGGATATTGTAAGTATCCTTACATTAATGCCTCAGGCACGTGGCCGCACCATGCTCTGTGGTCCGCAAATCGCCGATCCACAAAACTCAGATACCAACCATGTGCATTCCGCATGTTGCAGAACGGAACTTCCAGCCCTTAATAGACCAGTCCTATCCTTGTCCGTGATACACATCTTTTGCAGCCCCATTGTAGTGAATGGGTCCTCATTGGAGCCGCAAAAAACGTGGCTCGGATGCGGACCCAAACAATGTTTGTGTGCATGAGGCCTAATTGGGACAGTAACCACTTTCCGTCCGCCCATAGGATATAAACGTCCTATGGGTGGATCTCTATTTCTGAATGGACGTTTCTGAACGTCCGTTCAGAAACTGCAGCTGCACACTAATCGTGCAGCTGCTGATCGGGTTGCCCGCGCTGTCAGTGACAGCAGGGCAACCCTTAGAGAAGGCAGGGACAGTGCCCAGGTGTCCCTGCCTTCTGGATCGCTGCATACACAGCGCTCACCGAGCTATGCGCTTCCTGTTCCGGCCCGGCGGTCATGTGACCGCCGGGACCGGAGAGTGCAGGAGCTGTGTGAGGTCTTTCACAGACCTCGATCAGCCCTGCACTGAGGCTGTACAGAAAAAGTGAAGTAAATGTCCCCCAGAGGTCTTGTATGACCTTATGGGGGACGAAAAGTGTAAAATAAAAAAATAAAGGGTTGAAAAAATAAAATAAAAAAAGTTTCACATGTAAATAAAAAAAATAGAAAAAATAGAAAAAATAAATATCACATGACCTAACCCCTCGGGTGAACAGCGTAAAAAAAAAAACTGTGTCAAAACAAGCAATTTTTGTCACCTTACGTCACAAAAGTGGCAACACCAAGTGATCAAAAACGCGTATGTCCCACAAAATGGTACCAATAAAACAGTCACCTCATCCCTACATAAGAAAATCTCTAAAAAAACAAAACAAACTATAGCTCTTAGAACATGGAGACACTAAAACATTATTTTTTTTGGTTTCAAAAATGCTATTATTGTGTTAAAGGGAAGCAAATAAAAAAAAGTATACATATTAGGTATTGCCACGTCCGTAAAAAACAGCTCTATAAAAATATCACATGAGCTAACCCCTCAGGTGAACACCGTAAAAAAAAAAACTGTGTCAAAACAAGCAATTTTTGTCACCTTACATCACAAAAGATGCAACACCAAGTGATCAAAAACGCGTATGTCCCACAAAATGGTACCAATAAAACCGTCACCTCATCCCGCAAAATATGAGCCCCTACATAAGAAAATCTCTCAAAAAATAAAAAAAACTATAGCTCTCAGAACATGGACACATTAAAACATAATTTTTTTGTTTCAAAAATGCTATTATTGCGTAAAACTTTAATAAATGAGAAAAAGTATACATATTAGGTATCGCCACGTCCGTAACAATCTGCTCTATAAAAATGTCACTTGACTGAACCCCTCAGGTGAACGCTATAAAAATAAATAAATAGAAACTGTGCTAAAACAACCAATTTTTTGGTCACCTTGCCCCATAAAGTGTTATAATGAATGATCAAAAAATCATATGTACCCAAAAATAGTACTAATAAAACTGGCACCTTATCCCCTAGTTTCCAAAATGGGGTCACTTCTTGGGAGTTTCTACTGTAAGGGTGCATCAGGGGGCTTCAAATGGGACATGGCATCTAAAAACCACGTGGAGTTCCTTTTCTTCTGCGCCCTGCCGTGTGCCCATCCAGCAGTTTAGGACCACATGTGGGGTGTTTCTGTAAACCGCAGAATCTGGGTAATAAATATTGAGTTTTGTTTGGCTGTTAACCATCGATGTGTTAAAGAAAAAATTTGATTAAAATTGAAAATCTGCCAAAAAAGTGAAATTTAAAAATTTGATCTCCGTTTTCCTTTAATTCTTGTGGAACGCCTAAAGGGTTAACAAAGTTTGTAAAATCGGTTTTGAATACCTTGAGGGGTGTAGTTTCTACAATGGGGTCATTTATGGGGGTATCCACTATGTAAGCGCCACAAAGTGACTTCAGACCTGAACTGGACCTTAAAAAGTGGGTTTTGGCAATTTTCTTAAAAATTTGAAGAATTGCTTCTAAACTTCTAAGCCTTCTAACATCCTAAAAAAATAAAATGACATTTCCAAAATGATGCCAACATAAAGTAGACATATGGGGAATGTTAAGTAATAAATATTTTATGAGGTATCACTTTCTGTTTTAAAAGCAGAGAAATAGAAATTTTGAAAATTTTGAATTTTTCACATTTTTGGGTAAATTTGGGATTTTTTCATAAATAAAGGTGAAATATTTTGACTCAAATTTATGACTATCATGAAGTACAATGTGTCACGAGAAAACAATCTCTGAATGACTTGGATAAATAAAGGCGTTCCAAAGTTATTACCACATAAAGTGAGATATGTCAGTTTTGCAAAATTAGGCCTGGTCAGGAAGGGGGCAAATGGCCCAGATGGGAAGTGGTTAAGTCTGTTGGTTGTGCTGAAAGCTGTAAGTTTTAATCCATAGTTCAAGACAATTACTTGAACTACTTGAATTCCTTGATTGATTAACTGACTAGAGGATATAATTTGCTGGATCTGGTCTTGTCAAACAGACCGGATGCCATATCTGATGTGCAGGCCTAGTTCTACAAAAGGGAGCTACAAAAATCTGGAACTTTAGAAAAGCTAAAATTAATCAACTGGGAAGAGCTCAGTCTTATAGACTGGGATCAGGTTCTGGAAAATAGTGACACTGAAGCTAAATGGGGAGTTTTAAAAGAGATATTACTAGAATCCTGTAGTACGTTTATGTCTACATGCAGGGAAATATTTAACGCGGGGCAAAAGGGGCAGCGGCCCCGGGCCAAGTTGATCCTGGGGGGCCCAAGGCAGCTGCCTCTTGAGGCCTGCTGGCCAGTGGCATAGAGTGGGGCAAAATTCCAGGGGGCGCTAGCAGGGCTGCAGCGCCAATTAGGCAAAGTGAGGTGATGGCCCCAGGCAACGCTACCCTGGTGACAAGTGGGGGGGCGGCAGCAGGGCACAGGGAGATGAGTGCTTCTATTGTGGAAGCGCTCATCTCCATAGTCATCTGTATCGCCGTCCTCAGGACAGCGATACAGATAGATGTGCTGCGGCGGGGCAGGGGAGGGAGAGGCGTCTGCCCTCCGTGTTCCTCTGATAGGCTGCAGGCACTAGGCCTGCAGCCTATCAAAGGCCAGTGCAGGCGGCTAGATGACGTCATCGCACCGCCTGAGCCGTACAGCGTGGGACACAGGCCAGAAGAGTCCTACATCGCATCGCTGCCCGCCTGATGGAGGTAAGTATAAGTTTATTTTTTCATATGGTACTACTTACTGGCACATGATTGGGGGGCATCTATGGGGTCACCTGTTATTGGCACACGATTGGGGGCATCTATGGGGGTACTTGTTACTGGCACATGATTGGGCAGCATCTATGGGGGTACTTGTTATTGGCACATGCTTGGGGGCATCTATAAGGGCAGTTGTTACTGGCACATGATTGGGGGCATCTATGGGGGCACTTGTTACTTGCACTTTATTGGGGGGTATCTACAGGGGCACATCTTACTGGCACATTATTGGGGGGGCATCTATGTGGGCACTTATTACCGGCACATTATTGGTGGCACTTTTTACTGGCACATTATTGGGTGGCACTTTTTACTGGCACATTATTGGGTGGCACTTTTTACTGGCACATTATTGGGTGGCACTATGGGGGCAATTCTTTCTGGCACATTATTGGGGGCATCTACTGAGGCCACAAATAAGGGGTATTTTGCACGGGGGAAGGGGGTGAGAGGAACACTATGGGGGCTTCTACTGAGGCCTGAAGGAAGGTATTTTTTTTATAGGGGGCTCTGTATAGGGGCATTTTATACTGGGGCACATTATGGTGGGTACTATGGGGAAGGGGAGAGAAGAGTACTATGGGCTCATTTATGGTGGGCACTAAGAAGTGGTATTTTATACTTGCAAATTATGAAGGACACTGAGGGCATCTACTTGGGCAATATATATGGGGCATTTTATACTGGCACATTATGGCGGGCATGAGAGCACTATGGGGGCATTTACTAGGGGCACTATATAAGGGTATTTTACACTGGCACATTATGGGGGCACTATGGGAACATTAACTCAACTGGGGGCATTAATTTTTGCACTGGCACAATTTAAGAAGAATTATTACTACTGGCGGGCATTATGATGGGCTTTATTACTACTGCGGGTCTATGGGGACCATGTGTGCTCTAGCAGAGAATTATTCCTATTGGTGGGACTTTTGGGAGCACTATTACTGTTGGGGCACCTTGGCACAGTATTAGCTTACCACAATTATTTTTGGGGGACTTTATGTTTACACTATTAATGTCAGGGGCACTATTTGCTAGGTGCAGTTATTTTAGGGCACTGTCTGCCAATAATTATTGATGGGCAAGGTACTACTGTTATCAGGGGGTTTATTTGTTTCTGCAGTATAGTATTGGCGAGCACAGCGGCACAATATTGGTGGTGGTAGGAGGATTTGTCCAGAAGATGGGAGGATGATGGAAAAGTAGTAAACTAAGATTTTATTTGTCAAACTGCAGAGACAAGAAATGGCTGAAAAATGGTGGTCTGGTCTGAAGGTCCGAAAGGAGAAGATGAGGAAAGAGAACATCTACATCAAAGAGACGTCACTGAATGTAAGCGGTATATGGAGCTTATAACCCTGTATGTAGGGGTGGATGGAGGGGTTAGTAGTACAGTACTATCTGCACATTGTAAAAAAATAAAAAAGTAATCTGCTAAATACTATATACAGTGCTGCCCATAATTATTCATACCCCATTTTGACTTAAAGTTACTTTTATTCAACCAGCAATAATGCCTCTTGTACATCGTCTTATTATCTTTTGGGAGACACCTATGTAATTTCCCGTCAAAAAATTACTTGCTGGTTGAATAAAAGTAACTTTAAGTCAAAATTTGGTATAAATGGGGTAGAAATAATTATGGGCAGCACTGTATTTGTGTCAGAAGTTGTGCTTTTTTTATTTTTAGAATAATGATACAGACATTTTATTTGATACTTTTGTGCTGATTCTTTTTTTCCCTCTATATTAAGGGACACTATAGTCACCAGAACCACAACAGCTAAACGTAGTAGTTCTGGTGTCTATAGCATGTCTCTGCAGGCTTTTTAATGTAAACACTGCCTTTTCAGAAAAAGGCAGTATTTACATTACTGCCAAGGAACACCTCTAGTGGCCACTCATCATTATTAAAGTTTACTACTCTATGTGGAGTGTGGATTTTTTTCTTTTTGTGTGTGTGTTGTGGTGGAGGGCGTGATTGCATGCTTGGGTGTGGGAAGGTGGGATCCAGGGGGCCCAAGTAAATTCTTGCCCATGGTCCAATCAATATTAAAGATGGCCCTGTCTACATGTAACAAAATGTCCAAGCATAAAAGGAAACCAATGTAGATAAAAAGGGTATTGTATTGAATTGAGCATAATAGCACAAAAAGAAAAGACATTTAAAACATTGAAGGCCAAGGATTCTGAAAAAACATTCCAGGCTGACAAAAAGCTCAGTAGGAAATGTGAAAAGCAAAAAAAGTTGGTTAAATTATGCACAGAAAAACAAATTAAAATAATCCCAAAAACATTTATAAATATAGAAAGAAAAAAACGTAATAATATTGACGCTCTAATTGATAACTATGGGAATATAATTGTACAAGACAAAGGGAAGGCAGATATATTGATACTAGTAATACTAGTAATATTTGGTGGGCACACTTACATCCAGTGTGCACTAAAAATATCTTGATTCAATAATTCATTTATTAAAAATCATTAATTCAAATTCAAATGTACATAAATTCATACAATTTCTAATCACCTATAATTCTCTATCAACAACGCATTTGATAACTTCCCACTAAAGTATGTTCTTTGGATCTGTCAGTGATATATGGGAACTAACCATATGTGTGTTCCCCTAGATCAGTAGACGAATCTCAAACAGACACTCTTCAATCGGGAAATAAAATATTCTAATATACATGATTAAATAAAATACCATAATAAATAAACCCCCAAACAAATATATATATATATAAAAAGGTAAAAAAAATCCAAATTTCCTTGAAATGTAAAAATCGCAAGAACATGATCCAGATTATTTGTCCGTAATATTTATTCTTATTATTAGGATTAGTAAAGTGAGTTTACTCAAAAGATTCTTTGTATTCTGAATATATATATACAGTCAGGTCCATAAATATTTGGACATCGACACAATTCTAACATTTATGGCTCCATACACCACCACAATGGATTTGAAAGGAAACAAACAAGATGTGGTTTAACTGCAGACTGTCAGCTTTAATTTGAGGGTATTTGCATCCAGATTAGGTGAACGGTGTAGGAATCTTTGGTTGCTTTTGCAGTATGCTTTGGGTCCTTGTCCATCTGCACTATGAAGCGCCGTCCAATGAGTTCTGAAGCATTTGGCTGAATATGAGCAGATAATATTGCCCGAAACACTTCAGAATTCATCCTGCTGCTTTTGTCAGCAGTCACATCATCAATAAATACAAATGAACCAGTTCCATTGGCAGCCATACATGCCCACGCCATGACACTACCACCACCATGCTTCACTGATGAGGTGGTATGCTTAGGATCATGAGCAGTTCCTTTCCTTCTCCATACTCTTCTCTTCCCAACACTCTGGTACAAGTTGATCTTGGTCTCATCTGTCCATAGGATGTTGTTCCAGAACTGTGAAGGCTTTTTTAGATGTCGTTTGGCAAACTCTAGTCTGGCCTTCCTGTTTTTGAGGCTCACCAATGGTTTACATTGTATTCACTCTGGTGAAGTCTTCTCTTGATTGTTGACTTTCACACACATTACATCTACCTCCTGGAGAGTGTTCTTGATCTGGCCAACTGTTGTGAAGAGTGTTTTCTTCACCAGGGAAAGAATTCTTTGGTCATCCACCACAGTTGTTTTCTGTGGTCTTCTGGGTCTTTTGGTGTTGCTGAGCTCACCGGTGCATCCGTTAAAAAAAAAAAAAAAAAATGTTCCAAACAGTTGTTTTGGCCACAGAACCAAAAAAGCCTCACTATAATGCCATGAGATAGGGCAAACGGGAAAGCAACCGTATAAACCTAAAATGTTGTTGAAAAAAACAACCAAAGAATGCCCAATGTATTCAAAAAATATATACTTTATTTCATAATAAACAAATCATGATTATTCAGATATAAAAGATAACAAAAAAAGTTTGAGAAAGTCAGCAAAAAACTTACAACATACCATAAGACATGATGGAGGGCAGAAACAGCAGGCACAGGACAGGCTGAAAACCTTGACGCGCATTTCGCCTCAGCTTCGCCGGATTTGTAGTTGTAGTTGTTTTGGCCACGCCTAATGTTTTTGCCATCTCTCTGATGTTTTTTTTTTCCAGCCTAATGATGGCTTGCTTCACTGATAGTGACAGCTCTTTGGATCTCATCTTGAGAGTTGACAGCAACAGATTCCATATTCACATAGCACACTTGAAATTAATTCTGGACCTTTTATCTGATCATTGTAATTGGGATAATGCGGGAATAACACACACCTGGCCATGGAACAGCTGAGAAGCCAATGGTCCCATACTTTTGGTCCCTTAACAAGTGGGAGGCACATATGCAAACTGTTGTAATTCCTGCACCGTTCACCTGATTTGGATGTAAATACCCTCAAATTAAAGCTGACAGTCTGCAGTTAAAGCACTTCTTGTTAGTTTCATTTCAAATCCATTGTGGTGGTGTATAGAGCCACAAATGTTAGAATTGTGTCGATGTCCCAATATTTATGGACCTGACTGTATATATGTGTGTATGTATGTTACGATCACTCAAAAACGCAACCATCGATTTCAACTAAACTTGGTATACACATCCCTTGCTACCTGGAAATAAATCTTGTGGGGTCACAGCTCTCTAGGACGTACCGTTCCTGAGATATTCCCAAAAAATGACCTGCATTAGCCAATACAAGCCTGCAAGTTTTTCTTTTAATTTCCCAACTGCCATACACACGGTCACATGTCCATTATCATACACACAGTTTTACTCCATGTATTCATAACAACCCATTTTTCTTCACTGCTGTAGGTCAGCTTTAGGTTAGGGCTACACAACGACAATAAGTTGCACGACACATAGCATAGGGCACAACTACACTGCTACATGCCTCGCGCAACATTGATGTCGCACCAATCTCCCTCGACAATTTTTATAATGATAGTCTATGGTATTGCACCGCGACATGTGACATACTGCGACTGTCGCAGAAAAATCCATCTTGGGTGGATTTTTTGCAACTGTCTTGTCGCGGTCGCAGCATGTCACATGTTTCAGTGTGACACCATAGCCTATCATTATAAAAATTGTTAGGACAAAATGTCACGCTACACATGTCGTCGTGTAGTCCTAGCATTAAAGGGGCAGGGCACTGTGGAGGTCACTGTGAAAGGGCGGACACTATGGAGGTCACTGTTAAAGAGGCATTCACTGTGGGTGTTACTGTTAAGGGGGCAGGGCGCTGTGGAGGTCACTGTTAAAGGAGCAGACACTGTGAAAGTCACTGTTAAGGGGCAGGGGCCACTATTGAAGGGGCAAGGAGGTCACTGTTAAGGCAGCAGGGTACTGTGAGGTCACTGTTAAGGCAGCGGGGTACTGTGGAGGTCATTGTTAAGGGGGCGGGCACCTGAGGAGGTCACTGTCAAGGGAGTGGGGTGCTGTGAAATTCACTGTTAAATGGGCGGGCTGCTGTGAAGGTCAAAGTTAAGGGAATGGGCTGCTCTGGAGGTCCCATTTTAAAGTGGTGGGGCACTATGGGGGGGGTCAGTATTAAGGGGTGGGGGACTATGGCGTTCACTGCTGTAGAGGTCACTGTTATGGCTGATACTGTCGATATCTTTTAACGACACACACAAACATTAAATGAAATATACCCGCGTGAAGCCAGGTCCTTCTGCTATTGGTATATACCCCCTGACGAAGGCACGCCTTCTGCTATTGGTATATACCCCCTGATGAAGGCACGCCGAAACGCGCGTTGGGGTAGCGCCACCCTGGGTTGTTCAACACACGGTCTTCTTTAGGTGATCCTTGGCCTTTGCTATTACCTCCACGGTAATTTGACCTCTGTGTTCCCCACACCTGGTCTCTATTTTTTGGTTTGTTGTTTATTTTTCATTTCTGTATTTGTTTAACAAACCATGTCCTACTTCCGTGTGGGGTCTTTTGCTGACCATTGACTCACCAATGTACTTTAGTCTATACTTGGTTCATAGTCTGGTCACTGTACCGAGTATTTTTCCATGATCCACATGTAATGTTCTATCATTGACCTGTGTGTATTCCCAGGGTGGCGCTCTTTCTCTCCTGTCCTCTGCTCTTACTTACTTTGTTAATGGCATCACATTTATTGGCTTCTTCATTTATGTATTTTTTAATCATGTCTCAATAAAATATATATTTTTATTCTTTGGTACTATGAGCTCTATTTTCTTGTTTTTCTGCTATTGTACTCGGGAGCTTGTACCGAGTTACCCACTTTGGGTGCCCTTAGTGGTTATATTGGGTGGGCACTGTCCTTCCCTTTCCCTTGGGACACCCTGGGTCATTTTTGTCTTGGTATATATAATTATAATAATAATAATAATAATGTTCTTAATTCATATATATACATATATATATATATATATATATATATATACACACTATATAAAAATGTTGGCAGTATATTACTGTCAATACTTTAGACATTCAGGATATTGACATAATTGTACTTATCTGCCCTCCTTGCAGGTTATTCAGGGGCGTATCACTGTGATTTGTGGGCCTAATATTGCAGGCAAGTATTTTTTCATTAACATGCAACAAGCAAATTTAGCAAATCGATTGCTTTCAAAAGACGTTCAACTATACAAAACAATAATCGGTTTTTTTTCCACTGTTTCCTGTTTATTGCATTCATTGCTTGTTCATCCCAACAACATTTATTCTGCTAATGGCTGGCAGATTTATGATAAGATGAGAGAACGTGGCGACGACTGACAATAACCTTTTAGTCAGGCAGACTTGTCTGATCCACAGAAAACAAATTATGGCTTGTCATTCTATTGCTACACACTATTACATGTGACAATGAGAACTCAAAATCTAGTGATTACTAGTGTTGAGCGAGCATGCTTGGCCGAACAGCAGTTTGGCTCGAGCATCGCTATGCTCGGCACATCACAGTGTTCGGCCAAATACTGTGTATGCTTGAGCACAATGAAAATCAATGGGAGACCCGAGCATTAAACCAGGCACCCCCTGCTCTGAAGAAGAGAGGATGTCTGGTTCATAGAAAAAGGTTAGAAAGTGATGGAAACGCCACCAAAATGGCTTGGAAACAGCATGGGAAGGATGTCTAGATGCATTTTGGACTCCCATTACCTGTGATTAACAATAGACAACCACACAAAGGCTATATGCCAAAAGCCGGGCAAGCCAACAATCTATAGATGAGACAAATACAGTCAGCATACCTTATAATGGCAGCCTTGTGCACTATGAGACATTCAAACCCAGCTTTTTTTTTTTTTTCTTTCCTCAGATAAGAATATTTTTCGATCACTCATAAACGTTCCAAAACATCTTTTTTTTTCCTCCCAGGTAGGAATATTTACTATCTATCACTCATAAATGTTCCATCCCATCATCATCAGACTTTATTGCATACTTTCTTATCAAGTTCTATAACTCCTAAACATTCCAGTAAGCCTCAAAGTTGCTTCATCACTGTTGGATGGCTTGGGTGGACCTGTGCACCTAGATTATTATCATTAGAGTGACAGTTTTCTGATTGTCCTAACATAATATTCAATAACCTTTCTATACAGTTTTCTCATGTAAACTCATTTGCATAATCATGGGCATATGGAAATGAGCTGAATCTGCTTGTTTTTTAGCTGAAACACTATTTGTATGGAAAATTTGCAGTAAAAATTCACGATTAAAATATTTGCGATTAACACTACTCATGAACAGTGCCATTTATTGGATTCATAGTCTTATGAAAAGACTATGAATCCAATAGATGGCGTGGTCATAACTCATGAACAGCGCCATCTATTGGTTTCATAGTCTTTTTTTTTTAAATACATTTTATTAGGTTTTGATATAATTTGAACATTTACATTCAAAGGTACATATTGGATCAAATTACAGGTCATATTCTCTTCTATATAGGTGATGTGGTTTAAAGTTTTCTTTTTATTATAGGTATTCCTGGAGATGTACAGTGTCTCATTTCGGAGTTTATGTGGATTTATTGTCGTGTAGTCTCATGGTAGTGCGTCTTTATGTAAGGATTGATGATGCTTTATGTTATTGGTTTCATAGTCTTATGACAAGACTATGAATCCAATAGATGGCGCTGTTAATGAATAGTGTAGATCACGAATATCGTAATCGCAAATTTTCCATGCAAATGGTTTTTCTGCTGAAAAACAAGGCAGATTCTGCTTATTTGCATGTCTTTCCCATATGCCCATGTTTATGCAAAACTTACATGACAAAACTGTATAGAAAAGTTATTGAATATTATGTTAGGACAATCAGAAAACTTTTTGTCACCCTAATAATAATGATCTAGGTGTGCAGGTCCACCCAAGACATCCAACAGATATGAAGCAACCTTGAGGCTTACTGGCTCTCAGTCAGATGAGAGCTGGTTTTGAATGCCTCAGATGGGATGGAACGTTTAGGAGTTATAGAACTTGAGCATGCAATAAAGTCCGATGATGATGGGATGGAACGTTTGAGTGATCGATCGTAAATATTCCTATCTGAGGGAAAAAATTAAAGAAAGCTGGTTTTGAATGTCTCATAGTGCACAAGGCTGCCATTGTAAGGTGTGCTGACTGTATCTGTCTCATGGATAGATTGTTGGCTTCCACATACCCAGCTTTTGGCATATAGCCTTTGTGTGGTTGTCTATTGTATGTCATAGGTAATAGGAGTCCGAGATGCATCCAAATGTCCTCCCCATGCGGTTTCCGAACCATTTTGGTGCTGTTTCCATCAATTTCTAACCTTTTTCTGTAAACTAGACACCCTCTCCTCTTCAGAGCAGGGGGTGCCTAGTTTAATGCTCAAGTTCTCCCATTGACTTCCATTATACTCGAGTGCTCGGTAGAGCACCTGAGCACTTTGGTGCTCGATAAACACTAGTGATTACATGAAAATTGAATCAATAATCGCTCCATCTAAGAAGGCCTCTTACATTTCATCTGTGTTCATCTGTGAGCTGCCTTTGCCAATTATCATTCAGGAGGCAGCAATCAGTTCTCTGTCAAATATCACTTTCTTAGCGCAAAAAGAAATACAGCTGCGTCTGAGCAATTTAAATATTCATAAAGCCCTTGGCCCAGATGGCATTCACCCATGGGTCCTGAGGGAATTGGGCTCAGAGTAATTGATAGACCCTGTCACCCTTGTATCTCAACTTCTTAGACTCTATTGTAACAGGGTCAGTGCCACAGGACTGGAGGACAGCAGATGTTTGTTGTACGAATATTTAAGAAAGGTAAACAGGTGGAACCCTGTAATTACCGACTGATAAGCTTGTGTCATACAAAAAATATTTGAAGGTATTATAATAGATGAGCTGCAAAAGTTTATAGCAGTGAAGAAATGAATGACTAGCAGCCAGCATGGAAAACAGGTCTTGCCTTACCAACATGCAATGTTTCTATGTAAGTGCAAATGTGTATGTTCATGTTGCAGATGTGAGATATCTGGATTTTGCAAAAACATTTGATACAGTACCACACAATTTTCCATAGATTTCTATGCAGCATCTAGAGTTGTTTTTTTTTCACTAAAAACAATGCAAAAAATACAACTCAAAAAGATGCAAAACCCCTCAAAAATGTCTAAATAAAACCTATGCGCTTATGGTATATATCGTTTTTTTGTTGGCAGAGGAAAAAAATACTTAAAAATACTTAAAGGGAACCTGTCATGTGGATATTTGATTATAATCTAACTAATTATATACAATCATTAACTACTAAAAAGTATCTTAGATGTATTCACTTACTGGTGTGACAGATCATTACCTCATAATATACACACAAAGATGCCACATGCTAATGAGCTAATTTGAGTCTAGCGTGATGTCAGTGAGTCCAGCGTTTATTTAATTCAGATATATAGCCACTCCCCTGCCCACCTGCTGCTGATTCATATGGGAAAAAAACTGTCAATCAGCAGCAGGTGGGCGGGGAGAGCCAGGAGCTCATGAATATTCAGGACTCATCATTATCAGCTGGAGCTTTTCAATACAAGATGTTGGCAGATTGACTGGGTCAATTAAAGAAAGTGACTCAGCATTTTGCTAATAGATTCAGTCACTTATTTATGTTGCCCTTAGTTACACCATAACACTGGTGACCGGTTCCCTTTAAGCCAAGGACCTAAGAATGCATAGTGCTTCAAATCATGTTACCATTATAAAGACAAAACCGACAAGTATAAAACATTCTTCGTGGTCTGTCATGCCAAGATAAGGTTTGTATTAGGTATGGTATCACTTTGTATGCACTACGGGAGTAATTTATTATCAAGAAATACACCTAATATTAGGCATATTTCTGGTGCAGATTGCTATGCAAAGGTTATTCGCGCTGCAATCTGCAACTTTTCCCCGCTAATGCCAGGTCTAAAAAGTGAGCGTGGGAAGGGCTGGCAGGCCTGTGTCATTCATCATTTTTTAGGTCTGTTTTAGGCGTATAAAATGGTCTACATGTAAGTCAGCAAGGCAGCTGGCTTACATTTAGAATCGGCACCTCTTCATAACTTCTGCAGATCCACCGCCAGATACTGTATAGGGGTTATTAAGACCGGAGTCTAAAACGCTCTATGAAACATAGAACTTGGTGTGGATTTTCAACAAAGACTGTATTATATATTATAAACATCTCACAAATGCATTGGTCAACAATAACCAGAAAGTGGGCAACCCCTTTAAGTCTCTCTTTAAGGAGATTCAGCACCTATGCCTAAGCTGCATTCAAGGCATCACAACCGGCAAGCCAGAATCCTACTCCATACATATGAGGGGCAAGCACTCCCAAACAGCTGTCTACGGGTGGATATGTGGCTTGGCTATATTGACCTTATCAAATCACAAAGCTTGTTGCAAAGTCAGATTTTGACTCCTAGGGAGCCAGCGAGGTGGCACTAACGAGATGCTTCTGTTCTTTGGGAGATACCTCTTAAAGAGTGGTAGTGTCAGCTACTGTTTCCACTGGAGTCTCATCCAAATGTTAAAAATAATGCAGATTAGCGACAGTTTAAATGCATTGGTTTTTAGATATGTCTGGATAATAGGGTTGTGAGATTGTTGTACCTTAAGTGATATATTCCTTAAATGGTAACCTGAGCTCATAGGCATAGCTATAGAAGTAAAATATGTTGTCTGTAATCGCTATTCCTTGTGGGCGGCAGATTCTGAATACTACATTTCTGTATTTTCACTATGAAAAATATTGCTTTGCTTTAGCTACTCTATTAGATTGCTGTAATGTACTGTACCATATTTGAATATGTACTTTATTAAACTTTTTCATTTGTTCTTATGAGTTGCTTGGAACTTATCACAAAAATGCATTTTTCTCGGTTAAATAATTATATCCTTACAGTAGAATAATAACCATCCATTTATACACAAATGCATGGCTGTCCTCAAAATTACTACATAAATCAAGTTCATGACATCACATTTTAGTAGATACATTTAAATTTCCTTCACTACCTCTACACAGTCTAGGGCAGTAATCAGTTTGTGTCTACGGGTTCTGAAGATACAGAGGCACATTTATCAATAATGCTGCAGGAACAAGTTTTGGCTCCATGCTAAACTCATTCATTTGAGGGATATCTTTTCACAGGGCTCATGATCTGTGAGACTAAGAAAAGAAAAGCTCATAGATAGAGCTTTTTTTTTCCTTTTTTTTTATAAGAGAAAGTTCTATATTTGGAAAAATGTTGCAAGGTGTGACTATGAATATTCTTATGAGACAATGTCTTCAGTGGCTACAGAGAATATTTAATGACAGATCCAATCATTTTAATAGCACGTTTTACTAAATAGGTAGAATCTGCCAATCCGTGTCTAATCACACCTAATGCCTCACTTGGCTTATAAATACTCAGAAAATGATCCGTTGACTTCTATGACAGAGTGTTCATACTGTGAAGTTTGACGAGAGTACTGTGCAGGGAGGGGGAGGAGGTGAGCTGTGACCTATTGTGAGTGGTTGAGCCTGTGTTATCTGCCTCCAGCTTTATAATAAACCTCCAATATTTAGGAACTAAAGAGCACTGAAGTGACTTGATGTCTAATGTAAGAAGGTTGAAAAAACATCTAAAGTCCACTCAGGTAAACCTATTTTCCTACAATGTAGATCCAGAGGAAGAAGCTGACTTTCCTAAAAGGAAAAATCCCTTCCTGACTCCAAACATGTATTATAATCAAATTTATTTTAGAATAATTTACTAGGTCAATAAACTATTCCTTACATTTAACTTTTAATATTATTACTGTCATAAGGCATTTTTTTTTTTAACTCAATCCACAAATCAACCAACTAGAGATGAGCGACTGTCTTCAAATTAATTTGTATCCGATTTGTTGAATTAAAAAAAAAAAATTATTTGTGTGCGAATCGATTGTATAAGAATAAAATATTCTCCAATTGGTGGGTTAGCCCCTTAGGTGCCATGCTCATTGCTGACCGCTGCATCTAAGGAGTTTACAGAAGGAGGAGGCCCTCTCACTGACTCCATCAGTACCAGTAGTCGCATCGCAAGGATCCGGTGGTTACCATCACAGCTGAAAAACCTTACAAAGGCTTCCAGGTCTGCCATGTACAGAAGTCTAGGAGGCTTAGACCCACGCTGTGTCTCCTAGGCAACTGTCAGTTTGGAAACTGACAGTTTCAGTTCAGTACAATATAGCATGTGGCAGTTCAGTACAATACAGCATGTATTGTACTGCAATAAACCAGCAATCAGACCATACTAAAGTGGAAGTCCCCTATTGAGACAAAAAAGTATTCAAGTTTCAAGTAAAAAAGTGCCCCTTTCCCCTCCTAAAGTCATTTGCTATTGAAAAAATATATACATACTATATTAAGTATTGCCACACCCATAATGGCTGGCTTTATAAAGATAACACATTATCTAGTCCGTCAGGTGAACGATGTAAAAACATAAATAAAAATGGTGCCAGAACAGCCATTTTTTGGTTACTTTGCTTCCAGAAAGCATTTACCCCAAAATGGTACCAATGAAAACATCAGCTCAATCCCACGAAAACAAGCCCTCAAACAAAACCATTGCCAGAAAAATAAAAAAACATGGCTGTTGGAAATGGTGATACAAAAACATGATTATTTTTTTTAATGATTTTATTGTGTAAAACTGAAAAAAAAAAGAAACGTAACATAGTTTGTAGTGCTGAAAATGCTGTAATTCAAGCAAATTTTCCTCATTTTAGAGAAAAAAAATTCCTTCTCGACCTCAATCAGACAATCAGAATAACTCTGGATCAGCGACCCTTCCAGAAATCTAGTAACTATAACCTGTAATATTTTTTGTAACATATTTTTTATTGAGTTTCCATATAATTATCAGACATACATATCTTGCATAAGATTACATACATGCATGTGATCAAGACAGTCATGTATTACATATCATTCAGGTAAACAACATAAAAATCCCATCCCTCCCCTCTCCCCTTGCTGCCGAGCCTGCAATAATTTGTGCTGAGAACATTACTCATTGAGCTGTCCTACCCTCTATGTCTTGTCATATTAAATCTCTAGTGTCATTCCCTGCAAGGGATGTAAGTATGCTAACCTGTAATATTATTACACTCCAGAAATACATCCAGGCCCCTCTTGAATTCCTTTATTGTCCTCACCATCACCACCTCCTCAGGCAGAGAGTTCCATAGTCTCACTGCTCTTACCGTAAAGAATCCTCTTCTATGTTTGTGTACAAACCTTCTTTCCTCCAGACGCAGAGGATGTCCCCTCATCACAGTCACAGTCCTGGGGATAAACAGATGATGGGATAGATCTCTGTACTGACCCCTGATATATTTATACATAGTAATTAGATCTCCCCTCAGTCGTCTTTTTTCTAAACTGAATAACCCTCATTTTGATAATCTTTCTGGATACTGTAGTCCACCCATTCCATTTACTTTCGTTACCCTCCTCTGAAACTTCTCTAGCTCTGCTATGTCTTTCTTGTGCACAGGAGTCCAAAATTGTACAAAATCTAAAAAGCATTGGAAGAATTCCTGCCTTTTCTTCATCCTGCTTCCCAAAAAGGGAATCAAAAACTTGCATGTACCGCAAAATAGTGCTAATGATAATGGCAACACTTCCCACAAAAAACTAATTCACACAGCTCCATTTAAAGAAAACTTTTAAAAAAAAGTATGGTTCTCAAAAATTGGCTCTACTGGTACTCCAGTGGCTATCCAAAAGCAACGTGGAACCTGTAAACCCATCCATTAAAATCTGGTGATATGTTTTAGATGGCACAAGTTGGGCACAGCATATTAGGGACTGAAATGCCATATCTGTGGAAAACTTGCAATTGTCATTTAGCACCGTCCCCTGCTCATTCATTTCTTCTATGATATTTTGCATTGCTCCAGCTATACTTAGCTGAGTTTCTTCTCCCTGCTTATTAGACGTCTGCTGGCATGGTGCGATGCAACATATCATGGCCCACTGACCTGAGAGTTAACAACTGTAGCAGAAACAGCATTTATTTGTGGGTACTCTACTTGAATTTAGGTGCCCATGAACGGCACAATGATACGTATTAAAGGGAGTCTTTCACACCGATTCACCATATTAACCTAATAATAGACGTATGTCCACGGCATCCCCCCTATTAAAACTTTGCTTACCGTATGTTGCTTGCTATCAGCGTTCTGCCGAAAAACACTTTTAATCCATATGCAAATTAGGCTGTGAAGGTGCCCAGGGGCGGCGTTACAACGGCCGGTGCCCAGGCCCCTTGGTCATTTTCATACGGATCCACTCCCCCTCCGCCGCCTCTGCCCGCCCTTGGTCTCTGCTCTAACCTCCCTCCTCTCATCCGTAATCCTGCGCATGCGCCGGCCCCGGCCTAACTTACGTTCTTGCACCTTCACAGCCTAATTTGCATATGGATTAAAAGTGCTTTTCGGCAGAACGATGATAGCAAGCAACATACGGTAAGCACAGTTTTAATAGGGGGATGCCATGGACATAAGTCTGTTATTAGGTTAATACGGTGAATCAGCGTGAAAGACTCCTTTTAAATAGTTAGGCTCCCATCCAAACTGAGGTCACCTTGTCATGGTGGAAGGGCACAAATATTTTTGATCAAAATATATTGCTAAGCACCTCAGTTTTATATGTATTCTAAATGTGGTATTAGTTTATATGTAGATCATATATTTTACATTTATGGATTGCAGGTATATGCCATGTCATGTTCTCCCACATGTAGGGTGTTTCTAAAACCAGGAATCACAACATAATCAAAAGAGGGCTTCCTTTTCACACTGGCACTTGAAAAGCAGAAGATATTGGGCCCTTAAAGGGAATCTGTCACCTAGTTTGAGCATATTTAACTGTTAACATAGCAATGTTCAATAAAGTACCTTCATTCCAGCATGGGACTCTTTCTTTCATTCAAGTTTTCATTTTGATATGCTAATTAACCTTTAAGGTGCCCAGAGGGGCGTTATTCCTCTCCTCTAGTGCCCAGTAACGCCCCCCTGCAGTGCCCAGCACGCCTCCTCATAAATAAATTTACTCCCACATCCCAGCCGAATGGCGCCGCCCCCTCCGCGACGTCATGTGATTTATTCACCCCACGATCCTTGCGTCCTCCTTTCTTGCCCCTGAAATCTCGCGCAGCCGCAGTATTGCCGACTGCCTGCGCCTGTCCGATCCTACGGCTCCTGAGGCAACAGCGCTTTGATTACGTAACAGGGCTCGGCACATGCCCAGTGACACTATTGAGGCTGTTGCCCTCAGGAGCCGTAGGATCAGACAGGCGCAGGCAGTCAGCGATACTGCGGCTGCGCAAGATTTCAGAGTTAAGAAAGGAGGACGCAAGGATCGTGGGGTGAATTAATTACCTTGAAGGTTAATTAGCAGCATATCTGAAAAATCGCTTTTTTATCAAAATTACAGATTCCCTTTAAATGACATATCCGTGTAACAATTGCAGTTTTCACTTTGCACCTTCTGCTGTGAGTTAATTTTTTGCAAAACACTTGTGGGGTCAAAAAGCTCACTACATCCTTTGGTAAATTCTTTGAGGGGTGTGGTTTCTAAGATGGGACCACTTCTATTGAATTTTTTTTTTATTTAACCCATCCTCTGGGCCCCTGTTTTTGTCAGCCAGTGCTGTATAAATCGCTAAACTAAACCTCAAATGCATTTGCTGTGTGTTCTCTTCTGAACCCTGCAGTGTGATGAAGTTTATGACCACATAGGGATATTGTCATGCTCAGGAAAAATTATGCTTTAACAAGGGCAGATCATTTATTTATAAATAGTGATGGCCGAATATTGGCCGGGACGGTTCGCAAACGCGATCAAACACGGACACCGGCAATGTGCATTCCGCAATTTGCGGACCGCACATCGCCGGCACTATAATAGAAAATGCCTAATCTTGTCCGCAATTGCGGCTAAGAATAGGACATGTTCTATTTTTGGGCGGAAACAGAAGCACAGATGCGGAAGTGCGGATTCGCAAATGCGGATGCGGACAGCACATTCCAGCTCCATTGAAAATGAATGTGTCAGCACCCGTTCCGCAAAATTGCGGAACGGATGCAGACCGATTTTGCGGACGTGTGAATGGACCCTTTAAGGGCTCATTTAGATGGCCGTATGCTATCCGCAAAAATGCGGATTTGTTTTTTTGTGGATTAGATGCTGACCCATTCACTTCTATAGGGCCCTTTTCTATTCCACGGTTCCGCAAAACAAATTAAACATGTCCTATACTTGGAGTAGGATGTCGCACAAGGATATCTGAAACCCCAAAAAGAGGTGCTCCTTACCTATCGAGAACACTCACTCGACAAATGTATTGTAAGCTAAGAAAGAATGTGGAACAGGGCACACTCAGAAATTTTGGACTATTAGGAGATGCAAGAAATATATATATTTTTTATTTTATTGTTATACTAAATAATGTGAAACAATGGACCTCACTCTAAAAACATATAGAAGAATCATATATAAAATCTGAAATATTAGTAAGTAGCAACAGTCGATTATCTAAATAGTAGGATAATAAGATCGAATTGATAGATAGCAGCAAAAAATTATCGGATAAATAATAATTTTTTTATTAACTCGAACTTCATACTCAAACCCCTCTTTAAATCTTCAGGTGGGGAATATATTATGGTGGACTCAAGGAAACAGAATTACCGGTAAGTCTAATTACGGTTGTGACAAGACCAATCTTGCCACATTGCATTGGCGAAGCCTGGTTGCCCACCTGCTTCCTTTAGACTATGGCCCCATGTTGAAACGCTTGATTTTTCCCTGCAAAGACTACGTGAAAGAATTTGGCTCCATGGCAATTGAACTGTATTTGTGTAGTCTGAGTGCCATTCACCAAATAATATGCACTCAGACCTGAGCTATCTGGGGATATGTTAAATGTCTATGTTTTATGCAATAGCTGTACAGTTAAATATTTTTCTTTTTATTGTCTTTTGCTACCATGTGGCAAATGGAGTTTTGCCTTTGCCCTTGGAGATAAATTGGATTACTTCCCAATTGTCTCCAGGACAGAAGACATTGTGTAAAACTGTATATTCTCCTGCCTGTAATAATTACATTAACCCATTGTGTAAGGTAATTGTATCACAAGCAGAGGGAAGGATTTTGTGTGGGAGTGTCTGAGTGTATTGAATGGGGTTACTGGTTGTTTTACAAAACCCTGTGGGTGGTACTAATGTGTAAGAATGTGTATATAAGAACAATAAACACACAGCTCTGGCTGTCCACTGCTTTACCCTCAACACAGAGCTTGGTCTCGTTCTTGGGGGGATTGTATGTTGTTCCAGTTTGACTGCTAGGAGTGTAAACCTTCCATATGGTTTTTACTATTCGGCTGTATGCAGCATTCATATGGTTTCCAGTTCTGGAGATTGGCGTCTTTAGTAGCTGCCTGTGCCTCTGGAAAGGGAATATATTTTAAACGGCTTTTACCCCTTTTTATGCCTGGGGTGCCGTTACTACGGTCTTTCCATTTCGTCCACCATGACGGCTTAACCTGGAGAACTACCAGATTATTTATTAGGGTGGGTAACTGCCTGCAAGACCTTCTGACCGAAGGTCAAGTCAGCAGAAGCCAAAACGTTAATTCGCTAGTGCTTAATAAAAGTATTAATACTGGACCAGGTCGCTGCTCTGCAGATTTTATCTAAAGAAACACCTCCTCTTTCTGCCCATGAGGAGGCCACCTCTCTTGTGAAATGAGCCCTTATCTCTGTAGGATTATCAAGACCCGCCATCTGGTAGCAGCAAGATATGGTGGACCTGATCCAGCGCCCAATGGAGGCTTTGGATGCTTTCTTCCCTTTGTTTGGACCAGCAAACTGAAGGAGAAGATTATCTTCCTTCGTGAATTCTGTTACTGTAAGACAATATCTCAAACATCCAGGAGTTGATATTGATCCTCAGATGTACTCAACACCTCTTTAGGGAATGATGGGAGGACAATTTCCTGGTCTCTATGAAAGTCAGAAACGACCTTTGGAAGGAAACCCGGATCCAACCTTAATACTATTTTATCGGGAAACACAGAAAAAAAGGGTTCCCGACAGGAGAGCCCTAGGATCTCTCCTAAACGTCTAGCTGATGTTATGGCTATTAAGAAGGCAGCTTTGAGCGTCAGATGTTTTACAGAAATGTCCTGTACTGGGGTAAATGGTGGTTTCATTAGTCCTTTCAGGACCCGGTCTAAGTCCCACTGAGGGGCCTTAGGTGTTATGGATGGTCTTAATCTTGTGGCAGCCCTTACGATTCTTCTCACCCATCTATGGCTGGCCAGGTCTGTGTCATAGCATGCTCCTAAGGCCGAGATCTGTTCTTTAAGTGTACTAGGTCTCAAACCCAAATCCAGCCCCCTTTGGAGAAAATCAAGAATATTTATCATGTTTGAGGGAGAATCTACCGAAGGGTTCTGACCCAGCCAGTTGCAGTATTTCCTCCAGATCTTAAGATATATCGCGGAGGTGACTTTTTTGCTGCTGAATTTAAGGGTATTGATGACCTTTTCGGAAAGACCCCTGGTTTTTAATACCTCGCGCTCAGGATCCAGGCTGACAATTTTAATAGTCCTGGATTCTGATGGAGGATCGGACCCTGCGATAAAATGTCCTCTCGGAGGGGAATTCTCCATGGCTCCTCCAGCGCTAATTCCTTTAATATCGGGAACCAGTTTCTCTTTGTCCAGTATGGGACCACTAGGATCACTGTTACCGGGTCGGACCATATCTTTTGTAGTACCCTGGGGATTAATGCCCACGGAGGGAAGGCATAGGCGAGATCCCAGGTCCATCTGATCTAGAATGCGTCCACCGCCCAAGGATTTTCCCCAGAGCTTAGGGAGCAAAAGTACCCGACCTTCGCATTTTCTTTTGCTGCGAAGAGATCTATCTGAGGGGTTCTGCACCTTTTGAAGATCTGTCTGAACACTTCTGGATTTAGGGACCATTCCCCAGGATCTATGGTCCTTCTGCTGAGGAAGTCTGCTTGTATATTTTCCGTACCTTTTAGGTGAATAGCCGTGATGGAGAATACATTTTTTTCCGCCCAAAAGAATATTCTTCTCGCCAGTTCTTCTAGACTTGGAGATCCAGTGCCGCTAGCGTCCGTGAACACCTGAATCTCTGGATCTTTTATCCAACTTACACCTTTTGACAGGTTTGTTTTTTCTATACCCACCAATCGGATCTTATGTGAATGGGGATGGATATCTTTTTCTCTAAAGAGGACTGTTTCTTGTCCCAATTCTTCAGGATCCAGGACTGGATTATCCTGGTATGAGCCTGGGACCACAATACCGATGTGATGCAGGAGGTCATTGTTCCCAATAGACTCGCATTGCGTATGGAGCACTTGGTCCGGCCTTTAATTTTTTTTGTTTTTCCTATGAAGGATATTCATTTTTCCTGAGGAAGAGATGTCATCTGAGCTCTTGAATCTAAAAGAACTCCTAGGAATTTCATCTTGGTTGATGGGACCAGGCAAGATTTTTTCTGATTTATTATCCAGCCCAACACTCAAAACCGATAAATTAGGTAGTTGGTGAGACTGGACGCCTCTGACTTTGATTTTCCCAGAATGAGGAAATCGTCTAGATACGGGAAGATTTTTATTCCCTCTGATCTGAGAGGAGAGATCATTTCCACTACTAGCTTTAATAAAACTCTTGGGGCTGAGGAAATTCCGAAGGGTAGTGCCGTGAACTGGAAGTGGTTTACCACTCTGGTGCTGTCTAACCTGAGATATTTTTGCGAGTTTTCGTGTATGGGGACAAGATAGTAAGTGTCCTTTAAATCTATGGACATCATGTAATCTCCTGCTAGAGGAGTGATGGACGTTATAGATTCCATTTTGAACTTCCTGTAAACAATGGATGTATTTAACCCCTTCAGGTTTATGATGGTACAAAAAGAGCCGTCTGGCTTCTGTACCAAAAACAGGTTGGAATAATAGCCCCTTCCTTCTTCTGAATAAGGGACTTTTACTACCACGCCTGACTCTATCAACAGCAGAACGCCTTGCCAAATCCTTCCCAGAACTTTTAAGCTGTGAGAGGTTATCCGAAACTTTTGTTTTGGGGATTAAGGAGGAAACCTCTGCCCTTTCCTCCTTTTTGGTATCTCCACCTACCCGTTTTCCCTTCCCTCCTATAGGACCTGGATTGGGTGTTAAAGGGACGAAAGGGCTTCTTTTTGTTTTCCTCAGGGAATCCCTTCTTTTTATCTGCTACTTTCTCGAGTATAGAATCCAGTAAGGGACCAAAAACATATTCCCCTGAAAAAGCGATAGAGCATAATTTAGGCTTTGACGCTCTATCGCCTCCCCAAGATTTCATCCACAGGCCCCTCCTTGCGGAATTTGAAAGAGCAGCATCCTTGGCGGCAAACCTCACGGACTCGGCTGTAGCTGATTTGAGGAGAGGAAAGAAATTTAGAATTTCCTCTCTCGGGGTTTTCAAGCTCATTAAGCCAGAAGTACATAGATCTAGCTACTGAGGTTGCAGCTATGTTTGGTTTTATACCAAACATGGATGCTTCCCAGGACTTTTTCAGGAGAGCATCTGCCTTTCTCTCCAACTGTAATTGGGAGGATTCCTCAAAGGGAAGGTCTTCTTTACCACCTTTGCTACCTGGACGTCGATTTTCGGAATTTCGTTGAATATTTTTATGTCGTCTGGGTCAAAGAGTAATTTATTTTTTAAATTCTCTGGGGATTCCCAGTCTCCTCTCAGGGTCCGCCCACTCATCCATGATCATATCCTTTATATTTTTGTTTACTGGAAATATTTTGGATTTCTTGGCTCTGAGCCCCCCAAACATTTCATCTTGGACCAATCGAGCTTTTTTTTGTACTTCCTCTATGCTCATGGTTGCCCTTACGGCGCCCAATAATTCTTCGATCTGTTCAGAAGAAAAAAAAAACTTTTTCCTGTCCTCCACTATCTCTCCCTGATAGTGGACTGTGTCTACGTTCTGTCTAGAGGTGGAAGCGTCTTCGTCCATGTCCTCTGATTCTGAGGAGGATGGAACGGACACTCACATTTTTTTCAAGGGCGGAGTCGGAGGGGCAGATCTGAGAGATGCTAGCGAGGATTTTTATCTTGCTCTGAATGATTGATTTGACCTCCTCTTTAACAAGCTCATTAATGCAGACTTGGCAGAGCTTCTTTTTGTGATTTTCCGGCAATCTTTTGCCACAAGTAGCACATCTAGGGATTTTGGCCTTAGTTCGGGGCTCTTTAATTCCCTAAAAGAGGAGAAACCCAGTATCAGTAAGCTATTGCAAGAGGTACATAACAACATCATACATATTTTTCTTTCCCCACAGGGGAACTCACGATCTGAGCAGCCGAGGGGGTGTCTGTAGAGCCCATCTGGTCTGCAGGGGTATCGGGGGCCGACAACTGGAGCAGGAGCCTTTACTGGGACACAAGTCCTTTCAAATCTCCCGCCTTGCAGCAATGGATGCAGCGTATGATGTCATCTTTGTAGGCGAGTGCCGGCTCATAGCTCCGCCCCCTCAACCACCTGCCGGAACAAGGAATGACGCTGCGGCTTCACACAATGGGTCCGTGAGCAGCGCGTTCGATGGTGCGCGGTCAGCTTCCTTCAGGAGGGAAGGGGGACCCTGCGCTTTGGGGAGGGATTCAGGCCCCTGCAAGAGCAGGAATGAGATCCACTCCATAATCCTCCTCTTCCCAGCTTAGGACTGGAGGGCAGAGGGACAAAAAATAACAAACGCAGGAGGTCTCTCTGTGAGGTGCCCCCCGTAGGGACAGGAAACACTGAGGGTGAAAGTGGGTGGTGGCCTTTTAAACTCTGTGTTCCCGCCCCTACAGAGGTCAAGGGGTCAATCTCTCCAGGTTAAGCCGTCATGGTGGACGAAATGGAAAACATCTATCCCTGGGATAGATGATGATGTGGTATTGAAGGACAGGGTGGACAAAGAACTGTCCCTGATATTGCCCTACAGGGGGGTGCTTTTCTCACCCTGATAGCCTAACTACAGACCACCCGCCCTGATAAGAGCGACCCCGTCCGGAACCTTAACCTATATAAAAATGGCCCTAGTAAGCCCCTAGCCCCTAGGCCCCTGACTTCCAGGTGATCACTACATAGATCTATCTATGTGTTTTTGACTCATTATAAAAGTATATTATAAGTATATCGCACCCCTCTGTGTATCACACCTATCGATAGCACACCTATACCAGTCCATAAAAGGACTTTTCTGGCCCTATTAGCTAGCGTTTGGTGTCCCTAACAGCCTGTCCCTGCTCCACACAGCAATCTCTCCCTACACTGGCAAAAGACTGAATGTAAAATGGCGGCCAGATCAGGTTTATTTATAAGGTAGGGGGTATGTCCATGTGCTGAAACATCTCAATTGGTTGTCCTGTCCCACCTGATGGATGTGTCATGGGTCAAAGTTCTTCACAATGTAAAAGAATATGGCGAGCGCGAATATCACCATAGGTTTGCATGTTCGGCGAATCACGAACACGCAAAGTTTGCCGCAAAACGACTGCCGGGTGAACCGCAAGACCATCTCTAATAATAAACCCTTTTCCAACAGTGAGATGTCCGTATCAGAGAATACATGATCTGATAAATTAATTACCTTAGGCTCTTTATCCAAATGTTTCTTGTTGTCGTTTTTTCCCCGATCCCTGTCCATCTTTCTCTTATTACGGGTAAACCGGGTGTGATAAGCCGTATGTGACTGGTGATCCCCCGAAGATGACAGAGAGGACACTGAAGAGGATCTACTGAGAGATCTATTCCAATTAACTTCTTTACTTCTCCATCTATAAACCTGCTTTTGTTGGGCATCATTGCCGTCTCTAGTGAATTTCTTTATCTTTACTTCCTGAATTTCCTTTTCCCATATTGGATACTTTGTGTCCAGTTGTTCCTGAAAGCTTTTCAGCGACTCTGCACTACAGTCATTAGATAGACGTGCCTGTAATTATTCAAGTTCTACGTCCATCTGTTCTAGACTGCTTTTATTTAAACTAATCACTAGCTCCATAAATTTAAAGGAGCTTTGATTACATATATCCTCCCATTTGGATATGAAATTCTCATCCTCAATAGGAAAAGAGGGAAAAACTTTTATCCTAAGGCCATGGGGAATAAGACCTCTCTGGAGGTATTTTTCCAGGAAAGCCTTGTTCCACCACCCTTGTGTTCTTTTGTGTAACAGTTGCTGTAACTCTGGGTCTCTCTAATCACTCCACAACCACCAAGACCACCCACTGTGCCCTCCTCCCTCAAGATGGCATCAAGCTGAGAGAGCCAAAAATATATAGTTTTTTATTATAACATGATAAAAAAATATATATGCCATTAAAAAGGGGAAGGAAAGTGAGAGAATGAACGCCATCCTGGCGCTGCACGCATACCAAAAAGAGTAATAGATGTATCTCGATAAAGTATTATTACAGCATGTATAAACCGTAATAAATATGTTATTCATATGAGAAATGAGCCTCTGCGATAATAACCACAATGCCTCAATATTGAGAATGCTGGCAGATGAATAAGGGTAAGTATTAAATAAATAAGAACCGGGTAAAAAAAAGTGACCCAGAACCAGCAAAGCCAGAAGAGACTCATCTAAGGCAGGTAGTGTGCAGAGACAACCAGAATGGCGCTACCCCGATGCGCGTTTTGGCATGCCTTCTTCCGGGGGTAATGCCATCACGGTGAACCAAATATTTAAATACTGATACCACCAATCAGATGCAAGTTTACACATGATAATAATTTTCATCACCTGCGTGTATATGGCCACGCAGAGTTCCAGTCAAACCGCGCCCCGCTCTGCTCCTGGCCGGCGTCCCGCCGCCACGCCCACAGACACATTACAAAGTCATGTGATGTGGCGGTTTCGGCGCGTGGACACGCAGGCAAGAGATGCTGGGCGCGGCCCCGCACATCGCACGCCCGCATCGCAGGTGAGAATAAACAGGAGATGGTATTTAATAGCTGCCACTGGCAATCCGCATAAGAAATTGTCATATGTATTTTGTGCAATCATGAGTTTTATTTGTCCAGGAAAAAATGAACAGTTTTGATTATTTATTTATGTATTGTATTTGTTTATTTATAATTATGTATTTTGTGCAATTATGGCTTTTATTTGTCCAGAAAAAAATTAACATTTTTGATGCAGATTGCCAGTGGCAGCTATTAAATACCATCTCCTATATCTTTTTTTAAAATTTATTTTGTATTAATCTTTATTATTATTTTTTTTTACAAAATTTCATACAGTCTTCAACAGTCATTTTAGATTGTTTTGCATTATAAAACAGCATATATACAGTTTTACATAGTGCCCACCCACTCTTCCCTGCTGCCTGTTCCTCCCCTATAGGAATCAGATGGCCAAGAGAGGAGAGAAGGCGCTCATAGGTGAGGGTAAACAAATTGATGTCCCTTCCCCCTAACCAGGATGAGTGAGGTTACTCACCTGGTTTGGTTTGCACTGATATTGGTGCAGCCTTAGTGGAGGGAGGTTCGAATGGTGCAGGTTGTCTGGGTTGGTGCTGCCGGATGGTGTCCGAGACGACCCTGGGCGGGGGCCAAACCTCCACTTGGGTGGGTATTTGGATATATAAAAAGGTCTCGTCTGCACTGGATTTGTGCGGCGAGCAGATGGACACAAGGCGCAAATCACAACCGAGCTTGGATACAAGATTTTTTTATTTTGAAAAGACAACGCGTTTCGGGGTACTCAGGACCCCTTTATCAAGTCTGAAAAAACATATAGTTGTTACAGTAGTCTGGGCAGTGTTAATAATCAAAAGTTCATAGTAGCTGGAAGACAATAGTTAAAATAGTGTATGTACATATGTGCATACATGCACACGTACACACATACACGCATTTATATAAAACATTGTTTGGATGCATGGATAGGTCAATGAATGGAGACAAAAACATGAACATAATATATATCCATAAGTAGTTGGTTGGTTCAGTATTTTAGCTGGATGATTGATTAGACAAATGTTTAAATAGAGGATGGAAGTAAAAAAGGTAGAAAAAAATGGCTAAAGGATATAGATAAAATTAATTATAAATCTAAAAAGGAAAAAAACTAAGAAAGATGACTAAAAAACCCTGTTGGGGGTATATATAATTACATTGAATGGTTTTGTGATCGTGTACAGGTGTAAATGTACATGGGTAAAAGTACATGGTTTAGGGTGCAAAAAAAGGGAGTCCCTTACATGGAGGAGAATAATAATAATATTTGAGAATTGTTTGAGAATTTAAGTTGTTTGAGAATTTAAACCCAAAGTAGAATGCTATCATCTGGACAGGAGTGCTAGACCTTGCTACTCTCTTGTTTAAAAACTGGAAATTGTACCATACATGTGTTTTGTAATTAGAGCGTAAACCTGCAGTACCTGTATCCTTGGCACCGTGAGCCCTCTGATGCACTCTCCTGGAGGGTCCCTTTCAGAAGGAATACTAGTCAACGCTAGTGTGGTCAATAAAAATAATTTTTGGGTGAGGTTTGATTGATAGAATGAGAGAAACATTTTTGGTCATGTGTTTTATTCTGTGTTGAGTTTTTGTTGTCTGTTTATTGGCTGGTGTGTTAAAAAGTGTATGTCTCAAGTTGTTGAGCAATCAGTTGAAAGTAAATATTATATACATATATACACCCATAGTAGCATATAATGGTCTGAGCATATTGTAATGTTTTGGCGTTTTTACTGACCTGTTGCCATGTAATGTTCTTATTTGCTGGTATATATTGTGGTCAGCAGTGGTATTGGGGTTTGATTATAGTGATAAATAATATAGGTAAAGTGGTAATGGGGCGTCTGGGTGATATTTGTGGCCAGTGACCTTGCGTTGTTATGGCTGCTGGCATCGCAGGAGGATCGATGCTTACCTGGTAGTTGTTGCTGGAGAGTGTCCTGCTGTTGCGGCACTGCTGTGCTTGCTGCACGTGTGGCGTGCAGTGTGAGGGAGCGCGCGTTAGTCAAGGTTTTAAGGCGGAGCTGGGAGGGGGCGTGGCAGGGGTGTGTCTGTGAAGGGGCCGGCCGCTGGTGCCGGAGGCTGGGGAGCCCAACTGATGTGAACAATATGTGTTTCGCTGTTGTAGGGGCTTAGTATAGCAGGGGAGGCATTGTCACAGGGGTTGCTGGTGCTGTGATAGAAAGGGTATAATCATGGCTCAAAACGGCTGGGATAGTATAATAATGTTGGGGCTGTATAATGGTGGTGACCGGAATTGTGCGGGTGCCAGGGGCTTGTGGCATGATGTGGGTATACAAGGGGTGTAGGATGTGATCAAATTTGGTGGGTTATATGAAGGAAGGAGTCAGGGAAGGTAGTATGTCCGTATGGAAAAGGAGTGCTGCTTGTCTAGAGGTGGTACCAAGTAGCATATCTGATGAGAGGAGGAAGAAGAAATGGGAAAATAATAATAATAATATTAGTAAAATAAAAAATATATATGTATATAATGTAAATAAAAAAATAAAATAATAGAAAATATAAATAAAAATGGAAATAAAAATAAAATTAAAAATACAAATAAAAATAAAGAATATTAGTTAGGGTGGGTCAGACTATAAGGGCCGTATAGGCACGGGATAGTGATATTAGAAGCACTGGTTTTCTATTCTTTCATTGAGTCCGTTAGGTTCAAGCGTATGGAGCTTGAAGATCCAGAACATCTCACGTCTTTGGAGAGTTCTGTATCTATCCGGGCGATGGGCCTCAATATGTTCTAATGGAGTGATAGACAATTTTGAGGGGTCCTGGTTGTGGGTAGCTAGGTAGTGTCTAGAGACGCTGTGTTTAAGATATCCTTTGGTAATGTTTGACCGGTGTTTATTAATGCGTTCTCTTAAGGCCTGGATGGTCCGGCCGACATACTGCAGGCCACATTCGCATTCCAAGAGGTATATCACGTACGAAGTGGAACAATTTATGAAACTTTTGATATGGAATTCCTCGCCGGTGTGATTGCTCCTGAAGGTTCGGGTTTTGTTGGAAATGTTGCTGCGGTATTTGCATAGAGTGTGGCCGCACTTGAAGCTGCCCACGGGATCAGAGCACCAGCTGATCTTGCTGGTGAGGGTTGGTTTCTTTTTATGTAGTTTGCTTGGGGCCAGAATGTTTTTTAGAGATTTCGCTTTTCTAAAGTGATTTTTGGTCTCTGTGTTATTTTTGGTTTGAGGTACGGATCATTGGTGCCAGTGTTTTGATAGGATTCCCCTTAGGGTGTCATGGTTGGAGTTGGAGGTGGTGATTACTGATGTTCTATAATGGTTGGTGTTTTCAGTTTCTTTTGGTTTGGTTTTGGTCAATAGGCATTCTTCTTGGCTTAGGGCATTCGCCTTGGAGTAGGCATTCTCAATGATTTTGCTTGGATATCCTTTTTTCAGGAATCTGCTGCGTAAAGCTTGGCTTTGTGTGGTGAAGTCCTCTTTGGTTGAGCAATTTCTCCTTATGCGTTTGAACTGGCTGTATGGTATATTATTTTTCCATTTTCTATAGTGTGCACTTCCGTAATCAAGATAATTATTTCCGTCTACTTTAAAAAAAAAAGGTTTTTGTTTGGATGGTTTCATTGCGGAAAAAAAGGAGTAGATCTAAATAGTCAATTGAAGTGATAGAAATGTTGGCTGTGAAGGTCAGATTCCAGGTGTTGGTGTTGAGATATGAAATGAATGCTTCGGCCTCTTCGTTGCTACCTTTCCAGATAATTATGAGGTCGTCAATGTATCGTTTATAGAACATGATCATACCGTTGCAATGATGATCATTGTATATAAAGAGATCCTCGAAGCGTCCCATGTATAAGTTTGCATAACTCGGCGCAAAACGCGTCCCCATAGCGGTTCCGTTCTGCTGTCTGTATAGGCAGTTCTCAAATGTGAATGTATAATAGAATTAAGCAATCACATTCAAAATCATGTTAAATCGGAGTCAGCATACACCTGCCATCATTTAAAGTGCCTCTGATTAACCCCAAATAAAGTGCAGCTGCTCTAGTTGGTCTTTCCTGAAATTTTCTTAGTCGCATCCCACAGCAAAAGCCATGGTCCACAGAGAGCTTCCAAAGCATCAGTGGGATCTCATTGTTAAAAGGTATCAGTCAGGAGAAGGGTACACAATAATTTCCAAGGTATTAGATATACCATGGAACACTGTGAAGACAGTCATCATCAAGTAGAGAAAATATAGCACAACAGTGACATTACCAAGAACTGGACATCCCTCCAAAATTAATCAAAAGACGAGAAGAAAACTGGTCTAGGAGGCTACCAAGAGGCCTACATCAACATTAAAGGAGCTGTAGGAATATCTGGCAAGTACTGGCTGTGTGGTACATGTGACAACAATCTCCCGTATTCTTCATATGTCTGGGCTATGGGGTAGAGTGGCAAGACGAAAGCCTTTTCTTACAAAGAGGGTGCTGGCGGCGTGTTATAAAACTGTACCAGGCTTTGGAAAGTGTTGCCCTGCCTCTGTTGGAACTGCTCTGTGTTCCCCTTGTCTCCCCTCCCTGGTTGCCCAAGGAACTACTGACTCTGCCGCCAGCGTTGTCAGATGGAAATTTTGGAGCAATCTTTCAACAAGGACCTTCTGGTATTGCACTGTTTTGCTCGTCCTCTCCACCGGAGAAACGAGAGATGAGAGTTCTCTTTGTAGCGGGGGTCGAGAATGGTGAACAACCAGTAATCCATGTCAAAAATGTGCATAACGCGCGGGTCGCTGGAAAGGCAGCCTAATATGAAGTCAGCCATGTGTGCCAGAGTACCAACAGGCAAGATTTCTCTGTCATCATCAGGAGGATGACTCTCAATCTCCTCATCCTCTTCCTCCTCTTCTGTCCACCCACACAGAACAGATGGAATTAAACTTCCATGGGTACTACCCTCTGTAGTGGAGACAACCGTCTCCTGCTCTTCCTCCTTTTCATCGTCCAATTCGCGCTAAGAAGACGAACTGAGGGTGGTCTGGCTATCACCCTGTGTAATGTCTTCCCCCATTTCCACCTCTTCCATATGCAAAGCATCGTCCTTAATTGTGAGCAGCGAGTGTTTGAGTAGACACAGAAATGGGATGGTTACACGTTATCGCTGCTCACCATCTGTGTTGATTCCTCAAAGTTTAATAAAACCTCACAGAGGTCAGACATCTATGCCCACTCCTCGCTTGTGAATAGCAGAAGCTGACTGGAAAGGCGACGACCATGTTGCAGCTGGTATTCCACTACTGCCCTCTGCTGCTCACAAAGCCTGGCCAACATGTGGAACATGGAGTTCCGCCACTTGCTCACATCGCACAACAGCCAGTGAGCTGGCACTTTCCAGCGCTGCTGCAGCATAGGACAGACCCGCTGAAGCTGTCGATGACTTGCGGAAATGTGCACACACACAGCGCACATTCACCAGTAGCTCAGGCAAATTGGGGTAGGTTTTGAGAAACCATTGAACCACCAAGTTTAAGACATGGGCTAGGCATGGGTTGTGTGTGAGCTTGCTGAGCTCCAAAACCACCACCAAGATATGGACATTATCAGACACAACCATGCCTGGTTTTAGGTTGAGTGGCGAGGTCTCTAATCCCCTGCCACAGCTCTGAGGCGGTATGCTGTTTGTCACCTAAGCAGATAAGCGTCAGCACGGCCTGTTTACGCTTTCCCACTGCAGTGGTACACTGCTTTCAGCTACCAACTGATGGCTGACTGGTGCTGCAAGAGGATAATTCTGAGGTGGAAGTGGAGGAGGGGGAGGGAATATAGATTGCAACAAGGATAAATGAGAAGTGGTAACATGAGCATTGTAAGCATACATATCTACCCATTGGGTCTAATCAGAAGGAGTGACAGACAATTGGAATTATTTGTGTGTTAGAACCCTCACTCCTCGAGAGTGTGTGGATGACGACTTCTCTTTCGGTGACGTCATCGGCGCAGGCGCACTGAGGGAGTGCTGAGGAGGCGAGCCTCCTTATCTCGGAGCGCCTGCGCCGAATCAACACAGGTGCGCAATTTTTGAAATGCTGACAGGGCCAGCCGGAGGAGGAGATCGCGGCTGGTCCTGTCAATCAACAGGAGGAGGGGGCTTTTTTTTGTGGCTGCTACCAGCAAGTAGACGCCCTACTTGCTGGTAGACAGGTAATTAGCATATTATAAAAGTATGTTTTTTTTACATATTCACAGAACGAAAATGATTATTAACATAATGTATAGCTATATCGCAGGATAGGGATTATAAGTACCCCAAAAAAATATATGAGTTTAGTGGGGTGACAGAAGCCCTTTAAACTAATACTTTGTTGAAGCACCTTTGATACGTTTTGCCGTCACTTCCTCTTGGGGGCGTGTCTCAAGATCTACCACCTCCTCTTAATATAGTACCCATGATAGGTCAGAAACCATGATTGACAATTCAAAAAGCCTATCAGCCTCTCTTGCTGTTGTAGTCCCCTCCTACTCATAATGGGACAACATACCCATGATGCCTCCTGTTCCCTGTATTGCTCTGAGAACTCCCCCCACATATTGTGTCATGTGATGCGATAATATGATCTCCTATCACATGACCGCAGGTCCTGCATCCACCACAGTGTATACTAACAGAGATGATAAATAGATATATCTATATATGGTTATATCCTATATAAATTTATAAATAAATAGATGTGCACACAATAACACCATGATTACACTGAAAGGATCGATACATTAAACTGTGTCAATACTAAAATCTGCCTACAGCCATGAATCCTATCCAAATAAACATCTGTG
Source organism: Bufo gargarizans (assembly GCF_014858855.1). Taxonomy (NCBI): domain Eukaryota; kingdom Metazoa; phylum Chordata; class Amphibia; order Anura; family Bufonidae; genus Bufo; species Bufo gargarizans. Next base: position 352,790,746 of record NC_058081.1, read on the forward strand.
AAAATACATGAAATACACAAAGTACTCAATAAATATTCAAATATATATATATATATATATATATAAAAATATTCATAAAAACCAATAATATACCAATTCATGTTCATTTATGTCAGTTTACTGATCTAAAGTGCTGAGTTTGTGTGCAAAAGTGATGAGTGCCAAACCCAATGTGCAAAAAATTGAGGAATAAGTGACATAAATGGTGAAAAAAAATAAAGTGAGAAAAAAAGAGAAAAAAACATTGTTTCCATATTCTCTCCTCCATAATCTGTCCCTTATGGGTTTTATTGTTTTTATAATGTAATTATAGTATATAATAAAATATGATATTTTGAATATGTATGCTCACGAATTGGTGTTCCACACAAAAGTACGCAGAAAATATTATGACAGCCCCACCAAAAATATACTTAAAGTGAAGAGACTGCTAAAGTGAAATATAACACATTATTAAGGTAGAAAAAATATATAGCACTTATCGGACACGGCCTTTGAGTAGAACAGCAGTCGCAAGAGTCCCATGGCAATTCAGGGAGGCGTTGTCTTCATCCTGCGTCTGATGATGGATTGAGAGAACGTTCGTTGGTCTCCAACCATTGCGCAGCATCCAGCGGTGTTTCAAAGAAGAATACTTCACCATGGACAACCACTCTTAATTTGGCAGGGTAAAGCATAGAGTAAGGCCTCATGCACACGACCGCTGTTTTTGCGGCTCGGATGCGGACCCATCCACTTCAATGGGGCCGCAAAAGATGCGGACAGCCTCCGTGGCTTCGTTCTGCGGCCCCGCTAAAAAAATATAACATGTCCTATTCTTGTCCGCGCTTTGCAGACAAGAATAGGCATTTATATTGCCAGCGCCCGTGCCGTTCCGCAAATTACGGAAGGCAACACGGGCGGCTTCTGTTATTTGCGCATCCGCGGTTTGCGGATCGCAAAAATGGCACGGTCGTGTGCATGAGGCCTAAGGCAGCTGTAGGTCCCGCACGCATCTTTCCACATCCTGGAACTTCGCTCTTCAGCGTTGGACATCGGCGGAAAAATCATGGACGATAGATATTTTATTCCAATTAATGAGTAGGGTGATCCCTGGCTTTCTTAAGGATAGTATCTCTGTCCTTAAAGTGTAGAAGCCTCATCAGGATTGGGCGAGGAGAAACCCCCGTTTGTGGAGCTCAGAACGGCACCCTGTGTGCCCTTTCAATGACAAATACATAAGATAGAGAGCCTGTGCCAAATTTATGGTTCAGTCAATCTTCAAAAAACACAACCGGGTCAGACCCTATTGCCTTTTCAGGAACACAGGCGATAGTTGATCCTCCACATTACTCAATCTATCCTCCATCTCTTTAACCCCTTCCCGACGCATGGCGTACTACTACGTCATGGAAGCCACTGCATTTCCGCAAATCAATGTAATAGTACATCATGGTGATTGGGCGGGCACCAGAGCGGTGCGCATGCGATTACTGTAGGGGCCCGACAGTCACTGACCGTGACATAGAAGGGGTTTGTGTCGGGTGAGGGAGTGCATCGAGTCCCCGCGCTGCTGTGGCAGGGACTCAATGTGTCAGAAGGCAGCCTGATGCTGTGCAAAGGCTGCCCTATGCCTTGCACGGCATCGGGACCTGCCTTCTACAGGTGCCGAGGAGATCCAGCCTCAGGCTGGGTCTCCTAGGCAACCTGTTCCTGTACTACTCACTGTAGTACACGAACAGGTAATGGATTACAATACAGATGTATCAGAGGATACCAGAGAATTAATTAAAGCTGTTAGGGCCACTATGGATCTTTCTGAGGAAAAAGTCAGCAGATCAGTTCACAATGAAATGTTTAGTGGCTTTGAACAGAGGTCTAACCGAGGTTTTCCGGTACATAAAAATATGCATGATCTAGTTAAAAGAGAATGGAGGTCCTTTCGAACCCTTGTCAACTGTCTCAGTAAAATATATAACATAAAAACCCTGTTCTTAGTAGCAATTACGTCAGCCCGCAGGGTTAGTGAAATCCAGGCCCTAAAGATTAATGAGCCCTTCTGTGTCATTTCTTCGGATAGAATTACGTTTAAATTGGATAACTCCTTCCTTCCAAAAGTTGTGTCTAATTTCCACAGGCAAGAAGAAATATTGGTTCCCTCGTTTTGTGACTCACAACCAGACATCTGAGAAGCTCTGACAGATGCCTTTCAGAACCTCCTCCTTGAGCTTTCTTTGTTTTGGTTTTCAGTTCCTCATCTCGTTAGCCTCTCTCAGCTGTCTTGTAGTTGGACTGATTGCATCCCTTTAAATTCCTCCCCATAATGCATTAGTGTGCGGTTTATACAACTTCCTGGAGTGTGTGTGCATGCTGATCCTATTTCCCAGTCTTCTACAAGATAAGTGTTGTACATTCATTTGTGATTTTATGTTTGCTGGATCCCAGGTGACCCTGACTCCCTCCGTGTCTAGTGTAGGGAGCCGGCGGTCGTGTCCCCTTGTAGGGTGTTCAGGTGTTATATAGTCATATTATATAGGTACGAGGATATGCGATCATCCACCATTGGGGTGTTCGCATAGGCTGAGCAGTCAGGGAGAGTGCCAGGTCTTATGCAGGGGTCTCCCTTTTGTTCCCTAGTTTTGGATCCAGTAAGTCATATATTCATTTTGCATTGTCTTGTTTCCTGTACACCTTCCGTGACAGTGACGACCCGAAAACAGATGGAGAGGAAAGATTTCATAAATTGGATGTACGCAGAGCAGTTCTAATATATTTAGAAGCCACGAAAACCTTCAGAAATACGGACTCTTTATTTGTTCAGTTTGTTGGTACAAATAAAGGGCAGAGAGCGACAAAAAATACTGTTTCCAGATGGATTAAAACGGCGATTTCAGAGTCATATAAAGCGCTAGGGTAATCACCTCCTGAAGCCTTTACAGCGCATTCTACAAGATCAGTTTCTGCCTCCTGGGCAGAAAAGGCTAACGCTTCACTAGAACAGATCTGTAGGGCGGCCACTTGGTTTCGCCCTAATACATTTATCAAACATTAAAGAATCCATGTTAAGGTAGGTCAAGATCTAGCCTTTGGGAGGAAAATTCTTCAAGCTATAATCCCCCCTAGTTGTTTAATATGTTATATCTCATGGTATGCCGTCATGGAGGATGAAAGGGAAAAACCAAATTACGTACTGGTAATTCCCTTTTCATGAATCCTGCACGACAGCATAGGGATTTCCCACCCCCAAAAAATATATATATATAATCTATATATATATACGTTCATAAGAATATAGGCTGTCGATCCAGAAAGACACTGAGGAGGAGCGTCAAATTTATACTTCCTGTCCCTACCTGGTTGGAGGCGGGTCATCTCTCATGGTATGCCGTCATGGAGGATTCATGAAAAGGGAATTAGCGGTACGTAATTTGGTTTTTTAATCAAATAAGTAAAGTAATAAAATTAATAAGAAAGAAAAAGAAAACGCCGCTTTCCCCTTATTTTATAATAAAAAGCACCCCCCCCCCACACACACACATATTAGGTATCGCCGTTTTCGTAATGACCGGCTCTATAAATATATCACATGATCCACCCTGTCTGATAAACACCATTTTAAAAAAAGCTATTTTTGTCACCTTACATCACAAAAAGTACAACACCAATCGATCAAAAAGGCGTATGTCCCACAAAATGGTATCAATAAAACAGTCACCTCATCCTGCAAAAAATAAGCCCCTACCTAAGACAATTGCCCAAAAAATAAAAAAAAGCTATAGCTCTCAGAACATGGAGACACTAAAACATTATTTTATTTTTGTTTCAAAACTTCTATTATTGTGCTAAAGTGAAATATATAAAAAAATATATACATATTAGGTATCGCCAGATCCGTAACAACCAGCTCTATAAAAATATCACATGACCTAACCCCTCAGGTGAACACTCTAAAAAAATAAACATAAAAACTGTATAAAATAAAAACACAATTTTTCTCCCCCTACACCTAAAAAATAAAAAAAACTGTCTAAAAAATGCCATTTTTGTCACATTATATCACAAAAATTGCAACAGCAAGTGATCAAAAAGGCGTATGCCCCCCCAAATAGTACCAATCAAACCGTCACCTCATCCCGCAAAAAAATAGACTCTACCTAGAGAATCAGTCAAAAAATAAAAAAGCTATTACTCTCAGACAATGGAGACACTAAATTATGATTATTTTTTGCTCCAAAACTACTATTATTGTGCTAAAGTGAAATAAATAAAAGTATACACCTTAGGTATCGCCACGTCCATAACAACCAGCTCTATAAAAATATCACATGACCTAACCCTTCAGATGAACACTCTAAAAAAAAAAAAAATGGTATAAAAGAAAAACGCAATTTTTGTCCCCTTACATCACAGAAATTGCAACACCAAGGCAGAAAATAGTACCAAACCGTCTCCTCATCCCGCAAAAAATGAGTCCTTACCTAAGACAATTGGTCAAAAAATATAAAAGCTATGGCTCTCAGACTATGGATACACTAAAATATCATTATTTCCGTTTCAAAAATGCTATTATTATTGTGTTAAACTTAAATAAATAAGAAAAAGTAGACATATATAAGGTATTGCCATGTCCATAACGATCTGCTCTATAAAAAAGTCACATGACCTAATCCTTCAGGTAAACGCTATAAAAATAAATAAATAAAAACTGCGCCAAAACAACCAATTTTTTGGTCACATAAAGTGTAATAGTGAATGATCAAAAAATCATATCTACCCAAAAAGGGTACCAATAAATACGTCAACTCTTTCTGCAAAAATATAAGCCCCTGCACAAGACGATCGGTATAAAAATTAAAAATAGGGCGTTCAGAAAATGGAGATACAAAAAACCTAATTTTTGTTTTCAAAAATGCTTTATTATGTAAAACTGAAACAAACATCATGTAGACATATTTGATATAATTGCATCCGTAACAACCTTCTCTATAAAAATGGCGCATGATCTAAACATCAATTTTTTGATTACCTTGTAATATAGAGCAATTAAAAATCATATGTACCCCAAAATAGTACCAATAAAACTGGCGCCTTATCCCGTAGTTTCCAAAATGTGGTCACTTTTTTGAGTTTCTACTGTAGGGGTGCATCATGGGGGCTTCAAATGGGACATGGCATCTAAAAAACTGTTCAGCTAAATCTGCCTTGCAAAAACCATATGGCGTTCCTTTCCTACTGCGCCCTGCCGTCTTCCCGTACAGCAGTTTACATAAATAGCAAAAATATCTTTATAAGTATGTTCAGTCCAAGCAATAGAGGGGTGCCCAAGCCTTATGGAGATATCCTATGTTGCATAGGAGGAGGCTGGCTCATCTGAGGCCTTCTCTTTCTCAGCCTTGAAGGGCGCCATTTTAGATCCCTCATGTGGATATTCTGGCCCTTCAGAGGAGCTCATGGGTGTTTCCCCTGTGGTCTGGGAGGGGGCAGCTATTGCCATAATATATGCAGATAAGATATGAAGCCAGGTCACTCTCGGACCATGTACCCCATCTCTTGAGCTTCTTACAGGCAGGATATGATAAGGAAAGAAGACCCCAGTTTAGAACTGCACTGCATGTGGATGCTGCCTGGCCGCCGCAAAGGAGACTAGGATGGAGAATAGTCTTGTTCCACTAGCTGGCAGACAATTTTATTTTCCCACTGCATTTTATGATGCCGCTTCATGGTACTACATTTGTGCAAACCCCTTCAGGACCCTGCCATTTTTCACCTTAAGGACCAGGCCATTTTTAGCAAATCTGACATGTGTCACTTTATGTGGTGATAACTTTAAAACGCATTTACTTATCCAGGCCATTCTGAGATTCTTTTCTCGTCACATATTGTACTTCATGACAGTGGTAGATTTGAGTCAAAATATTTCATTTTATGTAGAAAAAAATTCCAAATCTACAAAAAAAAAAAAAAATAGCAAATTTAAATTTCTCTACTTTTAAAATAGATTGTAAAACCTCCAAAAATAGTCATTACTTTACATTCCCCACATGTCTACTTCATGTTTGGATCTTTTTGAAAATGACATTTTATTTTCTGGGGATGTTAGAAGGCTTAGAATTTTAGAAGCAAATCTTAAAATTTTTAAGAAAATTTCCGAAAGCCAATTTTTTAAAGACCAGTTCAGTTATGAAGTCACTTTGTGGGGATTACATATTAGAAACCACCCATAAATCACCCTATTTTAGAAACGACACCGCTCAAGCTATTTAAAACTGATTTTACAATCTTTGTTAACCTTTTAGGTGTCCCACGAGAATTAAAGCAAAATGGGAATGAATTTTCAAAATTTCACTTTTTTTTTCAGATTTTAAACTAATTTTTCTGCAATACATCAAGGGTTAGCAGCCAAACAAAACTCAAAATCTATTACCTTGAATCTGGAGAGCGGATTTAGCTGGAATGGTAATTGGGAGCTATGTCGCATATGAAGACACCCTGAGGTGGCCCTACAGTGGACACCCCCAAAAAGTGATACTATTTTGGAAACTACACCCCTCAAGGAATCTTTCAATGTATGTAGTGAGCACTTTGACCTCAAAGGTGTTTCCTAGAATTAGGAAACACTTGGCAGTGAAAATGGAAAATTGAATTTTTTTTCACAAAAAAGTTGCTTTACACCCACAATTTTGGGCGCACAGCAGGGGTCTAGAGTCAAACAGCTAAATATGGATGTTGCTGGCCTGAATTGGCAGACTTTGATTTTAGTTGTCATGTCACATTTAAAAAATTCCTGAGGTCCTCAGATATTAAAAACCCCAATAAGTGACCCCATTTTGGAAAGAGCACCCCTGTACAAACATTTTAAGTGGTGGAAAGGGTACTTTTCAGCCAAAAGGTGTCTCACAGAAGGCAGAAACACTTGTTAAAGGGTTTCAAAGCACACATTTGTGAAAATGAAAAATTACTAGCAGACCCCAAATTTTTCACTTTCACAAGGGGTTAAAGAAGTAAATGCGCCCCAGTATTTGTTTCCCATTTTCTCCCCATTCAGGAAACACCCCATGTGTGCTTGTAGCCTGCTGTATGGGAGCACTGCAGGCCTCTAGAGGAAAAGTGCAAAATATTGTTTTTGCAGGCTTGAATAAACAGACATGGATTTTAGGTGCCATGTCGCAGGTAAAAAATTCCTGAGTTCCCCAGAAATTAAAATCCCCAAGAAGTGACCCTATTTTGGAAAGCGCACCCCCATATGAATATTTTAAGCGGTGGAAAGGGCACTTTTGACCTAACAGGTGTTTCACAGAAATGAATATGTTGTGGTTGGTGAAAAGTGGATCTGTAAGCAATGCAGACTAAATCAGAGATATAAGGTGGTAAAACTACAGAGTAGATCATGGATGAAATTTAATTAATACTCCAAGGATGAGTGTTTTTTTGGGGCAGGTTTTCCAGTGGTAAATGGTGTCTTTCCTTATCCCCCTTTTGGAATACACCCTGCATCTTTTGGGTCCTTCCCTTCCTTGCTGTCTGGGGGACTTGACCTGGAAAATGTTGCCCTGGTACAACACTGGGACCCTCCCCGGCCTGGCTTTAAAAAATGACGGCCTTGATAACCACCTCTTGGAACTGAAGTAAAGTTCCCTTGTGGCCTGCAGATTGAAATAGCACGTACGCATTGCACATAGCCATCTGTACAATGTGTATGTGCAGCTTTTTGTACCACACTTTTATTTTTCGTGTGGCACTGTAGGGCCTGTTTCTTTCCAGGATACAAATTGGTTTTGGGGTAGTGGTTGTGGTACCTCATGCAAGAACAGGGGAGCTGGCGTTAGTGTGAAAGGTGTTTAGTACAAGGACGTCCCTCTTGTCCTTGTACTTAACCACCAGCATGTTCTCATGGAGGAAAGCCCTACTTTCACCCATTCTCAGTGGTTGCCCTACCAGAGACCATATGGCGATGTCCGCCAGTCCCATATTCTTTTGCATTGTGCTGAACTTTGACCCATGACACATCCTTCAAGTGGGACAGGACAGACCAATTGAGATGTTTCAGCACATGGACACATCCCCACCCTATAACAGAACCCGATCTGGCAGCCATTTTACATTCTGTGTTTTGCCAGTGTAGGGAGAGGCTGCTTTATGGAGCAGGGACAGGCTGTTAGGGACACAAAACGCTGGCTAATAGGGCAACAAAAGTCCTTCTAAGGACTGGTATAGCTGTGCTATCGATAGGTGTGATATACTGAGGGGTGTGATATACTTATAATATATTTTCTAACATAGAAAGTATATTATAGTGCATTTGTATTGTGCAGCAGTTGTGTGCGGTTCTGCTGAGATACCACAGCTATATAGAGAGACAAGAGCTAATGGAACAATTATTTGCAATGGGTGTGATATACCTGTTGCCCCCCCCCCCCCCAACAAATTATTGATGGGTGTGATATACCTGCTTCCACAAAATACTGATTGACGGCTATGATATACCTGTTGCCCCAAATAAACAGGGTGGTGTGATGTAACTGTTGTGGCAAAAATAAAATAATTGAGGGGTGTGATATATCTGCTTCCACAAAATACTGATTAAGGGGTTCAATATACCTGCTTCCACCAAATATTGATTGAGGGGTGTGATAAACCTGCTTCCACAAAATACTGATTAAGGGGTTTGATATATCTGCTTCCACCAAATACCGATTGAGGACTGCGATATACCTGCTTCCACAAAATACTGATTAAGGGGTTTGATATACTTACTTCCACTAAATATTGATAGAGGCCTACAATATTCCTGCTTCCACAAAATACTGATTAAGGGGTTTGATATACCTGCCTTCACCAAATATTGATTGAGGCCTACGATATACCTGCTTCCACAAAATACTGATTAAGGGTTTGATATACCTGCTTCCCCAAAATACCGATTAAAGGCTACAATATACCTGCTTCCACAAAATACTGATCAAGGGGTTTGATATACCTGTTTCCACCAAATATTGATTGAGGCCTGCGATATAACTGCTTCCACAAAATACTGATTAAGGGGATTGATATACCTGCTTCCACCAAATATTGATTGAGGCCTGTGATATACCTGCTTCCACAAAATACTGATTAAGGGATTTGATATACCTGGTTCCACCAAATATTGATTGAGGTTTGCGAGATACCTGCTTCCACAAAATACTGAGTAAGGGGTTTGCTATATCTGCTTCCACCAAATTATGATTTAGGCCTGCGATATACCTGCTTCCACAAAATACTGATTAAGGGCTTTGATATGCCTGTTTCCACCAAATATTGATTGAGCCTTGCGATATACCTGCTTCCACAAATACTGCTCTTCTCTAGTGACTTAAGCACAGGGTCATTTTGAAAATGACAGGCAGAGGAATAGCCAGGCCGTGCTGGTAGGGGTCAGGCAGGTGCACCAGGCCAGAGCCTAAGTGGGAAGTTGGAGAAGGTGCGATTACGTCAAAGGATGCACCAGAGTTGGTTGAGTGGCTCACTCAGCCTTCCGCTTCTGCACTAGCCTCATCCTCTGTATCTGCACCCTCCTCACTCTCTGCTGTGTGCACCCCCAACGACACCACCACAACCACCATATCCCCTCCACTCGAGACAATAGTGTTCCCATCCGCAGCCTGTGCTGTAAACGCATAATTCGCGGTAAGCCCAACACTCACCTAGGTACGACCGCCTTAAGAAGGCACCTGGCCTTCCATCACCGAGCCCAGTGGGAGAAACGCCGTCAGAACCCACAAAGCCACACTCCCGGCACTCCACGTCCTGCCTCTTCTCCTTCTCCTCTCTCCTCCCATTTGTCCTCCACTCCACCTTCCACCATGCCGTCATCGTGTTCATCTGGCAGAAGGCAGGCGTCTGTGGCCCAAATGTTCGAGCGTAAAAAGTTGATGACGCCAGATAACCCTCTTACCCAACGGCTGACCGTTGGCTTGTCGGAACTGCTAGCCCGTCAACTACTGCTATAAACACTGGTGGACCCGGAGGCGTTTAGAAAATTTGTGGCCATTGGCACACCGCAATGTAAGGTCCCCGGAATGAAATATTTCTCCCAGAAGGGCATCCCAGAGATATACGGCCACATTCAGCAGCAAGTTAATATATCTCTGGCACACAGTGTCTCATACACATACTACCGAAACATCCTTATATGGTATGTGTACGTGCAGTAAGCCAAAGGAAATTGGTTTTGATTAGTCACTTATAAGAATGTACGCATTTGTGCCGAATGACCCTGATTAAGGCAAGAACGTACTGGGTGATTCCCAGAATCTGTCCTGGGACAGATAAGCGAAACTAAACTCACAGCGGGGGAAGGTGAAACAGTGCATGGGTGAAATATTATAACAATTCTTTACATATTTAGAGAAGACAAGATGGAGTCACATTTTTCTTCAATCCCCTCTTAGAACCAAATTTCTTAGATAATATGGTGCTTACCACTGCCCTTTTCCCTGTATACCACCAGATATTTTCTATATACTTCATGTGAGTTGTCTTCAGGTTTAGGCAGCAGAGTCTCATAAAATGACATATTTGATACTCCTTTCATTATCAGTTTCCGTACACATGGTATGATACATGTTGCAACTATTGCTATTACTATAATAATTATCAGGATAATTATTCCCAACTGTACAAGTGCCTGTTTCCAGTTAGTTAACCAGCCAAAATACTGATCCCAAGGGTTATCAATACCTGAGCTTCTTTTGAGCTTGATTGATAAATCCTTGAGTTTCTTTATTGCCAGTGTGACCTTACCATTAGGGCCAGTGTTGTTGGGTATGAACGTGCAGCAGGATGAGGGGTCCGTCAATACCTTACAGACACCACCTCTTTCTGCAAGTATCATATCGAGTACCATGCGGTTTTGAAATGTTATAATGGAATCTGCCTGTAACTGTTCTGCTACACCCTGTAACGCCTCCCTGGTGTAGTTTACAAACCTTTGTTGATTATAGTAAATATAGTTGATCCAGTCTACATTTTTGTTGATTGTTATGTGGAGAATTATGGATTCAAATCCTGCTGCTACCTGACCTCTGGCCTTGAATTCATCAGGGACCCCTCTTGGGACGCCTATTGTGTCTATATACACATGAGGATCAAAACTACCCATGGGGAGTGATCTTTTAGTCCTTTTCACTCTTCCTACACTAGGGGTCTCTTGTTCACTAGATATGTGTATATTATGGCTTTAGCAAGAGCACATTCACCTTTCCAGGAACCCTCTAGTCTAGATCTTATCTTTCCATCCCCACAGATCCAATATACTTTCACTGTAAGTTGAACAGTATCCTTCAGTGAAATTACCCAGGGATCTTCCTTGATCTCCCCCTCTGTGGCAGGTATAGTTACCAGGCTAGATATGTATACCTGCACCAGGGCGGGGAGTTTTTATGAGGAGTATTTTTGCTTCCATTCTTTACATGCATACTGGTTACTAGATGAATTTGAGAATAATTGCTAAAAACATTCCTCACTAGAGGGCAATATTAAGGGCACAGTACCTAGGTGAGGCTTAACAGTCCCACATATATAACAATTACTTTTATTACTGAAGCAACGCTATACTTCATCCATTCAAGCCACAAATTAGCATCAGAAAACCCAGTTTCTGCTGTAAGAGCCTCTTCATATGTTGGGTCAGATATTGCTCTCATATTGTTAAAAGTAAAGATACCGAGTTTTGAGGAGGTTTGTTTGTTTCTGAGGGTATGTCCATTCTTATAGGGGTTGCCGCATCTCGTGGAAGGACTGCACTTCATTATGCTGCATAAACAGAAGGAGTCAGTTGCAACTTGAGTACTGGAGGAATTGTACCAGAATGTAGTGAGTCCACCTTTCTGAGTTATAGCAACTTCAGCTTTGTTATCCCCCAGCAGAGTCATTAGGATCATCAGTAATTCCACATTCCAAGTGGACCGTCTGTGCCATCTTCCAGATTTGAGGGAGTGCATTCCGGTGGAGGTCAGAACTGTCTGCTCCCGTTAGTACCTCACTTTGTCCTTTTTCAAGGTCAGGACTGTCTGTCCCCGTTATTACCTTCTTTTGGGGTGCCTCCTTTACCAGTTTTACTCTGGTGGCGTGGATCCAAGTAGGTGCTTCTTCCGTGAGTACTGTCGTGGCTACCACTGTAGTCGGTGGTCCGTAGGTGAAGTCTCCTGCAAATTTTCCTTTCTTTAATTTCTTTATCAGCACGATATCTCTTACTTGGAATGGGTGAGTTGGTTCCTGTGGAAGACAAGGAGACTTACAAGCAACTTTTTCCTCAATTTAACTTAGGGTTTTAATCAATCTGGTTACATATTCTTCTCTAATGAGGTCATGGTCCCCTTCCTGTACTACCAGAGGGTTCTTTGCCCATGGGGTGGGAAAAAGTCTCCCCAAAAGTATCTCAAATGGCGATATCCCTAGCTTTTTATTAGGGTCTTCCTGATTTCAGCTAAGACTATTGTCAGTATATCTTTCCATTTCTTAAATGTGCCCCCTGTTGCCTTTCTCAATTTATCTTTTAGGGTTCTGTTCATGCGTTCCACAATGCCGAAGCTTTATGGGTGGTATGGGATATGACATTTCCATTCAACCTTAAGGAGTCTTGTCAGCTCCTTGTTTACCTTTGAGGTGAAAGCTGGCCCTTTGTCAGATTCAATTACCAATGGACAACCCCACCTTGGAATGATGTCATGTGTCAGTATCCTTGCTACTGTTTTGGCATCTTCTGATCTTGTAGTGTAGACCTCTGGCCATCTTGAGAACATGTCAACTATGACCAAGGCGTATTCTTATTTACCTTGCTGTCTAGGTATGTGTGTGAAGTCTACCTGCAGATGTGTAAAAAGAGTGGTGGGGTAATCAAGGTGTTGATGTGGGACTTTGACATTGGTGTTTGGGTTGTTCCTCAAACATGTGATACCACCTAATCTGACACTAACTGTTTAATGCCTGTAATATAGAAATTCTGTGCTGGCAGCATGTGTGTTGTTTGAATGCTGTTGTGTCCTACTCCATGAAAATGTGCAATGAACAGAGAAGCGCTGTGCTGTGGTATGCATGGTTTCCCCTCTTTGCAGATTAATCCTGTCCTAGGATTCTTCTGCAAGATTGGATAACACCAATCTGCCATTTCATCATCAGTAGCTGAGGACTGGAGATCCACAAGCATCTAAGTTAACGCAAGTGAAGGAGATACTAAATTCACCATTTGCAATGTGGCCAGGGCCATCAGTGCAGCCTTCTTGGCCTCCACGTCTGCCAGGGCATTGCCTTGGGACACATGATCTTTACCACCAGTATGCGCCCTGCAGTGGACAATTGCAATCTGTGAAGGAAATCTTATGGCTTCTAAAAGTTGTATTACAAGTTGTGAATGTGAGATGTACTTACCATTAGCTGCAATGAATCCTCTCCTTTGCCAAATGACCCCGTGTTCCCAGACCACTTCATGTGCGTACCTGCTGTCAGTGTAAATGGTGACTGGCTTGCCTTCATGTAGAATGCATGCTCTCGTGAGAGCAATTAATTATTCTGCTTCTGCAGATTGGTATGTGATGGGTCATATTAGTTATGATATTATGTTTTTATGTGTAGTATACCATTCACACTGTGCGGTTTCTCTTTCCCCTTTTTCTAGTCAATATGACGGGACTATAGTTCCCTAGGGGTTAATTGGATCTAGAGCTTCTGCACAATGTGAAATACATCTATCCTGTGATTAGCAGCTTAGATGATGGGTGTGACACATAGTGAGACAACCAATGAGGAATGTGCTCTCCTTCCCCAAACTTTGGAGGGGCGAGTACTGAACGCATTTAAATTTCAGCGTCTCACTATGTGATATTCTTACGACTAAGGGTCAAGTACCCGAAATGCATCAACTTGTCTTGTGTACCAAGTGGCTGTGTCTGCTGTATATGAATGTACCAATAAAGAAGAAGTTTTTAAGAGGATCTCTATTTGAATCCGAGACCATTCCTTTTTCAAGTTCCATGCAGATATGTTCTTATACTTACCACCAGAACAATAGCTCTCACACAAACAGATGAATCTTAACACTCTATGTATCTTATACTCTAAATATAGGTTTGCGTCAAACCAAGGTAAGTCAGGTCTCTTTTACATGTACCCCTGGTACAAAAAAAATCTCTGTCGACAGTTAGATAAAGTAAATAGATCTCTCTGAGATCCTATGGTGTGTCCCTGACACAAAACAACTTACGGATAGATCTCCCTGAGACTCTATGCCGTGCGTGGCACTCCAAGCGCCGGCCTTAATTATAAAAGTACTCCAAGTACTTATTATAAACTCCCTGAGTCTATTTTTAAGGCTTAACAATGTATCCCGGATACATAAAGAAAACTCACAAGTAGAGATATGGCCAGTGCCCTCGGGACCGGGCAGTGGACAAAAGGGATGTCTCTCTTACCGGACACGAGGATGTCCTTCTCTATCCCAGACGGAGCGCCCCAAACTGAAAGGATTTGGACCTTTCTGGACCTCTATGACAACCTTGGTTTGAGACACTGACGTCAGGAGAGATGTTTCTCAGTTGGCAATAACAGACACACACAGGTATCACTGAGAAACACTCTTTATTGTGCCATAGCGTGGCCTTATATAGGGAGTAGAAAAGTTTGCATAACAACAGCGTTTAAACCAATCATAAAGATAAACATTGGTGCTCATACAGATACTACTGGAACATTCTTATATGGTATGTGTAGGTGCAGTAAGCCAAAGGAAATAGGGTTTAATTAGTCACATATAAGAATGTACGCATTTGTGCTGAATGACCCTGAATAAGGCAAGAACGTACTGGGTGATTCCCAGAATCTGTCCTGGAACAGATAAGCTAAACTAAACTAACAGCGGGGGAAGGTGAAACAGTGCGTGGGTGAGATGTTATAACAATTCTTTACATATTTATAGAAGACAAGATGGAGTCACTTTTCTTTTCAGAAGGTACATAACTTTTACTGCCCACTGGGTGAACCTTCTGACGGCCATCAAGAATGTAATCCGTGGCACCCGTGTGGATTTTGTGTTACCGCCACGGATTGCATGCAGGCCTGCCTCTGCCAGTGCCAATCTGCTGCACATGCTGAAACAGGGCAAATTGACACATGTGCCGTGCATGGCACATGTCCTGGACTTAGTCATGCAGTGATTTTAGAAGATCTTACATGGCCATGGCTTGCCTTGCTGATGTTCAGCAGCGACACCACCTGCCTGTCAGACATTTGATTTGTGACAGCATGACGCGCTGGAACTCCATCTTGTATATGCTTGATAGGCTGCTCCAGCAGCAACGTGCCGTTAATGACTACCTGTACGAACTCTGCAGCAGGACAGGTTCTGGGAAGATTGGTTTCTTTTCACCGCGTCAGTGGCTGCTCATGCGCGATGCATGCAGACTACTGCGGCCATTTGATGAGATCAGTAAACTGGTCAGTCGCAGCCAGGGCGCCATCAGTGACATCGTACCTTACGCCTCCTTTCTGGAGAGTGCATTGTGTCGTGTCATTGATCAAGCCGTTGAGGAGCAGGAGCTGAAAGATGAGGAAGTCGTAATGCTGACTAAATTCTCAGGGGGGCTACTCCATCTGAGACAAGTCAGCAGGAGTCTGAAGAGGAGTCAAAGGAGGATGGTGGCTGGGGGGAGGAGGAGTTGGAGGAGCAAGAAGAGCAGGCTTTGAGGGGGACTTTAAACTTTTCGGGGATCCCTGGTGTTGTCCGTGGATGGGGGAAGGAGACTAAGGACGACATTCTCGTGGGCGATGAGCAGGAGCCAGGGCACTCCACCGCTTCCAATTTAGTGCAAATGGGGGCCTTCATGCTCCAGTGTTTGAAGAGGAACCCCTATATAAAAGGCAAGGACCAGTACTGGGTGTCAATGTACTTAGACCCCGGTACAAACACAAAATAATAGACATGTTACCAGCATCACAGAGGGCTGGCAGAATGCAGCATTTCCAGGTCTTGCTGCGAGAGATGCTGCATTTTGCTGTTGCAGGCGCTAGCAGAGGAATTTTCAC
Source organism: Bufo gargarizans (assembly GCF_014858855.1). Lineage (NCBI taxonomy): Eukaryota > Metazoa > Chordata > Amphibia > Anura > Bufonidae > Bufo > Bufo gargarizans. The sequence goes on from NC_058081.1 coordinate 352,806,781, forward strand.
CCACAGCGAAACAGGTGCGGGTACCAATCCTACCGCGCCTACAAGAAGAGGGAGGTTTGAAGATGTGTTGGTCACTTCTGATATGAGATAATTCTTGCAGCCAACCCAGTATCCAGCAGCGTGGCTACCCAGTAATCAGCACAAGTTAGAATGTGGCCAACTCGGCGGCCATTGCAGAGACACTGCAGCATGTAATCGCTCATGTGTACAAGGCTGCCCAGATACAACGACACTCCGTCCTCTGTGGGAGGTGTATCGTATGTGTCCTCTGTACCCCCCCAGCCATGCACCAGTGATGGTCATGAGCTGGTTTGGGTGCCACCCTGCTGTGAACATGGTTCCTCCTCCTCTATCTCCTTCTCCTCATCCTCCACCTAGTCATCCTCTAGAACTGTGCCCTTGCTGGACAATTGTGTACCTGGCGTTTATGGGTGCAGGAAACCACCCTCGGAGCCACTTGTGAATGACTGGCCTGAGACCCTTGGAAATGATCCCTCTTCCTCCTCCTCCTAATGTGCCACATCCTCTTCCATCATCTCCCGAAGCATTTTTTCAAGGAGGCATAGAAGTGGGATGGTAACGCTGAGAACTGCATCATCGGCACTGGCTATGTTGGTGGAGTACTCGAAACAGCGCAACAAGGCACACAGGTCTCTAATGGAGGCCCACTCATTGGTGGTGAAGTGGTCTGTTCTGCAGAGCGACTCACCCGTACGCGCTGCAGCTCAAACTCCACTATTGCCTGCTGTTGCTCGCACAGTCTGGCCAGCATGTGCAAGGTGGAGTTCCACCTCGTTGGCACATTGCATATGAGGCGGTGAGTTGGAAGGCCGAAGTTACCCTGCAGTGCTGACAGGCAAGCAGCAGCAGGGTGACAACAGCCGTCCCGCACTTTCTGCAGAAGCTCTTACATATTGGGGTAATTTTTAAGGAACCTCTGCACCACCACATTCAGCACATGCGCCAAGCAAGGGATGTGTGTCAAAGCAGCTAGGCCCAGAGCTGCTACAAGATTTTGCCCATTATCGCACACCACCAGGCCGGGCTTGAGGCTCACTGGCACCAACCACTCATCGGTCTGTTGTTCCATGCCCATCCTGCGCGTTGTGGGGTTTGTCCCCCAAACAGATACGTTTTAAAACTGCCTGCTGTCGTTTACCCCTGGCTGTGCTGAGGTTGGAGGTGAAGGTGTTACGCTGACTGGATGAGGAGGCGGTAGAGGATGAGGAAGCGGAGTAGGAGGAGGAAGCAACAGAAGGCAAAGAGAAGCGCCCTGCAATCCTCGGTGGTGGAAGGACATGCGCCAAACTGCTATTTGCCCCAGGCCCAGCTGCCAATGCTTTTATCCAGTGTGCTGTTAGGGAGATATAACGTCCCTGAACATGCTTACTGGTCAACGTATCCGTATTTAAGTGGACCTTGCCACAGATGGCGTTGCGCAGTGCACACCTGATTTTTTCCCCCACTTGGTTGTGCAGGAAAGGGATGGCTCGCCTGGAAAAGAAGTGGCGGACAGAATGACAGCATTTCAAAGGCCAGTAATTTCAAATGCTGGCATTCAGGGCCAGGGATCGCAGGTGGGTAGGGGGCTACTTACTCTTTCGCTCCAGTGTTTGGGAGATAGACAGCTGAACACTTCCATGGGACATTGTAGAAATGCTTGGTGACCCAGGTGGTGGCGTTGCTGGCAGATCCTCTGTTTGCAGGGTGGCGGGTGCCACTGTCACTCCAGAGGGGGATGAAAAGGCCGAGATTGCAGAAGAAGAGGAAGCAGGAGGAGCCAGAGACCTTTCTTTGTTTTTGAGGTGTCTACTCCACTGCAGCTCGTGCTTTGCACTTAGATTCCTGGTCATGCAGGTTGTGCTCAGGTTGAGAACTTTTATGCCTCGCTTCAGGCTCTGATTGCACAGCGTGCAAACCACTTGTGTCTTGTCGTCAGCACATTGTCTGAAGAACTGCCATGCCAGGGAACTCCTTGGAGCTGGCTTTGGTGTGCTTGGTCCCTTGGTGCGGTGGGCAGTAGCAGGCGTACTGTCGAGGGGACGGCCACTCCGCTTTTGCACCCTGCTCCCTCTTCTGCAGTGGAATCAAGGTCATGGAAGTGACCTGTGTAGTTTGGAGGAATAGGCGGTGGTCGCACAGAGCCCACTTCCATGACCTTGATTCCATGTGGAATCCACATCATCTTCTACCCAGTTATCACCCTTGCCCTCCTTGTCAGTCTGCACACTTTCGAAAGCACCAGCAGTTGACACTTGACACCTGTGTTTCGTCAACATCCGAGACGTGCTGCGGTGGTCCTCCCTTGTACTCATCCTGAAAGATAAGTGGTTGGGCATCGGTGCACTCAATCTCTTCCACTTCTGGGTCAGGGCTATGTGGATGGCCCTGGGAAACCCTGCTAGCAGAGTCATCAGAAAGCAGAAGAGACTGCTCCATGACTTGGCAGATTTGCAAGGGGGTGAGGTGAAAGACTGATGGCCATGGACTGCAGGTGCCAACTCTGATCTTTCAGCAGGAGACTGGGTGGGAGACAATGTGAAGTAACTGGAGGCACTGTCAGCTACCCAATCTACTATCGCCCGCCTGTACTTGTTCTGGCCTCACCATTCGTAGAGCCGCATTCAGCCCTACTAAATAACGCTGAAGGCTCTGTCGCCTACTCACACCTGAGGAAGGTGTTTCACTTGTACGTGTAGCTGGCGCAGATCGACCACATCCTCTCCCTGCAACAGAAGCTCCACCAGCAGCACCAGGATCGGGGCCACATCCCTTATTTGACGCTCTCCTCATTCTTTGCATTCACCCACCAAACTAACAGATGATATATGTCATGCAACAATGTAACCGCCAATAGTCAACAATTAAGTTTACTGAGAGTAAGGCAGTGCTGGTGTCATAAAGAGGAAACATTTCTTAAGGTCACACAACAGTGTGGCAGGCAGATTTTATACAACTTCACAATAACAAAAAAAAAAATTGTCAACTAACAATGTAACCGCAGTATTGACTGGTTGTATTTGATTGTGACAAATGCAGTAAAGGCCCCAGATGTAGGGTCTTGCAAAAAATAGGTGTTATTTTAAACCCAGAATATAACTGCAGTATTTAAAGTTTGTAATTGACTGTCACAAATGCAACAAAGGCCTCAAATGTATTATCTTGCCCTAAATGGGTGTTTTTTAAACCCGGAATATAAATTGCAGTATTTAAAGCTTGCATTTCACTGTGACAAATGCAGCAAAGGCCACATATTTATTATCTTGCCCAAAATTGGTGTTTTTTTTTTTAACCAGAATATAACAGGAATATCTAACGTTTGTATTGGACAGTCACAAATGCAACAAAGGTCGCAAATGTATAATTTTGCCCAGAATGGGTGTTTTATTAATACCAGAATATAACAGCAGTATCTAACGCTTGTAATTCATTTTGACAAATGCAGAAAAGGCCCCAGATGTAGGGTCTTGCACAAAATGGGTGTTTTTTTTAGACCAAGAATATAATTGCAGTATTTAAAGCTTGTATTTCACTGTGACAAATGCAGCAAAGGCCCCAGATGTACGGTCTTGCAAAAAATTGGTGTTTTTTTAACACCAGAATATAACAGCAGTATTCAACGTTTGTATTGGACTGTCAGGAATGCAGCAAAGGCCGCAAATGTATTATCTTGCCCAAAATGGGTGTTTTTTTTTTATACCAGAATATAACAGCGGTATCTAACGCTTGTATTTTAATGTGACAAATGCAGTAAAGGTCACAGATGTAGGGTCTTGCAAAAAAAAAAACAATGGGTGTTTTTTAAAACCCAGAATATAACAGCAGTATTTAAATCTTCTATTTCACTGTGGAAAATGCAGCAAAGGCGCCAGATGTAGGGTCTTGAAAACAATGGGTGTTTTTTTTAAACCCAGAATATAATTGAAGTATTTAAAGCTTGTATTTCCCTTTGACAAATGCAGCAAAGGCCCCAGATGTAAGGTTTTGCAAAAATGGGTGTTTTTTTAATACCAGAATATAACAGCAGTATTCAACGCTTGTATTGGACTGTCAGGAATGCAGCAAAGGCCGCAATTGTATTATCTTGCCCAAAATGGGTGCTTTTTTTTAAACCCAGAATATAATTGCAGTATTTAAAGCTTGTATTTCACTGTGACAAATTCAGCAAAGGCCACAGATGTAGGGTCTTGCAAAAAAAAGTAATGGGTGTTTTTTTAAACCCAGAATATAATTGCAGTATTTAAAGCTTGTATTTCACTGTGACAAATGCAGTAAAGGCACAGCTTTTAATATCAGCTTTTAATATCTGCATTTATGACTAGCCAGTATAGTCAGTGGCATATCCGTTTGGTGCATTTTTTCTGTGATTTATGTGATTATATTTTCATCCGCACAATGCTCCGTTTTGTGTAGGATGCCTTTGTGGTGCATGTGGACCGTGCCGACATCCTCCACCGTATGCATTTTTTTGCTGGGGATAGTAGTTTGCTGCGGTCCACATGCGGTGGGGCTGCTCCCCCAATGAAAAACACACTACAGTGTTAGGGGTTGAGCAGCTCCCCCAGATTTGCCACTATATTTCTGTGTTTTTATCTTGTTTTATATGTAGTGTATGTGCCTTTACCTGGCATTCAAACACTCTCTTTTGCACCTGGTAACCTCCATCACATGGTCTGATATCGGTGTGGCTTACAGTCTTGCTTTGTTCACATTGCATTAGTTGTCCTGCTATGCGGTTGTGTGGAAGCCTGGCTGTGAGCTGGATTACATCACCTTCAGACCTTGTTCACACCATAGGTAGCTTAGTGGTAGGACCCCTTGCCATGCTGAGTGACCGTGACATGGTGCATGATGGGCTACGATATTTTCCTGACAGGAATATATTGGCAAAAGTCTCAGCTTTTAATATCTGCATTTATGACTAGCCAGTATAGTCAGTGGCATATCCGTTTGGTGCATTTTTTCTGTGATTTAAATGCAGTAAAGGCCCCAGATGTAGGGTCTTGCAAAAAATAGGTGTTATTTTAAACCCAGAATATAACTGCAGTATTTAAAGTTTGTATTTGACTGTCACAAATGCAACAAAGGCCTCAAATGTATTATCTTGCCCTAAATGGGTGTTTTTTAACCACTTCAACCCCGCTAGCTGAAACCCCCTTCATGACCAGAGCACTTTTTACACTTCGGCACTACACTACTTTCACCGTTTATCGCTCGGTCATGCAACTTACCACCCAAATGAATTTTACCTCCTTTTCTTCTCACTAATAGAGCTTTCATTTGGTGGTATTTCATTGCTGCTGGCATTTTTACTTTTTTTGTTATTAATCAAAATTTAACGATTTTTTTGCAAAAAAATGACATTTTTCACTTTCAGCTGTAAAATTTTGCAAAAAAAAACGACATCCATATATAAATTTTTTGCTAAATTTATAGTTCTACATGTCTTTGATAAAAAAAAATGTTTGGGCAAAAAAAAAATGGTTTGGGTAAAAGTTATAGCGTTTACAAACTATGGTACAAAAATGCGAATTTCCGCTTTTTGAAGCAGCTCTGACTTTCTGAGCACCTGTCATGATTCCTGAGGTTCTACAATGCCCAAACAGTATAAAAACCCCACAAATGACCCCATTTCGGAAAGTAGACACCCTAAGGTATTCGCTGATGGGCATAGTGAGTTCATAGAACTTTTTATTTTTTGTCACAAGTTAGCGGAAAATGATGATGATTTTTATTTTATTTTTTCTTACCAAGTCTAATATTCCACTAACTTGCGACAAAAAATAAAAAATTCTAGGAACTCGCCATGCCCCTCACAGAATACCTTGGGGTGTCTTCTTTCCAAAATGGGGTCACTTGTGGCGTAGTTATACTGCCCTGGCAATTTAGGGGCCCATATGTGTGAGAAGTACTTTGCAATCAAAATGTGTAAAAAATGGCCTGCGAAATCCGAAAGGTGCACTTTGGAATATGTGCCCCTTTGCCCACCTTGGCAGCAAAAAAGTATGACACATCTGGTATCGTTGTACTCAGGAGAAGTTGGGGAATGTGTTTTGGGGTGTCATTTTACATATAACCATGCTGGGTGAGAAAAATATCTTGGTCAAATGCCAACTTTGTATAAAAAAATGGGAAAAGTTGTCTTTTGCCAAGATATTTCTCTCACCCAGCATGGGTATATGTAAAATTACACCCCAAAACACATTCCCCAACTTCTCCTGAGTACGGCGATACCAGATGTGTGACACTTTTTTGCAGCCAAGGTGGGCAAAGGGGCACATATTCCAAAGTGCACCTTCATTTTTAACAGATTTTGATTGCAAAGTACTTCTCACACATATGGGCCCCTAAATTGCCAGGGCAGTATAACTACGCCACAAGTGACCCCATTTTGGAAAGAAGATACCCCAAGGTATTCCGTGAGGGGAACGGTGAGTTCCTAGAATTTTTATTTTTTTTGTCACAATCGATGTGGATGAATAAATCATTGCCGGGATTTTTTTTATTTTTTACATACAAAGTGTTTGCCAAAGCATAGGAACGCTGCCTCCTCCTCAGCTCGTATGCCTTGGCAAACGTATCTGTTACTGCAGAGTAGAAATCTCGTCTTGCAGCGCCGCATACACCGACTTGCGTGTAATCTGACAGCAGCGCAATGCTTCTGTCAGAATGCACATCAGTGCTGCAGCTGGTCGATCGGTTGGTCCACCTGGAAGGTAAAAAAAAAAAGAAAAAACCAGGCCGCAACGCAATAATTTTATTAACCTTGCAACAGAACATATAAACTTTAACTTTTTTAACTGAACATTAACCTTTTTGCTTACTGGTGTTTTTTGTTTTTTGTTTTTTACCTTTATAGAACAAACCTCTCCTTCCCCATGGGTCAATGTGCAAAGTGCAAATCGCCCAAAGATGTGGCGAAGTGCGTTATGCACTTTGTCCCAGGTGAAAGGAGAGGTTTGCAGCAGCTGTGTGAGTGAATGGGCCCTAATAGGGTCAGGACAGTCAGGACAGAAATAGCGGGTGTCACGCCTTATTCCACTCCTGCTACAGACACGACATCTTTTTCGGGGTGACGGTTGGGTTGAGGTACCAGGAACGACATTGGGGAAATGTCGCTCGTGTAGACGGCTAACTACACTGGTGGATGGGGCCACGAAACCTCCTGGATACAGGAGGTTCTCGATGATCTCTTCCTGAAATTTGAGGAAGGATCCAGTTCTCCCAGCCTTACTGTAGAGAACAAAACTATTATACAGAGCCAATTGAATTAAATATACAGACACCTTCTTATACCAGCGTCTGGTTCTGCGGGAAACTAAATACGGAGACAACATCTGGTCATTGAAGTCCACCCCTCCCATGTGAAGGTTATAGTCGTGGACTGTTGAGGAGGAGGCCCAGAAAAGTTTTAATTTCGGAAACTTGGACTGGTTTCCACCGGAAAGGCTGGGCATAATAGCTTCCCGGGTTAGCGGTTATAAATTGTGTGGCATATCTGTTTGTTTCAGCCACAACTATGTCTAAGAGCTCCGCAGTCAAGAACAGCTCAAAAAATCCCAGGGCCGAACCGATCTGAGCTGTCTCAACCCGAACTCCAGACTGGGCAGTGAAAGGGAAAACTACAGGTGCGGCTGAAGTTGGGGACTGCCAATCAGGGTTTGCCAGCACCTCTGGGATTCTAGGGGCTCTACGGGCACATCTTTGCGGTGGCTGCGACGGGGTCACTACTGCACGTGCCACCGTACCAGCTTCAACTGCCCTTATGGTGCTCGCTACTTCACCAGGTTGTACGGCAGTGCTGGTACTAGGTCCAGGGAGGGCTGGGCTGCTGGTGTATGCCTCACCACGTAATCCGACAGCACCAGCCCCACTCTGCTGCTCTTGAAGCGGATCCTGCGCAACCTGCGGTCTAGCGACACGGGGCCGGGTACGCCTGGTGCTATCAGGGACCTCAGCCTCCTCGTCCGAACTTTGGGTCAGAGAGCCACTGCTTTCTACAGGTTCGTATTCTGACCCGCTGGATTTATCAGATGAGGGTTCCCATTCCTCATCCGACTGGGTCAGAAGCCTGTAGGCCTCTTCAGAAGAATACCCCCTGTTTGACATTTTGGGCAACTAAATTTAGGGGTATTCCCTGAGACTACCCAAGAAAAAAAAGCAAGCCTGTCTTACAAAGGGGAGGCGAGCGAAGTACCGGAGGCCGCTGCGGTTGATAAAAAATATCAAAACTGATTTTTTTATCGCCGCAGTGCGTGTAAAGTGAATGTGCAGCGATCAAAAAAAAAATTTTTTTGTCACTGCGGTGGGGCGGGTGTGGGCGAACGCACGTGTGGGCGACCGATCAGGCCTGATCGGGCAAACACTGCGTTTTGGGTGGAGGGCGAACTAAAGTGACACTAATACAATTATAGATCTGACCGTGATCAGTTTTGATCACTTCCAGATACTATAAAAGTACAAATGCTGATTAGCGATACGCTAATCAGCGAATAACGGACTGCGGTGCGGTGGGCTGGGCGCTAACCGGTCCCTAAACTACCTAACCAAGGGGCCTAAACTATACCTAAAACCTAACGGTCAATACCAGTGAAAAAAAAAAGTGACAGTTTGCACTGATTGACAGGGGCGATCAAAGGGGTGATCAAAGGGTTAATTGGGGTTCAGGGGGGTGATCTGGGGCTAAGTGTGTAGTGTTGGTGTACTCACTGTGTAGCCTGCTCCTCTGCTGGATCCAACCGACGAAAAGAACCAGCAGAGGAGCAGGCAGCCATATAACAGATCATATTTACTAATATGATCTGCTATCTGGCGCTCTGATTGGATTTTTTAAAATCATCAGCTTGCCAGCCGCAATCATTGGCTGGCAAGCTGATGACGATTTACTCCTTGACGAAATGCCGGCCCGAACTGCGCATGCGCGGGCCGGCATAGCGCGTCATCTCGCGTCTCGCGAGATGACGCGTATATGCGTCAGTCTGCGCAGCGATGCCGCCTCTGGACCGCACATCTGCGTTAGGCGGTCCGGAGGCGGTTAAACCCGGAATATAATTGCAGTATTTAAAGCTTGTATTTCACTCTGACAAATGCAGCAAAGGCCCAAGATGCAAGGTCTTGCAAAAAATGGGTGTTATTTTAAACCCAGAATTTAACTGCAGCATTTAAAGTTTGTAATTGACTGTCACAAATGCAACAAAGGCCACATATTTATTATCTTGCCCAAAATGGGTGTTTTTTTAAAATCCAGAATATAACCGGAATATTGTTTTTATTGGACAGTCACAAATGCAACAAAGGTTGCAAATGTATAATTTTGCCCAGAATCTAATGCTTGTCTTGGACTGTCAGAAAGGCAGCAAATACCGCATATGTTTTTTTTAATACCAGAATATAACAGCAGTATCTAACGCTTGTAATTCCACCAGTGGTGATTGGTCAATGATCACACAACCAAGGTCGTGCACCCTTTATTTTGGGTTCTGCATCAGGGTATATGTTGAGGTTGCTGTGACAAATGCAGAAAAGGCCCCAGATGTAGGGTCTTACCCTAAATGGGTGTTTTTTTAAACCCAGAATATAATTGTAGTATTTAAAGCTTTTATTTCACTGTCACAAATGCAGCAGCAGAG